>NC_059671.1:12500000-13750000 GCF_905147105.1 Pieris brassicae | reverse complement strand
GTTTCAATAAATATGTATAGACAAAATCGTTTATGTCTCATACCCCTAGTGTGTATGAGATATTGTATTATAAACATGTCGAGTTTTTCTAAAGCGCACGATGCTTTGAAACAAGGCGCATGGCCGGTGCTTTTTTGGCACTACTGATACTTTTTGTTTATTGGGTTGTCTCATAAGTGAAAGTCATACGGTGGAAATGTATTTCCTCAGTGATGTACCATTATTTGGTATTACCTTTATGTTATTCAACCCTTAAGCCACAACTTATATAACTCTGTTTAATTGGGCTTCAAGGTTTTTGTGGCCAAGTTTCCGAGGATAAAAACTCCAGAATCTCTTGTTACAACTTTGAATATCCTTGGCAACAATCAGATATAGGTGAGCCCTAGAAGGTTATTTAAAGGTAAACACGACATAATGTAATTATAATTCGTTCATTTATTACCGCTGCTTAAAGTCGTTTTTATTTATGGAAAAAATAATTTTAATATTATAGATTTATTTTTTCCATAAATGAGAGTGTACAAGTGTGTGTGGTGGTTGATAGGAGCCGCATGATGCCGCCGTGTTGCGGGCGAGGTCCATGACGACGGGCATGTTGAGTAACAATTGAAAAAGCGAAATCTTCGATCGCGTAACACCTTCAATACTTATAAACTTTCACTGATTCGGTGTCAGTTTTAATTTTAAACTAGCCGCGTTGAATAGATTTGTGCTATCGCGTTTTCATTTTGTTTAATTTTGTGATTTATTCACAACCGTCTCATTTAAAGGGAATCTGTGAATTTAACACAATGCAACGATCAGCGTGGTGAGTTTTGGATGCTTTTAAAGTACAGTTTTCTGTATTATTTTGATGCAGCACCTATTTCTGGTCACGCTTGTGGCACGTTGTTATTCCAAACATTATTATTTCAAGGTTGCGCGTCCGTCGCGGTGAGGTTGCGTTGTGGGGCTCCTCGGCCGGCGGCAACCGCTCTATCTCTGTCCCTCTTTCGCATTAATCATTCACTAGTCGAAATTTCGATGTTAGGAATTAAGATATAAACTATTCTACTACACATTGTAATATAGTGTAAATGTAATTTTTACAAATATTTGTTTATATATAAGGTATTCAAAAGTCTATATTATAAAACCCACCCAAACGTTTTCGCACAAGTATTGTGTTATGATTATGACTCACTCAATATTATACACAATACCAATTATATAAACGAAGGTTTTTTGTATACATACGCTATAGGAATGTTACTTATGAAGGGTTATATCTACTGTAGAACGTAATATGTTTAAGGTATTTTATATAAAACTTTCCTCTTATCCAAGCCTGATACTGTAATTTTGCATAGGAAATTACACTGATATCAGTGCTCTTTAACCGTAAAATGATTTATTTAGTGGCAACAGTAGATATTGATAATTTATTATTATTCAAGTTGTAGAGCGCGATATCATTCACTTAGGTACTTTAATCGTTCAAGGTCAATAGATTTGGGGCAAGCGTTTGATTCATACAAAAAACTGTGTGAGTTAAGTGCATTCATTCTTTACGGGTTCTTTTTTCGGCATTGAAGGAGATTTCATTCCATACAATCATGAAATATCATCCGGAACACTGAACACTGAGGTCCGCTTTAATAATAGATGATTTGTTTGATGCCTGTGTAGAGTCGAATCCTGTGACCTCCAAGCGGGAGACACATGGAGGGGCGTGCAGGGCAAGATGAGCGTGACAGCGCCGGGCAAGAAGATCAGAAAAAAGTCTGGCAATCAGCCCCAATCTCAAATGTACGTATCTTGCCAATTGGAAACTTAAGATTCCACGAGATCACTTTCGACTTTCGGTTTATTCTTTTATTAATATACGGCTTGGAATTGAAGAAAATCAATTAATACTCTCATCGTCACCACTCTATAAATAAGTAATGATCTACGACACGCTTCGATATATTTTCACTTTTAATTTCATTCTTACTTATTACATGTGATTGATTTGCATCGTGTTTTGTCGTTTCGAAATTGTTACGTCGCATAATGATAATTGTTAAATATTTATTTGGTTTGTTTATAAATGTATTATTGATTACTATCACAAGTACAATTTTTGAAACAAATTACTCAATGATTTCTGAGTATGAAATTGTTATGAATTTTTGTTACTTTTGATATTGTTTTCAAGAAATATTCATTGAGTCCTCTCTCTGAATTTTTCATACACTAGCTCTTGACTTGGAAAACTCTGATCTTTATAATTAAAGCAACTTAATATTTTCAAACATTGATTATGGTTTTTATGCTTATGTTCATATAATTCAAGTATTTTATAACATCTGTCCTAAAGATATCATAAAGAATTTTGATAGATTCATCTGTACATAAACTTGATTGTTTTGAGAAGCGCATCTTTTTTATGGATCCATTACCTTATACACGTTTCGTTAACCTTTTATTTTATCTTCGCTTATTATAAATTTAATTATAAGTCATTTCTTCAAGTCCTTAGTCCTAACGAAATATACCGTTATGTATTTTTATTACGAATTTTTCTTGTTTATGCTACGTCAATGTTTATTGGTAGAACGCTCAGACACTAAGCAACAACTGGATGAGATTGTTCAAGTTTTTGAAATGTTACGCAATAAAAAAGTTCGTTCAAACTTTCAATATTACAAATCTTAATTAATTACTACCCAAAAGAAAATAGATCGAAATCTCTAGACCTGATTTTTACCATCTGGAAATGCCACAATGCCATTTCTGTATCCGTTCTAAACTCCACCTAAGTTCTGTTTGGGCGTTTAGTAACTGGATAGTTTAGTGATTAAATCTGCCAACTAATCATATTGTGAAACTACTATATTTTGTTAATATGAGAAATTCTACCAATCAATGTGATGTTTCTCTTTCAGAAATAAGTGCTTCAACGAGAAGCGTCGTCGTGAGCTGGAGAACGAAGTCATAAACCAGCTTGAAGAGCTGTTGCACACGTGTCTGGCGGAGGTGCGGCAGCCAGACAAGAACGGCATCGTTCGCGAGGCCACCCGCCAGATTTCAGAGGTGCTTAGTCGTCGACAGGCCTGCCCTTCTGATTGTCCGTTGCGATCTGCGCCTGCACGGTCGCCCTTACAGGCGGGCGAAGTCAGCTCCACGCAGCAGCCGCCGCCTCATCACTACACCGAAATTAGTACGCTAATAGAGGTATGATATCTTTGATTATATTCTTATTGCTAGCGAGTATGTCATGACCGTTGGCCGTCAGTAATAAATGACTGATGTACTACAGAGAGAAATTCAATCTGCTTGTTTTACTTTAATGTTAGGGACTCGACAGAAAGCGAAACTTAGTCCTCTTATATATGTAGTAGTAATCTATCGTGGTCTGCAAGATGGCAGCAAGAGTTAGCCACCTGTTGTCATGCTATTACTTGCATATATACAAATGCTACTCCTTCATGGAGTAAGATGTATGGGTATTTCTGTTGTTTGTGAAATTACTATGACTATGTGCAATTCTTGTGTGTTGCTACAATCACATATATCTACAGTTTTTCTCGTACTCTCGCAAGACACGATTATGTTAGAGAGACAATGTCAGAAAATATATGGACGAGAACCATAAAGCTAAATGATTCTTTTTGTTATATTGACAACAGCAATGATACGACATTAATCATTTTGATACTTCAGAATTCAAATTATATAAATTTTGGAAACCATGAAAAGACACTTATTATAATAATAATCATTATTTATTCAGATATTGATGATTATTATTATTATAAGATTTAAGATAATACAGATCCAGTTTTGATAGCAAAAACGCTGGTTCTCATTACGCACATACTACATACTACTAAAAAATACTGCTGTAAAATCCAGATTCCTGATATAGTCAGTACCTATCTAGACCATTTCCGAATGTTGGCGGTAATTCAACGCGTAAAAATTTCGTTAACTGGCCACAGTACTAGTATTTTTTAATAATTTGACTATTTTTGCTGGCTGTCTTATACAGTTTGATAGTATATGTAAGAAATACACTTGTGAATCTATCATGTAGAGGCTAAATAATAATTAGTTTTATTGTATTAATCAATCAAGTTAATGTCTGTGTAAACAGATAATATTGCTAAGATATGACTCAATGATTCTTCCATGATGAAATGCTTCTTATTATCAACACAATGTTACAAGTATTAACTATTTCTAGCCACTTTAGATTTAGATTTCTTTACGTTTGATTTGTGTGGAAAACAAGGGTACTGGTTTATCATGACTTGTGATTGTAGAAAACAGTTTAGTACGCATGCGGTAGGCATTTACCACTGAGAGTGTTCAGAGGAGTTATTTGGATTAATATCTGCAGCTGAGTTTTATCATCGGACGTCAAGGCAGAATACAAAATTCCACCTCGACGTCTGCCGTTCCGCGACTGAGCGTTTTTCAAGGCAATTTTTGCCGCGCACCACCGCTATGTGGAACCAGCTGCCCACTGAAGTATTTTCTAACCAATTTGACTTAGGGTCCTTCAAAAAAAGAGCGTACCAATTCTTAAAAGGCCGGCAACGCACTCGCGAGCCCTCTGGCATTGAGAGTGTCCATGGGCGGCGGTATCACTTAACATCAGGTGAGCCTCCTGCCCGTTTGCCCACAGTTTTATAAAACAAAAAAAATCAAGTCTTTATGTGCATTATGACTTCGGTTATAGTTTTTTTTCTTCAAATATTCAGAATCATTGTCGAATATCAGAATATTCGACAATGATTCTGAATTTTGTCATACAGTGCTGTTATTCGTAAACTTACGCGAAGGATAAAAATGTTGTGTCACGTTTATTTGCAAAGTGACAAAGGACTAATGAAAATGATTTTAATTATATCTATATTATTGCTATTTGAGGCTGTTGGTTATTTATTCGAGGGAGGTGTATGCCTTGTTGCAATATCTTGATTATATACTGGAAATATGTATGTTAGAATTATCAGACTTTTTTTTTATGTTTCTCACAGGTTTTGTATAGAAATGTAGGTTTTGTAATACTAAATTGATTAATTTTCAGGCGGTGAAGCACTACACAAGTGTTTTGGGGTTGATTTTAATGGAAATCAACTCTAAGGGGGAGATTGAATGTGTCACTGAAAATATAAAGGAACTGATTCTTGTGGAACGCACCGAGCTGTATAAGAAGTCGATATTCTCCTTATTGCACACTGAGGACCACGCCAAGCTGAGACCGCTGCTAAGGAACATACAGACCTTCACGTGGGGACCAACGGATCCTGAAAAGTATCAAAACATACAGGCACGGTTCCTGGTCAAGGACTCCACTGCGACTGATGGTAGCAGGTAATAGATCTTGCTTTAATAAATAATAACGATTTGTCTAATTAAACTAAAAATAATTTACAAATTAAATTTATTTATTGGTGGTCAATCAACAGCATTCACAAACTTTTTTACATGTGACTTATGGTCAATATTTTTACTTTATTATGAGTGAAAGAAAATACAACAAAAGGTTGTGTTTTGGTTTGGTTATTGCTTGAATTATTTTAAAAAAATCCCAAAAAATAACAAAGCAATAAGACTGCTGAAATAAACAACTGTTACTTCCTTTTTGTAACAACTAAAATAATAAGTCTAATATTAGTACCGACTCATAAAACGAATTATACTCTTTTTTAAACAATAATCGATTAACTTTATTTTCTGTTCAAAATTTTATTTAATGTAAGCAACATTTTTATTCAAACATCCATATTTATTTCCATCAAGTGTTCTATAAGTAAATTATTTTAATACGTAATTTGAAAAAGCAACACGTATGCAGGTTTACACAAACTGCAGCAACATACTTTTTGTTGTAATATGCCTTATCAGCATGAGTAGGTATTTTGTTACCAATAAATGTAATCTGTCGTGACAATGAATTGATAAGATCCATATTGAAATATATATAATTATCGAGATATTTAACACGAATTGGTTAATAGATTTAATTACTTAATTATAGTTAACTTTAAAACAAACTATTTTAATTAGAAAAGGGAAGATAATCCTAAGGGATTTGTATGTACGCCGACCGGCGATCAAGCCCATGACGAAACTGTCACCGTCACCGCGCTCTTTGATTTTCACAGCAGTCACTATCAGCATCGTTCGCGTTTGATTCCGATTCTCCACTTTGGTGCACGCAAAATGGCGTCATCACCCACACAAAAATTGAATATTCGAGAAGACGATATTGATAATGACATCATTATTGATGAATTGGAAAAGAGTCCAGCACTCTATTAAAAAAAACTGAAAGAATACTCCTGTATATTTAAGCATGGGAAGAGTGCATAGTGCAGAACTTTCTACTTAGTAGGCTGTGACTCTAAAGAGGATGTACCCAATATTCGGTCTTATTTTCTTCTGTCCATATCGGCAAATGACGCTTCGATTTCAAAAACGTTTTGACACGGTTACTCTTCGTAAGCACACTCCATTTTAAACAACATGACGCGACAATCACAAAAACTTAAAAGTACCCTGTGCGCGCTTCGCCTAAGTCAGCTGGATTTCTGTTGAGTATAAATAGAGTTAGTTCTCTGTTGAGTAAAAATATTTAAGAGGTCGTGAATTTTTATTTATTTCCCTATATGTAGTAAAGTTATTATTAGAGAGGTCATGATTATGTTAAGTAAGTGTAATGTGTTGTTAATTAAAATAAATGCTGAATGCTTTCTATTTTTATTGTCCTTGTCACAATTTAATTTTTTTATAAATATTCTTATGTGCAATAGAGTAGTGTTGGCCTAGTGGCTCGGAAGGAAACGTAAGGAATCCGACATAGACCAAAAAAGTCGACGGCATGTGTCAGTCACAGGTGGCTGATCACCTACTTGTTTATTGGATTGACAAATGATTATGAAATAGATACAGAAATTCTGAGGTCCAGATCTAAAGAGGTTGTAGTGTAGTGTATGTATTTCCTATATGGCTTTGTTCTGCCTTTCCGATTCTAAAGTACCGGTTTTTGTAGCATTCTGCGTAATGTTCCCGGGCATTGACGTATGATGACGTATGATGATACAACTTGTGATGATCTTAGGTTGGCGGAGTGCGTGATCCACGCGGCGGCGGTGCGCGCGTCGCCGGCGGAGGAGGCCGGCTCCGTCATGTGCGTCATCCGGCGCTGCGACCCCGCCGCCCCCGCGCCGCCCCGCCCCGCCCTCGTCTTCAGACTCGACTGCACCTTCACAATTCTCTGTAAGTTGGACCTTGCCCACCTTCACCCCCATATTTTATGTCCAGCCGAAGTGACACATCGGTCTCTATTTCAGCTTGTGATCTCTCCGGGGTCGAGAACTGTATAAGCTCTACCCTCTCTCTTGTGGGCACTCGCTACTTGGAATTAGTAGATAGCGGGGATCGCGCCCGCGTGTCGGCGCACTTGCAGGAAGTGGTCTGCCGTGGCGGCGGGCTGCTGGTCAGCGAGCCCTACGCTCTGCGTCTCGGCGCCGACGGTCCGCGCTTCAGAGTCAGCGCCCAGTCGCGCCTGTTTCCCACCGCGGGTGAACCCGACTTCATCATGTCCACCAACACCGTGGTCGGCGACGACGACGATATACTCGAATCGACGCGACCTCCACTCGGTGGGCCGCTGATGACCTCCATCGTAAACGGCGATCCCTCTGCGCCCCCACGGTACCGTTCGCCGGTCGTGCCGACGCCCGAGCCGGAGTCCCAGTTCTCGATGAACGACTTCGACCTCGATCCGTGGGGTTCGACGTTCGCGATAAGCGAAGTGTCCGGCGAGGACAGTAAAGAGCGTAAAGAACCTACCGGAGAGGACGCGGGGGCTCCGCTCACGCCCCGTGCCCCCTCGACCCCAGGAGAAGGCCCGCCGACGCCTCGCACGCCTCCCACTCCGCTGACGCCTCATCCGGCGCCGCTACCTGAGAAGCCGAACCGGTTGCGGACGTTGCTCAGCTCAAAAAAGACCAACGACCCGATTTTGAAGGATCTGTTGAACCAGAAGGACGAGGAGGGTGGCGGCGGTGATTCGTCGGGGCCTCACACGCCTCACACGCCCTTAACACCGCACACGCCGCACACTCCCGCCTCGGCGCTGTCACCGCTGCATTCAGCGCAGCCGCAGCAGCGTCATCCGCAGCAGCTTCACAGCCATCAGCCTCCCACCTCTCACGCCGCCCAACATCCGACACACCATAATAATCAGATGTTAAAGGTATGCCTTACGGTCGTCTGTACTATATTTTATACACTTTCTTTGGCTTTATAAATTTTTTACACAAGTAACAAAAGCAAAAAAAAAATTACATTTTACATAAGTAACTTTCTGTAGAGCAAGATATCCAATTTTTAAATAGGCAATGGAAAAGTTTTATTGAAAGAAATGGTTTCTGGAAATACATGTTTTTTTTTTTAAGAAAATCAAATTTAAAGACATACAAACACGGCCTCATGAAGGTAACTTAACTTAGGTGAAAATGTTTGAAAAAATTGTTGTGTTTAATATAGCACAATGCAACGTCACACTTCTCGCACACTGTTCAAACAATGTTCTTACTGGGTACTGTATTACAATTGACTCTTGTGTGGTTTGTTAAAATATATAAAAATCCACAGCTACTGAACGACAAGTCGGATGAAGACGGTGATGACAGGAATCGCAGCTCAAGTGCACTGCTGTCCCAGCTATTGGCGGGGGGGCCGGGGGGCGGAAGTAGTAGCAGTGGGGGCAATGGGGGTCGACACGAGAACGAGTTGTACTTGGAACGTATTGCGGGCATTAAACGCAAATTTGACGAATCAAAAGCCACCGCTGCTAACCCGAAGAGGGCTACTCCAGAACACCAACAGGTATCTAATACGTATAACATATTGAGCGTACCAAATTTTAAATTTAATGATCCTCTTGCCCATGGGCACTCACTCACATAACACCAGGTGAGGCTACTGTCTCATATTCTATAAAAAAAATATCGCTGTTTTTTTGTTCCTGTTTAGTTTTGTCTTAATAACTGTGTATAACATGTATTTTTGTACTACTTGCCTATCTTATGTAATTTAATACATTATTATTTTTCTTTACTCACAGTGAAAGCGATAAGGCCGCCAGTTGCCCTCCTTTTGATTTAATTATGTTCAATTTTTTTTAAATATTGTAGTGTAACGAAGTGTTAATATATAAATAAAATAAATGTGTTAAAATACTTTTGATTGTATCCTCATATTCATAAAAGGTATTTATTTCGATCTTTCGGGGGGTGTTTACTTTGAGATGAAAACAATTTGAAGTTAATATAAATGACAATTATATTATTTTTGAAACAAATTTGTATTGGAAAGCTGTTGAACAGATTAAGAAGGGTTATTGTAACTACACATTGAGAATTTTACGTATACGTACGTCTATTGAAGTAGGAATTATTTTTCAGATGCAAATTAAACTTAAATTTTCTTAAAACTTTTAGTTAATAATTAAAACTAGTACAATGCTACTTCGACATACGAGTTTATTTTGTTTCGTAACATTTCTCGTATTTCAAAGCAATTTTCCTAATGAAATTAATTGAAATACCATGAATCCGTTCCAGCACCCAAAACGCCACCTCGAGTTGTTTGTTTAACTGTTTTCGAATAAGAAAATGATTTCTCGCTTTAATTCTATAGACATCTCCTTCGGACTCATGCTTGTAACAGTATTTTTCTTTGTAAGTGTACGAAAAGCTAAAAGCGCAAACTGCATCTCAAAGCAAAATATCACTTACTCGGCTGCTAATATATCAAAACACTGATATATCGAGGTACCATTGTATAGTTCAGAACAGTAAAATAAACTACTTCGGCAGTTATTTTATTGCTCAGAATCAGGTGGAAACACTTATTTAAAATAAATTAGTCACGTTGTTTAACTTAAATCCAGAGAACTGAAGCGATCGCTACGCAGGTAACATCGTCGGCCGCGGGCAGCAGCACGAGCAGTAGCCTGGGCAGCCCCGCGAGCGTCGGCAAGAGCGAGCTCTGCCTCAAGAACCAGATCTTGGTGTCGCTGCTCGCTCGGCAGCAGACGACGCCCCCCACCCCTTTGCCCCTACACCCCGTCCGGGCCTTTCCCCCCCGGCAACGCCCTCCGCACCCCGCGCACGCGCCCAGGCAACATCCGCACACGCTCTCTAATATGCTGGCCGCCAAGTGAGTTTCATTTTTAAATTTACTTTAGATTTTTAAAAGTATTTTTCGAATTGATTTTATCCGCGACCTTTGCTACTGGAATAAATGTTAAATAAAGTCGTTTTTCCAAAATAAAAACCGGAATTTTTTCTCCCCTTAAAGTATTTGTCAGAGTTCAAGTGGAAATTTAAAAAAATACTCGGACAGCAACATATTTTGCGTTTATTATTATTTGTATAGAAAAAAATAAGGTTCAAAATAGTATACTCGTAGAAGGGAGTTTGTGCCATGTTTAAAAATAATTTATAACTAATGGGTAAATAAATTTAAAATGTTAATCAAACGTAGTGTGTCATGGCATAGCTTTTAGCGTTTACGCGCAGTCTTTTGATTCCCGCAATAATTCCTTAAGTAAGTCTGTAAGTCCGATACAGGGACTCTATCGGAGTAATTAACACTCAGAGTATATGAATTCGCTTCCTAACTTTAGGGATTTTTGTTGGCTGATTTAAATATATGAGCCCCATTTATATATATAATTTAATTTAACTACAAATTTTTTTTTTTACAGCAATCGTGGTGGCAACATGAATGGCGGTGTGGGTAGCGCTGGAGGTGAAACTGGGAGCGCTCAAAGCCACCTGCAGTTGGTACTGCAAGGGGCCCGGGGGGCCTACCCCCCGCCCCCTTCGCATCCTTCCCCCCTGCATTATGCCGCCCCCGCTCCGCATCATGGATACAATGCGCAGCCGCCGTGAGTATATTTGAGATATGGTAGACGTTTATTAGTGGCACTTAAATGTAATTTCAATTCGTACGTTCGATTCCCGGCACGAATAAAATGTTAATTTTTAAAATTTTGTAAGATTATGTAGATTTTGGGCTAATGGCACTTTAAACTTTTTAGTCTCGGTCTCGGATTTTTGTATCTGTTTCGTAATAATTTGTTTTTCTAATGGGCAAGTAGGCAATCTGCCTTCTGTGTCTGACACACGTTATCTGAAGCATGCTGGTTTCCTCACTATGTTTTCCTTCACCGTACGAGCGAGTGTTTAATGCGGGGATCTAAACAGAAAGTGATCATCGCACGCTTAACCCACTAACACAAAACTGTTCGTTATAGTCACTATTTAGATTAATTATTATTTATTTTTTTTATAATTTTATATAACATTTATTTATTCTTAATACTCTTTAGAACGAATTAAATACAACGAAAAATATCAAGTTCTAAATAATATTGTGGGTTATGAGAAACTGTATCGTATTTTGTAATAGTCGAGGTTCGCAACCTTGTTAATTTGTCTGACAAATGTACTCGAAAGTAGTGTTTCTTTTACATAATTTAGGGATAAAATAAAAATCATAAAATCAAAAAAAAAACTTAATTAAATCTTAAATTTTATGGGGTCCAGTCTTTGCCTCACTTTGTGACCAAAATTTTTTCGTCGTCTGTTAGTGCTTCAACTGTCAGAATATGTAGCAGTAGAACCAACAAGCCCCTACACTTTACACAAAATATTAGATACATAATCAAGGCTGAATTACAAAATGGACGTTTGCTATTTTAATTTGTGAATAAATTAATTCTATTGTGATAGGATCACGCACTTCTGTTTAAATTTTTATGCGATGCCAATCGCGAGCTTGTGTAAAGAATTGTTTTGTCAGGCAAACTTTATTTATTGTTTTATTTCGGAAACAAAAGGTTATTACGTGTAGAGTAAAAAGTTGTCGAGGCTAAAAAGTTGAAAACAATTATGAATGAAAATTGTTTTAACGTACTATGGCAGTATATATTTTTAATGAATATCTTAGGGTCACAGGGGTTTACTTATCTTTTCTTCTCTGTTGGCAACTGAACACAAAAATCACATTTTTTTAAAACAATAGAGCAGTGTTGGTCTAATGGCTTCTGCCTGCGACTTTTATGTCTTTGTTTATCGGTGATCGTGAGTAAACCGGTTTGCTTTAGGACCCAAACTCGTCGTGTGTCAAGCACGTGAGGCTGATCACCTACTTGCCTATTTGATTGATATTTATCATGAAAAATAATCAAAATAAATGTTTTTTTTTAAATACAATAGGATTAATGCTTATAGTACTTGTTACCTACTTAACTATCACGTTAACTGTAACAGTTAACGTACATTTGATTCGAGTAAGAGACTCTACACTAGTTGATATCACGCATATTAAATAAGCTATGGTGTGATAACAATCCAAGGTTACATTCCATAATTTACATATTTAATTGATCATAATGCCCTCGATTTCCAATGGCAGGTGTGGGCTATATGGGTAATAATTGGCGTTCTATGTTACTTGAATCTTATGTTTCCTTAACACATGATTATATGTAAATACTGTACTTTACTTGTATTTATTACCGAGGAAAGATCATCTGACGTAGGTGTTATAGAAATTTAAAATGTATAGTTAATTATAGTTAAAAAAAACTCTCCCAGGCTGCTAATTAAATCAGCTTGATGGCTTGTCTTCCACGGTCTACGAACTAGCGAGGTGTGGAATCAATTCCAGGGGAGTCTTCTCTGGGAGATACGACCTCCTGTTTAAAGAAAGAGTATACTCCTCTCTCAAAGGCCGACTATTCACTAAAATGGGTGTTCATGGGCTGCTATGACTGCGCTTTTAGGCGTCCCGTAAGCTCGTTTGCCTCACTATCCCATAGAAAAAAAATATTATACTAAAGTATCTGTGGGTATATTATTGATCATTCGTTCGATATATAACAGACCATCCCTTTTATACATATGAAAAGTCCTCAGTTTGCTGTCTCACTTTTTATTTTATGAGAATAAATAAAATTGTATTAATAGGGGTGGCAGTACGCGTGTGCAAGGCGGGGGCAACGGGAATGACATTGAGGTGCACAGCGATAAAACCCTATCAGAGATTCTCGACGAGCTGATCGAGAACAATGAGCGTAATAGTGCACCCGACCACACCCTAATGGATCTCGATACGCGAGCTGCCTCACATGACTACCAGGTACGCGATTAAAGTGAAAGTTTCATGAAACTTATATTCTACCATAGAAAATTATCTTTACAATTGGTACGTGAGTGTGTCATCTTACTCCTCTAAAACGGCTGGACCGATTTTAATATTTTTTTTTGTATGCGTTTGGGTGACGCCCTGGATGGTTGAGATTCATGAATAAGTTCGGCAGATGGCGCTGCAGTTGGTACTTGCATAGTTTGTTTAATATCCTAATCGCTTGAAATATCATGAAGGACAACGTTCGTTTGTCTCGCTAAAACCTCGAAAATGGCTGGATCGATATGTCTTTTGTCTTTTTAGAAATAATTTTTTTTATAAAGTTTTGACGCAAATATATGTTGGATCAATAAAATTGGCACCATTTTTTTGTATAGTTAATTTCCTATATCAATAAAATTTTACTATAATTTAAACATACATACTACAAACCGTGCATTGCCTATATTTTGTGTTAATGAAATAATGATAAGGAACTTTATTCTATCAACTTAAACCGAAGTACTGCTTCTGTCAAATTATGATCTACGTTAAAGTGTAATCGGACTGTTTATGAATTAAGGCGTAAATGTCAACATTTAACATTTCCTCTACCGGTACAGGGCGTGAACGAAAAGAAAGCAGCGATCAATGCGATAACACAGAGTCTCATGCAGTGCGAATCTGTCAGCAAGAGCCCCGTGCCCTCCAGCGGGGCTCAATCCACCGCGCCCCCCGTGTATCCCTCGCAAAGCCCCTCGGGGCCCGGAGCTGCATTGTATGGGGCGGCGCGAGCCAGGGCCTTTGTGGAGCAACATCGAGCGCGGCTGCTTCACTTGCAGGAGTCGCAGCAGATGCTCGTCTCGCCAGAGGTCTGTTGCTTTTCGGAACTTTCCATATCGAATGTGAAAATCTCACTTAGTTCTTACAACTGCTTGATCATCACAAACATTAATAGAATGGTGTTTAAGTTGAATTGGTGAATTGCATGATTCATAAGTAAACAGGAGTGACACCAAGTCACTAAAGTGTTTTTTATTTTAAATTGTGATGTTAAACCTTAGTACATAACGAATAAACTGACTGACTGAACGTCCGCGTTCTCGACGACGAACGAACGACTCTTCGCTCGCGTACATACTTGTAGGTAGACATACATCCTGGAATGCAGGGGAGAAAATCCATGATTTCCAGAAGTTCCAGAGTTTCGGGATAGAATTGGGCTGAATTTGCCAAAGGTTCACGGAAAATTAGCGATTTTAGTCTAGAATACCTTACTGAACCCATATTTTGCCTTGATACAGTCATGTCACCTCACTGATTATTGTTACAGGCTGCTGAACAGCCCCAGCAGGATCTGGGGTCAACCATCAACGCACTGGTCTCTGCAACTCCGCCTAATGTCACATTGCTGCCCAGAGCTGACTTCCACCATTTATATCATCCGACCAGTGAGTAACAGTTTCCCTGTAAAATGACATTTTTGTGTATCTAGATGTGCGGAAGACAATTATTTGTGTTTGTTTTAGGTCAAATGGGCTCAAGTTATGGTACAAATAAAATAGTGACGTCACAGCAAAGTCCCATGTTGAGCAGACAACTCCATGTAAGTGTACAAATTTTTGGCTTATAAATGGCTAACTTCGAGGCAAAAGTTTTGTTACCAGCTATTTGCTAAATTATCAATACTGAATTAACAGTTCGGTTATGCAAAAATATAAATCTAATATCCGTAAAAATGCATGAACTTACCCTAGGAAAATATAATTGGCGTATTCGTGCGTACGTACGCACACATTTGCGTGTATAAAGGAGTAAGTGCGATATAGTTACTTAATGCTTTTATTTTGGCCACAATTTCTATTTATGGGCGTTACGAGAAAAACTTTTCAAACTTTTACAAATGTTTCTTTCCGTAACACAAGTAATTACTTGGCCTTTGTTCAAAGTTTTAATTGTAATACACGATTCAACAAACCGTTTATTTATATTTCACAAGGATGTTGTAAAGTTTGTTTGACTTTGGGTATTATATATTATTACATAAATATAGCTTGTGTCCTTTGCAACTTAATTGCTTAATATGAAATACATAATAAAAGCCGTTTATTTCCATTCTTTACAGTTACAATTTCGATATTTATTACTTGTTATGCTAATTTCCCTTCCAGCTTCTTCTAAATTTTTCTATCTTTGCTTTGTTTCTACATTCGCTTCCTGATAACGCTTCTATATATTCTATCTACCTTTTTCTAAGCCGGTCTTTTCTCGTACTTCCCTTTTTCCCTTTCTTTATAAATATTATCTTTATGGTCCATCTTTTGTACATTATTTCTATAAAACAAAATTGCGCAGTTCCTTCAGCATCGCTATAAAGAGTCACTTTATATCTGGTATATTGAAGAAATTATTATCGTGTTACAGGGAGGCGGCGCCTATGGGCCAAGTGTCTCAGGCGTGTCAACAGCGCTGCATACCCCCCTCACACCCCTCACCCCGCAGCCGTATCATCGCGCACCCCGACCGCATCACGGTAACCACCACAGATACACATGCCACCAACCAGACAGTACATACTTCCAATACATGTTTTAAAAGTTTACGCGATCCGCTTTTGATATACGGCCTTATAATAACGTGGACTAAAGTTTGTAGGCGTAGGTTGTGTAACCAACTTTAAACCACGTTTTATAATAATGCCGTCTCTCTACAAATTACTACATATATCACACGCGAAGAGCAGTGTTCTAATACGAAGTCACGTTTCTAGTTAGGTCTAGTTTTGTTTGTCAAACTTTTTCAAAAAGGTTTTGGAATTTAGATATCTTGATTGAAATTTTCGTATCAGAATACAGCTGCATTCATTACACAAACACTCTACTATAAAATCCATAGATTTGAACTAGTATATTTGGCAAATTTTACTTTATGACTGTTTCTGAATGCTAAATAACTCGTTCAAGATCGAATTTTATACCTATTAACCCGCTATGACGCGGTTGCTCTTACAACAAGCTTTTATATGATTCGTATACATATAGCAAATTAATGGCGTTTATTAACAAATTGTTTATATCTATCTGTATACGATTATAATCTTATTTCGTTTAGCGAGCTCTCTAGGAATCTGCTAAGATTTATTCTAACTTTAAAGTCGTCGTGTATTTTAATTTGTAAATTCCATTTTGGGTTCAGGAGCTGTATTATAGTATTTTATTTGATAGTATTATTAGCGAATTATTTTCCGAAATCAGTCTGATCCAAGATTTCCTTATTGCGCTTTCGCATACTAATGTTTTATATTAATAGACATAGGAACTACCGAAAGCATGATCGCGCAAATCTAATTCTTCGCATGCGTAGACCTACGAGACTAGCGTCGTCCGTTGCGACGTAACGATTTAACTAATTGCATGACTATTGGCTTTTTTCCAAAATATTTAGTAATATATGCGACGGGTAGAGGTAGCGAGATAGTCACAGATTCCCAGATCCACGTGTAGCTAAAATGTCGTGCCTAATCGCAGGCGACGGGCGTGTCGCGTAGGTAGGTTAGCGGTTAACGGTTAGCGGTGTGTTCCGTTTGTAATGGGCGTGTGTGGCAGTGGGCGGCTACTATGAGGATGGCGACTACTGCGGAGACTTCGGCCGAAGGGCGCCACCCGCGCCGCCCCTCGCGCCCCACCCCTCGCCCCACGACCATATGCCTTGTAAGTAGCCCGGCTCATCTCGCCCACTGGTGTACTTCATCCATTTCACGCTCACCTAGGGCGGACGCTCTGCGAGTCGCGTTTCTTACGTGTCGGAGTTAGAAGCGACTCATAAATTACGTCACCCTTATGAAATTGAAAGTCTCTTCAGAGGTTGTCGTAAAATTATATTGAAAATATATAAATTTATTTCTAAAATCAAAAGGCATGTTTCTATATTTGATTTGCTCACACAATATCACAACCCCTTGTCCAACACTTCTATATAACTTGTGACGGAATTTACGAATATATTCTCTATAAGAAATTTAATCAAAAAAATACTCAAATCTTCGGTTAATTTTGGTAACAATATCGCAGAGCGACCGCCTGTATGAATGCCGCAAGGCCTCACCGTTCCACCGACACAATTCATATTAAAAAAATGCAATCTCCAGATGAAAGTTCGATAAATTGAACTCTTAGGTACTTTCTGCACTAGGTAAATCACAATGCATCAATAATTTTACTAACTTTTTTATTTATAATAACATAAATATATTTACGCTTGCAATAAGGTGATAAATACTAGTCTCTATAAACGATTTGTCGATAGAAATTTGGTATATAAGGTAAGGTTGTAGATAAATTAGACTTTACGAATGATATTTTGCATGATCAGTATGCTCGAACTATCGCTACTTAACAATTTCTATACTATAAGTACATATAAAATGCATTGCAAGCAAGCTGGTAACGTCTGGATCAGTCTGTCACGCGTTGAAGGTTAATTATCAAATACAAGGAATAAATTGAATTCAGATATGGCGGGCGGGGCAGGTGCTGGGCCAGCGGGGGGCGGGACGTCCGAGTACGTACGCAACGAACTACGCGCTGTCGTAGGCGCACGCTCGGCCAGGCCGGAGATGCACGCGCAGGAACTAGACCCGCTATTGGCCTTCGATATGCCCGCGCCTGGTTAGTATATCCCCATGCCCCACTTCTAAGTATAATACGTGGTTGATTGATTGCTAATGTGAGATAAGGAAATTGAAGTGTATTTTTTAGGAGAATTTTACATTCCAGTTGCCAGGAGTTATATTTACGTAAACATTCCAGTTTTATCTAAACATTCAATATTGAACCGCCTTTGTTGTGTTTACAATTAGCTAAGATTTGAAGCTTTTTTATTCTTTTAATATTTCCTAAGCTATCTGGTGTTTTATAATGTATATTTCAATTTTCTTTCTTCTAGCTAGAACTTGTTAAAATAAAACAATTAACTTTGTACATACACATACTAATATTTTCAGTCCATTAAGTGTGTTAAATTTATCATTCTAATATTTCTAAAATAAAAATATCCCAATATTTGGCCATTCTATGCTGTAGAAATAATTTCAGAGGCCAAACTGAAGGCAATCGATCAGTTTAATAGTGAAGGTTCGGTCTTATTACTGTTGAGTCGTTTAAGATGCTCACTCACTCACTCACCCTGGTGATCATAATTTTATCAACTTATAACTGTTTAAATATTTAATTGCCGCCGCTGAGTTGGACGTTAATCTGATAGAAAAACCGAAGCCGTGCTGTAACTTTGTTAAATGTTTATAGTCTGATAAAGCCGAGGCCAAAATACGATAAATTAAAAATCTTTTTCCTGTTAATATTTCAATAACATGCCACTTTTTTATTCTAGCCATAGTGCAAGCATTGAACTTCTTATGTATGACATTGTAACCAATATCGCAGATATAAAAAATGTATGTTAAATTCGCGTCTCATATTCACTAACTTCGCACCGTGCCATACAATCATGTTTCCGTTAACGTCGACATGCTTTTACTTACAAAGTTAGTTCGTTTTGCGGCCAAATGAGATATGACCATAGCTCATAGCTGTAAAGAGAAGGGTCGGTCAGTGGCAATGTAGCGTGTGGTACGTAGGTGGCGGCGGCTCGGGCGGGCGCGGCGCGGCCAACGCGTGGAAGGCGCCTCAGAGCACTCCGGTAAGCCTGGGATGCAACCAGCGACTTCATTAATTCACCCAGACACTACTTTTTCTTTAGGTTTTTCATTTTACGTAGAATACATAAGCGTATTACGTATTGAGTCTGCTCTGCTGCGTGTGTTGTCGAACAGTTTTGATTTATAGGCCGATAAAGAAATGTGCCAACGTCAGCCAGTGTGTCATAAAGCGTAGAGCGCGATTGTCAATTTGATCGATGGTCAGCTTGGTACATTTCCCGGTTTAATGATTTGATGAGCTTTTGTGATGTGTACCTATGTCATTCTAGACAACTCTTTTACGATAGATTTAACTTAAAGTCATTTGCTTTTTAGGTATTGTCTTATGACATTTTAGCTTGTAATAGGACAATGGGGTAATTCGCATGCGATGTGGGTGGAGGTTAACGAGTTTAGATTCAACTCGGAAAGTTTGATTTTGCCAATAGATCGCTTTGTTTGGCTTCTGAAATAATTTACTAGCATACGAATTATTTCGTTTTACGAGTGCAGTTTTAGTATTGAATACGATCTGATGCATGTAATAATTACTAAAATAAAAACGAGCGATCAAAATGTAGACGTTTACGTCCGTACGTTACATGATTTATATCACAATTATTTTAGAATGCCTATTTATTGAAGTTTACCACATATATCGCTATATTTGCAGTATATGTTGCAAGCTATCTTTTCTAAAATATATGACAGTTTTGGTAAATATGTTACAAAAAATATAAAAAAAGCATCATTAAATATTTTATTTTTAAACGAATTGTGGTTCAGTTGTATCGTACGGGGTAACATAGCGAATCGATCGGTTAATTGCTTTAATTTTAGCACGCTTTCATTTGTCATAAATTCACATTTTGATATGCTCTATTTAAAGATCATCTTCAACAAAATTATGAGGATCATTTTTATTATTTTATATTTTCATAATTAAGACTAAAAACCATGCCTAATATTTGCGGATCAGAAAAGGATGTTCAGCATTTATAGTTATTAAACACTGTGCATCGCCTATTGTTTGGTCTGTCAACTTCTGGTGCCTTGCTCGGTATTACGCACCACCGAAACACGATTGTTGTTGAGAGGGGTTTTCGAAAATATCATCGACACACGATTGTTGTTAAGAGGTGTTGTCCAAAATACCATCGACACACGATTGTTATCAAGAGGTGTTGTCGAAATTACCATCGACTCACAATTGTTGTTGAGAGCTGTTGTCGTTGTTTTGGGTAGTGTCGAAATCAGTAGCAAGGCACAAGTTTTAAGAAGTGGTGTTGTAAGTGCGTGTCCCTACAGAGTACTACGGAGGCGGGCTCGGCGGCGGGCGGTGATGAGGCGCCGGCCAGCAAGGCCTCTCTGCTTCAGAAGCTGCTGTCGCAGTGACCGGCCACGCCCTTGCATTTACGCCCCGCCCTACTCCCCGATAACTCTTCGATATTAGATGTCTGTATGTATGTATAGTTTAGCTGTAAGTTATAGTGCGACGGTGACTTCCTCGAAGTAATGCGGGATTCTTGTCATCACTTTAACGCATATTTCCATAGACCGCGTGCAATATTATACGAATACATATTTTTGGCGTTGTAAACGTTATGTATTATAAAGTCAGATGTTACCTGTTATGACAAAATAAGTTAGTATTCGGAGCGAATGCGTTCAAGTCTTCGACTCTATGCTTTTTATTTATATTTTGGTGTGAATTTCAATTACATTGAACAATGTACAACGTTTTACAATTATAAATCTGGTTTATATGAATTTTTTATAGTTGACGCATAGAGACCGAGGGGCCGCAGTGTATATATAGAGTGTTGTTAAATTATAGGCTGTTGCCTTAGTGTAAATATTTTGTTAAAATATACTTGTGTTTCTTATTTTAATAATACTATTAAATTTAATTTTTATTTCTGTAATTATTATTTACAATAGTTATCTGTATCGTGAATTCCCACATAACTTTCGTAGGACGCTCGGATAGTCGTGCCTGACGTGGCTAGTTTGAGCTTAGGCCGTCCCAAGGACCCAGCACTGCCGACAGGCGTCTAAACGACACACCTAACACTACCTCAACTCAAGTACTGTTATATAAAAAATGGATACGCCATAAAATTAAAGAGGTGTTATTGGAAATAATTCATAGTGCGGCTTTCGTCTTAGAACTTCGCCTTTGCGGCGTATCTAGTGCTCAATTTCACATCTTCCTAGATCTGAACTTCCAAAAGAAAATCACATTAGTAAAACTACAAAGCGTCCAATTCGGATTTTAATTCCATACGCAAGATAAATGATTGTTACATAGAATCCTTATGTAAAAAAACCGTAAATGTAGAATTTAAATTTCTCGTATAGCTGTTAATATTAGCGGTGGGTCGAACTAGAACCGCACATGTAGTGTAAATGTGTATGACTCAAGTGTGCTTTCGTGTCCATTTAATTAGAGCGAGTGGGACCATAGTAATAACATTTATTAAAAAGATGCTGTACTCATTGGAGCATTGTCAACTCCCTGTCTAAACGGACTTTTCTATTTGAGATACCCATTTCACAATGCTCCCTCGTTCACTTGTGACAATCACATACACGTAGGTACGTAACGTTTACTGAAATTTTCTCATTTTGTCATTATCTCTCATACGCATACTTCTTAAGTAGCAATATTCTGGAATTACCACCCGTAGATAATAAAATATAAATTTAAATGTGATGTATTATACCTACCTAAAGATGAACGTACAAATAACAAGTAGAATACCCAAACCAAAATAAAGGTGTAAGCTGAATAAGAAATAATTATAAATATTTTTGTACCTTAAAAGTATAATAGTTCTGATAGACTACTGACCAATATTATTTCACCAGGGGCTTAAATACTAGCATTTTTGATAGTGAGATAAAGCTTTACATCCGATAAAGGTAGCAATATTCCATTCCATTTGTTTTATTACGGACAGACGCGCCGTGCTATCCGCTGACTATACAAAGTACAACTAATGGCCTTCTACCATAGATGACACTCAAGTCAGACATGTCAATGTCACTGTCGAACGCAGCTCGTGTAACCGTCAAAAGATGATATTTTTTACATGTTTATAACGAAATAGGTGTTAATAATTGACGTCCATTGGATTATTGTGACACGTTTTAACACGCCGGGTGCCAGCGAAAGTATTTTTTCAAAATCACAATACAATAATTAATCGTATACTCGATGTAAAAATAAATCGGTAAAGCCATGGCCTTCAAAATGAACAAAAAAAACAGCAACATTGGTGATAAAATAGCCTATGCTTCATATAAAGAGACACAGTATTTTTTAATATATTGTTGTAACGAATGTGTATAAGTGAATATGAATGATATAATTATTGATAAGCTACTTCAGTTTTATTAATAAAACTAAACTTATATTCGATCTAAGCTAATGTTACGATAAATGTTAAACAAATAATTGGTCGATTGTCAAATGTTTGCGAAATTGAATATTCTTTAAAGAGTGTCAATTTAAGCTTTGAACAAGCAACGAAAAAATATTTATAAAATATTTGGAAATAGCAGTCGTCTAAATCAATGAAATGTAATGCTTTTCTCGCAATGTACATTCGGCGGAGGCGGGCTATCCGCTGATCGCCAGCAAAACCCAAGGTAGCAAATAAGTCGATAACATTGTTTAAAATCATCAACGAATAATTATTCCTATATTAATATTTTGATAAAATTGTAAAATTGGCCTTTATACTGTGAAATGTTACTCTGTAATTTAAAAGATATTTGTGTAGCACATTTTTTAATATTTCACGTAGATTGCGCGAGACTCCGACGAAACTAAAATCCAGGGAACGTTCTATTCGCGTGTGGAACGTTTAACGTGAAAAAAACGAACTTCTATGTTCACAAATATTCATCTATCATTGTTACTGTAAGAATTATTGTCATTTCAAAATTCTTATAGATTTATCACCATAGATTTAAAAATATTAAAAATTTCAAAAGATTTGTCTATGTATTTCGAAATGTTATATAAATCGGAATTTTATGTAAGTATAATCGGAATAATTATTTTTGCATTAAGTAACCCGTCGCACAGAGTGATGACAATGTGGAAATTTAAATGGGTCCAAAGACTCCATCCGCAGCCGCAGGCGCAGCGAAAATTGGACTGTGTTTTCGATGTGATATGATTAGTTTAACGAAAGCTCTGTGCGCGGGCTAGCGGTAGTGAGTTAGCTCCACGATGAAGAAACATTGATGGGTACGGGAATCTTTGTTTCAAAAGGAAAACATAATTAGTGTATGTATAATATTCACTGTACATTCAAATGTATGTATTAAATCAGTTTTGTGTAATTCTTCCGTAGATTAAATGTGATATTTATAAGATGACAGTCGCTAACACGATGAGGTATTTGATCCCGTACAGTTGATTTTATTTTTTGTATAAAATCATGCCTCGAGTCTTGGCCTGTCGTCTACGTACAAGGGTATGTCATGTATTCGTTTAGGTGTTATCCGACGTAGGCGCACTCCACAGCTAATTATGTTTTCGAGCCTGAAACGTGAAGGCCAGCGGCGGAAAGGGTTATTGCGACGTTCTTATTTAATATGAAATGTGTGAAACACAGAATTACGGGTGGGTTATATTGTCAGCTTTAACGTGTAGTCATACCCAGTCTTAAACAGACTAAAACTATTTAGTGTTGAATATAACTAGTCGTTTTCGTGCGCAGTAATCTTTTTTGCGAATGGCACATGTCTGTGTTATTTAGTTCTTCAGATGTTAGTTAAGCTCATTTGTGTTGCTGTGCTTCACGAAGCATTGTATGTATGTTTATAAATTGTACATAGCTAAAGTACATTATATTTTTACGTCTAGAATACAACCAAAGTTGTTATTGAAGTGATGGTTGATTAATATTTGATATATTATGTAGCTCGTTATGTTTATATTTTACTTAATGTAAAACATGTTAGTTGTACGAGTGCACCGCACTGTGCATTGTACGCAGCCACTCTGATATTAATTGTAACGAATTTACTGGTTCGGAAAAAATTGTGTGAACCAAAATGAATGTGTAACTTTCATTACTTTCTAGTACCTCGTTTCGACATCTTAATAGTAATCGTCAATTACTTAATCCGATGCTTCGTACCACGTATTCGAATCTAAAACAATTTTATTCGTATAACAGAAGTTTTAAGTACATTATGTTTAAGTTGTATTTTTTGTACATTTTAGATTCGAAAATATATTAATATCTAAATAAAACTGTTTTTAATTTACCTCAATCCTTTTAATATTGTGTAATTATGTAGGTTACGATCGCCGCTATGAACAGTAGATTTTTCGAGTTCTTGGGTCCTGGAAAACTGACAAAAATAATAATTTGATCCTCAACTTTCCATCTAAAAAAACAATAGGTAAAAACGTCCATAAACCGATATTCTTAAAAGAAACTGCTAATTATCGTTTTCTAATAACTTTCTGTAACTAGTTGTAATGGCGGCTTCATCGTTGTTTTTAATTTATCTAACGGCTTGCATTAAACCCGTTATTGGAGTTTGTAATTTGGCGATGAAAATTACGAGTTTTTCTTACGATAAATGTATAAAGAAATTGTATTTGTAATGATATAATTGCAGTAAATTATAATGCTAATACATTGCGGATTTCAAAATGTCTTCCATCACGGTGAAAGGACTAGCGAATTTGCAGAGACGCCGCAGGACGTCAACTGATACGGCTCTCACTTCTGTCGTTATTTTAGTCTTCAACTACTCAAAATTAGAGAGAGAATCATAAACTCTTGCTATATTTCATAGACCCCATAAAAAAGTCAGGAGATTTGGGTGGTCACAATATGTCTCCAAAGCTGCTTATGATTTTTACCGGAAACAATGCTTTTAGTGTGAGTGCGGTACAAAAAAAATAAGAATCTTGTCAATATACCGCCCGCTGGTAACCGTTGCATCTCCATCATACTAAAAAAAATGGCCCGTATTGCATGATGACGTTGACGTACCCTTCGAGGTGATATTGTGACTTATAATCTTAAGTCTAATGCCAAAATTCGTTGAAGATTTGAACGGTGGAGGCTCAAAGGGGCAGTATGTTTTCCAACTGATCATCGTAGTGATGATGATGATGATATTAATTTATCCCTGATGTGAAAGGCGTGATCGTGGATGCTCCGCGACAGCAGCGGTGACGCGGTCGATGGTTTTAATCGATCGAACGACGCGATCGCGAGGCCTATTTCGCGGGCGAATTGAACGATTCAGTCACAGACCACTGCGACATAGTTTTTACAAAATCCGCACACGCGGTTTAACGAGAAAGTTGTGTTTATCTGCCTATTTCAAACTTCCAAGCAATTATAGGATAACTTTCAACTTTATCTAACATTTTTATAATTCGCAATTTGTGTTAATGTGTACGTGGCGGCGCTATTGCAGACGGAAGGCGATAAACAAACTACAAAAGACTGACGATGGGTTGGCCCGTGGCAACCCGCACGTACACCCACCCACCCTTCCTGCAAACCCTATTACCCGGCCGGATTACAGTGATTACCGAATTACAAGGCACTACCGTATCACTATATTTTTGAAATATCAATGTATAAAGATAGGCCTTTATAAATATACCTTTTCGTGTATAATTTAAATCTAATGTATCTATATCATATTTAACTATACGCTGTAACAACTCGTTTCACTTACGAAGTTTGAGCTATAGGTAGGTAGGCACTTAGACACGTAGTCGGTCCGTTGTGCGTAAAGTTTGAGCTATATATTATTGGAATTTCTACCGTTTATTATATTACAAAGTACTTTTTTACGATGGTAACAACCTTGAAGGCAACTGTCAAAAACATAATAAAAAATACTTCAAATGGTTTTGATTCAATTAATGTACATTGTCTCTGTCATACTTTATCTACAGAGCTGTCAAACGAAATTATTCAGTCGGGGGAAAAATTCTTTCAGTGATAAAGACTAGCTGTACTTGGATTATTATAATTTGACTGTGTAACGTGATCTAAATTGATGAATTTCTAACAAAACGGTGTATCTTAGAATGTTATTAGTGTGTGCGATTCAGAAAGAAGTGAGAAATCATTTCGGACTTTATAGGTATTAGGTTCAGTGTCATTGAAAGATCACGATGCGTATCAGTTTTGTGTTATATTGGTGCGTATTTGTTCATATTTGTAATGGCAATGATGTGGACAGAGCAGAAGCAAGAGACAGCGGTCGAAGGGGAAATTGGGGTCCCATTTCCAGAAGCAGTTCCTTCATGAGTGACGCAGCGGCTGTATCCAATGAGCTTTGTAAGTATTTGTATTCTGACACCTGTTGGCATCCTTCAGACCGGCCGATAGATTTATTACAGTATCAATTCATAATGTAACCGTTTTGTTTAATAAAACTTCAGTTTCCGCTTTAATTAAGCAATGACCTTATAAACATCTGTTTACCTTGTATAGTAATACGAGAATGTTCTGATACACAATTGTGGTACAGTTCCGTTGGTATACCAGTATAACACTTAATATTAAAGTGTTTTTATTACACCAACATAAATTTTATAATAATTGTTAAATGATCAAAGGATAAAAAAATACATAGACCTTTACTTGAGGTTATTAAAAATCTTTACTAATCCATTTTCTTTACTGAAATCAGTATTATTTTCTTGTGGCTAGAACTTAATGCAAAAGAAATTTCTCTCCTAAATTAGTAGTAGTAGAGTAGTATTTTGATTTAACTGTAGAACAAGTCCACTTTGCTGATAGCATAGTAGATGCTACTTTTAATAATTTTGAAATTTACAAGATTATTTTGCCACAGTACGTAAATTATGTGGAGAACTGTTTCTGAAACATATATCTTTCTAATAATATTTTTTATATGACCTTTGCTCTGTGTAATAGCTATTTTTTTTAATTTAGGCACCTGTCCTTGTCTTGAATTAATTTTGTATAATTTAATCTCTTATTAGGTCTTAACAGTAACAACACTAGATTGTTCCTGTTTTTGGTTTCCTTGAATAAACCACTTTATAACCTACTATAAGGTTTCTTACTAACATTTGTATATATGTACATGTTACAAAAGCAATTTATGTTACACATTGGGAATCACAGTTCCCAAAAACAACGAATTATTGTTATGATTCACAAAAATGATTTCATTGAGTGTGGTAAATAAGTACTTTATTATGTAAATTGTGTTGTGCGCTGTAAATGAATATCTGAGCATTTTCATTATGTTCTTAAAGTAATGAGGAGTTATGAGCTTTGTCCTTAGTAACTGTACAGCAAAATTGAGGTATATTTTTTATTATTGTGATATTACTTGTCACTATATTTAAATTAAATAAATGAAAATATCTGAATAAAATACTGTTGTTAAAATAATTTTAAAGTAGTCTTAGTTCACATTGACATAAAATATATGAAAATTGTTTTAATTCTAACAACTAACATTAGCTTATTTAAATAAGACTGCCTTGAATTTATTGTTTACACATGTTTATTTTTTAATTGGAAACATCTAAAACCTCAGTTTTATCTCAAATACGGTTGTAGTAGAGTCTTAATTGTTTGTATAGATAAATAGCTTTCTATAGAACATTCACTACTCATCGTAATTAATTTATTAAAACTATTGAACCCGGGCACAAGCTGTCGTTAAGAGTAAAACAACTTGATCAGTGAAGAATATACAATCATCTAATTGTACTCACCATGCGAATACCGCATTTGCATCAGGAACTAAAATACTCGATAACACGTGACACAATAGCTTTTCAGCATCATCACGTGTCGAAGTATTGTCTGGACGCGGTGTCGAAAATAGTTCTTAAGCTCGCATCTAACGTCGAATCGTTAGAATATAGATAGGTTAATGTACAATTAACTTTGTTGCTTTTTATAATTGTAGATTTTTATGTCGATATTATTCTTAGGAGTAAGAGTAATGTAGACAACAAAAGTTTGTAATTTTATTTAATTGTTCTACTTTTAATCGAATTGTTAATTATTAGTTTTTATTGTGAACCGCATGTATGGTTAGAGAATGAAAATGGCAACCCGTATGCGAGTGGCCTTACGTGAGAAGTCATTGAATATCTGTTTCTGCTTGTAGTGCCACGTCTGCGTGACTCATACTTCTGTCTACTGGTGTGCGGTTCTTGTAATTATATACAAACATGTTGTATACATATTATACTCTTTTGATGGAAATTTGCGTCCCGGCTGCACAACGGAATTTTGTTTCTATGTGCGAAACCGGCGTTAGATTTTGAAACTGACAGGCACAAATGCCTTTATGTGTCTATAGATAAATAATATTGTAATAATAATAATAATCAATTGAAAGGCCCATTAGTATGTTTCCCATGCCCCATTAGGTGGTTACGTTAATTCATAGTAAGTATAAGTATTTTTATTATCAAAACGCAAAAAAACCAATGACATGCAATTATTAGGTTTAAACGACGGATTCTCGGAAATCCACGTTTATCGCAGCTTCATTATTATTCCATTTATGTCACTGACATTTTACCCTTTTCCATTTTGTCCAAATTCAGTATCCTTAAGTCCTATCACGTCTTGACCTTATCTTGAACATGCAAAAATAATTGGACATCCTTCCTCCAAGATCCGCTCTTGATATCTCATTAAAATTTTCTCACAGTGAACGAGTAATTAAAACGCGTAATAAACCCTCTTGACGTCGGATTACATGCCAACATTATCACAAAAGTGGATAAATATTTGTCTAAAGCGATTCAACACGTGCACGTACTGTGTTAATACAGTTTAATGAAACACTCTGGCGAGTGGTTTACCCTATTTAATTCGGCGATGTCTTAAGGGGTTCATAAATACAGGGGCGCTTAAACCTTATATGGACCTTGGCGTCAGATTGTACCCTGTGATATTTTTTATCGTTAATTACATAAGTATCGATTATTATATTACGTTTGAACTATCTGAATATGAAAGTATAAATACAAGAGTTTGCAATTGTTAAATATAAACACAGTTTGAGCCAAAATAATTTGTCTCTGGAAGGATGTTCGGAAATTCCCTTACAGTTGTAAAAATATATTTTTGATTTTTTATCCGTTCTGTCCAAAGCTGCAGTCAACAGCAATATCTATACAAAACATCACATACACTCATGAACTGTATTGGGAAGTCTAAATTAAAAACCCAGACCATTTGCGCCAAACGTAAATAACATTGCAACGTCGTTTTGGCACGCAGTCTCTTCGAAATATTGTTTCTATGCCTATATCAGTATAAATTGTATATTGTACCAGATGTATTGTTGAACATTGAACTAAGCTGATACATAATAGAAGGATTTAAATCTTCACATTGGCACCAAATTATGTATATATTGTGTAGATTTATCGACTTAATAATTTCCCTTTTAGCCGTGTTGTTATTAGAAAAGAAAATTGTTAATTTATTTCAATCGAATGTTATATATTATAATATTTTTAGTAAATAATAAATAAAGCCTTTATAACAAATGATTTCTAAGAAAAACGGTTATTATTTATTTTTAACAATCAATTTTATTTATTTTTTATTATTAACACTTCGTTACATTATAATATAAAAAATTGAACATAATTAAATCAAAAGGACTGGCGGCCTTATTGCTTTCGAGCGATCTCTTCCAGGTTTTATGGTATATGTATTTTGATGTAGGCCTATTTTAGACGATTCTGCTCTATCCTAGCTTAGCCTGTTCGCCTGCATCTCTCCGGCACACAATCTGCCCATCTTTTTACTTTATGTCCCCTCTTTCTTTTGCCTTCTCTTAGGTACCATTCTAATATAGGTTTTGTCCATTTGCCTTTTTTGCTTCTTATAATTTAGTAAATAGTTCTTACAATTGTTTAAAAATCTAGAAGGTTATATATCATTGGTACACGCTGAAAAGATACAATTTTATATTTATATTTAATTATAAGTTTTTTTAGTAACGGTATTTAGAGTAAGATTCAAAGTCGAGGCTTATCACGAGCGTGTGTCAAAATCCTATACATTTGATGAAGTCTACACGATTTAGTAAAGTCTCCTTACCCTTATAAGGCTCCAAATGTCAAGAGTAATACTCCAAAAACTTATTTATTTCATATATAAAAGTCGTACTTGGACTAAGTCTCGTCTCTATATTATACCTCTAGTGACAATAAGATGTCGCTCAAACGTTCTTGTATAGAGTTCAAACTACGGTATTAGCATAATGGCTCCTATCTATAATATAAAAATGAATCACAAAATGTTTTCGCAAGCGCATAACTCTACAACGCCTGGACAATTCATTTTTTTTATATGTTCGTTGAAGTCTAAGGTTGGTTTTTATGGCGAATTATTTCCGGGAAAACCCTGAAACAGCCCTTTTCTTTTTCGCATACAAACGTTTTGTAAATAAAATGTAGAGTCAATTTGAACTTTATTCAATAAAGTTCATATTAAATTACAAGCACTCACTCAAACAAATCGCGTTAAAAAAGGATTTAATTTTGAATTATTAATTTAATATCCCTATCTGAGCAAAATTATTTGAATAGATACTAATAGGAAAATATATCAATGAGGCACACAATTTTTAAATATTTGTCACTTTTAGGTTCCCACTATCCTTTTAGATTATTTTCCAATCAGGTTTGAACCTTAAGTTCGCCTCTAGCAGACATCCCAGGCGGCGTTTTTTAGTGGGTCCCAAAAGGATGGCCAAAGTTCGTGGAAGCGAAGATACTTTGGGTCACCCGAGCTGAACCTCACTCATTTATCATCAGGGTGACGGCAGAACCATGATAATTTTTTGCGCCGACTATAAAATTGGTAGGAACAAAAAACTGCCACATTTCAAATCTTTTTGACAGAACGAAGTCTGTGGGGTCCGCTAGTAGGTTATAAAAATGATACCTATTAACTTAGTTCGGTGATAGTATTTCAAATCTGTATTCTGTAAGCGAGCTGTACACAGGTAGAACTAATGACTATGCGATTATGTCAATATGATTCTATTATCATTTGGAATTAAATTAACCCAATTGTATGAAGTATGTCCATCCGTTCGCTATGCTTTGATGTTTCCGAACCTTGTATAGCATATTCGTCAGGTACTTGTTGTAGTCAACGAATTAGGTTCAGTCACCTTGGGTATAATAAAAATGTGTAGTTAATTCAATGAATTTACTTATTTTCGGTAGAAATGGACTATTAGAGATACAGAAGAGACCTACAACAATGATTTAGGCTCAAGTAAGGTATGGAAGGTCCATTTAGATGTGACACAAATTTAAGACCTTTTTATATGTAATATACATAAGTATTGAAAGAAAATATAGTATTAACATTTCACAAGTTTTTAACTCAATTAATTAGACGTTAGTAGAAAAAGTTAATTCGCTTTTTAGATCCGGGATTCAGATTTTGTATATCTCTTTCGTGGTCGTTTATCTTTCTCATAGGCACGCTTTCTGTGCATGACACACGCCCTTGACTTTTTTGAGTCTTCGAGTGTAAAGTTCGCATATAGGCAGATAGTGCATCGATGCCGGGGAATCGAACCTACGAACTCGGCGATGATAGTCGCCCTCTGAAGCCATGTCAACACTGCTCTCACTTTTTCATTGAGATGAAAAGTGTAAAAACTATTTTTAACTTACATAATGTAGTTGAACGAAGTCTCACCAAGTAACACGCTCAAGTTCAGCCGCATGACTTCAATGCGAGAACTGAATAACTGGTTTTCTAAGGTTAAATATCAATTTGTAATAATAGAACATTTATTTTGAAATACTTATAGGTATTTCCTATGCATTGATGATGTCAGAACGACAGGAAATTCAGACAGCCTTAATGTCTGTTGTTGTTAGACAATGTTTACGGTACAAAAAAGGGTAATTTGGTATGTTTTTACATTACCTGTAACTATCTAAGATATAAGGAGTTAACAATTTCTAAAGCCAGAACTAGTGAACATGTATCACCAAATATTTGATCGGAATTTTTATGACAACAAATTTTGGTTGGTTTTAATGGTCTCCATCGCCCTACTTGTTTTGTCGTATTATTGTCAAAGCCCTATTTTGTCGCTTTCCGTATTTAGTCAATTTTTAGTTTTGAACACTTGCAGTGCCAGTGATGGGATCGTTGGTATAGCCCGTTGCCGACTTGACTTATATGAACGTGTCTTGATTTTATGCAAATAAGCACTAAAAAGACTAATGAGAATATGTTTGCTTTTCCATTGTAAAGTGTGACTGTTATTAAGAACACGTAGCACGCAGTTCCATTATTGTTATCCTTAACTATCCGACACGGTTTAATAGCTGATTGTTACAGCTTATAAACTAACACGAGTTTTGCGTTCAACCATACGTACATTTAATAGTTGTATGGAGTCGGTGAGGGCTAGGTAAAATGGTTTTGTAAACGAAGTTGACTTAGTACAAATCAGGGCTGGCTGTGCCAAGGTTTATTCCAGATCACTCATGGCCGTGGCGTAGGGGGCCGTGATCTTAACGGCTGATCGCGTGGCGGGATGCGGACAAGGCTACGCTGTTACCGTGTCTTGCCTCGGGCTATTGCTGGTGGCGCTGTGAGATTTTAGTGGGACGTGGGATGAACAGTAGCGAGTGCCACAAAATCCTCCACCGCAGTCGCGCCGCTTGACATTTCCCCAAAAGGGTCCTTCAAGAAAAGAGGGTACGAATAGAAAAGAAGCCTTTTAAGAGAAAGGCTGGCAAGGCAATTGTGTGCCCTCTGGCAATGTACGTGGCCATCCTCCGACCTCTTGCCGGTTTGTCTCGTATAATTTATTACAATTTTAAAGGCAAGGTGACTTAATAGCTTGGGCGAGTGTTTGGACCAATTATAAACTGCTTGACTTATTATTATGACATTCTGTTGCTGTTTTTATTATATGATTTAATGAAAATTAATATGACTTACATGCCTATTTTACTATGGGTGATTGTGCGGATTTTTATTATTGATCTATCTAAATGTATTTCTTTCTAACAAATAAATGATTGATTATTATTATATTTATATTATATTTATTATTATTATTGTAACAATTACAATAGAAAGACGTATGACTGAGACCAGATAAGATTATTGTGCATTGTAACTGGTATGTAAAATGTCTATATAGGGAAAATGTTTATAGAGAGCCAAAAATATATAACATTATCAAAATCAATATAACTTTATTTTACTTTATCAGTTCGATTTACTGCTATCTTAGAGACAATCTTATCTCGAAGATTTTATCTTTAGACAAACGCATTCTGATATAACGATGCTAAATCAGACTTATAAGTTAACATTATTGTAACGGATTAATAATTAAATATATAAACTTTAGTAATACCCGAAACTGTGTTTCGAAGTCTGCATTAGATTGTTTAACTGCACTATTGTTCATTTTCGATTCCTACTTGCGTAATAATTGAACTCAATGAATGCGATGTTAAGTGGCCGGAGACGCCCCCAACCTTTTGATTGCTTCACTCTAGTATGTATACGCATTCTTGTGTAAACGGGCTTCTCAATCGTTCAAGCCTAATTGTTTGGTCACGATTCTTTGTGTTCTGTGACACGAAAATTATTAGGACAGTTTAGAAATGGGTAAACTTGAAAACGAGACTTGACATGTACGTCAAAAATTGTTTGTATTTTGACATTATTATTTTCCAAAGATCGACTCTATGGTCGTCTTACTTGTTCTTTCTAGGAACGCTCTGAAGGTTTCTGCAATGAAACTAAGTATAGAATAGAGAAAAAGAATTGAATAACTAGAATATAAAAGAAACACCTTTTAAACTTGACAGTTGTGGTCAGTGTAAGACTATGTTTTTTTATATATATTATTTAGTTTTTTAGGATATAATTTTAAATAAAATAAAATAATGAAAGGTGCTTTTATATATTCTTTCAATTTATACACAGTGCTATCTGGAAGTAATTTCAACCTTAAAAAGTTTTTGATCTATTTACACGCTAAGACCGAATTCTATTCATTTTAGATTTGATAATTTGAAGAAAAAAACGACTCGAATGAGTTATTTTTTATTTTAACAAATTTTAGAAGATTCCCCTCGATTTTTCTGGGATGCAACCATCACCTGGTACCACCCTTGGGATGTTTGCATTCCTATAAAAAAATTACGGTGCATAAACGACAAACGACCGGGAACACTCATAAAAAATATGTGTATACGCTCGAGAAACCTCCTCATTTTTTGAAGTCAGTTAAAAATTATTGAAGGTTTTATCTGACACATTTGTTCCACATTATGGTCTGTTGATGCACTAATCAGCTTTGTTATTAGTCAATTAATTAATTACTCATGAAGCATATTTTAAGCAGTAATTTTAGATTTTCCTTGTTGAGGTCACATTGTACACTTATGTTGAAAATTTTGTAAAAGTTTGTTTTATACTGGTACTGGTTTTCTCCTAGCAATATTGCTAAGCTAAGCATGAGTTTGATCAAAGGTTTTGTATAACAACTTGGTGATTAAAAAGAGTGGCGGAGTGTTTCTTGCCCGCTCTACGCCCTTGACTTACGAACTGATTGTAAATGTAAATTTAGAGTCAATTTAACATCTTTTCTGTTGACGTTCGTAAGTGTACTTGGTTACCTATATGAATAAAGTTATTTTGACTATGAGTTTGAGTTTGTAAATTCAGTCTTTGATTTTCTTATTTGTTGATTACGTCAAGAGTACCTAATTATTGCAATGCACTCATTGTCTATGCTTGAAAACGAAATTCATTCCTACATAAAATTAATACGTTTATGTAGGAATTACTTTTGAGAGCTTAGCTTACTTTTGTTGACAAGTATAAATTGCATTAAATCTTGCTTACGTAATGCAGGGTGCACGATTCCCGAAAAAAAAACCGCCTTCACCGGGGAAGGCGAGGACCTTTACTTCGCACTTCGCTCACTCCAGTGAGCTTCCGTCCTGCCCTTCAGGCGATTGACCACCCCGCGACGGCCCAAGCCGAGGTTCGAGTCTCACAGGAAACGCCCTTGCGCTAGCCGCGGGATAAACGCCATTCTGGCCGAGCTACGCTCTCCAAAACAGCCCGATCTGAGCTGTAAAGGCCATTAAGGCCAACAGCGAGATTCCATTTTAAAAAAAAACGTAATGCCTGGTAACCACTGACCTATCCGGCTTAACAATCGAGATACCACATTTGTTTTTCTATAATTTCTATTTCAGATTTATATTTATGATAAAAATATATGAATTTCAACACAAAATTCTAAATTCATAGGAAATTATTAATATTGTTTCTATATTCAAATAGTAGTTCAGTCGATTCAATACGCTAAGCAACAGAAAATAACACATTTACTAAACTATTATATAGATGATATATTTATCAATCTCACTTTAGAAATAAACATTACGTAATAATCTATCTAGAAAATACGGAGGGGACAATACACGACTAAACTACGTAGTCTCTAAGCCTTAGGTTGGCGTTTTATGTGTATAACAATTATAAGTAGGAATAATTTACTCAACTGTGTGCCAAAACGTCGTGTAAGTACTGAACCCGATCTTCCTAGCCATCTGTAAAAGCGTACGGCCCGGTCTGTTAAGGATGCTTGCTGTGTCAAGTATCATTACAAACTAACACTGGGCGTGGAGAGGCGGACGCAACCGCCGTAAGGCATTTCGGGAAGCGGATTAGGCTCTGAAGTTACCGCATCCCGATTGTTGGTGGCGCCTTGGGGTTTTAGTGGGTGTGCACAATAGCGAGTCCCACATAGCCCTCCCGCTCCAAGCATTCGCGCCGCTATAGGGTATGTGCAATGCAGTCCCCAAGTAAAAAAAAGTGTTTTAAAATGTACGTGGGAAAAAAAGCCCGGCTTAGAGTGAGATTCAGACTGTTGTCTCGAATACACATTATGTTCTTAGTTCTTTGAATTGTTCTTCTCAAGGTTGCTGTGTTTATTATTTTTCTCTCTTATTATGTGTCTATAACTGAAATAATCATTAAAAGACGTAGTCATAGAACAAAATTATATGCAATAAATACACTATCCAACACGAATGTAATGTTTTCATAAGAACCATTGCAGATGCTGTTTTTATATGGATATTTAGATTATATATTAAGTGCAGGTGACAATGTTACGATACTCCCAGAAAATATAATATCAAAAGTTCGGTACACCACCGATTAGTCAAAGTATGTGATATATGATTTTCGAATTCATGACGTATGTTGTGAACAAAACTGAATTTTTATTAAAATAGTAGATGACCCGCTGTACGTCAAACATTATTTGTGTCAAAACTTCATACGAAATTTTAAAACTGACGAAAGATATCGGACCTTATACTAAAGCTATAAAACTCCAATTTCTGAAGCCATCTGACAACCAGATGACAGTTTTTCATTTCTAAAATGACAACAGAATATTACTCAGCTAGGGCAATTTTTGTTAGAATATTCAAGTGTAGTTTTTGGTATTTTTGTTTACTTATTATTAATGTTCCCCACCGTTTCAACGTTCCCTGAACTTCCAAACAAATGAAGATCATAATTAGCCTATTCGTTGCAGCCATTATCGAATTTTAGCGAGACTAACGAACAGCAATTAATTTTTATTTATTATGCAGGACATCTACAGAACGATTTGTTCTACTGCATATGAAAATCCTATTTATTCAACATGAAAATGTTAAAATTATAATTATAACGTTACGAAGACTTGTTAATACAGACGAAAACCTTGACTATAGTTGCTAATAAATTATATGTGAATCGAGTATATCTATATTGACTATTTACTGGAAAATGTAAATAAACAACTGAATAACTCAATATGTTGCTTCTTTATATTCAGATAATAATAATTTTATTTAATAAAAGCTCCTTTAATTTCCAATCATGACAAAAAAATAATATACAGCTTAGATTTTTTACATTTTATACATTAATTTATTTATGTTGTTATCCTATATCTTAGCTATATTCAGTACCGTCGATCGGAACCCCTTCGCGGGTAAAGGCTTCCTCCAGCTTGTTCCAACTGCAGAGTCAGTTCATGGCTTTTTTCTCGCTACCTATTACCGCTATTTCTTCTATTAATTTTTTTTGGGCGCCTTCTTCCCCGTGGTCCTTTCCATACGTTGTCTTTAAAGTCCACCTTTTATCTGTGTATCTTGCTATGTGCCCCGCCCATTGCCACTTCTCTTTTAGGGCATATTCTAACGAATCTATCACTTTTGTTTTTTGTCTTATTTTGTCGCTTTTAATTTTATATTAGCATAATGAGATCGTAATTCCCTAGGGATCTGAAATATCTTACTCAGATTCGTCCATTACGTTATGCCTAACCGAGGGCGTCGAAGGTCTATCGTGTTTTAATAATTTTTCAAAATCTATTTGTATTGCTTAATATATCTTATTAGCTTACTATAATAACGTGTTCATGTTGTACAGTCAATACCATAATGAAGTTTTTACTAGCTTTATACAATTAATACTTTTCACAGGGCTTAACTGGGCAGAGGTAAAAATATCAGCGGAAGTTGGACTGACAACTATTGCTAAGTGGCTTGATTTTAACCTTTTGTCTCTCAATAAAGAGAAAACTAACTATGTATGTTTCAGAATTTCTGATCGAACTCAACCACCTAATGATTTTAAAATTAAAATACATGACTGCGATATGCAAAGAGACAGTAACTGTCCGTGTCTTCCAATAGCAAAAGTTAGCTCTAGCAAATATTTGGGCATTCATATAGACGAGCGACTATCATGGTATCCCCATATAGAGTCCATGACTGGTAGATTAAGGAAACTAACATATATTTTTAAAATTTTGCGACACATTACATCGGATATAATACTTAAAAGAATTTACATAGCACTTGTTCAGTCCGTACTGACATATTGCATAAACATATGGGGAACGGCCAATAAAACAATTTTTTTGGAATTGGAACGGGGACATAGGGCTCTATTAAAGGTCATGCTGTTCCGGCCATACAGATTCCCATCGGAAGAGCTTTATCATCTCAACCAATTACTTTCCGTTAGGAAGCGGTATGTCCTGAGTCTAATTTTAAAATCACACAGAGCGCTACCATTTGATAGTAGGCTGTTCTTAAAAAGAAATAGGGATGTTGTCGTCGGTCAGACCGTTAGGACTGACTTTGCGAGACGCAATATGCAAGCAGACTACATCTATAATAAATGAAATAGGCTGTTTAACATCTACCCGCTTACCGTCTACAATTTAAAAATACGACTAAAGGACTGGCTCATGAACATACCCTACGCAGAGTTGGAGCTTCTTCTGAGGCCTAGTATGTAGTACAGACTTTATTCATTCACTCACTGACTCACCTACTCACACACTCACTTATGCACTCCAGTGTGTTGATAACAGTTAAAAATCAATAACAAAAAAGAAAAAAAAGTTAATAGAAGATGTAACTAAATTATATATAAATTAAATATTTTAAGGAATGTATAACTAAGTTTGTTATGAAAGAGCTGGAAACCCTGACACAGGTATATTTTTTACTTAAAAGGGTTCCCAAATCTTACACATTGTAATGAAATTGAACTTAAAAAGAAAAAACATATTTTATTATTATTATATCCTCTGTACCTACTTGACATCAGCGAGATTCACCGAACGGTTAAACTCAGCTACAATTTAACGACACATTTAATAGTAGACCATAAATAGTTTTTGCTCTAATTTGATTGATAGTGAACATAAAATCTTTACCAAATGATTTAAGTGGTCTTGAAAAACTCAGTGATATGCTGAAAAAGCTTAAATATACGGAATAGTCTTCAAAGGAGGTACATCGACTAGATACAGTGACAATGTTTACATGTTATGGTCTGTCTTAGTCAGATGATGATATGATAGGGTTGTGACAAAGTTCATATCGCTAGTCCTTACACAGTAGTGTCAAGTCCCTGTGTGGTGGATAACTACATAACAATTATATCCTGTGAAAACAGTAAAAAATAAGTAATTTTATTGTTACAGATATGTCTTATAAGACATTAAGTATGAGTGTGTGTAGCTGAGAATTGTTATATGCGTTGTGTCTTTGTTAGTTTTTGGAACCTCAAATTATTTATGTATTAGGTCGACTGTAGAGGAAACACATCAAGCTCTATCTGATTGATAAATAATCTATGTTTTAATGTAATACTGATATGCATTAATATATTAAATTGTTCTAAAACTTATAAACACGATAAAAAAGCGCATAGGACAATAAAGCTGGTAGAATGCTGCAGTGACCCTACAGCTGACACAGCCTTGTGGGAACTACCCAAGGGATTTTAGTTGTTACTGCCCACCCATACTCTTAATAGCAGAAATTCTGGTGTGGGGCGAGGACCTTTGCTACTTTCGGACACATCCTCATGCACAAATGTAATAACAACATTTTTTTTAATTACGGCTAGTTTTCCGCGATATGTTTCACTTTTATTTTTGTTCCCTCTATTTTAAAGTATAAAAAATTACACACGCTAATAAGAGCATAATACAGTTAATGTATTGGTGAACGATAACACTTATCAGTCAGCTGGTTTGTTAATTTATTAAACATGGCTCCCGTATCATTGTGATAAGCTTACATGGGCTTAAATAAGAACAAATGTTAATTTAACAAAAAAAATGTTGACTAGACCCATAGGGATAATGTACCAAAGATTCATTTTCTACAAACTGTACGATAATATTAGTAAATATAATTTGAATTATTGATGAGTCAAGAAGATATATAATATAAAGGTTAGTCAATCAGAGGATCTAAAATGTATTGAATTTGACCTGTGGGAGTCGAAGTCGCAAGCTAAGCCCCAAACGCAACCTTAATAGCAAATAATTTTGCCTTACCTTCCCATATAGTCAGGTGGCATTACGTCTTTTCCATCATGTTTAAGATCCCATTACGCATACCAACCCAAAATATATTTTTTTTTTATTTCGATTTTTTATAACTACGGTACTAGCCTGTAATCAGGATAGGCCGCGGTAATTCTGCCTTTGAGTTTTAGCTGAAGTTACTGAGATACTCGAAAATTTAATTTAATTCAATTTGGCTCTATATTTAAAATTAATTGTATCCTAGTTATCAATATATGGTAAAATATAATTTCGTAATAGAAATAAAATACTCAAAGATAGCTCACGTCTCGTTACACGCGCGATTAATTCCGTTAACAGAGCAATGACTTAGGTCAATAGTCTATTTTATTACCGTTATTTTCGGCAATGAAAATGAACTAAATAGTTACTGAGAATACATTTTGTGTATTCGATAAGGTTAATTTTATTGTTTTTAAAATTTTTTATTGAATGGAAATTTATAACGGGAATGCATAGAAATGTGTTTAACCTTTCAGTCATTTTTTCTGGAAGAATAGAATCTTTGAAAGAATTTAATATATCTGACAGTTGCCACTTGACCTCATTGTTGCATTATTGTACCATTGTGTGTGGCATAGAATATGTGACAAAACACAGACTGAACCATCATATTGCACCTACGCCATATTCTAAAAAAAATGTATTATTTAAAGATAATATGTATAAAAAGTAATAAAAAGTATATATGTCGCAGTAAAGTAGTTGAATCAGAGAGTTGATTGAATCTCTAGACAGTTAATTAAAAATCGATATTCAATCAAAATCAAAAAGAAAGTGATAATGAAAAATAAAAGACATTTTGGTAAAGTTAGACAAGTGTTACATACATCATATTTATAGGAATACGTTTTAATTCCAGTAGTGGCATGCAACAACGAGCCGTCATGTCTCCAGGACCATGCCGGATTGGAGGCGATCACGCAGCTCCATCGGCAGCTGGATGATGACGCCAACGGCAATGTTGACCTGAGTGAGAGTGATGATGTAAGTATACAAAAAATGTCAGTCCCACCAAATGCGTGGAATAAAGATACCCAACTTGTTACCATGGTTACAATAATTTTTAAATGGAAATTAACAGTATTGTTTGATTGCATCACTGTCACACCAATGTCAACAATCAATCTATATATTGTCAAATAATCAATAAAAAAGGGTTTAAAGGTAGTAAGAACAAGGAATAAAATTCCTAATAATCGCATGCTTAATCATAAAACGTCGCTGAAAAAAATATAATTAATAGAGATAGAGCCTTTTGGCAGTATAAGTGGTCATAGGCGGGCGGTATCATTCATCATCGTGAGCCTAACACCCGTCTACCCCTCGTTTTATATAAAAAAATATTACTTCTTAAACGTCAATTAACACAACTCCTTTTAATGCCACGTCTTTAAACATACTTGGTTCTCTATCTCTAGTTAAAACATCAAATAACACTCGGTCCTTGCTTACAAAACTTGCTAGTTAACAAATCTTAAAAAAACTTTTGTTGCTGCACCATACACGGTCCAAATGTTAGGTCAATATGTTATCGTGCATGCAAGAGTTCTACCATAAACATTTTAGTTAGTTATGCATTGTTGTTAACAACTATTTTTTTTTAATCACTCCTAAAAAATCGCATCATCATCGGTCAAATTAGGGGCTTTTTTAACAGGGTATAGGAGGCTCACCTGATGTTAGGTGTCCCCTCAGGGACACTCAATGCCAGAAGGCTCCCGATGCCTTTTAGGAATAGTAACGCTGTTTTCTTAAAGGTGTCAGTCAATCCTTCAGACACACAAACGTGCTATTTATTTGTGTCAGGGCTTAAAAATACTGAACTATTAGAAATCCTCAGTATGGAGATTCAAGTACAATATTTCAGGAGAATAAAAGAGGTTTTCTAAATATGACACGCGAACATTTGTGTACATTAAGACTTTGATAATCACGTACATAAACGAAAAAAACAATAATGATTCCTCGAATCGTAAAACTAATAATAATTCCAGGGAATTTGGATTGAAAATACTAGTGGGTTTGTTTTATAAAACCGACGCTTTCTTGAAATCGTGCCATTTTGTGAATAATGATTTATTTCCACTAGTGTTTTTATTGCTACCACCTCAGTAATACCGACTAACTACATTAGTTGAACAAAAAACGGATGAAATACAATAATTTCTATTTAAGATTTATTTTGTTATCAAAGTATCTAAGTAATCGTAAAAGGTCGGTGAATAAAATGGTAATTTTTATATTAATTAAGTAGTTTATTAAAATTGTTATCTTACAAGAGCGTAGTTATCCTTAAAGGCCGGCAACTTGCGAGCTTTCTGGCAATGTGTGTGTTGGGCCATGGGCGGCTTCCACTTAACATCAGGTGAGCCTCCTACCCGTTTGCCTGTTAGTAACAGTGGAAAACGAAAGGTATTAATTTTCATATTCCATACACATCCTTTACATTACAAGTTATTTCAGTTTCTACGTGAGGAGTTGCAGTACGACAGTGGGTATGAGAAGCGACAACGGGCGTTTCATCACAACGATGATATGCACATATCTGTCAAGGAGCTTTGGGAGGCCTGGCTACGATCTGAGGTAATTGCAATAAAGAGTTTATGTTATCCCCGACACCCTACAGACCGCATCATCAGACCTCCGTACCATAATATATGGGCGTTCCAAATGTTAGAAGAGTTGCGGAAAGGCGTGGCAGTTATGTTAATATAATTGTTGCTTGCTACTCGTCTTTTCATACACAATAAACATTGATTTTTTTTATATTATCAAGAACTGGCGAACTATGGTGACATCACAAAATGCTAACTAAAGTAATTTTGCTAGGAATCCTGCTGAGATTATCCACACAGCCACTTGTGTAAACTTGAAGTAAATCTTCAATAATTTTATCTAAGCATTACGGTCGTGTCAGCTTTCTAACAAAATCCAATATCGGTCTATTCGTCTAGGCGGTGCCAGACACAGACACGAAACTCATAACCCCTATTTGTTAGATACGCTCCCGAAGAAAATTTATAGCAAAGCGTAAACACAATTTTACAGGAAGAGACGAAAGAAGAAGAAGAGATAAAGACGAGTTGAAGAGATCAATTAGGTTTAGTTTCTACTTTTATATAAAAAGCAATAAAGATTTGCAATTAAATATACCCTTAGAGTAGTTCAAGTCTTAATTATAATACTGATTTTCTAGGTCAGAAATTGGACGGTGGAACAAACGGTAGAGTGGCTCTCGGAGTCTGTTGATTTGCCTCAGTACAAGTCACTGTTCCTGCAACACCGCGTTGTTGGTGCTACATTGCCGAGGTAAATGTGCATTAATACAAAAACACCTATAGATATAATAAAATAACGCTTTTCTTATGTTTAGTTGCGATTTTGTTATTTTTTTTACAAGAAAGTTCTTGATTGATTAGAAAACTTAGGGAGAACATTAAACGGAATGTTGCGTACGTGGGCCACGCTAGGAGGAGGTCCTTTAGCTTTTGTGGGTAAGAAAGAAGATGGGTATTGCGAATAGAGTCACTGCATATGGCACAAGGCCGCCCTTCAGCGACGGAGGCAATACAAGAAGACAGCTTGTATTGCCTCAGCACAGAAATTATGATGTAACGTGATCAGTTGCTATAGAATTTCCTACACAGAGTTTTCAGTTAGCGCAATGCATATTCCTGTATGTAGTCTGTGCGGAATATTGACACGTTTGTTTAAAACTTTCGGCTTTGAACCGAACTAAGCTCATAGTTTAATTTCTTATATGCTTTTAATTTTTCTTATTTATATAGCAGCGACCTCAAATAACACGGTTCTCTTTCCGCACAGAATAAAACAGATTATTATTGGTATTCTATAGTTTATAATCTGTGATAACTTTATTTACCAGACTGGCTGTGAACAACATGCAGTATCTAAGCAACATTTTGGGCATCAAGGACCCGATTCACAAGCAAAAGCTGGCTCTAAAGGCGATGGATGTCGTCCTCTTCGGACCACCTAAAGGTAAGCACATTTCAATAACGATTCGTTATTAATAACTAGTAATACAATCTGTCACACACATGTGTGTGTCGGTATTTTATTCCGGATATACCTCTCTCGCATCGTCTACATTCCTGACCTTCACCATGCATGCTCGTCGGTTATGGGTACTTTTAACTTGTTCCATCTCTAGTCCCTCATGGATTTGGTCCAGGACAAGGATTGAGAAAAGGCCTATCTAACCTGATTTCACCATCCATGATTGCCTTTCATATCCTACTTGTTAACCGCTTTTCGTTCGGATGAATGTTCTGGTGGTTCGATTCAAATTCAAAATCATTTATTCATTTAGGTAACACCTATGTACGTCAATAAAGAAATACATATTGAATGCTTCTAATTTTACATTTACTGACAGATCTCAAATTGAACGGAAAAGAAGAACTGGCAATAAACTCTCCGCCACTCTTTTTAATCGCTGTTTGTAAAAAGCTGTATCCATCACACCATGTTCCATATGACATCTTTTAGTAATAATACAAAAAAATACGAAGACATATGTCGGCTGTTAGCAGCTATCAGTAGTAGGCATGGTGAAATAGAAGCACGCACTTACATTCTCGTGGGAACCATAGCAAATATATAGTCGAAATAACTAACATCTCCGAATACACGAATTCAAGTCCGACCAGTCACCACAAGTGGCACCCCAACATGACCCGACCACCTAAGGCATTTCCTTTCGTATCCTTGTCATAACGTCCTCTTTTAACCCACACATCATGCTCATTGTCAGATTGTGTCGGTTATTATTGTGTTTATTATTATTCTAGTTAAAAAAAATAATTATATGTTGTATGTACAATGTGGCTTTATTGTGGAATATTTATTCACAAGTATTCCCCCTCGCACAAAGCTGCCAAGAACACACGCACACAGATTAACTGCGCCTGCTAGCAGTAGTTCTTAGCAGGGAAATGTCTTAAAATATGCGCACTTTTTTGTTATATTATGAATAACTTGGCAACAAAAAGTTATAGAATCGTTTATATGAGTCATTTTTACTATGAGGTAATATTTATTTTGATTAAATTTACATAGAGTTGGCGTGGATTTTTTAAAATAATTAGTTGTCGTTGCACAAACAATGCCGTCTCACCACCTATTACCACCAAGCACTTAGTAAAGAATTATATCATACCGAATAGGTTCACCAACATATGTCAACTTGTGGGATATTGGATTCAAAATAACGTCAATCATTTGTGTTATAAAAAATCATTTACATGTACAAAGGCAGTCTATCCTGATAATAAAAAAGCATAAAACTTCATATATATTAATATCTCAGATCCGTTTTAGCGAGGGTTGCTAATATATTTAGATTGTCTTGTCGATGTCATTTCATTATTAACAAAAAAAGACTTTAGTTTTTTATCGTGTGGCGTACCCTACGCCACATTCTTAGTTACCCTTTTTATAATGTAACGAAATAAAAAGACAATCCTTCAAGAAAACAGCGTACCATTGCTTAAAGGCCGGCATCGCACTCGCCCTCTGGCATTGAGATTGTCCATGGGCGGCTGTATCACTTAACATCAGATTAGCCTCCTGTCCTCAAACATTTTACGTTGTTCCATTCTTTTCAAATACTCTGTTACTTAAGAAGAATTATTATTTAATGACCATTCTCTTGATTGGCATAAAAAAATAAGGGCATTTTTTTACATTTCAGTCCGTTCCCAACCGAGACAAGTAATTTTTAGAAAATCAGTGAATACTATACTTACTTTTCAAAATTAAATAAAGTCAAGCAAGTTTAGTTTAGCAAAATAGCCTATCTACGATATTTAAGGTACTTTCCCTTTATGTCCCATAGCTTTGGGACGTCCTACATGATGTGGTAAACTTTCATAAATAAATAAATTCGACACGAGTGCTTTACAGCAGTGAACGAAAGACCTGTTATCACATTAAAATACAGAAATAATAGTCACCCTACAGTTATGTAACACCAAATTATTAACTCCATTCATTCGCGCCATACCGCGCTGTGATGGCCTATTCAGTGCGGTTTCTTTTGACCTTGTGTCGTGTTAATACGTGAATGTTAAATGTTTGGTAACAATTGGAGATCATATCTCGCGGAGGTTTTTTTTGTGTTTCATATAGAAGGTATCAGATATTTTTCACCTTTAAACATTCATTCATGTCTATAGGAAATTTGATTTTGCGTGTAGAACACTGTTTGAATTCATGAATCGCCTTATTTGTAATTCGTTATAATAAGGTTTAGGTTTTTGTTTAAATGCGATATTTTTATGTATTAATAAGTTTTTTATTGCATGTGTTCGAACAGAAGGTTTTTGCGAGGCCATAGATGCACGCTTTAAAGCACATACAATGCCGGTTTAATCTTTTTTGATGAAATGTATGTCTGATCAAGTGGATTCGAGGATGGTTTAGATTTACAATTCAATGTTTTTTTAGGCGTGTGTATAGGCTATCGCGTCCGCTAGTATATTAAAAACATAATTTTTGTCTCCTACCTTACTACCTATGTATTTGTAAGCGAGGTCGCGTTATTTTTGATTTAAGATTATTAAACCAAAAACTAAGATTTCAAAAAGGAGTACTATAAGATTGCTTAGAACTTCTAATATAACGTATATTTTATTTTATTGTTTATTTTAATACAGTTACAATTAAAATAATTTAACTAAAGAAGGGCCTTATCGCTTTTGGGCGATTCATTCCTGACAACCACTGTAAGGAAAAAAAAAATAGCTTAGGTTTTTATTAGATGTTTAATGGGTGACCTAATAGATATACCAGGCTGGCAATTAAAACCTCCAGCCTCTGGAGAACATTCTCATTATTTTCGCTGTCGCTTCAATAACAGTTAACACACGTAACCTATAATCATTAAGGATCTTGGGATGTCATTGCCCAGGCTCCAGGCAAGGTCTGTATCAGACAATTTTAATTGATATTATAATCTTTTCTTAATGGTAGTCACAAAAAGGAATTTGACTGTGTGATGCGATATCTCGTTCAGCCATCGGTAACCATATTAGCTGCACCGTTTGTTTCAGCCTGTTGACATCCAATGTTGAACATAAGCTCTTTCCTAAATTTCCAGTATGACCTGTTCCTCTCCACCCCTAGCAGGTCATCGGTCCACCTAGTGGGACGCCGTACAACGCTTCGCCGACTGGGCTTCGGCCCCATCGGCCATTTGTTTTTCATGTCCCACGCCCATTGCAAATTAAACATATTATACGCACTTTTTGCTATGTCGGTAACTTCAGTCCTATTAGCATAAAAGGCTAGATTAGATTTTGTTTAATATAATCGCAATAGCCAAAAAGGTGATCCTTGGAAATAAGATTTTTTTAAACTTCAAACATTATCACTAGATGGCGCTACGTACACCATTTTTCCAAATAATAAATATAGCTACAATATGAATTGTAGATATTGTTGTGATTTTCTTGGAGACACACACATACACTTGTTATGACAATATGAATATGCACAATGATCTATGTATCATCCTTTATTAATAACCAGCCTTGAGGTTGTTATAAAAATACTATACCACTTAAACGAATCTTTATAAATACATAGAAATATATGCGTGTTATTTTACAAAATTATTACTATTTCATCAGTTAGTAACGAATGTGTTGTTGGAAAATAGTTTAAAATTTTAAAATCAATGATAGACATGCATGCATGAAAGCTACATTTACTGTGCACTGTCTCTATATCAATCATCATAAATACGTTCATAAAACTTGTAAATAACAAAAAAGTATTCGACGGCATTCGAACATTATTGTAGAGTTGGTATAATGTTATTAATAACTCTCAAAAAATTGGATGCGTTCCTTTGAACGATCTTATGACTCGATTCGGTTGGACTGGTTATTAAAATTACGTGCTTATGTATTTGTCTCTCTCTCGTCATTAAAAACATTAGAAAATTGACAAAAAAAATTGACTAAAATAAAAACATTGTGTGTGTACTTGTACACGCGTTAGAAGTTATACTTCTTTGGCGTAACAAGATATAAATCTTTATAAAATATTTATATTTTGCCACTATTCTACTTACTACATGAAAGTTGTATTATAACGCGTTATCTAGTTAAATAAGTTTATTTAAATATCACAAAAATATTTCTACATTATTAAAAAAAAATATTTTTTATTTTAAAATGTTTAGGCTAAATTTAGGGTGTCGGTTTTTTGTGACGGTGTGTGCGCGCATAGCAAAAAATTACTCTCATATTTTCCCGAACAAAAGAGGTATAAATTCTATATCACAGTCAAACTTGCGAATATAAAATGTTCATCCCGCTGATACGGTCACCTCTTTATTTAATCGACAAGATATCAATAATATTCGAATGTCAGTAAAGAAGAAGGATTGACACTCTCATATATATTGGTTGTCAATTACTTTTGCATACGTACAGAAATTTATCTTGTGTAAATTAGGAAAAGATATCAAGCTACTTAAACATGCAACAAATTAAGGAACATTGCACTGTTGAGTAATTATAATTCGATGATAGTAGAATTTAATATTTATTTTGTATTCATTCTACTTTTACAAAATCATAAATTGCTTTGGCGCTACGAAGTTCGCCGGTTCAGCTATTGCTAGTAGTAGTTAGTATACGTTGCCTTCCTATTATGTCACAGCCTAGTTAACTTCTTATAACTTGAGAAAACATCCATGAAACGGAACACCTAACATGTTCTTTGTACTGAATCACCACGCTGTACGTATTTTACGTTCAGGCATTGTCAACTTCGGACCCTGCCAAGTTGACATTGCCTGCCCCCAAATTTAGGTGGGTTCACGATGTCTTGGAGGTTTTAGGAGGAACATTTATGTAGGGAAATTTATAAAAGAAATTTGTTTTATTAATTCTTGAATAACGCACGATTCTAAATAATTTACAATCAAAGCCAAACCAAAACACCAAAGACTAAAACCATTCTATCATCAAAATTTCATACTACTTGAATATATTTTTTATGCATATTTAACCTCTTTATCGGAGAGAACAAAAACTTTAGTGGGATATTTAGGGGTATTCGAACTTGCTTCGAGGTGGAACAGTCAGTAGGAGTTAGCATCATTGCGTTTAGGTTCGTTACGTCTATCATTCCTTTACTATAAGGATTAGGGGTGTGAGATTTAGTATGTCTGTTTTAATTAAAAAATAATCAGAACTAGGTAAGGCGATAGACGCGAGTTCAGATTGATATCATGAAGGCTTCGTCGATATCTTGGTTTTTCTTGGCCAGTATTAAAAAAAAAATGTAATGTCAGCGAAAAACGGTAAATTTTTATAGCAATAACGACTTATTGGAAGAATTATCGTGAGAAATATAATATCTTCGTGACTAATTAAAACTAATAAAGCCAGCTCAATCGCTGATGTAATGAATACAGTTTTTCTGGATTTTTTATACGATATTTTATACCCATTATAGACATGAACAACGGGTTTATTTGTTTGTGCATTATGGGTTAAATAAAGTTTGGATGAAAATAGGATTTCCTAGTCTTGGCCTCAGATATCGGTTTCATGACATGAGCCGCGATGAATGCCTTTTAGGCTTGCCGTAAGCTCGTTTGTATCGTATGCCATAAAAACGGTTATAATACAAAAATACAATTCAAAGCGATAATCGCTTTATAATCGCCTATCAGTTTTCCTGTTCCGACCAACTACAATAGATTTCACGAGCAATTTGGTCGTTAAATAACTTGAGAATTCAAATAATAAACTAAAAATTTGCTTATAAAAAACAAAATTTAGGGAACTAATTTTCGAACTTTTATTTAAATATACGATAAGTTGTTATGATCAGTTGAAAAAATAATGGGCTGTTATTTTTTTATTGCTGGTTTATAAATTTATGCGACAGTAAATCTGTAATAAAAAACAATTGGCCAGTTATTTCGTGTTATAATGTTAAGGTTAGGTTAGGTTAGGATGGCCCACTCGTAACTGCCCATTTAGCTATTTCACTGCTCAGTATTTATTATGTGATCCATTGCATAATTTTTTACGACTAATTTTTGTTTACTTTTACTGCTAAGTTTTAACTGCCGAACTTGTTACTAAATACGCATTTTGTCAGTTTCAATTTAACAAAACGATAGACAACTACCGCGTTAAATCGGTGCATACATAATAAGTAAAGAAAAATAATAAAAACGATAATTGAATTTTCCAATAAATCATACTGATCCTAGCTGTAAAATATATGATGTCTTTTTAGCTCTGCTAATAATAAATAAATATTTATAGATGCCTTCAGAAGTTTGTGATTCATTTCTGTAGTATCTCTTTGGTCTGTTTTAATAATTTCTTATTAAGTTCTTCTTCTTAACTTTGCTTTCGATGCGCTGAGATGGAGCAGCATATGGTCGCGATTCTCTAACATTGGTGTCCCGCCAAAGATAATCCACCTAGTAAAGGCCAACTATAGGAACTATTCTTGTAGAGTGACTCACGATGGCCTCGTCTCAGACGATGTTCAAGTGCACGCGGGCGTCCGACAAGGCTGTTTACTGTCGCCAATACTTTTCCTGGTTGTTCTCGATTATGCATCGCACACATCAGATCAAGCGCCACGGAATAGAGTGGGGATTAACCAACAACTCCGACATGCGATCCAAGTTGGACAACCAGGATCGCATACACTCCGAAGGGAACCCAATCATATTCCCAAGTAGGCGCTTGATCGGAACCCATGAGGAAAGTAAAAGCGTGGCCGTCCCAGGCACACCTAGCGTCGTACAGTTGCATATGAGGCAAAGAGAACCGGAAACACTTGAAGTACTAAACGCTGACTGCGCTTATTTGTATGAGATATCTTAGTCGTGCGAGTAACCAGAGGCTCTGTATGGTTTAACATACAAGTATTTATTATAAGGGTGTAATATATTGTAAAAAGTGTTTCGTTTTATAAGTATCATGCATCTTTTTCTTGTTAAACACTCTTAACTTCATAAACCAAATTATTTTTAATACACGGCAAACTCCCTTACTTTTCTGTTGTGTAACCCCCTGTTCTTTCAGAAGGTAGTCGATGGAAGGACTGGTTACTCGCGTCTTTACTTCTCGGTGCAGTGGTCGGAAGCTGGACGGCCTTGCGTGCTGGACGCGCAAGTCGTGTCCAAGTTCAAAGGATGTTGAGGGATATGGAACAGCTTCGGAAGGCTGAAATGGCGCTGGATGATATGCAAAAGGAACTGGAGAAAGCTCGTTTGGAGCAGGTAAATATATTAAGACGCTTGTAAAAATATTAATGATAATGTATGTGATTGTATAAAATTTCGGGTTAAATGAACGTTTCATTATTTTAATCAAGGTTTATTATAATATATAATCTTTGATATATGAGGAGTGAGGGTCTTCAACCCCGAGGTCATAGGTTCAAAGACGGGCTGAGCATCAAAGGACTTTCTACCTATATACGCGTACGGTGAAGGAAAATATCTTGAGGAAAATGATATGCAATAGACCCATATAAAGCTGATCACTTACTTTTCTATTAGAAAGATATATGATTACCAAAAGGATACTGCACGGGCCTTAAAGGTTGTACCACCACTGGTTTGGTTTATAGTTTCTGTAACATTTCTTTTGACTTCGTACGCAGGATCTCTGTCCTTTATTTACACATTCTACTTTAGTAAATATTATTTTCATTCCACAGGAAAGTGTAACAACAGAGAAGAAGAATTTAGAGAAGAAACTAAAAGAAGCAGGCGACACACCTTTATTGAATTCCACTTGGTCTGATCTCGAAGTTTCGCAACTGAAAGCTGAAATTGAAGTGAGTTATTACCCTTTCTTTAAGCTTTTTGGACACTTTGGTCATTATTGGATAATCAAAGCTTAAGTTTGGATATGAATAAAATATCCAAACGTAAGATCCCTAGTGATAAGGTAATTTGATTGTGGCGATACATGGAGAAAATTTAAATCTACAAGATTCAAGACGTCAAGATTTTTGACAAACGCGAGTCATACTTAACTCTAAATATTCGATTCTGAAACGAGACCGCGTTCAAAGTCAAAAATCATTTATTCATATATGTAACACAATGTAGATGAACGTCAAAAAAATATGCACAATATAAAAAAAATTACATGCTTCTAATTTTACATTACTGCCAGTTCTCAAATCAAGGGCGTAGAACTGGCATTCAACTGATACTGGTTTGTAAGGAGCTGGAACCATTACACCATGTTCCACATGACATCTTAAGTAATAAATAATAATAAAATAAATTTAAAACAAAGATTTGTCTCAGATTGTCAAAGATCCTCTATCAGCAGGAGGCATGGTGAAATAGAAGCACTCACTTACATTCTCGTGGAAACATCACGCAAATACATAGTCGAAATAACTAACATCACCGCATACACGAATTTAAGTACGACCAGTTACCACAAGTTATGTCTTAATATAAGGCAGTTATAGTGGGCTCAGCTCCGAATTTTATTCAATCTGTTTTTATCATTGACATAAATACTGGGTTTGTGTGGCTTTGCAGATGCTCAGAGGAGAACTCCGAAGGGCGGAGGGCGAGTTGGAAGACAGGTGCTGGGCGCCTCCCGCGGGGCTGCAGCAGTGGCTACAGCTCACCCACGAAGTCGAGAACCGGGCCTACCTTAGGAAGAAGCAGCAGGCGGATATGCAACTGCAGCAGGCCAGGGATGCGGTGAGTATATTAGGGCTGATGGTGGCGTGGCAAATAAAACATAATTTTGATTATAACAATAAGTAACTTGAACTAGATCTAAGTTTTATAATTTAGCTGGAATTTGTAATGAAAAATTAAATTTTGCTTATATCAAAAAGTACGTGCGTAAGTTTTGTAATTATATATAGCATGTGGGACCTATAAAAAAAATAAAGCGTTTTTTGTGGAATGCCCCACTTTACCCTTTCTAAAATATCTATGCAACATGTGATATACGTAATTTTAATATAAAAAAATTGTTCACTTAAGAAACTTATATGATAGGTTTTAGGAAGAAATTACTAGGAAATCGTTGACGGATCAGTAAGTAAATTTTCAAAACATAACGAAAAACTGAAATTCCAAATAATTTCAATAAGTTTTCAATAGTCTCCCTTAACAACTAATTTTCTCTCCAATTTCCTCTGTTAGGAAAGTTATTGTCATTTTTCAAAAGTAACATATACTCGTTATTATTATTCTATAAATTTAAATAGATATCTCTATTCACTCCACCATAGTCAATAAAGTGCTTGGTCCAAGGTACCTCCGATATTTTTAAATCAAACCGCTTTACTACAAGACACCTTTACACTACGACATAGACAAAAATTGTTTTTATTGAGAGCAGTGTTGGCCTAGTAGTGGCTTCAGCGTGCTACTCTCATCCCTTAGGTCGTTGGTTCAATCCCCGGCTGTGCGCCAATGGATGTTCTTTCTATGTGTGCATTTAACATTAGCTCGAACGGTGGGGATAGGTTGTAGCGCCATTGATTTATTTTATTTTTATTTGATTTTTAGAGTCTGAAGACGATTCAACGATTATCTATGTATCGTGTAGGATTTAATAATTATTTTTTACCACAGTGTGAGAAGTTACGCAAGAAACGCTCCAGTTTGGTCGGGGCGTTCGTTTCAACCCACGGGAAATCGATAGACGATGTTGATCGCTCCATAGTCGAAGCTCGGACTGCGCTCAATGAGGTCACACAGGAGTTACAGGTTTCTCATTCATACTAATATATGTCTGTTCATCGTAACGAATCAATCGAATTCGCGTACACAATTGAAGAATTTCTATATGTTTTTTATTTGTATTATTTTTGTAATTTTTACCAAAATCTTTGTATTTTTCTTATTGTTATAAGATTGCTAATTACATGTCCATATCGCAACGGACTTCTTTTTTTAATGTTAAAAAATATTGCATTGCTAAACAGTCAAAACGGGTAGGTATACATTTATCATAAAATATTAATGAAAGGATATGAAGAAAGAAAGGTTTAAAGAACTTTATTTCTCATTACAAAAAATATGTATTTTTTATTTACATGAGAAACTTAATATATACGAACGAGATACACATTGCCATCAGCCGTCCTAGTTGAAGTCTGGTAGGCTCATTCTGATATGTAATGCCCTTTTGAATTGGTTAAACGCGCTAATATTACGAATTTTAAACCGTAATTGGTTAAATTATTGCCCACCCTCATACTTTATAGACTTCTTCAAATAATTTGTACGCGGCTTCGCTCACTAAACTCGCTCGACGAGTATTGCGTGTAGTTGTGTTTGATTTTTTTAATGATAAGATACTATGGAGAAAGTTATTTAATTTTTTTTTTAATTAAGAGACAGGTGCTATAAGCATATAGTTGTTTAATCGTCATAATTTTGTATTCTTGGTAGATTATATTAGTCGGTGTTAAAAAATTGTACATACATAGTGCTTCTATTAATTTATTATAATTTACCCCATATTTTAATTACATATATGATTGATATAATAGTAACTGAGTAGTTTAAAAACTTAAGTGTAAAGTACCTCGGTTAAAGATACCATTTTTGTATGAAACATACATAGATCAAAAAAAATCCATGATTTATAGGAAAGAATGCATCGTTGGAAGCAAATTGAACGATTGTGTGGCTTCAACATTATCAACAACAACGGGCTCCAGTACTTAGAAAGCGCATTGTACCGCACTGCCAATGGACGACAACCTAACAGAGGTATTTTTTATTTCCATATAAACATAATGGTAACCATGGTAACAAATAGTCCAAACTATAATTGGAGCCCCAATTTCAAATTCATGTTTTTTGACAGACGAGATTTAAAATAAATGAATTTTCATGAATTTAGTATTAATATCTTTTATACTTTGTTTGAACATAGTATTCACTAGTATTTAGAATCTAGTTTACAATACGCTTGCTTTACACTAATTTACAAATTATTACAATAAACTCCTGGCAGTAAATATTTTTTTTACAAAATTACTTAATCATACATGCCTTAATAATCCCTGGGGCTGTAGTCTCGATCCCCGGCCAAAATAAATGTGCGTTCTTTCTATGTGCGCATTTAACATTTGTTTAAACGGTGAAGGAAAACATTGTGTGGAAACTATTTTGCTATTTACGGCGTGTATCAGGCACAGAAGGCTCATCACCTACTTTTCTATTTGATTGACAAATGATCATAAAACAGATACAGAAATCTGAGGCCCAAACCTAAAAAAAAATGGTTGTGGTGCCACTGATTTTCGTTGTATTTGTTTTTATATGTATGAATGTTATTAGAATTGGTAATAATATCAATAATATAATATATAATTAATAATACATTGAGGTGTAAGCAAGTGAACTAAATTTGGTGGCGGCTGTATGAACCATACTATATTTCAGTCATATGTATATTATATGAAACACTTTGAAGCTGCGTAACAACTGGAATTAATTGTTTAAAACATGAGCTTATAACTAAAATAACATTATTGAAGAGTTCGTAAATCTAAGTGACACTTATGTTATTGGACATTATCGGATGCGAGAATGTCAAAATACAACTTTATGAGTGTGGTAAAACCTAAATAGCTCATATTGGCTTCAAGTTTGCGATGATTATTTACATTGTGTTTGCGTTTTTGAATTATTAACTAAAATATATATATGTTAGTTAAGTTACATAATGTTAGATGACATGACCCTTGGAGTGGTTATAGTTTTTGATAAATTTCTTTTATCGCTGACACTATGTTGTATGTATTTTCAGGTCGCGTTAATAGTTCCCAAGACGACTTAAGTGCAGCCGATGACACTTCGTTATGCGGCTCAGGTAAGGCTGATGAGGTTTTGTAAGGATTTGATTAAACACCTAGAACACGAGTTCGGAACTATAAGGCCCGTATTCTAACTCGTATGTCATCTCATCCTGAGCCATCTAAATCTCGAACATATAATGTTTGCGTTCGGGTCTGAATGCGGGTCTTAAAAATCTGCGTTTTACTAGTATGAAAAATAGCGCCCCAGGTGGGTACATGTACATGTTTTTTCATGCCAATCTTTGATACCGATGCGATATTAGAGCAGCTTTATATGTATATAAATTACCCAACGGGACAAAAATGTAATTTTTTTAAAATTTTTGAAGGTATATATTTTGGAAGTATCCGCAAATTAAGGTTTTGAAAAATTAGTTGGGAAATTTTAAATATATGTAATAATTGTCGAAAAATTTTTTTTTTTATATTTACAAATTTGTCACAAGGTAGCTTTTTTACTTTTATAACGTCTGCTAAACATAGAATGTAGGATTTTTTTGTTAGTCTATTAGTACCAATACTAAATCATAGATGACGCAAGCTGTCTGCTGAAACGCGGTAACTGCTGTCGTTATAGTGTAAAAGCTCTAAAATATTATTAAGTTGTAATAGTGAGATTTCTGGGCTCCCTTCACCAAACAGCCCGTGCTGAACTTTAAAAAAATAATTTAATTACAATAATAATTTTTAGTATATAAATTATGTTAATAAATTTATATTAGTTTTTGAATTCCTTTTTAACCATACAATTAGTGTTCTTAAAACACGAATTTCAACTATGTATGTTCGTACTTACCTTTAGTTCCAAATACCTCCACGGAACGCTGCTCAAGTTTCACATACTAAAATTCGGTTTTATTTCCTGCAACGGATGCTTAGTAGGTGAGGCCCTTAAGGCCAATAGAATGTTTTCACAATACTCCCTTCCGATGCCATTATGCAGGAAGTGTACTTAATATTATTAATAGTCGAGTATGGTGTAAGCCGAAAACGCTCTTACAAATAATCACTTTATGATAAGAGGCTCAAATTCCTGCGTAAGAATTGAAAAGACAGTATCTTTTGAAACTTAATTTGAAAATATTTAGGTTTACAGAAGAACATTTTAAATTATATTTTTTATATGATAAAGGATAATAATAATACGTTTTTAGTAATCACCATAATATGCTCAATGTTTGCATATGACTATGTAATTTTTTAATACACACAAGTTCCTCACTACACTTACAACTAGCTCAGAAGAAGCCTTAAAAAGGTATTTAAAAGAAAAAACTGTGCTCGTAATTCTTTAATTTTGGCTTAATACTCGTCGGAAAATATAACGTACGTAACGTAAAGTGGTCAAATAGAGCCTTCAACTATATAAATGTGTTACTTAGTTATTGTTAATAGTTACCGATTCGAGTCATAGAACAGGCCTTAATGCTTTTATTTATTTTAGATTTTTTAATGTTCTTAAATTATGATAGTCATACAGATGATTTTGTGTATTTTATGAATAAATATTTTTTTATAAATGTATCACAATCGAAGGGAAGCTTTCAGGGTGATTTATTAAAGGCATGTATGATTAAGATCTTTGGGTGTTGGTTTTTTTATTTGCATGAACTCTTGTTGCATAGTCCGTTCTTGCTTGCTTCATTCGCTATCACCTCACTTGTGTGGAAGATCAAACATCACTGTCGTAGTGTGGAATGTCACTGTCAACTGTCAAATTATACAGAACATATGTAAATGTATTCACTTTCTATAGAGTCGTTAAAGGCGTACGTCGTTTGACATAGTACTGTAGCTTTGTATGTTTCATGTCCGCGCATGCCGCAAAACAGTTTATATTTTAGTCTTTGATTTACGTATTACACAGAGTAAAGATCAAATAATTTTCTTTTTTGTAAAGATAAATAAAGGCTTTAACTGATATAAATGCGAATATATTATAACTCTACTAATGCTATATATAAAGCACTCATCAGCGAGAGGCGTGTGATGAATTTGTGTTTACATCTGTTGTATTTTGTTTATGTTTTATCTGTCGAAAAATCATATAAAATCATATCCAGGTCGTTTATGAATCGTGACTGTCCTTGTGCTTAGTTCTTAGCTAATTTAATATTTATAACAGAGATCTAACTTCGAGAAAAAAATTAATGGCAATAAATATGATCCGATGGTATCAGAGGTTTCTGCGCCTATAAGTCAGCTAACGCTTTATGTACGGATTAATTGAAATAATACGTCGTAATAACCTCGGTTAATTGATGCTTTAAAAGTCTGAAGACTAGATTCGGAGTTAGCGCGTATTATGACTGCCGTATATCAAACCTATATCATAACGTACTGAAGTCATACTTAGCGCTTTGTCTGAAGTTACCCTAAACCAGCCATATCTCAGATCCCATCACCCACACCCAAATTGCTTGTTTCTTGTCCTCAATATAAAAATTTCGACTCGCACGTTTGAAAGCTTTTGACGATTGTGATTTGTTTTATTTGCCAATTACCCTTATTCCCTTAGTTGCTTTGACAGCGTTGAATGAAGGTAAGATTTTTTGCATTTTGTTTATGAAACGACAATACGACCGAGGTTATTATGAAATATGATTAATTGGCTCGCTTTGTTACGTTTGTTAATATGTATTTTTATTACACGTTCCATCGCCTATAGTCAACGTAGCTGTAATATTTGATTCAAGATATTTAAAATACAAAAAAAAACCAATTACCAGTTTATTTTGTTACCAACCACTGTAATTTCTCTGTCGGGTAATCCACCCGTCAATCAGTTATGAATTGAGATATATTATGCGTATAAAGTTTTAAATAAATTGGAAATTTTGAATTTCTATCTCAAAATTGCTAACTGTAACGCTGTAAGGTAATTATTGCCGTTTCTGTTTTCTATTCTTTCTGCTTTTCTCTAGGTTCTTTCATACATGCTTTTAGTAAATTATATTAAAATTAGTAAACTTTTGTTTATACTTATTGTTAAATTGTAATACTAGGACTCGTTGTAACAGTCGTCAATAGTATAGAAATGCATGTTTTAAAAAATTAAAATTGTAATAATATTTAGATGAACGCCTATTTCAAAACGGAATCAAAACTAACTCGTTACAAAGGATATTTATGAAGTATTTAATTTATTTAATATATTTAGTGTCAGAAACCTTCGGATGGAAAGAGGATTCGTCTGGAAGCGAAGCCGACACACCTCATTATCCTCTCGATTTGAGGCTCGCCGAAGCCAGGTAACATATCTTTAATGAATTGATAAGTGATATTTATAAGGCTTATTATCGAGCAGTATTGGCCTAGTGGCTTCAACGTGCGACTCTCATTCCTGAGGTCGTAGATTCGAACTATGTGTGCATTTAACATTCACTCGTAAGGTGAAGGAAAACATCAAGGCGCTTGCCTTTAAGCCAAAAAGTTGACGGCGGTCTGGCATAGGAGGCTGTTCACGTACTTGCCTATTAGATTGACAAATGATCATGAAATATATACATAACTCTAAGGGCTAGACCTATAAAAACGTAGTGCAATTCTTATTGAATTGGAAGGCCAAAATAATAATGACGTAATTCTAATAAATATTAATTTAAAAACTGCTCTAAGCAAACATATAATGAAGAGATGATAATGAGAAAATAATGTTCAGATGGTCCAAGGTCAATCCCACGACACTATTATATTTTCCTAACAGGCGCCCTATTTCTATAAATGTTAAATTATACTGAATATTTTAAACGTTTTGTTAATTCTTTTAGGATTATGTATGTGGGATTAAATAATAGCATTGTCATAAAATGCGGAATTATTAAAGAACTCATTAAGCAACGGTATCATAAACTACTTAATATTAAAATTTAACAATATTAGCTCATTTACTGGTCCTAGTGAATCTTAGAATATTGCGAGAGACAAAACTTGCTCGTGTCAGAACAAAGAAAGAGAAATGAAGGTGTACTGTATTTGACTTGAATAATCCTAACGTCATTTTTATTCACAGACTGCAACTAGAAGAACGTTTAGCGCAAGAGGCTCGTGAAGGCCGCATTGAAGAAAGACGAGAAGATAGGAGATTAGCAGATGAGAAGAGGAATTCGTATAATGATGTCAGAAAGAGCCCGGATGAGAGACGAAGAGATCCAGTTCAGTTTGTGTTGGGTGGTGACAAGTGAGTTGTGATTTCTTGACTAATAAGATTCTGTGTAACATAATAAATATTTTAATATTTTTCGAATAAACAACTCATTGTATTTTTTATTTGTTAGAATATTGTCTCATTTCAAATCGTATAATTGAGTTTTGTATCACACGAATCAAGATGTGGTTTCAAAATATTAATATTTTAGCTTGATTTAAATATACATTTTCCTAGTGTTAACTGGACTGGTGAAGACCTAACTCGCGCCGTACACTCACAATCCCAGCCACAACTTCGTGCCTCCATGCGCAGCATCGGCGCACCTCTACCCCCTCCGCGGCGCCCCTTTACCGGCCAAATAGTACGCTCGCGCAGCACTGACATAGTCCCGTACAATCCAGAAGAACCCAGAGCTCCACCTAGACCTTTTACCAGACAAAAGCCTGTCCCAGAAGCAGAACAAGAGCCCAATACGCCCCAAGAAGAAGAGTCCACAGATTCGTCTCTTATGGAGGAAGATGGAGTTCCAAAACCCCGCAAGCGTCGTATCAACCTGCCCTTCGGTAAGAAATCCAAGACGCCCGCGTGACCTTGGCTAGGTTTGTATCCTGTTAGATTTTGCCCAGTTTTATTGCCAAACACGGTTCATAATTGTTAAGAAGTCTTAAGGGTTTCGTGTAGGCGAGGCTTTATTTGAATCTATGATTTTGTAGTTGCCTTAGGAAGCATTAGAACGGACGACTGTGACTGAGTCGGATGATCTGGGGAACTACGGAGCTTTATAGAACTGATTCAGTATTAATTCGAACTCGTGAATGTCTTAAGGTACACTTTACAGTCTCAGTTCTACTTTGATTAGTTCCAACTGAGACTTCCAAATACTTGGTCGGGATTTTAACAATGTACTTTTAGTGCAATTTTAATTTGTTGTTTTGATTTTTAAAGAACATTTTTAGATATTTTTGCAAGTTTCTTTTTTATTCCTAAGCACTTCTTAGTTTTATTTGTATTCCATTTGAAACCTTTTGTGTGGACTCGTTGTCGTTAGTTGGAATGTTTGCCCCATTTTGTATATTTATTATAGCAATACTATGTTAAAACAATTTAAGCTAAGCCCTGTAGATGTGACACATCTAATATATTATGTACATATAAAAAAAACATTATAGGAAATAAATATGAAATAAAATAAAAATCTCATAAAAGGATGATGTTATTTAAAATCTGTAATTTGTGTTATTCAATTGGATGCTGCCTCCATGAACCGCCAAGTCGTCCTATAGATGTTTCACATCAATTATTATTAATCGCATATGTTAAACGCATAACAAGCTCTTAAGCTACTCGAAAATGAAGTTGATAACTAGGGGAGGTTTCCGAAACACGACTTAGCGGTTACTGACTGCCGTACATCAATAATATAGATTTTGACATTCGGAAGTAAGACTTAGCGTCTTGTTCCAAATATCACCTAGAAACGCAATTATATCGAATCACTTCGAATTGACTTTTTACGTAACTGTTTTCAATAATTATCTGTTACGGGCCTAGCTTGTTTCCTTATTATATTATATTATAATAGATTTAATATAAGTAAATTAATTTAGTAGCAATAAATACGTTGAGGACAAAGCGTTCCTCAATAGAAATCCATAGTGAGATCTTATGTTATTGCAAACGTTGTAAATAAGGTTGTGTTTAGGGCTGCTGTCTAATCCATAATTACCGTTAGCGCTGTACAAAACCGCTTTTAGAATACGCCAAGGTCAACCTAAGGACGGCAACCCTCGCGTTATAGTTTGTATTTCATGGCGATTAAGGGCTGTGACATTCAAACTTTTATAGGGAATATGCATTAATTAAAGATGAAATTATATTTATAAAAAATGTATTTATAATATCCAATTTTATTACTGCCGCTTTCAAAATGAAATGCATTTTGCGTGGGATGTAATGTACAAGTCTAACAGAGGAGTCAAGAGATTAACGACTAGATAATCGTTAATCTATCCATAGAGAACATCCAAAAATTTGAGAACTTTGATACAAAATGGCTGCGTCATGAATATATGCAATATATTAATTATGCATATTCCCTATATCATTTCAATAGTATCGCATCATTCCCTTGTTTTATTAGTTTGATAGCGATATTGCCCGGTAGCTGAGTAGATTAATTTTAAGTATTTTGGTGCTAAATGGACTCGTAGACTGAAAACCGAATGGCTTGAGTTACTATTCCTGGAACTAAGGTTAAGCTTCAGAATCGAGCGCTTAGTATGATTCCCGTATGAGAAAAACTTATTTGATTTTGAGATACAGAAGTCCTAGTTCGCGCTTATTGTCTTCTCTGGAACTTACCCTTATTAAATTTGTATGCGTCTATTTTGTGTATTTTGAAAAATTTTATTCTATTGACAACTGAATTTTATTGTTATACGTTAATCAGAATTATTGGTGTTTGTGGTTTTTATCCGTTAATAATTCATAAAATTTACATGACACAAATGACATTGTACTTAACTTTAAATTCTAAGCCAAACCTCGTTTTCAGTTGCCGCAAATTGTCACAAAATGCAGAGTTGCCATGTGTTAATTTTAACCTAGCTGAATATTTGCAATAGTTTTATCGAGATCTGAAAAAGACAATCGTGATAAGTTGTTACTTCTTTTAAAAAGATAATAAATTGGTACTGAAAATGTTTGGTCTTTGTTTTATTTCCATTATATGATTCGGTAAATATGTATTTTTTATTACAAAGTGAAGTACCGACTACCGTCTCGCCTAGCTTAGCACACCAAACTTCTTAGAGGATAATTTAGTTAGATTAATGTCAAAGCCTAGTATTCTGATGCTAGCTAAGATTTTAAGGAGAGTGTGTTCGAAGAGATGTAGCGACAAAGGTGTGTTTAAAGTGAAAAATGCGCAAACTTGTGTTCTTAGGGTTAAAGTTGACCTTCAGTCATTGGACCCTATTTCATGCAGCATATTGGATTTCATGTAGCAGAGTTTCGACTTAAAATATAATTTTGTTCCAATACTGATTGACAACTGCCCGAGAAATACCTTCATGTCCAGTGTAAAAAATATCTTCAGTGGTATCGTCCGCATAGCAATGAATATATAAGTTGCACTATATTTTATTTTATTTATTGAGAATGATTTACAGCTTATTACTAACGTACTTACTAAATATAATTTTCTTTTTACGCCATCAAATAATATAGTTAAGTACTAATAATATTAACTGGATTGGTAACAATAAAATGATTAAATTAAACTATATAAATATATATCAAAGAAAGTAATAAACTAAGTAAAAAATAGTTAAGTAACACTTAACAGTTTAGTATAACTTATACTCTTATGAAAACTGATGATTCACTATTTATTCCACTGAGGATCTCAGATGTCATAGCTCTCCTTGCCGACACTGCACTTGAGGCGAATCGGTCAATATCACAAGTTAAACTTTTAAACCTACTGGCCGCCCTAACCATAAAGCTGTTCCCTCTGTAACTGGTTTTAACTTTAGGTGTATACAATAGGTGCATATTTTTTAGTGTCCCATTATACACACGGAGACAGATATAATTGATATATAGTAGAAACAGAGTCGGGGATAGGACAAAGCCTTGTGGGACCCAGCGTGACGACGATCGTTGCCGAAGGTGCCTTCTCTTCATCATTCAAAGTTGAGACCGACGCAATGAGACAGCTCAGAAGATCAACCTCCTTCGTGATGTGCCAGCGAGACATCCTCCCTGTGCAGAGGTGGATTGGAGAGCAGACAGAAATTCTTTCGGACAGCTTTGGCAATAAACCAAAAAGTTCGAGTCCGCCAAGGGAGGCGGGCCAATTTCTCGCCTAATCTGGCAATGTACTATTGGAGGACTTGGAGGCTGAGTGCTTTTTTTAGTTACCCCAATTTGTACTCTGGGTAGGTGGGAAAGATCAGCAGGATCTAAAATACTGCTGAAATTAAAATCCAAAATGATGTCCCTTTGTAAACAACGGTTTTCCCAAATCATACATCAACTAGGTTCTGTGTGGCTATTTTATATATATGTCAGAGGGATATGTCGTCTCTCCATCAAGTGCAAGCACAAAAGATACGAATTACCGTACAGTATTTAATTTAGATTGATTCCTTTTAACATTACAATTAACACTTTTAGCTTCAGTTATAAGGAGTATCGGGTTCAAGGTCGTTTTCTTTTTAATCGGTCTACTCAGCACAAATCACATAGACACAACTCGGTCCAACATCTCATCTCCACAAAACTCGATCACAGCGGCGCCCTTATAGGGTGGCGAACAAGGCCTCGCTTTTGTAGATTTTAAATTAAAAACTTTTGAAATTGATCCTTAATTAGTTAATTAATATTATTTTTATTTACCAAAAATAATATTAATTAACTAATTCATTCACTCAAAACATAATTTAAAAATTAATCGTGTAGTATTTGAATATCGCGCCTCGAAACACTTGGAGATCGTTTTTTTAACGCAAAGCACTCGGAAGTCGGGGCGTTCTTATAGTATTTAAAGTATTGAGTGAGCTGGAAAAGTGTGAATTATAGTATTTGAAGTCAATACTCAACTTTGTGATACTTAAAATTTTATTTCTGGCGAAACAAAACAAGATTTATATTTAAATGATCTCGCGTGATCGTGATGCCGGTAGAAAATTTGATTCAGGTTCAAAAAGGAAACAAACAAAAGTAAGCAGTTAAAAGAAAATCTACGTAGATCCATAGCTGCTGGAATGGAAAATCTGAATCCTCAAAATGACCCCGGTTTGTGGCCCATGACAATTACTGATGTAGATCGCATTGAGATTGTATTGAATGGTCCAATCCGGGTTAAAGTGGATTTATTTCCCGTAAATAATGGACGATTGGCGATTCAGTGTATATCATTATAATAATATAGTTAACGGTGAAAAGCTTGACAGGCGCTGGATGATTTATTCACAAACAAAGGATGCCATTTACTGCTTTCCGTGTCATTCAACACTTGGGTGATTACCTAGTCTCACGAATCAAGTCGACAGCACAAAGATTGTATGTTGAAATGGATTAATTTAAGAATGGTTTAAAAAACTGTTCCACTGTGAACTTCTTGGCCCAGTCACAAATTGAACAAGAAAGGCAACGTTGGAGATATTTTAGAGCGATTGCTTGCAGTTGTAAAATTTTAAGCATCTCACAATTTGGCATTCAGGGGTGAAGTTAACTTCATGCCCATTACTACACGTAAGAGTGCGCACGTAATCTCGCGCATTCGCTTTAGTTGTGAAGAATTCGACGCTTCGACTCTGCGCTATTATAAATTGAACCTATGGGAAATTAAAGACAGTTCTGTTAAAAGTAAATTTATTTAAAAATGTTGTGTACAAATATTCTATCAGCTGACAGTTGTACGCAGCATGCATACATAGCTTTCGTAACAAGTGACGGTTTACCTAAATCGGGGCACACATTGATCGCATTTACACTATACAGTCTTACAGACAGTTAAATTTAAACGCTGTTAACAAAACACAGCACGTTATCACATTTCAACCCCAATCATCTTCAATATTTGTGTAAAAATAATAATGGCTACATTGGTTGGTGCTAACTCAATGGGCAGGATAATTGCAAAGCACCTTGAATTTATAGAACAGCATTCAATGAGAGGCGGATATACTGATGATACTGCTAATATAATATATACAATATGCATAGGAATGTTGGAGCAAGTGACGCGCAGTACATAAAACCTTTAAAATAAATGATTTTTAGTCATGCATACTCTTAACACTATGCTCTCATACAACTCACGTTTGGGGACTACAATCGGGCAGTGGTAATAGAATTAAGAAATGATAATAATAATTGTTATAAATCGTATGCATCATATTTGTACATATAGTACCTACAATTTTAAAGTTGCGACAGATCTAGTGAATTAATTACCAATATTTACATTGCACACACAGAATGCTGCATGTACCGACGATAGCCGCTAAGTTATCTTTGGGTTTTAGAACAGACCTACGTCGTAAACAAAAATTTGAATAGGGAATAATTTCCTAACTAAACCTTAGTTATAAAGTTGAAATTGTTGGCTCAAATTGTCTTACACGAGACTGAAAAATTCAAACGTAGACATTTTCATTGTTCTCGAAGCAAACAGATATTAAATATTGTCTAAGCGTGGCTTAGCGTTTTAGATTAAACCGAGAACATATATTTTAATACTACTGCTGTTTACACTCGGCGGGATTTTCAGCGGCAATGGGCTTATTCTTCTTATTGCGACGGCGTTGAGTTGGATGTTCTTCGTCACTTTCCTCAGACGAACTCTCGTCATCATCTTCTTCTTCCTCCTTAAATTTACCAATTTATATCCACATTACGCACTTGATTACGTCTAGGGCATAGGATAGTAAAAGTAACTACCAAATATTTAAAAAGTTTTTGAACCAAGTGAAAAGAGCAACAGTGCTTTCTTATCAGATAATAAAAATCGGTCAGTAAACACGTAGAATGAAAAAAATTATCAGAATTAACTTTAAAAAATGAAAATGTTCTAAATTTCTATGGTTGTTAGTATTGTTATGTACCAGTCTTAATAAAAGTTGACCTAATACTATTGCAAAAGACATCATTTGATTTATTTGGTATCGTTCCTAACATTAAAAAATCAACCATCCGTTTGCCATCTGAGCATGCAAAATAAGGTAAAAAAATAAAACACACTTTAAAAAGCTTACAAATTTAATGTTCATGCCAGAACATAAGCAATTACTGATAAAACTAGCTGCTCATTACGCTAACTCCATACATAAATAAAATATAACTACATATTGTCAATATCTCAAGAAATCACAATCATGTGATGAATAAAATTGGCACAGGAGATTCGATAAGACACATTGGAATGACGGTATAGCGAACATAAATAGCCTTAGAGAATAATAATATCACAAAAATTTCAAATTACACAAGCGATACGTAAAACTCGTAAAATTCATTACAATTATGTATAAAATAAATAAAAACGACAAATATAAACTAGAAATGCAATATAGGTTTCGTAACTTAGTAACATGCATTAAGGCACCTCGGGTTCTAGAGCCGTGTGTAAACATATCTAAAACATATTTATCTCTGATAAACCATGCATAGATTTCTATCTAGCGAAGACACTACGAATTTAACGCTCGGAAAATGCAGGAAATTGCAACCGCGACGCGAGTTTTTGGTACAAAGTTCGACGAGTAACCGGAAAGGCTTAGACTACGCTCAAAGTCACTTTGAGCTAAGTCTGGGCTAAAAACGCTAGATCTTGCATCAATCCTCCGTCTCAGAAACCTCCTCGGTACCGGAGTCTTCTTCGGAATAAGAATCCTCCTGAAACCAAATATACCATTGGTTTTGAACCGGCGACCTAACGGACTACGAAGCGTTCGTCAGTTATTGCGACCGGCAGATTTTAGTTTGTTAGTAAACGGAAAGAACAGCTACTGCGCCAATTTTTTTTAGATTAAATCTGGGCTGCGAACTTTACCGTGTTTTTAATTAATTACAACATTTCTATAAAGCGTGCCAATATTATTTGTGCTTCAATGTAGCCTTAGATTGAGTAATACTGATCTAGAAGAGGCAGCATAAGAACTACTATTTCATGTTTCAGCTAAATATTAGTTTTTTTTTAAACATAAATATAGGCGAGTATCAAACTTTTAATACACTGAGCGACCACAATTTCTACTAAATTAGGTCAAAGTATACTTGGTCCCATTGTCTCAATAGAAAAATTCACCTAAATAGATTTGCAAGCGTTGCAGTATTAGCAAGTATATTATGTATGTATTTAAAGGGTATATTCTTAAATCTAGTGTTTGGACAACGCTCATATAACTCAATGTGCATGCTATGCTTATAACCAAGCAAAGCAGTGAGGCGGAAGAGTCCTCATTACTACTCTTATTACGCCTACGCTACAAGCAACTAACATGCAAGCTAAATGGCTAACAGATGGCTGTTCTCATTTGCAAGTACATTAAAAAAAAAGCAATATCATGTAGTGTGTTCAAAAAGAAAAGTTTGGCAGACAAGACTATTACAACTTGATATTATTTCAGTTTTTAATATTATTTCTATATTTTGATGTATTCTTCAATAATTTTATTATACATATAAAATGCATATTAGGAGAAATAGTAGTATTTGTAGTATATCTAAATTCTAAGCCATGAATCAAATCTACTGAGAAGATTTGTAGAAAGTTTGTCTATAAGAACATAATATTTATTCAAAAATCCTGAGATGTAATTATTAGAGGCAGACCAAAAGTAGACAATAAGTAAACGTAACAGTGAAGGAAGTAGGCAGGGACTCTTAAGTGGACTGGCTATGCCCATTATTAATGTCAAACTTCAGACAGATAAATTGCAAGCCCTAAAAGTGTATGTTATGTCTGTTTTGTATGTCAGTGGCTTACCTCTTCCTCGTAGTCCTCGTCATCTTCGTCGAGTCCTTCTCCGGTATAGAGGAGTACTGCGCGTGAAACAACTCGCTCGCGGATGTAATGGCCCACCTCAAAGTCGAGCGCTAGTAGCATCTGCGACAATATATTTTTTTCTATTATATATGCAATTGTAGTTTTTTTTTTAGATATTATTGCTGATTAATCTACAGTATCTTACATAAAAGATTCTACAGTCTGGCATTTGGAGAAATTTTAAGGAAAGTACAAAAACTCTAATAATTAATTAATATAATTACTATTTATATTAAAACTTTAAAACAAGCAGTTCTTTCAGGAAATTAATTTTTTTAAGACAAAATAGGTGCCATAATAATATTACCTGTGTGTCAGAGGCAATAGTGGAGTTAAGGTCATCGGGCACAGCTGGTGGACAGAAGAAGTTAAAGAATGAGTCAGCCTGGACCAACTTGGTGACCGTTCTGACTGAGCCACGGGACTTGTGCTTCTGTTTCTTCTTTATGGTCTTCACCGTTACATTCTTGCCTTTTTTCCATACAATATCACAGCCCTATAACATTTATTACATTATAAATAATTTATTTGCCTTATTTTCAAGTAGTGATATATATCAAGATATAGTGAACAATTTGTCAGGAATCAATCGTAAAATCGTACAAATTCCATTATTTTTAATTTGTTAAAAACATTTATTTTAAATCTTTGCATATATGTATAGACGAATTCATTTAACCATAATTTGATATATTTTAATACTTGTAACAACAATGTATACATTCCTTAGTCTAAAATTCTAAAGGTTGAAATCAATATTTTAATTATAGATAATTCACCTATTTCATTTCTAATCAAGTTTGATTTAAATAAAACCTAAATGAGTGTTATTGCAAGACTAGTTTTCTTTCAGTTAAATTGTGATGAAACGAGACAAAGACTTTACTTAAAACAGGGTAATACTATTTTTTTAATAAGAATTAAGTTATTTAATATATTAATTAATTTCAAGGTCTGAGAAAATAATTACCTTGCAAGCGTAAATTTCAGGGCCTTCAAACTCCAACGGGCTCTCATCATCTGGTTTGAACTTCATGGAGTATTGTTTAGTCAACACCGCATTCTCAAAGAAGTCATTGGGGGCAAAGTGGAACTCTAATGTAAAGCCAAGTGGGTCATCATTCATTTGAACTGTAAAAATTGGGTGGGTTAATTAATATCTCTTATAAGTCCAAGAATTGATTGCTGGATTTTCCATATACAGGGTGACCCAAAAGTCGACTTCAAGTCGAAATTTTCTCATAGGTAATGCCACACCAGTTATCAGAAAAATAAAAAAAAATAAAAAATAAGTCATGTATTTTTGAAGTTATGGATATTTTTTTGTTATTCCAGAAAATGCACACCATGTGACAGTTTTTTCATTCCTGTTGTTACAAATATTTACTTTTTGCCAATTTTTTTTCCAGACCAGACAGATCACAGTACCGTTTCAAAGTTAACATGTGGACTGGAAATTTGAACGGAAAAGTCATAGGGCCTTTTGAGTTACCAGAAGTTTTAAATGCTGAAATTTATTTAGATTTCTTACAAAATCATTTGCCCAATTTGCTGGAGGACGTGCCGCTTACTATTTTACGAGATATGTGGTTCCAGCAAGATGGTTGTCCAGCGCATTACAGCCGCTTAGTTCGAAACCACCTTAACGAGGAGTATCCAGACAGATGGATAGGGCGGGGTGGTACAATCTCGTGGCCCGCCCGCTCACCCGATTTAAATCCTCTTGATTTTTTTTAAAGGAAAAAGTCTATTCCAAGTCGATTCAAAATGTAGAAGAGCTTAGACAGAGAATAGCGGAAGCAGTAGAATTTGTGAATAGTGGACGATTCGCCCGCTTCATTTCACGATCTTTTTTAAGGAGATGTCGAGCCTGTATTGCAGCTGAAGGACGGCAATTTGAACATCTTTTATAAAAAAAAGTAATAAATCTTATCATAAAAAAGAAACTGTCTATTTTACTTATTTGCGTCCGTATGTCATAAGCGTCACTATCTGTCTCGCTCACATTTTATGGAATGTCTCTCTCCATCTTATTTAAACCACGCTGTGGTTATTAGGAACGCTTTGGGTACACTAGAATCATTTTTTGTAATTCCAGAGAAATTTTTAAAAACAGACTTTGATTAACAAAAAATTTTTTTATGGCCGATCTAAGAAATAATGAAGTGTTATACCACGTTAGAATCCTTATTAAATGCGCGAACTTTTAAAGCTGCTTGCCAAACTGGAGTAGTACATTTTTTTGCAGGACGATCTGTTGAACTAGTGCGAAAAATTAATTTTGAAAACTTGGTACGGTATAAAATGACATTTTCCTACAAGTTGGAGTGTTCGGCACAGGGTTTAGGATCATAGGTTATATTAAGCACTATTCGGGATGACGTAAGAGAAAAAAATTGGCAAAAAGTAAATATTTGTAACAACAGGAATGAAAAAACTGTCACATGGTGTACATTTTCTGGAATAAAAGGAAAATTTCCATAACTTCAAAAATACATGACTTAATTTTTTATTTTAATTTTTCTGATAACTGGTGTGGCATTACCTATAAGAAAATTTCGACTTGACGTCGACTTTTGGGACACCCTGTATAACTTATTTCCAAAAAAGAATTTTCATCAAATAAAGTCTAGCTATATTGTATATGGTCTTACCCTTTATATCTTGCAATGACTTGAGGATTGGTTCATCTTGATCTTGCACCATTTCACTCAACTTTGAGACATTTTTGAAAATTGTCAACCAGAAATCAGGGATGCCTTTGACGTTGGGGTCCATTGGAGGCCTAAGACATATTAAAGTTAGGAAAAGCCCAGAAAAATAAAATATTTTTTATTTTAAGAGCAGCCTCAGTTGGTGATGCATGTTAAACAAATCAATCATGATTTTCAGATAATGGTGTAGGATGTCATCATAAAAAATATAATGTATATTACTTAATCATATTTGTTTATTAGTTCAGTGTTTTAAAGTGCTCCCTATATTAACAATATAATTGTATAACTATATTAAGAATGGCTACCCCGTCTTAATTATATGTTAACTAATACATACTCAGCATTTTTGTTCTCTTCATTCTTATCCTTGTCCTCAATGGCTGCATTCTGCACAGCTTTAGCCAATTCCTCTTCTTTAGTATCATCATGCCAGGGGGTGTTGCACTCCTCATCAGTGGGTTCATGAACTCCCACCACAACTTGTGCCCTCTAGAAAATATAATGCATGTCAATAGATTGCTCAATTAACTAGATAATCAAATAAGTTGTTTTGTTAACTTCAGTTGGTGATGCATGTTGAGATCCTCACGGCACTCAGATCTTGGTGATAATAAGTCATCATGTCAAATTATGTTATATACTAGGTTAATAGCTTTCCAAGGAAATTAATTTACCTTATCAAATAAAGGCTGGTACATCTTGGCATACTTGCACTCAAGCTCGTGAACTTCAGAGTAGAACTTGGCTTCAATATCCATAAATTCTTTTTGCAGCAAGCGTAACGCCTTGATACGCCGACGGACAGCGGGCGGTAACGCAGCCAGAGTTTCAGTGTGCACGCTACAGAATATTTATTTTTTATTTCAAAAGCTTCAACATTGACAAAAGATCCTCAAAAATGTTATTACCAAGTAAGAACCTATTCATACAAAAAATTTGATGTATCATATAATTTAAAATATCTACAACATAAAAAAAGTGAAATTATCTATAGATTTTGTGAAGTTAGTTAGTCTTGAAAGTACTGTCATAAAACAATTTTAGAGAAAACCTAAACACATAAATTAAAGCTATTTAGAGCATGGCCCCATTAAATAGCAGCTGTTGAACTTTTATAGCTATGTACATTTAACAGTTTTCTAACGAAATATACAGGTAATTCCATCAATTTGTTGGCATATTTTGCATTGGGGCATCAAATTGGATGGCAAGTACATGTTTTTTATCCAGCAGTCTTAACCAGTTGTGGCAAGGTTTATTATACAAACAAAATTATATATATATATATATTACTTCATTATACATATTTATCAAATAATTTAATACAACACTCAGTTACAAAAATAGAATATGGCCATGTCAAATTATTTTACTTCAAAGTTTGTTAAAAATTAAGTTACTATGGTTATAAAATGTACTATATGGAAGAGAAAACAAATGTTTTCTGTACTAAATTTGTAAAAATACCTTAATAAACAAGGAAGTGATTTCAGTCTATAGAATTATATTAACAAAGATCTCAATCTGTTTCAAGGTAAATAGAGCATAAAATGAGTCACTGCTGAAGATCATTGAACTGCTATAAGAAAATTCTCCAACTCGTAACTAATTATAAAAACAACACAATTTATCAGACATTTCTTAATAGAATGTCTGATCTAAATATAACATTTATAAAATAAATTGTGACGTATGATTAAACTTAATAAAAGTAAAATGAGTTTTAGAAAATTATTACTAGTCGATTTTATTGGTTATAATTTTGAACGCCATGCTTAAGCAAATAGTCACATGGAGCATTTCACTTTGAAACACTAGTAGAGGTATTTGTGGTTAACAATTACGAACCGTCGAAATGCCTTAATAGTAGCCTAATTTAAAATAAAATTCGATCGTAAAATTCGTGACTCGAAACTACTTTTCGAGTCACATCATTTTTATATAAATTACGAATAATGTGTTATAAATAGGGCTAGCGGCGTGGTGACTTCTATGACACAAAATTAGAAAAACATACCTTCTCGAGAGATAGTGAATTATGTCTTCACTTCGAACAATTCCATCTTCCTGTCCTGATTCGCTTTCTGAGGTAGACGTCCGTCCACTTCTAGTTTTTTTACTCTGTTTTACAGAACCCATTCTCTATCTAAAACAGAATACACATTTGACTTCCCGCCACGTTGGTTACCGGCTTTGTTGCATGTAGAAAATATAACCAAAGGATTACTATAATTTAAAATATTGTAAATTCTCTACTCAAAAATAATTAAATTTATAGAAATGTTAAACTTTCCGTACAAAAACGTAATGCGCAGTTACGATATTGGCTTGCCGAGACAGACCACATGGTCACCGTGATTAACAGAAGATAGCGCATTTACAGAGAGTTAGCTTTAAAACCTTAAACAATCTCAATATTCATTTCTTTTAAACACTAGTTATTCAAAGTAGTACAGTAAAACAACATTTAATAAGCACAAACTATAAACCTTACCTTTTCGCCGACAAGAGTTGTATGAAAAAGAAAGATGGCGACGTGATTGTCGATCGCCCGAGTTGAAATGAATTTTGAATGGAATTGGAAAATGAACAAAGATATCTAGACTAATAAATAAGTCTAGCAACATTATTTTTTAGTATCCGGAATTTTGTCTATGATTATTTTGCACAGATAACTTTTAAATTCTGATTTTGATACAGGGACAATATGATTAATTCAGAGACGAATTAATTGAAACAATGGTAAAATATTAAACCAAGTGTGCTCAACTAATACTGGCATTACTTTCTAACATAAATCAAAATATAATTTGTTCATATAGGTCCTTAGCACAATTTATTATGAACACTAATGAACGTCATATGTAATAGTTTTTTTTATTACTAATTTAATATCAAAGTCAATAAATAATATATTATACTACTGGTTATTAAACTCTACACACTTGTTTTAGAAGGACTAGAAGAAAAATCAAAAACTTTTCGTCTCTTTTTGAAATTGCCAAAATTTTTGTTTTATAAAGTGATTTTGTAAGGAGCCGTTATCATCATGCTCCTTTTTCTAGTATTATAAAGTGAAGTATTTAATGGTATTAAAATTATTAAAAAAAAAACCAAATGTTCAACCTCTATTATCGTGGTGTCTACGCGTGTTAATCTACAAGCGTGGTGAAATGGGATCAAGCACTTACATTATCGTGGGAATAATACAGAAATTACAGTCGTCAATTACGTTTAGTTAAATCAATGTAAAAATTAATAAAATAAAATCAAGTAAGTTTAATCCACAAAATATGTCAAACTTTTAGGGATACTGTAGGTGATTAGTACGTGTCGTCATGAAACAATAATTCGTTCTGAAAAGAACAGTTAATTGCGTTACCGTTAGGACAACTTTTTGCCGCGCCTCGATTTTATTGTCTACGCACCCTTCGCATCTTGGTACCACATGTTACCACTAGTGGCCAGGTAGGATAATTTTTGTATATAAATCTACAGTTTTTAAAAATTAAACACATTCCACATTCCATCTTCACCTCTTCTCAACGAATTATTAGGAAGTTTTATTTTAACCAAATAAGGACCAATCAAACTAAACCAAAACTACCCTAAAGTGGTGACCCCGAGAAGAACACCAAGAAAATTGAAGATGACGAACACAGAAAATTCCGGTGCAGAGCGTCAAGTTTCATCACATCCGTCGAGCCAAGAAGTCTCCGGTATCTCACTGTCGCTCCGTGTGCCACCATTCTGGCGCGACCAGCCGCTCCTCTGGTTCTGCAGTTTCGAAGCAGCAACCGCCGATCTGAAACGAAGCCAGGCCCAGCTCGCCCAGATGGTAATCGCACAGCTTGAAAAGCAAGATATCCAAAACATCGCTGATCTCATTTGCTCGCCGCCGGAAGCAGATTACTACAACGCCATTAAAGACCGTTTAATATCGCTATACGAAGAATCTAACAGCGCACAAACGAAGAAGCTACTGTCGCAAGTTGAGCTTGGAGACCAGAAACCCAGCCAGCTGATGAGGCAAATGAAGCAGCTTAACAAGGACAAATTTCCCGAGAGCACCATCAAAATGATGTGGCTCGAGCATCTGCCGCCACACATTCGTTCCGTGCGCGTCAGCGAAGCGTTTAAAATCAAAACGACGCTTGACGACCTGACCTTGCTCGCGGACAAGATGATGGAAGTCCACACGCCGTCGCAACACATCACTGCCGTCGCAACGCCTTTCACACCTGTAGCATCGCCACCAATTCCAGAACAACCAACCATCGACACCCTCATCGGTGAAATAAGAAGGTTGCTTTTGGAATCGCTGAGATACGAGCACAACCTCGCGACAACTACCGCAACAGTCGTTCTCGCCACCATTCACATTCACAATCACGCTCGCGGAACGCATCAACAAATCGAAACGAAAACCGACGAGAGTCGCAGATGGAAGATCGAAGCCGGAAAAAATCCCCAATGCCGTACTGCTATTACCATCATCGCTACGGTATGGACGCGAAGAAATGCACACCACCATGCAGTTTCAAGGCCATAAATCAGTCGGAAAACTAAAAGTAACGCTGGCCGCGGCGGGAACCGGCGTTACCGAATCATCACACCGCCTTTTCGTTACCGACAGGGTAACGAAACTTACCTTTTTGGTCGACACAGGAGCCAATATCTCCGTGCTACCAAAGGCAAAAGGCTCACGCGAAAAACCACTGCCATTTCAACTCTACGCCGCCAACAACACGGTCATTCCAACATACGGAGAGAAGTCACTCCAACTCGATCTTAACCTCCGAAGACCATATACATGGAAATTCGTTGTAGCAGATGTGTCTAAGGCAATCCTGGGAGCAGATTTCTTGCAGCACCACCACCTCATTGTCGACGTAAAAAACAGAAGACTGATCGACGGGAAAACAAAACTGGTAACAAACGCTCAGCTCAGTACTGCAGACATACCTACAGTTCGTAGTATAGACATTGAGCAAAATTACCACAGCATACTAGCAGATTTCCCAGGCACAACCAGAATCACTTCAATGAAGCTTAGTCCCAAACATTCCGTTGAACACTTCATTGAAACAAATGGACCGCCCCTTCACTGCAAGCCACGCCCCATTGCACCGCATCGTTACGAAATGGTCAGGAAAGAATTCCAAAACATGATCGATCAAGGGTTATGCAGACCAAGCAAAAGCCCTTGGGCATCACCTCTTCACGTCGTGCCAAAGAAGAATGGAGACCTACGCGTGTGTGGCGATTACCGAAGGCTCAACGCCATAACCAAGCCCGATCGGTATCCCATACCACACATACGTGACTTCACATACCAACTCGCAGGGAAGAAAATTTTCTCCACACTCGACCTCAATCGCGCGTACCAACAACTGTCAGTCAGCGAGCAAGATGTGGAGAAAACCGCCATCATCACACCTTTTGGTCTTTTCGAGTTTCCGCGCATGTGTCCTGGTCTAAAGAACGCCGGACAGACTTTCCAACGCTTTATTCACGAAGTACTGCGCGAACTCAACTTCGTATTCCCTTTCGTTGATGATCTACTCATAGCATCAATCGACGAGGAAGAGCACCGAAAACATCTACGCATCGTATTACAGCGACTAGAAGAATACGGCATCACCATCAACCCATCAAAATGTGTTTTCGGCCAGCCAACTGTGAAATTCCTCGGTCACCAAGTCACAGCGGAAGGAATACAGCCACCCCAAGAGAAGGTACAAGCTATTACAGACTTTCCAAAACCACAAACCGTAGAAGAACTACGACGTTTTCTCGGTATGATAAACTTTTACCGTGAAAATATCAAAGATGCCGCCACCATACAAGCGCCTTTAAATACCTACCTGCACAACGTCAAGAAGCGTGACAAAACTAAGATCGATTGGACCACTGAATCAACGCAAGCTTATGAAGCATGTAAAGAGAGCATAAAAAACGCCGCTTTACTTGCTCATCCGTCTCACCAGGCGACACTTGCTATATTCAGCGACGCTAGCGACAAAACAGCTGGTGCCGCACTCAATCAATTTATCAACAACTCATGGCAACCACTCGGCTATTTCTCGAAGAAATTCACCGACGCACAGACTCGCTACAGTACTTACGATCGAGAGCTACTCGCCATCTACATGGCTGTCAAACATTTCCGCAAAATGTTCGAGGGACGAGAAATAATTATATTTACCGACCACAAGCCGCTAACTTTCGCTTACACAAAAACAAATACAAACAGCGAATCACCGAGACGCACCCGACAGCTACTTTATATCAGCGAATTTACCACTGATATACGACACGTCAGTGGATCTCAAAATGCAGCCGCAGATGCATTATCACGTGTCGAAGCAATCACCTGTCCATCGCCGATTGACTACAATCTACTTGCAGAAGCTCAAGAGCGCGATAGCGATACCATTAAAGCACTCAGTCTACAGAGCAACTTATGTTTCAAGAAAGTCAACCTGCCCGTCTCAAATATCAAATTACACTGCGAAACTTCAACCTCACAGTTACGTCCGTACCTACCAGAAGAATACCGACGTACCGCATTCAACGCAGTACATAACGTTAGCCATCCTGGAATCAAGACTACGAGAAAATTAATTACGCAACGTTACTTTTGGCCCTCAATGAACGCAGACGTCGGCAAGTTTGCAAAAGTATGCCTACAGTGTCAGCGCGCCAAGATACAACGCCACACATCAAGTCAATTATCATTTTTTTCACCAACCGAACGATTCGAACACGTTCACATCGATATCGTTGGTCCGCTACCTACCGCGGCCAGCGGTCATCGATACCTCGTGACAATGATCGACAGAGCAACAAGATGGCCCGAAGCATACCCATTATGCGAAATATCAGCTGAAGACGTCGCCAAAGCGGTATACGAAGGTTGGATTTCCCGTTTCGGTTGTCCTGTAACAATAACAACGGACCAAGGACGCCAATTTGAAAGCAGAGTATTTGCATCTCTTTCTCGCTTACTAGGAATCGAAAAAACGCGTACAACTTCATACCACGCACAGTGTAACGGTATCATCGAACGATGGCACCGTGTCCTTAAAGCCGCATTAAAAGCAAGACTACAGACCGCAAGAAGCTGGATCAACGAGCTACCAACCGTCCTACTCGGATTACGCGCCGCTATGCGAAGTGACACCGGCGTAAGCGCCGCTCAGCTTACCTACGGTTGCAACATACGCTTACCCGGTGATTTGTTATCAACGACCTGCAATGACGTCATCATGGACTCTGGCTACATCGATCAGCTGCGCGACGCAATACGTAACTTGCAACCAATGCCGAGTCAACCACACAGCAACACAAAACCCATATTTGTTCACCGCGACCTGCAAACATGTGAATACGTATTCGTACGCATAGACGCCGTAAAGAAGCCATTACAAGCACCTTACGACGGACCCTATCGCGTGCTGAAACGAGACAGTAAGATATTCACGCTGCAGTTACCTAACCGTGAAATGAATATCTCTATCGACAGACTCAAACCTGCCTACACTATCACCGAGCAAGATGTGCCTACTGATACAACAACGAGTACCTGCAACAAGCAAAACACATCAAGTGCGAGCGAACTACATGAACCATCAAATAGCCTGAAACATCAAAATGACAACACCCTGAAACATCAAGATGACAACAACCTGAAACAACAAGACACTGGGAACACCTCAATACCTACAAGAACAACTCGCCGAGGCCGCGTTATACGCCTGCCGGTACGCTTCGCTAGAGGGGGAATCCTGTAGGTGATTAGTACGTGTCGTCATGAAACAATAATTCGTTCTGAAAAGAACAGTTAATTGCGTTACCGTTAGGACAACTTTTTGCCGCGCCTCGATTTTATTGTCTACGCACCCTTCGCATCTTGGTACCACATGTTACCACTAGTGGCCAGGTAGGATAATTTTTGTATATAAATCTACAGTTTTTAAAAATTAAACACATTCCACATTCCATCTTCACCTCTTCTCAACGAATTATTAGGAAGTTTTATTTTAACCAAATAAGGACCAATCAAACTAAACCAAAACTACCCTAAAATACCATACTAGAATTTTTTGAATTTGCCGCGCTTTTTCGTTAGCCAGACTCTATCATTAAATTGACTAAGCAACTGGGCAGTATCTCTATTTGGTCTCTGGACAAACATGTTTGAAGCTTGACATCTGTCATCAGTCATTATTCTAAATATTTTTTTATGTTGAATAGTGAGTGATAATAGAGTGTGAATGCTGTGTGTATTTTGGGATTATTTATAAAATTGTTTGATATAGTTTTGAACATGAAATCTTCTAAAAGTTAAAGATACTCATGATCAATCGTGGAAGCTAAACAATTATAATGGCACCAACAGTGCAAACTAATGAACCTGCTGAACGTGAAAAGCGTCCTCAGAGAACTGGAGAGAGGAGGTTAAATATTTTATAATTTACACATTTGTACTTGTATCATTGTTTGTCAATCTACTTAAAACTTTTTCTTTTCTTTTATTAGGGCGGAACTGGTTACACGAATAAAGTACTGCAATACATTACCAGACATCCCTTTCGATTTGAAATTTATTACGTATCCGTTTCCATCAACACGGTTCATTCAATACAATCCTACCTCACTGGAGAAAAATTATCGCTACGAAGTATTGACAGAACATGATCTAGGTGTTCACATAGATTTGATAAATCGTGATATATACCAAGGTGACGGTAATGCAGCTTTAGATCCAGCTGATGAGAAATTGTTAGAAGATGATGTGCTTACACCACAAGACTCAAAGAGATCGAGGCATCACGCTAAGAGTGTGTCTTGGTTACGACGATCTGAATATATTTCTACAGAACAGACAAGGTTTCAACCTCAATCTATGGAAAAGGTTATATTATTTCTATGTAACAACTAAAATGGTTCATAGTGGCTGTAGTCAAGTCACAAAACCATTATATTATAATATCAATATTTAATTTTGATAGATGATAGATTTTTCCATGTCATAATGTGTGCTCAAATTTTAGGTTGAAGCAAAAGTTGGTTACAATGTTAAGAAAATATTTAGTGAAGAGACCTTATATATGGACAGGGAAAGTCAGATTAAAGCTATTGAGAAGACATTTGAAGATAACAAGAAACCAATAGAAAAGCATTACAGTAAGCCAGGTGTGACTCCAGTTGAAGTCATGTCAATATATCCTGACTTTGACATGTGGAAGTATCCATGTGCACAGGTTATATTTGATTCTGATCCAGCACCAACGGACAAGAATGTGGCAGGACAGATTGAGGCTATGTCTCAGGCGATGATTCGGTAAGTATTTGAAAATGCATAAATAATTTTACTTATAATGCAGATTGCAATTTAAATAATATATGTGATACTTAAAGAAACCTTATGTTTATTAAATAACATTTGGATATTTCTCAGAGGTGTGATGGACGAAAGTGGCGAACAGTTTGTGGCTTACTGTCTTCCAACTGAAGACACAATACAAAAACGAAGACGTGATATCACTGAAAGTATTCCGTATATGGATGGCGACACTTATGAGTATAAAATGGCTAGAGAATACAACTGGAATGTTAAAAGTAAAGCATCTAAGGGATATGAAGAGAACTACTTTTTGGTTAGTGACACCTTTTTTTTATTTGGAGTATGTTTGTGTGTTATAAAAAACTTAATACTTCTAATAAAGCTTTAAAGTTATAAATTATTGTGAGGAAGTTTTATGGTTAGTATGCTAATATTTAAAAGATGTCCTTTTGGGCTATGGAATTGCTACTGCTTCTATGGATTATGCAAATTCCTTCATTTTGTATATAAAAAATTCTGTATATGGAAATTTTTAACCTCACACAAGCATTCTCTATGCTGATGATACCATATCCCATATATCCCAAGATACTGTTGTAACTGCTAAGTACAAAAGTAAAGGTAGCTTCAGTAATAAATAATACATTAATAATTTTACACAGTTTATTGAGGGTCTTATGGAATCTATTCAACAGATTTAATTCACGCTAGAAACAACAGTTGGATCGGTATATTATTGGTAAATATTTAATTTTTCAGCTGTAGTTTGTAACATTTCTTGTAAATTGTTACAAGAAAAACTTCTGAATGAATGTACCTAGGTAACACTGAAAATGTTTAAAAAATGAAAAAACGGCTTAATGTAGAATGTTGCCAATACTTTTTTTGTTTTTCGAAGTAATATCCGTTCCTCTCTACACATCGTAGCATTCAATGGAACCACTGAGAAAAGCAGCGGGCCCATTCTTCCTTCTTTCTTCATTCTTCTTCTATGGCATTTTCGTTCACCGCATATTCAGGGCTCGTAAAGCGAATACCTCGGAATTTTATGTTTAGTTCTTTGGAATAAATGAAAGTCGCAGCGCGCCAGGTCAGGACTGTATAACGGATGACTCATTATCTTGACACCTGCCGTAGACAAAAATTTAACAGTTCATTTTGCGGAGTGCGCTGAAGCATTGTCGTGGTGAAGGAGGATCCTGCTTCGATGATGCTGCTGTCGAATTTTTTCCTTGACAACAGGCAAACAGCGATTGACATACCAGTCTGCAGTAACTGTCCTTCCATCTTCTACTGAACAACTGTTCCGAAATGACCAAAGTATGAGACAATCACTGCTGATAGGTCACTGTCTTATCTTCCTCTATCATGCGTCGCACAGCACTGATGTTATCTTCAGTAGTCGCTGTTAAAGGACGTCCCTCACGCGGGTCATTATTGAGATTGCTACGTCCACACTTAAGCTCGTTAAACCAATTGTAAATAGTGGCACGAAATGGGGCTTTATAAAAAAATGCTAATCGCAGCCTATCACAGCTTTGTTGTTGAGTAAGCCCAGCCCACAAGGAAAGTTATAATAAATCATTGACCGAAAATTTTCTCTCTTTATGTTTATTTTCACGTGTAACTAGAGTTTTTGATTTGCCGCCAATTCACATAAACAAATGACAAATGAATGCAATATACTACATTAGTTTACCAAAGAGTTCTAAAATTAAAATTCAAAAAAGTTTTCATTGGCAATGGCCAGTTCTAAACAAGTTCAGTGTTACCCACGTAATTGACATTTTGTAAGAACAAGACAAGTACGAGATTAATAATTTAAGATGACATGTAACTGATGTGTTTAAAGAACGTTATTTTGATTAACAAATTAAAACATGTTACCTCAGAACATATAATATAATATTGACATTATACAATTTTAATTTTAAACATTATTCTGAAATGAATGTAATAAACAGGTGGTTCGCAAAAACTGTATTTACTACAATGAGTTGGAGACAAGGGTCCGTCTGTCAAAGCGACGCGCCCGTGCTGGAGCTGCTGCTCAAGCGCTTACTAGATTGGTGGTTACTCACAGACCTCTCAGTGCACCTGAACATCGTATGCTTAGACTTAGGGAGAAACAACTGGAACCTGCTCAGGTTTGCCTTTTTAATACAAATTACTTTTTGTCAAAGTTTGTTTTTTAAATATTCCATAAATGCTTTATTTTTCATATTTTGTTATAAAAAGTTTTTATATTTGTTAAACTTCGATTGTTGTATTAAAATTATAATGTTATTTAGCTTATTCATTGTTTTTTAATTTCTCAAAGATGTTATATTATGAATAAATTAATATGTTATATTAGGAAGAAGATGAAGAAGAAGATGACGAGGAGGAAGATGAAGAAGAGAGTAAGGAACAGAATAGAGATAAGGAACGGTGAGTAATTTTATATAATTTCAACAACTTGTTATACATTCATTGTTGTTTAAATTTATGTATAATATCCGGTATTTTATCACACCGTGTAATACAGTTACTTACCTATTTAAAATACATTAAGTAATTTTATAAATTTTTAGTATTTAAAAATTATAAAACATTATTACAGCTCCAGGTCTCGTTCCAAATCTATTTCAAAATCACCCCAAGGTTCAGAGAAATCCAACCATTCACGATCAGTTTCTCGTGAAAAGTCCAAATCGAGATCTAAATCTAGGAGTAGGTCTCGCTCGCAATCTGGATCTCGAAAGTCGAGATCTAGATCCGGTTCAGTACAATCTGGAACTGGCAGGTATTTATTTGCCATCTGTACTTGTATTTGTTAAATATTTTTAATAATTTCGTAAGTACGTACGTACATACGTAACGTACATGTACCTTTTTGCTATTAAACAGTGAAATTTAACTTAATAAATTGTCAAATTGTTTATGCACGAATTAATTCGTAATGGAAAACAAACAATAAAAAAATATGTATAGTAGATTTTTTTCTACTGAAGAAAACCAAAAGATTTTTATTATAGTATTTTGTTAAATTTGACTTACTTTTTATGGTAATGTTTTCATTGCATGCATTCGGATTATCCGGAAAAGATTATAAGCGTTAATGCTGTTCATTGCACAACGTAATTTTTATTTCCATTTCAAATTATACTGTATTCTCTTGTATGCTATGAATAAATACTAAAAAGAAGAACTCATGAATTAGTAATTATTTCAGATCTCGGTCGGCTTCTCGGGCGTCGTCACGCGCTTCGTCACGCTCGTCTGGAAAAGCGTCTAGAGCAAGCTCCAAAGCTAGCGGGAAGGTAGCTTGTAGCAACATTTTAAACATAACTAAAACGAACACGTTTCGTTAAGTATTAAAATGCATTTCAAATGTTAAGGTCTCAAAAGCGTCATCTCGAGCGAGTTCCCGTGCATCATCTCGTGCGAGTAAGCGATCGTCGCGCGCTTCCTCTAGAGCCTCGTCGAAGGGATCTAAAGCATCGTCCAAAGCCAGTTCGAGACGGAACTCAACTGGCTCCGAAAGATCAAGAAGCCGATCTGCTAGTGGTTCTAAACAGGTTTGTTTCTTAGATTTATTTTAAAAGTATTTGTTTGAAAAACAACATGAATAGCTTAAACTAAGGCCTTGTTTATTAACAGTCTTAATTTTAGTTATTTTCAATACACTAGATTTAGTTCTCTTTAGGCGTCTTCTACCTAATGTATAAATAGTAACATAAACAAGGGATTTCTATATTTTTAAAAAAGGAAAGCTTTCAAACTTTTTTGTGAATGTTTAGGTCTTAGACCCAAAAATAACGGTTTTCTTTCACCTGCTAATTGCGGATGATTCATACGTAATGGGCTAACGATACTCTTTTAATACAAGATACTAGTAATAATATTTTCTGTATACATACTACGTAAATTAAACTTTATTTTAATTTATGATTGATATTTGTTCTGTTCCCAGGGTTCCAGGAGCGCATCAGCTTCTAGCGCTTCATCGCGTCATAGCGGATCTGACTAAGAAATTTAATAATGTGATTGAAACGTTGCTTTAACAACATGTCCTGTTACTTATCTAATAAACTTTATAAAATACGTTATTATTTTTAATTTCAACCAAATCGATTCACGCAATATTTCCTATTATGTTGTATTATGACTGTAAGCAGAGCAGTATAGGTTCAGCAGACTCGTTTGACGTCGTGAGTTCAAATCCTATTGATACCTATTGGATTTTTCTAGGTGCGCAATATGCATTTGTTTGAACTTTTATAAAATACTAAATCACGATATCTTGACGCCAACGTTAGGTGTTAAATACTAATAAACTTCTTAAAGATTAAAATAAAGCAAAGATTAAAAACCATAGAGAATTCTAGAAGAAAGTACTGAAATATTTCCGAACCAATTCGACTTAGGGTCCTTCAAGAAAAGAGCGTACCAAATCATTAAAAGCCGGCAACGTACTTGCGAGCCTTCTGGCAATGTGAGTGTCCATGGGCGGCAGCATTAGGTGAGCCTCCTATTACATAAAAAAATGATCGGAATAATTTATTTTTTAATTGAAAATATTTTCGATGCGTTTTTATATTAAACTTTTGGTTATTTGTTAGCTTTTTCAAATACCTGCTGTAAGGGATTGTTTTATTCGATTTTTATTTTCTACGTTCTTGACAAGAATATAATAATAACAAGAATAATATAAGGAGTATAGTAAAAGAAAGTCATATTCATAGCAATTTTATTAGTGCATTTGATATTATAATGTTATTCTATAAATATATTGGACATATCCGATTGTAAAAATAAAAAATCACACAATAAATTTAAAAATTCCTAAAAATTTAAATGCATTTTTAATCATAAATGTTAATTTGGTATTGTCTATTAAAAGTAGCTTGTTTTTTAATAAAATATTTAATTATATGCGAGTATTGGACTTCCTTCGTGAGACGGTATTTGTAAACTTAATGTTTTAGTTCATAGAAACAAATTGCCGCAGATTGTGTTTATACATAGACAACATTTCACAAATATAAACGAATACAATATTTCAAATGGAGTATTTTTAGAAGGCGGATTTATTACACTTTTAGAATTGTTTCAAACAGCTGTTACAAGCTATGCTAAAATTTGACAAAGAATTGCGAATAATAGTGGCCTTTGACAACCACATATTTTAATAGCTTGGTTAAGTATTCTACTCGCCAAGTTAGCCACACAATGTTATAGAAACATACTAGTTCATAGCAAAGGTTTTTTATTTCCTTCGCGTTAATTTTTTTTTGACAAATCGTACGTATTATTCATGCTGAGGAATATATTTGTAAATACCATATGAATGTTATGTATCCACTATTTAGTATATGGGTCTAAAATCATAATTGTGTTAAAATTATTTAACCTTATCTATTCCATGTGTCAAATTGATACATCAAAATTATTATAAAATTCTGCCTTATAATTAGTAAAGTAATTAGTTAATTTACTTAGTAAAATTTTGTTAATCAGTTTACACATTGCATCGATAAAATTATTCATCAGATTTTCACTTAAAAGTTTGATGGTAATAATATTTATATTTTATTATTATTACTATATTTGAACATTTGATATCTTTCTAAACGAAAATGATGCTTAATTTTTAAATATATGAGATGTAAAGAAATAAATGTAGAATATTTGTTTTACAAAGATATCTATACAACACTGCATAGTTTTGTGTGATGTAAATCGTGGATGTTATATTATGAAGGTCAGTTACTGAGTTCCTTAGCGATCATATCCATATAGTGTTGTGTGAATACTGCCTTATTATGCATAACATAACGTAGTAAGGTGCCTGATACCGAGGTCAGTTCTTTAGTAAATGCTGATAGTCCAACCGGTATCTGCCTGGACCCACCAGAACATACAAGGATCACTTTTAGGAACTCAAGCACCCTTTGGCCTAAAAAAATATATATAATTATAGCACTAGAAAATTTGTTCCAGTACATACAGCGTATATCACTTGACGCGTCAATTGTCAATGACAATATAGTCTGTGCGGAAAGAGAATAGTTGTAGGATTTGAGGTCGCTGCATTATTAAATTTTTTTTTTTCATTATGTTTTCCTCACTATTACGTTTTTATTACCACTATTATATTTTAAAAGTGAATAGATTAGATGACGCGTAGCGAAATAATTATATATATATAATGTAAATTATTGTAAGTTTTTAATAATAATACATAGCTTCAATCCATTCAAAAAGTGTTTTTCTTCATGTGTAAAAGCTATGTTAACAAAAGACAATACTAAATACTAAAATTACTCACGAACAATCTGCCTCACTCTATGTTCTGGATCGCCAAGTGATATAATCTGTGTGCGTATAAGATCTTTAGTTTCTCCAGTTAGAGGCTCTTGATTCATACTTTCTAACAACTGTTCCGTCATTTGTATAACTTCTTCGGCTATGGAAGGTAGTACCTCCTTAAATTCTCTGAAAAAATATTTTAGATGAAAAATTCTAACATGTCAATTTATGAGTTCGTCTATATATTTCAGTTTGCAAGGTTATATAAATACATTATACGGTCTAATGGAGATCATTCCTTAACACTCACACAATTATTTTTTAACTTTTAATGAATAATATGCTTAATCGTCGAAAAAATAAAATAAAAAAGAACTTGCAAGTATTTATGAACAATAAAAGAGTTGATATTGAAGAAGGAAGAGAATTTCATATGATAAACGAATTGTATCAACCATTTTATATACAAAAGAATAAGTTTTGTTAATTAAATTTTAATCATTACTTATCCATAGATTTTTGAAAAATAGCCCACTTACATGTCATTAGATGCATTGTCTATGATAATGTCAATCTTGTCTTTAAGTCGTTGTTTATGGTTCGCGTTAGGATCGTTACCACACGACGGACTGACAAGCAGTATTGACGCAACACAAACAAGCCGATAAACTTGAAATCCCAGCTCAACAAAGCGGGGCTTGTCAAGTTGTATTGTCTTAAAAATATTCCAAAGTTATGTTAATAATAATAATATATGAATAATATAAAATAATAATAATATATGAATAGAAATCGTTGTGTTCCTCAAGATATGATATTATTGCATTAACATACAAATATTTATTTTAAAATTTAAAATCAGCTTGGAGACGTTTTATAAGCAATTAATGACAGAACAGGTTCTTTGGGGTTATACTAGGACTGAACAGCTACAAACTCAAAATTGTCTCCAAGCTTTGACTGTATTTGAGATTTTCTCTCAAATATATATAATAATACCTCTGGATATCCTTTCGATTCATCCCACTCAAGTAACTCCAAGTACGCTTTGGCCAGTGTTTGGGCTGTGACGTTTCTTATGATATTTGTGTCTGTGACCGGGAGAGTAAGCCCTGTCTTCTCGATGTGTCGTTGCAACCATTCACTGGTGTATTGAAGTCCATCTTTAATATTTCCCAATGTTAAAAACCCCATTATTAATAAATAAATCTGTTTGTTTTTTAAACACTGATGGCCAACTTGGGGGTTTCCCCCTCAAATTTAGCGGGAATCAATCTTGGGGGGTTTTAGGAGGTACATTAATATAGGGGGTACTATACAAAATATGTTGTTACTCTCCGAAAATGCACGATTCTGTACAATTTATATTAATCCTAGAACCCAAACAACAAACCCAAATATAAACTCGTATAACTGAAATACCAAAAAGCTATAATACTTCAACATGAAAATTGTATAATACTCGAATGTATTTTCGATGCATATCTGAAATTACTGCTTAAACCGAGTGTACAACACTTCAGGGGTATTTGAAGTCGGTTCTAGGGAACATTCTATAGGAGTTGGCATCACTGATTGCAATATTTGCAGAGCAGTATTGGCACCAGCTTGCGACACTCCACCCTGCCGTACACCGGAATGCAAGAAAACATGCTGAGCAAACCGGCATTACACCTGGCCGATTACCTTGACCTACTTGCCACGTACCCATGCAGGAAAACATCCTGAGGAAACCGGTATTAAACCTAGCCAATCATCTACTTGCCAATTAAAAAAAAGTGATTATTAAACAGATATAGTAATCTGAAGCCAAGATCTGGACGTTATTTTCTAATTTAATTAAAGTACTTACTTACTCATCTTGAGTTTACTCTGTTATGAAAAGAGATATCACTATATATACCTATGACTATATTCTGTACAAATTAACAACATCTTACTATTACTGTCTACCAGCACTAAATAAGATGTACAGAGTGCAAATCAATAATCTAGGCTACAAAAACCTTAATATGACAAATTTAAGTATGAAAGTTTATTTTATTATGTATTAGAATTTATGGCCTCAAACTATAATACCATTTGTTAAATGGGTCATTAAATGTCAGGAAAATTTTAACAAACTAAATTAAATTTTAAGAATTAATTAATGTTAATTGGTCAGAATTTTTCAAATATATCACTTACCCTCAGAGAGCTTGAGCATTTCATCAAATTTATTTCTTTCATATTGAACACTTTCTTTCTGCACATGTGGTCTTATCATGGCTATTAATGTGTTAGCCAAATCCAACTTGAGAACTTCTAGTGTCTCCAAAATAGCACGGAATATGTCGACCTGAAAATATATTATGTTCAAATACTTTTTTTTTAAAATTAACACATTCTTTCTCTTCAGACCTCGGTCACCTCCATGTACCTAACGATACAGGGGGTACAATGTAATCTACTTTTGCTAAATAAAACTACTTACAGTATCAGTAAGTTGAGTTATGTTCTGTATCATTTCATCCCTTGCTGGAGCAGCCAGCTTTGCCATCAGGTCTATAACAAACTTTGCATACTTCTGGAAGTCTAAACTGTTGTTCTCTGCTTGCTGCTTGATAAAATCTCTATCAAGGACTTCTTCTATCATTTCCTTAATCCTTGTATGACGCGGTAGAAGTATTGAGAATAATCCCTGAAGTTAGACATTCAAGTTAAACTATGATTATGATAAATATTATGTATTTAATATCTGTAGTAATATTTCAATGAGAAAAAAAAAATGTTTGCAACATAAAACCTCAACTATTCTAGGCTGATTTAAAAGTTCTTTTAACAATAGAATGCTACATTATCTGGCATAACATAGACTTATATATATATTGATTTTAAAATAATGTTCATTCCCAAGACAATAAATGTATGTGTATAAATGAAAGCATGGGAAGGCAATAATGCCAGTACTTGAAATCAAACTTTTAATTTTAGTAGATATTATCTGAAGTTCCTTATAATGGCTTAGCTTCACTAACTAAGCCAAAGCTTATCATGAGTTGTTTAAGTTATAAGAGTAGTAACATAAGGTAATAGTGCTTGCAAACAACAATTTGTAATTAAGCAACAAGTGTGTAGTATGGTTTTATTAGATGTTTGAATTTTAACATTCATTTATGAGTTGTAATAACTAAGTACCTATGTATATGTCTGGGAAGAAAAAACATTTACACTATACCTGTTTCACATCTTCCAATAACACTAGTGCTTGTTTATACACCGGCGGATCAGAGTTCAATTGTTCTCTTAATATGTCAAAATATGCCCGATGCATTGTTTCTTTTACTAGCTTTTGATAGCTGTGAAATTAAAATTTATTAAATTTGTATGTGAAATGAAAATGAATTGCTTGGTATGTCTAATGCAAAGCAAGGAATAGAAAACTTTGGACATGATTTAGCTTAAAAAGTGAGAGCCACAGAAATGGAGTATCTCATGCCATAAAGACACTTTAAGAGAACTTATATATAAAAATTTGAATGACACATAAGGTAATCTAAGGTCAGTTGCACCTCATGTTGCACACAAAGACCAGTTATGAGTCATACATAATCAACAAAGAACTTGCTAATATTATAACCTCTATATACATTAGACAAAACACTATATAAGTTTACTTATATTTATAGATATAACCTTACTATTATACTACTATCATGTGAATTTAATTTCCTTTGTTAAAGCACTTTAATTACACGGACCAAATTAATGGAATATATTCTAGTAATTTAGTTCCATCTTAAGTCTAGCATGAATTTTAGACTCTAGTTCTTAAAGGCATAAACAATAAATTACCTGTTATCAGGTGCTTCAAATGGCTCCAGCTTAAAGTCCTGATCAACAGCTATCTCATGAGCCAAAGCCATATTCCTCATGCCATGGGCTGCTTTCATGATATCCTCCAATGTTACAAAGTGAGGAGGTGAAGCTCCTGTTATACTTGTCCCACGAATTCGGAACTGTAGGGGCTCACTGGCAAAGTAGCTGTAATTATACAAGTTTTGTATCAAATATTGTTTTTACAAGGGTGTAGAGTATTATGAAAAGAAACATGTATAAAAAATAAGATTAAAATTTAAAAACATCTACAAGTTTTACCCTAGAAATTTCATCTCACAATGCTTATTTGTAAGGCACACTCTATAAATCTGTTACATAAAATTATCTGTTGTAAAAGTACAAATAAATTAAAATACATAGTTATATATTCAAAGAAAATAATAATAAAATGACAACTTTGTCAATCTTAGGAACAAAGGGTCCTTTGTTTAGTATAAATTAAAGTTTCATGTGCATTGATTGGAATTTTGGCCTTTGATTATAAAAAGAAATGTTAATACCTTGGGCCAGCTGGAGCTGTTCTTGGTGGAATCGTTATGTTTTTCTCAGAGTTCTCATCTTGAGAGCTTGAATCACTTTTGTCACGGTCGCCCATAGCTAGACCGCAGTTTAAACTGAGCGTAAAAATCAGGAAGGATTAATAAACCCTTTAATCCATATAAGGCAGAACGTGATATTACAGTTTCAAGATCTCAAATCATCTTATTCACCTTGAATCATTCCATGATACAACACATAACCTAAATTTTAATGTGGATTTCGTTGGTAAAATATTATAGACATAAATATTGTTTCTGCCGTATTTTCTAATATTCATTAAATATTAATAATTGGCCGATTTCGTAATTATTTGAATTGTTTTTCTTCTCGGTTTACAATACTTGTCAATTTATAACAGCTGTCAAACGTTAAATTAAAATTGACGTCACCTTTTGATAACGTCGTGACAACGTGATTTTTCTTTCGATGATAGCGCCCTCTATAGACGATCTCCTAGATTCTACTGTGCTCAAGAGATGCTGCTTTTTACAGAATATGATTACCATTTCAAACGTTCAACAAAAAAAATAATAATGTTATATCAGGTATTTGAATGCCAACTCCCAACGGCAAAAGTGTCAAAACAAAAATTTCTAATTACAAACTGACTCCTGCTTGTTGCGTTAGCACGTCGAGTCAAGCTGTTCCAAAAGCCGAAAAACTGGATGCCAACACTACTTTTCAAAAAGTAGTTAAAGGTATGATGATGGATGATGTATGATGGCTTGTGATCCAAATTGTTTACCGCAATGCAGATGCAAACGGCGTAAAAACAAAAGGGTTTGGAAGAAAAAGTATTGTCCTTGTCTTTATAGTATAAGAGGAGTCCAAAGTGTTATGCCATGATGGCAAAATATTTTACATTGCCATCAGCAAAATGTTTAAAAAGATTAATTTCTGAAATAAAACTAAAGCCGGGCATAAATAAATAAAGTCATTTATGAAAAATTGAAAAAAGTTGTGTATAATTTGCCTCGCGAAGATAAACTGTGCACGTTAATCTTTGACGAGATGTCGTTTACGCAGCAAGTGCAATTCAAATTGCAAACAATTATTTGCAAGCCATGCATTGGTTTTCATGGTGAAGGGCATGAAAAAAAAGTACAAACAACCTGTCGCTTATTATTTCACCAGTAACCTGAACAAAAATGAATTGAAAGTAATAATACAGGAAGTTATCAAAAATGGGCAAGCAACTAGCTTGACCGTTTTATGTACAGAAACTCATTAAATGGGAATACATTGAACTACTGTATGCTGCCGATAAATCATTTGGAGAACTCCGATGCCTGCAGAAATTAACAGAGGAACATGTTAATATAGCCAAAAAAATGCTCGTGAAAACAGCGGCGCAAATTTTCAGCCACAGCGTAGCTGTTGCGATGGAGCATTTGCCAGCCCGAGAATTTCTTCGGGAACATCAGTAGCTTTGGGGTGAGGAATATTTCTCCTAACACGGTAAATTTTGAAGGAGCATTCAAAGCCTTAATAATTATAATTTATAATGGGGATTAGAAGATAAAAACGATTGACTGCAAACCTTAGACTTTTTTCTCAAAGAAAATCAACTGATAGAAGTTGACGTTCCCGAAGGAAGTAAAATTCCATTTAGGGAAGAATTCATACACGACGCCAGTGAAGGTCAATGCGATTTAGGACAGGTGGCATACGTTTGTGGCTGGGTCCTGTATTATTGTGTTGAAATTTATCATTAAAAGTTGCAAAACATGCAGAATACGGCATCAAAATGAAACAAACAACATCTACATACGATCAAAAAAATATTTTAAAAATAAGAAGTGGTTAAATTATCGAGTTAGACCGATGTTTTAAGTGTATGTGTGACACATTAAAAAAAATGTTCCAAAGTGTGCTGTAAAAGGTACGATAAAAATGTACACTGACATATTTGTGTCCTTTCCCTTCAAATGTGTAACACATACAAAAAAAAAATTGAAGAAATGACACTGAATGTCTTAATATACAGTTGGTGCAGGTCAATCAACCGAATATTATGTAGAAAATTGACCTACTCTGGTGATAATGAAATGAAATCTTTCGCCCAGGAATATTTCAACAAACACAAACATTTTAAGGAATAGATTATATTATATTATATTCTAGATTATATAATATATTCCTATATAATCTATACCATTGTAGTACTTGTACCTAGTCCTTATTAGTTTAATCAATATTGAAGTTCGAGAGTAGAGTAACTCATATTAGTTGTATATATAATATTCGTATATATAATATCAATACCTAATTCTCTACCTTTTATAGTGCATAGCTATATGTTGGTACACACACATACATATAGTAGTTTTTTGCGATCTAGCCACTACAAATTTATATACATACATACATACATACATATATATATATATATATATACATATATATATATATATATATATACATTGTTTGTATATATATATACAAACTATATATATATATATATATATTGTTTGTATATATATATACAAACAAAAGTTTCATTCATAGTTACGCTGTAGCTTACATAAACTTCACAGGTATAAAAGTTCTTAATATTTTATAATAAGTTTTATTTCCAAGAATCGCTTAAAGGAATTGGCTAGCCGGAGTCAAGAAGGCAATTTAACTTTTTCACAGACAGAACTAGCAACTAATTTACGTACGTAAACTGAGTGTCGGAACGGATTACTTTTCACAACTAACTTCCTATTTCATTCTGAAAGAAAATATTTACCGTCGCTGCCTAGGAGACAGGATATAATTTGTTTTCTATTTCTAGAAAAACTCTTAACGTAATCAAGATTGTACTAATACTCGTAGTATTAAGTGAATATAATAAATATAGTGTGTCGTTGCACGCTCCTGTCAACTGTGAGGTATTACCCCCATTAGAAATATTAACAGTAGAAAATTATTTGATATTCTTGTTCCTTGACTAATACTATTTTCTTTGATACTTAATTTTTATCCCGCTATAACGAGGGACCGTTAACTATGTAAACTTTATTCATACTTATGCGATATGAGTTTAAGGCATTTATTCTGTAAATATAAAAGAAGACGTTATCCGCTTTATTTTCAAAATGTTATTACGGAACGTTTTTAAGCCATCAAAACGTTTCAAAATATATAAATTACTCTTTAGTTCAGTGTCTTTCACTGGTGCATATTTTCTTAGAACATAGTAAAAATAAAAGCTTTTAGTATACGAGAAAGATTATTTACTTGAAGCAGATCACAGTGATTATTATGACACTAAGATAGTATTAGAGTTATCATCCATTTGCAATCCAAATAGGAGCCAAGATGGTGACAAAAACGTAAAGCCGTTCCGAACAGAAGATGTAAGATTTCGTATTACCATAATGTTATCTGTAAGGGTCTTATGTGACTGTAATTATGATATTCTGCCGTAATTATTTACCTAATTTACCGTGCCTCGCTTATCTAAAGTAAAAAAAAAACTTAATCTATCTTCCCAAATTGAATCATGTATCATGACGGTAAGGCAGAACACGAAATATCATTCGTATCCCTCGACGCCCTTCGTCCATAACTGATCGTTTCTTAAGGCAGTTTATGCCGCGCACCACCTCTATGTGTCTACTTAAGTATTCAACTTAGGGTCCTTCAAGAAAAGAGTGTACCAATTCTTAAAAGACAGGTTACGCACCTGCATTCTGAGAATGTGGGTGTCCATGGGCGGCGGAATCACTTAACATCAGATGAGACTTCGGGCGGGAAACGGGCAGTTTGAAAAAAATCATCAGGTGTGCATCAGGCGGCACACGATCGTTTCCTGGCAAACATATACCCAAAGTAAAAGTAAGCATTACCGAATAAAACGTAAAATTGCGTAAGGATAAGGTGAAATAAATAAAACTCGGTTACCAAATAATTCCCAAAAGTTACGAAAACTGTTAATATTCTTCGTGAATCGGGGGAACTCTGTGTAATTTTCCGTCTGAACTTTCGACAAACTGTCTAAGGTAAACAGGGTTTCTTATTAAACATTTTCACAAGAATCAACCAAGCCTTACGACTGTAAATTACCAATAATTGTACAGAAAAGAAAAATTATGGACGTTCTATATATCATTATAATAACGTAATACCACTATATAATAGCGAAAAGGCAATAATTCGACTCTTTACGTATTATTTTCTAATTCAAGCCACGAACGAGTTTAATACCTACTTCAAAACAAACCTCTTAGTACAATTTTAAATCTACCACAGATCAGAGGGCTTATTAAAAATGGAGTGGGATTACGTAGTGCAGTTTCAACGGCTTTCCGATAGTTGAAGTCGGACTTACTGACTTACCGCTAAATAGTTAAGTGTATCGGCGCCTTTAGTAGCTCAAACTTTGGGGAGTTATTTTATGATTTATTCCACTCAATTTATTATAGACTAGCTTCGACGTCGACGTAGCTTTGACTTTGTAGAGAATAATGTATTATAACTTATCTCCAATATATGTATCGCTGTCGTTGCTAATGCATTATAATAAAGGCGTGACAAATTGATAAAAGTTTTTTTTTATTCCAAGTGGCGTTTGTGTTTTGGATGAGCTTATAAGCTTAACAATTATGTTACACGGAAGGATAAAGACACAAGGAATTTGATACTTTCTCCGTTCCTTGCATCTTTGTACCTCGTTACATCGATAGTTCTTAATTTCAGATTGTTACAATACAAGTTTATTATATGATATTAAATTAACAAATGTCTAATATAATCTGGAGATTCAGTTCAAGAAAGGAAATAATACCTAAAAATAAAATTATACAATACAAGTTAAAGTGTTTCTATAATTACTTTAATAGGATTAACATTTATAATTTGTTTAAATTAAAAGACAATTACAACATACAGAAACTGATAAAGGTTAACCCAGTGAGGCATACGCATTTCTAAATATGCTCAGCTAATTATAATTCATCGTCAGGAATCGATTTTATAATTGGGCTATTGTATTACAACTAAGGGTATGATTAAGAAACGAGACAGCACAACAACTTGGATAGTTGTATCCAATACATTTACGAAAGTCAGGCTTAGCGCTACGTTTCAGTATATTACCCTCAAGAACACAAGATGAAGATCTGATGTAAAAATATATCATATATATTTATATGGATATTTTATAATAACTAATAAATAAAAATTATATTTATGTAATCTATTATACATTATATTTATTTAAATAACTGAACACGACACACTATCTTAATTATCCTCTTAAAAATTATAGAGTTAATATTTGAAATATCCTTCATAAAACCTTAAAGAATCCCAATTTTACATTTTAATGACATTTATAATACTCGTACTATTTTCCCTTTAATTAACGACGTATGGAGATAAACTACGGGATTTAAAGTTAAATTAACAAGGGACCCGAAGTGTCGCCGATACCCAATGAATATACTGTTTAATCATACATTTTAATCTGTTAAAATAATTTAAACTTTTAATCCATGTTTGCGGAATGGATGTGATTCTGTTCACCGAAATTTCGCTAGTCGGATATATTCTGTGCCGTTTAATTATACTTTTTGTTTGACGGTGTTTTACGAAATGATAATTGTGATCTCGCCGTTTCAATTTATACTCGTGTTTAGTATAATAGTGAATTGTATTAATACATATTTGTAATGATTTAACTTCACCGTGTCTTATGGCTTTTTCTTTTTACTTCTGAAATGTTGGAAACCTTTTTGAGCTCGATGTATAAATGTTTAAGCAATCTGTAGCTTAACGTTTTTATTGTGTTACGGATATTCCACGTAATTTCTGTTTTTGTTTTTATATCGCTGTAACTGTTCAGCTGACAGTAAACTTACTATTGATTTGCTATTTAGAGTATCTGTTTGTAAATAAAAATAAATATATTTTATACAGTTCATTAGTTAGAATCGCATCGCTGTATATAATTAGGATTCCACCATTTTCTAAACTTCTCATAAGATGACGTCTGTTTTAATCTAGCTGGATGATTCATTAATTGACAAAGATCACATCCATCTAGCGGGGTTGACTTGCTGATAATGTAGTGATTCCGCCACCGGAAATAGTTGTAATACTGTTCTCTATTAGCTATGATATCGTGCATAGTTTCCGCAAGAGTGGCGGCTGATGCGTTGACGGCGTTTAGGTATGACCCGGGTGGTAGGTATCTGGAAGTATGTACTATGGTTAGGCAAATATATAAGTATGTAATATAGATTACATACTTATATATTTGTTATATTAAAAAAAAACTATTTTTTTTAACTAACATACAAACTTCAAACTAACTTTATTCATATAAACAAGTACACTTATGAACGTCAGAAAAGAAGTTAAATTAATTGTAAATTTACATTTACAACCAGTTCGCAAGTCAAGGGCGTAGAGCGGGCAAGAATAACTGGCAAGAAACTTTCCGCCCCTCTTTTAATCGCCAAGTTTTGAGTCAAACAAATTGTTTGAACTGGAGCAAATCAATCCCAAGTATTACGATCATGTATGTGCAGATAATTTGTACTTGCAAACGGAAGCTTTATCTATAATAAAATATAAAGTGTGAGTTATTTATGTTTTAACATAGTATTATGCGCATTAGCTAAAAAAGGTGGACAGCAGATATAGAAGCGTTAGTGGGAAGATAATGGAGAAAGAAAGCCATGGATAGATCCATTTGGAACTGGCTTGGCTGGAGTAGGCTTTACCCGTGAAGAGGTTCCGATCAATCGTACTGAAGTTCTGGTAAGGAAGAAAATTTATATAACCAATATCAACTGTATTCAACATATGTAATTCTTCTTGTAAATTACCAAATACCAATTAATAATTATAATCACAATTATACTTATAATTAAAATTATCAGGATGAGTTAAGGCAAAAATGTGATATAAGTCTTAGTACAGATTATATTATCTATAAATGAAAAGGCTTGCTAAAATGTTAAATGTCATCTAGTAGATAAAAGGGCCTGGGACTAGTGCTAGACTAGCTACTTCTGATTTCTCCTTCTGCATACATATTATTTGACATAATCTTTATAAGAATAAAAACATTCATACTTATTATAATGAACTCCGCCATATACAATAGGAACTGCGTAATTGTCATATGCGTTTAAAACGGCCTGGGTGATGTAATCGGCCGACATCGAGTCTTCGAATGCTAAATAAAAATAGTACATCTTCTTCACTCTCCAGTAGCAAGACTGCATGGTTTTACGTCTGCACTGCCTCGGTCCACATTCACCTGTAAAATAGACGAAAATGCTACGGTCCAATTCATATCCGTTATATGAATTACTTTATGTTTTGTCACTCTTATTTATTAGTAAAGTGTCCCGTGAGTATTAATGAGAAACATTTGAAGGGTATTTGCTTATGTCGTGCTTTCTTAACTTTTTATATGATCAAAAATATGGCACTAATCTCTTATAGTGCGATGTCCTAATACTCCGGAGTATGCTATAGCTGTCAACACCTTCGACTTAGGTTCCTTAAAGGTACGTAAAAGGCCGGCAACGCACTAGCAAGCCTTCTGGAATTTAGACTGTCGACTGAGAAGGTAGTGGTCGGATATTCACCAGCCGATAGCTTTACGTCCTCGAGGCTGTGTCAATACAATACTACTAACTTCCTTTAGAATCTTTTTTTAGAGAGATCGCAAGGCCTCAGTTATAATTTAAATACATTTCTGATGATCATTCTTACTATTAAGCAAAAAAAACACGTACCAAAAACATCTACAGTTAAATTGAACCTCCCAAGCTCCTTCTGAAGATCTTTTACTAAAACTTCTCTTTTGCTTCTACTCCTGCACTTATCAAGGAATATGACAGCGGCTTTAGATTTTGTACTAAACTTCGATTTCATTTTCTCATCGATAGGCTTCATATTTGTGTTCCAATTAAAATGGCTGCCCAGCTCTTCATACTGGGTGTTGTGCACTGTTATAAATCTGTACGGGATTGTTGAGTCGTATCTTAAAAGTATTAAGTAATAATTAGATATTTAATTCCTGTATATAATATTATCTTTTGTGGTAAAGCAAAGAATATACTGTTATTCTGGTAATCCTCATTTCATTTTACAATGCTACCGTACCATTAATATAATACATATACAACATTATACGTATAATCACTATTATTCTTTTACTTTAGTTTTTTATGTTTATTTCTGAGTAGGATATAGTACGTAACGAAACAAAAGTTACTATTTCGTAATAGACTTATAATTGAATTTAACAAGCCAAAAGAGGTTATAACAACCTGTTTGATTTTCCTGTGTGGGGTACACACAGAAAGTGTAGGGGTTTCGCTGATTCAAAACAGGATTGGAATCCAGAACTCGCGCGGCCATTGCATCGCCTGAATGTACTTGTAAATAATCTACCCACTTTACAACGACCGATCATGGTCTGATCTGATGCCTAATTAATAATAAATTGTTCCACAACTATGAGATCTTTTATAGTTGATTAATAAGGGAATCAATTCGACTTAGGGTCCTTAGAAGAAAAGAGCGTAACAAATTCTTAAAAGGCCCATCATTATAGCATTTGCGAGCCTTCGACACTCATGCCATGTGAGTGCCCATGGGCGGTGGTACTACTTAACATCAGGTGAGGCTCACCTAGCTGTTTGCTACATAAAAAAATATATATAAATATTTAATATACCTGTAGGTCCAAGTCCAATTAAAAAAGTAATCATACTTCGAATCACAAATGGGATAGTTATCTGCCGAATTATTAGCCACAAATATATACCTCTGATTTTGACCTCTCACATGCGGAAGATGTTCCGTATCTACACTAACATCTTGAAGATTAAAAAGTATTAAATCAAAATAACGAATATCGCCGAAGAGATTCCTGTTTCTCGTCAAATAACAATTTGTATATTCGCATTTTCGGTTAGTAAAGTATGTTTGCCCGTCTCCTTTCATTGCCTGAATGTCAGTCCAGACTAGTATATGCTTCATGTCGGGTTGAAAGCGAAACAATTTTTTTACAATGATCCGTTTTTGTGAAAATTGAATCAAGAAGATTATACACACTGGAAGTAATACGTGTGCAAAATGTTTGTAATGTTTTAAACTTCGCGTTAAGTTCATTATATAAGTGAACACCCGGCACATGTTGATACATAAATTATTTATTTTCACATACACGTAAATTCACTAGAAGAGATACAATTTATAGCATAAAAATATATGCAATAGATCGCTATGAAAATTTTGAGGTACAGACATGCCTTACATAAAAACAATCCATTCAATATAAATAAAAACCTACTATTCGTCACGTCACACGTCAAATAATTAACTAGAGTTTAGGTTTAGTTCTAGGAGCATGCCTATTTGTACCCCAGATTTTTCGCAACAGGTCTAATCGAATTTGTATCGGATCACTTGACGATAAGTTATTCATATTTCGATAGCAGTAAATACTTTGTCATTGTTGTCTATGTAATCTTAGAAATGTAGACGTTTAATACTGTCACCCTTAATAAATTTAAAGGAAGGTTGGTCACTTTGTGTGAATAGCTCGATAGCCTAATGAGAGAACTGTGTTAGGCCAGTCAATATTTACAAACAACTCCATGTTACAGATTTCGCAAGATCAAATACGGTATGTCAACAATAACACTAGTACAATGCTCTCAAATGCCGAGTACGTTTGAAGTTTGAGATTGATTCCTTTGACTTCCGAAAAAAATTTAATGCAAATTTATACAGCGTCTCTGTGACTTGCTAACTCTAAGTCGAAATTCATCAATAATATTCACTAGATTAAAGCTTGAAGAAGAGGTAATTGTTACAATAGTAGAATATTTTTAAAGAACTGTACTCAGTAAATCTTAGTCTCTTTCTTAGTGTTATTTTACGCATTAAAACCTCTTCCAATAAATCTTTGTTTAAACAATTTGGGATTCTGCGTCTATAGAACATTTCTATCCAGATTCTCATTTCTTATTTAGAATAGATATTAAAATGTGATTATTAATAAACACTTAGAATTATTCGATATATATGTTACACAATCGTCAAAAAAGTACTATATTTAATAACAACAAGGGGTATATAAAATATGATTAAAGCGACTCACAAATGATTTCATTTGTCACGCGGCTTCCACGATTTTTCTTCAAAACGTACATATTGTGCGAGTGATGTGGGTCCTGCAAGTTTTTTGAATAGACGATTGCCGTTGTTATAGAAATCATTTTGATGGGAGCTTTTCAAATTGTATTTTTGTCGTGATTGTGACATTAACGAGGGGACGAATTTGACTTGTGTAAAGAAAAATAAATTACATATTCCGATGACGAAAACAGTATGAAATCTCTGATGAGTTTTGGTAGTTGTTTTTTTGTTTTAACACGGATACAAACGATTTTTATGGTAACCCAACCTTCGACAAATAATAAATTTGGTAGACGTTTTTTTTAAATTAAAAGTATACGAATAAACTTGGATGACATTGTACTGCTTTATAAAATGATATGTTAGTTAAGTGTTAAGTAGTTTTCTTCTTCAGGAGCTACATTATTCCTAAAGGTTGGTTTGAACAACTTGAATTGCCGGGTTAGCTTGTCTAAACAGTTCCTAGGTGGATATGATGCCGGTCCACTCCCGTACGTTCCGCAACCACTTTTTGCTTTTACCAGCCGGTCTCTTGCCTTGCCTTTTGCCCATTATTATAAGCTGCAACAAGTTGTATCAATGATGACGCAAAACGTATCCGAGATATGCGAATTGCCTGTATTGCCTGAATTGTATTTTAACGTCTGTATAAACTTTCGTGTCGTTACGATTCGTTGAAAGACTCTTTCATTCGTCACTCACCAGTTGATGCAAAGCATGCAACGGTAACACCACATCTCAAAAGCTTCGAATTGCCTTCTTGTGTCTTCTTTAATAGTTTATGCCTCACATAGTAACTTTTCAGAGGTAATAGAGCAACATTTGAATTCTCAATTTTACGAATCGTTGATAAAAAAATATGTCACAGTGTATGAAGCATTTGTAATAAAGAAGGATTTGCTTATTCAAATAAACAAAAATATTTCAATATGATAAGTCCGATTTAGTATTCAGTGTAAGGAAATGTTTCGGTGCTAATACACGCCGCTCAGTATTCAGTAAAGGCCGGTGATTTTCCAATGAGCGAACTGCTACGAATGCAAACGCGATATCTTCACTACGTCTTACAAATGGACTTATTCGAATTGGAAAGCTTTTTAGTAATGTAATGTTAAAAATAACTTAGACTATTTGAGACAAAAATTTGGTTGGTTACGATGACTAAATTAAGAGGATGGCTGTTTCTTTATGCGATTTATTATGATATATAGAAATTACTACAAATTCTGAAAGAAAACACTTTTTTACCGGATTGAAGCTATGTCTTATTATGAACTTATAATTATTTTACAGAAATTTAAATTTATCCGACGTTTCGCGTGCTTTTCAGCGTGCGGGTCACGGTGACTAAAGACAAAAGGTTTTGAATGTCAAAAGTATCACAACTGTACTTATTTACCTGGAGTTTATATCGACTAAAACAATACATAGCTTCAATCCGGTAAAAAAGTGTTTTCTTTCAATGTGTAAAAGCTATGTTAACAAAAGACAATACTAACTACAAATTTTTACAAACATGAAGGTGTTGTCTTCCTGGTATTAATAGTTTATGTTTGAATGACACAGGCTCACATATTAGCCAATGACTAAAATATACCAATTGTCGAATGTTATGGGGTTACGGGACGTGATACATAGCTTTTTGATTTATACGTATATATACAATTTATGCTACCACTGGACAAGACAAGCGTATGATGGCCACTGGAAAATCTTGGGCCATGAGTCACGCCGGAAACGCGATATTTTATAAAACCAATATAAAGTTCAGAACATACGGGCTATTAATCATCATCAAAGTAAATTCGTTGATAATTTTATTGATTATCTATTTATATATAAATTATAAACTGCAATCTAAGTGTTTAATTAGAAATAGATTTTTTAACGCAAATATCATATATTCATACTTATAAACGTCGTTAACTTTTCAAAAAAGACAAACAGACGATAAAAATTGGCAGAGCAACTCTTTTAAATCGCCACAATGGAACCATCACAAATAAAAGGTAAAACACTAACCTACAAAAAGGCTAGGTTATAAAAGGTAAATAAACATATTTACAGAACAATATTTAAAAAGGAATGATCAGAATATTCCCTCGTACCAAGGTGGCGGAGTCGTCTCGCTAATGAGATTCTTTGGCTCGCGGTTTGCATTTAAGATCAGCTCCACTCGTATATTGTACTACCGCTTCCTAGTAATGAACCTCGCAACTCTACTTAGTTCAACAATCCGAAAATAATCTATTTATCTCTTTCAAAGGAGATGCTAATTGAAGTACATATTAATAGTATTATATTATTGCGGAAGTCTTATTTATCTACTAACAACCGCGCTCCATGTATGACAGATAATGAGAATTCATTATCATAGGGAAACAACATTTATACAAAAAAAAATATATGTTAGATATATGTAATTGTATTGAAAATTTTAAAATAACCGTATCTATAAACTTAAAAATTCGAAAAACGTCCAAACAACAACACCAACGTTGCGTCTGCAGACAATAGATTTTTTAATGTAATAGGAGGCAAACGGGTAGGAGGCTCTTCTGAGGTTCAGTGATGTTGGAATACCAGACTCGCAAGTACTTGGCCGGCCTTTTAAGAATTGGTACGTTCTTTTCTTGAAGGATCCTAAGTCGGATTGGTTGGAAAATGGGTAGCACAGTGGGTAGCACAGCTAAAAAGTGTTGGTGTAAGGCAAAAGTTGCCTTAAGAAACGCTCAGTTGTGGAACGACAGACGTCCAGGTGGTACGGATGGTATTTTGTATTCTGCCTTGACATCTGATTATGAAAATCAGCTGGATGTATTAGTCCAAACAACTCCTATGAACAATCTCCATGGTTAATGCGGTAGAAGAAATTAAGATATGTAAATAAAAAATAAAAAATTAAGGGCAAGATTATAGCGTGCGAGAATATTTAGACTATGAGTTTTGAAATTATAAACAACTTAACTGTTCTTATTAGTATGATAAATTAATTTAATTTAACATTAAATTATGATAATTAATTTGCATGCCGATTTTTAATATAGCTGGTTGTGTGTTTTTTTAATAAATAATCAATCTGAATGTATCACTTTCAATATCACCGTATGATAACAAAATCCGTAAGTTAATAAATATCCTAGGAGCTTATAAACTTTCGTAGGATTCTAAACGAGAGACAAATTATATTAATTTACGCCCACATTCCTATAATTAACGATTTATTATTTTAATAACGAATAATGAATGGGATAGGTGGTAAAGTCGGTTGAAGGTATTTAATACCAAACAATGAAAAGCGTTGAAGAGCTTTCATGCCAAATGATGACCCCTAAATATATCCCATACTTAAGGCAACGGAGTAGTAGACAAAGCCCTTTCATGGACCTCGCTAGTTCTGTTTTGTCTAGTGCAAATGGTAAGAAGCATTATTATGCAGTGACATTTCACAACAGCTGTGCTGACATCTCTGCGGCAGTGTCGAGTACTGCAAGGTTCTGTGAGACTTCAATTAAACTCAGAAAAACTATTTTGTACAGACTGCTTACAGTGAGGTATTTATTATGTAACGACGGCTAAATCCTGCCTTAAAAAACCTATTATAAAACAACATGGTAAGGAGATAAAACTCTTTAGTCAATGTCTCTATGAATGGATAATAATATCATTTAAAATACGACTCCTATATGGGAGAATAAATTGTTACCGAGCGACATTACAATATCACAAAATGTTAGAAGTATGCAAAAAATCCTTTTATTGAAACTAGCGAGGTTGTTATCCATTATGTATTAGGCGCTTGGGACGAAGTGTTCATTGTTTTTTCCTTTTTATTGGTACGGGAACCGGCAGTGAGGTTTCGTTATGTCCGATAGAATTCACCTATACAATTGGATAAAATATATTATTAACTCATGATATTGTTTGTTAAATAACAATTGAGGCATATGAATGACTGTTTGATGATATAATGACTATTAATATTAAATAAATATAGAATATAAATATATGTTATATTTAACTTGTTTAAACTAAAACTTAAAAGTCTGAATATATCTTATTACTGTCACCTGTCAGTATAAAAAGTTATAATACTTATTAAAATACCCCAAATGAAATTAAGTCTAGTGTGTCGAATATTTTTTACACATATTAGACATACACTTTGCTTAAATGTGTAGAAATGTATCCGTAAAGAATTCGTATTTATTAATTTTCGTATCGTGTTAAACAATGGGAACGTGTGACAATAATGTGAACATATCTGCAATATTCAGTTTTTGTCCGTCTACCTTAGTCCCCAGAGGGCCACTGTCTATGACACATGCGTGGGACAGAATCTCAAATGGGCCCCTTGAATACATTTGCTCATCCAATAAGGCTTGTCGCCTTTTTGTCACAAAATTGCAATATTTTTTATACGAGCTAATCTATGTAAAAATATATGGCCCGAAAATGTTTGACGTTTCATTATGAAGTTAGTGTTGCTCAGGAATAAATAAATTTATTTCTAATCATTTTGAAAATAAACAACGAATTATACGAATAATACATAAAGGAGGGTAAGTAAAAATGTTATGACACGCTTGAGTTATAAATATTAATAAAGTATTTATTACATTATTTACATAACTTGTCGAGTTACATACATTGTTCCTGAGAGTAGCTAACTAACGCGATACTGTTTGGTAATATAGAAACTAATTTGGCAACATTCGCCTAATATCTACGCGGAAAATATGCAATTTAGCGACAGCTATACGATACACCTAACAACACAGTTATAATTTTCTCACATAGTTCACTGACAATGTTGGTAACTATTTGAACGTTGTACGTAATTGATTTACGTAGCGGTAAAGTTATCGAAGTTTGTTAGTGAAGATTTTAATGGTGGTGTTGTGGTTGGAAGTTTTTAATAATTATAAACCTTTGGGAGCTTCATATATGAGGTCTTACGAATATATACAAAAAAAGAAAACATAGCAAATGTTATGCAAAATGCCGAATTTAATATTAACTGGACACATACTTTAATTTACAACGTACTTTTAGTACACCACATCATATATAATGCATTTTATATCTTATATGTTATAATGTATCTATTCTAAAATACATGACAGTTATGCAGCACATGCTTTTTACAAAAATAATAAAAATATTCTTTTAATTTTAAATAGTATTTTTTGCTTAATAATTCGTATAACATACCAAATAGGTGCTTGACAACGCTTTTTTTAAAGAAAAAATGGTTAAAACAAAAGAGTTACTTTTGTCTATGTTCAATAGCATCTCTAGTCCAATCTGAGACACACACTTCGTAGTTCCGTTTGACCAATTACAATCAATCAAAAAGTTATTTTAAATTTTTCATTCTAAGGTAGAGCCTCATCTTTACAATTATCAACAAATCTGAAACTATTGTTTTGCCTAGGTCACAGGGAAACCATGCATTAGGCGGACATCCTACACGATACAGATAATAATTAATGTCATAAAAGACCATTTTCAAATGAAAGCTAATTCAATAGCGTTGCCAATTGTCGAGCACGACTGGCTTTGAATTCAAAATGAATTTACCACCCTAATTTGTTGTATCAGTATAATTAATGTATCCGTGTAATCGTATTTGTTTCAATTAAGTTATTTATATAATTGCAAAGGTATCCTTATTAATTTGATGTGATATTTTTTTATTTATTATTATTATTTTTTAGTCTTTGCGTTGCTGAACATTTATTAAGATGTTTCTCTTATATTTAAACTATAAAAAATAAAAAAGTCAATGGCGCTACAACCTTTTCAGGTCTGGGCCTCAGATTTCTGTATCTGTTTCATGATCATTTGTAAATTGATTAGGCAAGTAAGTGATCAGCCTTCTGTGCCTGATGTACGCCGTCGACTTTTTAGGTCTAAGGCAAGTCGGTTTCCTCAGTTTTCCTTCACCATTCGAGCGAATGTTAAATGCGCACACAGAAAGAAAATCCATTGGTACACAGCCGGGGATCGAACCTACGACCTCAGGGATTAGCGTCGTACGCTGAAGCAGTGGCTTCAACAACACTGTTCTTTAAACTATGCTTGGTCATTTATGAATTTATAAATATTAAACACAAAATGTTACAGTAAATGAAGTAATAAAAACACTTTAACTTGTATTGTATAATTTTATTGTTAAGTATTGTTATTGTTATCCTTTTTGAACTAAGATTCCAGGTTACATTGGACATTTCTTAAATTATATGCTCCGTAAAATTTATATCTTACCTTCGGGTCAAACGCATGCTGGTCCCTTAACTGTACGAGCGACTGTTAAATGCGTACATAGATCGAAAGTCCGGGGAGTCCGTATGAACGTCAAAAAAAGAAATGTACCTTAAATGCTTCTAATTTTCGCTCAATGTCGCTCGCTGAAGCCATTAGATCAACACTCCTCATCTCTATAACTCAAATATTAATAATAATAACGCCTTTTATTTCGAAAAATTTAACAATCAAATTATACTATAAATTTTTAACTCTAGTTTTTCAGTTTAGTAATTTCATGATACGCCTCATTCAACCCTTTCCAAAGTTCCCTTCTAGTTTTACGTTTCACCTTTGTGCGAGAGTCGTGCTTTTTGAACCTGGTAATGGAATTACTACAAGGATCCGGTTGTCGTTAAATCGATGACCAGATTGCCTAAAAAGAAATCTGAGACTAGGAACCATAAAGGAAATCTTTTTTGTCTAGCGATACTGCGTTTGTTCTCTATTTTTATTTATGCGTATTAACTACAGTCGGTACATAAGGACACGCGGCATTCATCCATCACCCAAGAACTAACTTGTCAGATTGGAGCGCGATCACTCAGGCCCTCCATTAAGCTGAGACTATTCGTCAATCGGGATTTGGTCGCATTGTTTTACGGGTCACGAGTTCGCTAAATTAAAAAGACGTTTAGGTTGCCTTCATTTATACACGTGTTCCTTTAGCAATTTTATTTGAGCTTTGTGTGTTCTTAGATGATAATAAAAATTTAATGAGTATGTATTTACTAGTTGTGTTTGTGTTTATTAAAGTGAAGTCCCTGAACGAACTACTGAGGCGTGTAGCAGATACTGCTAGATAGATAAAAATACTGGCGGGGATATAAGTGTCACCGTTGATCCTATACAGTGCTTGTTAATCAACTTCTACGTTGAATTACGCACTTTACTCACGTCAAATTTCAACAGTTCAGTTCAGAGCCATGAGGCTCGTTTCTATTGAGACTGGCCATTTACGCTAAAGTTATAATGCACATATGTGACACTGTTTATTTATGTATATCAAATCTTTATTGACATAGCAGCAGTGTTAAGATGCATCGTTGGAAACCTTTCCGACATTTTTTTAAATGTCGTATTAACAAAATAACATATGTTTTTAGAAAAACAGGGATCGAAGGCGCTAGGAATACTACACTGCCAGTGTGTTGCGTTGTCTTTTAAATGCTTTTGTTGCACCCTCCCTAGCGAGATAATACAGTCCATATTCTGTTCGGGGCTAAGCCCTTTTCGGGTGGTGTGTTGGCTCGCGCCCAGCCCTAATACAGGGCAGTACGGATGCGGGCTCTTAGCATTTGATGAGGGCTGCAGCACACGAAAGACTCGACTCGCAGCGCGAAGTTGGTTCTTTTTAATATAAAAATAGCGATATTTTCTAACCTCCCCACCTCTTACTGCCAAATAAATCTCCACTTTCGTAATATAGCATAACAATCTTGTTATTAACCAACCGTACATCATTCTTATTTATATTAATTATTAGATCAAAAACTCTGTTTATAACCGCTTTCTTTAAATACGGAAGACGTTTCTGTTGTCACTTCCAAAAACTAAATAAGTATCTAGATAGCTATACCAAATGACAAGTATCTATTCAAAACAATTCCCTGCTATTGGAAATTGAAAAGCGCAATACAAAGCAATATCATTCGACAGTAGCACTATACATCACCGGTTTAAAAACAAAAGATTTATCACGAGTACAATGGAGACGTACAACTCTAGATGAAGATGGATCGTTCCCAACTATGGTCACCGGACCACGCTTGTATTCCTTACAAGCCTTTGTTTTTCATATAGATTATTTAATGTTATAAATATGTGGCCTTATGTATATTCGGCTATGCAATAATATAATGAAAAGCCAACAATCCACTTGCGAGCCATTTGCCGGTGTGTATGTCCATGGGCGGCGATATTACTTAACAGGTGAGCCTTAAGTGCGTATGCCCCCGTTCTATTAAAAAAAGGCGGTTAATATATTGGTATGAAGGTAGGAAAGATCTAGGGTTCTATGCTTTTTAATCCTCATTATCGTTGTGTTGCAATACACTATAGAAATCAGAACATGGAGGTTCGTTGAAATTTAAATCAATTGTGGTTTCGCTGGAATTTGATGTCAGGATCTTCGGAGATAATTCATGTGACAACCTCTAACGCCGGTGCAGTATAAAACTTAAACTTCTTAACAACTTAGCCGGAAAGAATGAAGAAGAAAGAAAGAAATATGAAGTTGAAATATAATTACATTTTTCTTACCAATTATGCCAAATATTTTTAATATAAGTGTCAATGAGTGTACGTATGATACATAAATTACATAGAACACAAGTTAATAATAAAAGTAATAAATAATTATTTCAATTTCATACATTTAATTTATTATTATTATAAAAATTACAAGAGATGGAATCTCGCCTACACATAGAACACCAAATATTTGCCGCAATAACATGGAAGGCTCTTTAAAATATCCGTAAAATATGTGGACATTAGGTATGCGAGTACAGTAATAGCCGCAATTTTTCCTCATAAAACATAAATTCCTCTCACAACTTGGAGTGATCTTCTAAGGTTGTTCGTAATTTTATGACGAAACTTTCGCTCTTTCGCTACAGCCGTGTTACAAATTTGCTCATCTTTATGCCGATAAATATAAACTCTAGTTAATTTCCGTGTAATTAGCAATCTTTTCTTTATTCAAAAACTATGCGGCTAGAAGGCTGTCCTTATCACTTAGTAAATAAGTAAACGTGACAGAAGTATTGAACTAATTGAGTAACGTCTCTCGGACAAGAAAAAAAACGCCACAAAGCCGGCGGAAAAAAAATAAACGGCTCAAATATAAGAGTCTTTCCTCCAACTTTGATTTTATTCCATTTGGAGAAGAGACTCTTGAGCCTTGGGGTTCATGTGCACAGGTGCCAAATAAGGGTATAAGTTGGCGCCTGGTATTTAGTAAGGGTGACACCAGAGCTGGTGATTTTCTCGCTTAAAAGGCAACCACTGTGAGTAAAGAAAAAAAAATGTATTAAATTACATAAGATAGGCAAGTAGTGCAAAAATACATGTTATACACAGTTATTAAGACAAACAAGAGGAACAAAAAAAAACTAAACTAAAAAGATGATACATTAAAAATAGAAAGTAAAAAGAGTTTTAATTTATTTATGAATTCAATTTCTAATTATTATTATTATTCTGTGTCTTGAGTTATATGTTTATAAAATCGTTTTAGTAATTTTTAAATTCAGTTATGCGAAATGAAAATCTTTTAATAAAATGTAATATTATCTCTAAATGCGTTATTAAGTATAACTGTTCATTATTCGAGATTCGTTAACACCCACATTTTTTGTAAGCATTTATGACAGCCAAAGGAATACGCCATATTTGCATTTCAAAACTAAAAAAGCAAATTTTTGTGCTTCATAATGTCATGTTAGATCGAATTTTCAAGTTGCCCAAGGCTCTATATTCGTTCCATTGCGTTTCAAATTACGAAAAATATTTACAAAGAGAAAGAATTCAAAAATTTTTATTAAAATATCTTTGACATCGCTGCAGCGCTGCAATTCACTTACCACGATTTTGTGGTAAAATATTTTATTTTCTCGATGAAAATAAAATTAAAATTACAAGAATTTGGTGCAAATATTGATAATAATAAATATTTATAGTTATAAAAAAGTTTTAAATTATTTTAATAACAGACGACTTCGATGTGTGATTCGGACAAAAAATATATTTATTTTCCACTGTGTCAAGTTTTAAGGAACTACCCTCATTATTTTTACCTTGTTTACTACACATTTAAATTAATTAGGTGTAAGTGCTTCACAATAGTCGTGATTGAAGACTGTCTATAAGTTTGTCTTTTTTTAATTGACTTAATTTTGTCCTCTTGTTTATCGAAAACCTACACATATACGGATAATAATTTTGACTGATTTTGATCACATAAAATATGGGTTACGTCCACATAGATTAATATCTAATAGATATAATATATATATATATATTAGATATAAGGGTAAGATTCGGAATAAAGATTGTGCTATCTTTACTTCTGGTATATTGGATTTTGACGTCTCATTTCTGATCCTACAGACCGTGGTACGTTTTTTTTATTGTAATAGATAATAGACTTGCGTACTATTATCTGACAAGTTTAATAAAACACTGTAAATAATACATTTAGTAATACAAAATCAACATTAGACTAAAGATCGTTAAAACCGTATCAAAATGCAGATAAAAACAATAGAACTCAACGTCATTGCGCATCTCAATAAGCTGTTTATTCAGTGATTTGCATCAGCGGAGCTGGATTTACATGTCAAAACGTTAACTTCAGACATGGCCTGCTTACAAGCGGAACTAGGGCCCTGTTTATACGGTGTGAAGATCGAGGTATAATTGTCCAGTGTTATTGAAAATTTTTGAAATTCGAATGATATTGTTAGTGCCAGTATCAGAAAACAAGTATCGTGCAATTTATTACTTATCTGCACAGACAGATTATATAAAATTTTGAATTAAGAATTTATCTTTTAATAGTAAAGCATTGTAAAATATGTTATACCAAGAAATAGAGTACAATTAAAATATAATGAAAAGTAATAAAAACAACAAATACAGAAAATAATTTACACAAGACCTGTCCTAAATTTAACACACAAAGAATATTACTTGAAAAATTTTAACATACACTAATATAAATTCGATATTTCTACGTTTCACTCCAGATGAGGTTATAAATTGAATCGGGATAGTACGAATGTAAGTACAATTCAAAGGTGAAAAAAGTCGAACATTCGACCGTATCCGTCCAACTTTCACGTCACGTTTATAAAATAAAACGTTTAAAATTTTCACAAAGTTTCCTAGAGGATTTTGCCAGTTTCTAACTTCGCGGGAGCTTAGCGTACTGCCACTGTCTACGAACTTTATTCAATAGCTACCGAGACTATTACGCGATAGCTTTTATGTATTTTGCATATGTATTGGTTGTTTTTTAAATTATTATAAGAAATATTTTATTTGCCAAGATAGTGGTAGAATTAGATCGAACAACTACAAATATCCGCACAGTCAGCCATATATAAATATAATTTTTTATATGAGTAAGAATATATAATAAAGTCAAAATTAAGTTATTTACAATTGGTGTCAAATCTATGGTTCAAATACTCGCCTACGCTATTTAAAAAATAAATTTAATCAACTTCCCCTTGAAAGAATTACACGGCAGTGCTCTATAACTTTTAGGAAGGTATTTAGGTATCGGAATTGATATTTTATACAGTACTAGGAGACCGATACTAAGTTTTAAGCGATTTTAAAGTAAGTGTCCAGCAAATGGAAATGTTCAAAATTTTCTAGAGACTTAAGTCGTAATGTTCTCTTTATAAAAATTGAGTATGTTTCAAGGGAACAGTTCAAGTTTCATGGAAATCAGTTTTTGAGATATTTACACTTATCTGGATTCTCTCTTCAAGAAATAGATGAAATTTAACTAACACTCTTGTGTCTACCATATTCAACTACTTTTTTACTCCCTGCAGTCTTGTAATCCAAGACGTCGAATAATTTGTCTTAGATTGAGATCATTTGAAATTAATTAAACGTTGTAAGTATTATTTATTATTATTTGTATTTTGTCTATAATAATGAAAACAATACCAGTTTTTAGCTTAGCTATTCTAGCTTACGTTATTCTATGTACAAACATGAATATCGATTAGTAAAGTTTCATTTTAAATATATTTAACAAACAATACAAAAAAGGATCGGTATAACGTATTTACTATTTAACATATGTATTTTAACAGTTTTATTTAACATCCCAACAGTAGACTAAAATCTGCTGTCAAACATCTGTCATACATCTGTACTACAATATTTTATAACAAAAATTACAAGAATAAAAACTTTGATTCTCTCGAACATTTTCCCCTTTCCACCTTTCTTTTTCTTTTCTCCGTAGTTTTTCATGTTTATCATTATGTCTGCTCTGAGCGCGACAGTATCTGCTACCGCCAACCTCGTATCACTATTATTGGGAACATTTTCTTCTTTTAAGAATGTTTTATAGTCATTTTAACTGTTCTATTGGTAGATAAATCATGAAGGTGCATCATGTTCAATGTAATTCAATAATACTGCAGAAAAGTCATTAAAAAACACTGGCGCTACAACCTACTACGTTGCGTTTCGTGATAATTTGTTTGTTTTAAAAGCCAACTAGATGATCAGCCTTCGATGCTGACACTCGCCGTCTACTTTTCTGGTCAAAGACATGTCCGTTTTCGACGGTTGCACGCTGTAGACACTCGGCAATATAGTTCAGGGACGCTCAACACAAAGGAATTGTAAGTTAGCACAATATAATAGAAGAACAAAATACCACTGGTACTTGTCAAGCCCTTACGGGTTCTAGCATATCATGTTTATTAAACAAATATTATTAATAAACAAAGACGATTAATAGCGTGTTTGCGAATAGCATTAGCAATTACAATAATTCAACCTAACCCAAGCTGTCCAAGCGGCTATTACGTAACTTAAGTGATATGAACCCTGTGACGAATGTATGTCACTATCACCAGGAATTAATGTGTCTTGAACCATTTATTGATTTAATGTTCTGTTATTCACATGTATTAGTTGTATTCAAGCACATTGAGCGCATTGGTTAAGCTTTGTGTCTAAGTTAATAATTTCATGCCATACGTTAATTGTTGCAAGCGTTTAAACCACATATTAAACGCTTGCAACAATTAACGTGGAAGAACACTAGGTGTTTCTGATGGTAAAGTACAATTGTCTTCAGATACTGGAAACTGTTACCCTGCTTCCTGTGCTTAGCGATAGGGCTGTTCGGTTTTAATGGGTAGGGGACCACCACACCTCCCGGTTCACTTTAATAAGTTGCTCCGGCCCAGGGATGGTCCAGTCTGTAAATGGATTTTCCATAAATAGGAAAGAAATGCTATATCTCAGCTGGTCTAATACTAATCTTAGTGTTATGGAAGGAAAATAAAACAGTGTTGGCGTAGTGGTTTCAGCATGCTACTCACATACCTGAGGTCGTAAGATTGCTGTACACTAATGGACATTCGGTCCATGTGTGCATTTAACACTCGCTGTTATGGCGAGGGCAAACATCGAGAGGAAATCGGCACAAAAAGTCGAGGGCGTGATTTATTTATTTACAGCCATGGTAAAATTCTAACTAAAAGTAACATAAAACTAAAATAAAATACAATAAACTTATTTTACAAAACTGACAGTGAACTCCTGCTAAGCGGTGAGTTAAAGGCAGAACACCTACTTACCTATTAGCAAAAAAAAATGAAACTGGTACTGAAATTTGAGGTCCAGCTAAAGGGTTGTAGCGCCAGTGTTTTTTTATTGATAAAAAAAACTCACTTAGCTAGTGACAGAGATCCTTTGATATTCTCCACGGTGATTCAACAAATACGTGTTTCCGTATCACGAAAATCACTTAGCATATGACAAATAGTGTTGGAGTGACATGCTTTTAGGGTACGGAGTTGAACGTTTTTCGCCATTCTATTTCGGGTATGAAATATGACAGACTTTATAGTTTATGTGTCTATATAGATTAATTAAACACATAAACTTCACGGAAATGAGAGTGATGTGTTCAGTGAAAATACACTCGCTGAAAAGCCACCATATAAAGTAGATTAGATTTTATTAGAATTGTTTGTAGGTTATTTTTGTTTATAATTGGGGGATAAACAAGCCTACCACGTCTACAAAGGGTCAGTTGCTGGCCATGGACACGCATTATTAGTGGCAGCGTTGCCGGTCTTTGAGGTTGTACACTCTCACTTTGAATAGTTGGAGGTCGTATCTCTTAGCGAAGACCCCCACTAGGAGTCGATTCCACAGTTCACAAAAGAAAGTACCTTGTGAAACGGACTGAAGACATCCAGCCATCACGGTGATGTTGATGAAATTTTGCATTGATACGGCTCGTAAGGGAGGGTTCAACACAAACAATCCCAAATGTTTTTTATTTTACCTTTTTGCACTACTTTAGGGTAGAGACTTAGGGGAGAGAGTACACGCGAAATCACGCTACTGCTCTTAAGATAATTGTTTCAGTAATTTTGAAGCCTCGATGTGCACCGATACACCAGCATTCCTTATATCCAAAAAGTTGATGGCGTGTCTCTGGCACAGAAGGTTGAACTCTTGCCCATTAGAAAAAAAAACAATTGATCACGAAACACACACAGAAGTCTGAGGCCCAGACCTAAAATTTGAATAGCTTGCAGCAGATTGCAGCGCCCCAGTTTTACTGATAAAGATGATTAGTTTTATCTAAACTCAATTAACAAGGTTAGGGAGAAAGTTTTCACAAAAGCTCACAAATAGTGGACCCTGAGGCCGATAGGGGCTAACAAAGTTATAGTGGTTTATTTATTTAGGGGCTGCTACACATATGATTGAGATTACTAATCGTTGAATACGAATAATAAATTAATAACTGTTTAAAATTGTTCCTAGATTGTGACTCAGTACACACCTGATTTATGTTTCTTCGTAGTTCGGTTCCCAGCTAAACAGTTATGTTTTGAATTTTTAGGCCACGGAAAGCTGATCTTAAAATTGTATGTTAGAAGTAAAAGGTGACTATATAGCTATATCCCGCAGTACTATTAAACAGCTGAAACATGTGTGTAAAACTATCAAACTAGGAATGTGGTCCGGCAGTGTTTATCTTTAAGTCGATTCTCATTTCATTTGACTTTGAAACGTGCTTTGCTTTCCAAATATATTTTAAATCGGAAAGTAAAATTGCGAGTTAATAAATAAAAGATTTTAGTTTGTACAACGATTTCTATTCTAAACACGTAGCTTAGAAATTAATTATTATATACTATTATTATTATATAATAAGTTACTATATTGTCCTTCCTGTAATGAATAAAAAATATAGTAAAAAAGTAAGTTTTGTTTTGTATATTGCTTATTTCAAATACTACATTTTAACGGGTTATAATTAAATAAGAATTGGCCAAAATCATGATTTACTAAAACAGAATGGCCACTAAAGTATGTAGGACTTTCACTATATTTATAAAACTCAAATTTAACTTATAAAAGAAGTCAATCTAGATAGAATAAGTATCTTGGTCTCCGAAACCTGAAGCTTCCATCTACCTGGCCTCTGCAAATCAACTGCAACAGGTCCTCCTCCACTCTGTCAATCCAGGAAACCAATCTACTACTCTCCAACCACCAGAGCGGCTCAGGTAAGCCTCCTTCACCACCCGATCACGGCACATGCGCTCAATTTATAAAATATTTCGCGATTTGGCTCTTTACAAATTAGGGAGAAACCAAGATGACATTTTGTGTAGATTTTTTCAGAGCAGTGTTGGCCTAGAGGATTTAGCTTGGACCCTCAAATCCTGAGTTCAGTCTTTCGAATATCGGCTAATGAAGTTTTATTCCTATACAACTAGCATTTAAAACTTTCTCACACAGACTTCAGCAAGTTATACAAAAATGGACGACATATGTACACAGTTTTTTTTATAGAACAGGCAAAAAACGGGCAGGAGGCTCACCTGATGTTAAGTGATACAGCCCCCCATAGACACTCTCAATGCCAGAGGGCTCACGAGTGCGTTGCCGGCCTTTTAAGGCTGATGGGCTCCGGGAGTCTCACTCACCGCATGAAGCCGAGTATAACAAGATGAACCAATTGTACCACTTCACGCCGGTTTTCTATGAGACAGTGGTACTGCCCCACTAGGAAGGGGAACATCTTTGTCCTCTGCCAAGATCCATGGTGGTGGCGCCGCTGGATTCATATTATTCTGTATTATGTTTATTTTATTTGACGCTTCAAAGCAATTACTGTTACAGAACATGAGCGAAAAGCTGTTCAAGTATACACCATCCAATGAATAAACAGTAGCTTTACATCGCTGGTGCATTGAGCTTAAAAAGTTTTCCCAGTGCGGACAAGCCCTAATCTCCTAACAATGTATGCATTTGTAATTTTTTCTCTACTATAAAATTCTGAACCAACATGGGAACTAGATGTTTGAACTATTCGGACTTTTATTGATATTGCTGCATAAAGGGAAATATAAATAAGACTGTGTACATAGCATTCATAAGTAAAAAATATAGGATAAAAGCAAAAAATATAACTATAATAATAATAAAAATATAATATACCTACTAAATAATGATGACTAATAATAATGTGAACTATGTGGAGAAAGGAAGTTGCTGCTCCTCCTCCTGGTTCAGTCTAACCGCTGTAATAACTTCGTTAGTGTGAATCAGCGTATTTTTTTATTTAGTAGGAGGCAAACGGAGGCTCACCTGATGTTAAGTGATACCGCCGCCCATGGACACTCACATTGCCGGCAACGCACGCAATTAATATCAGGTGAGCCTTCTGCATGTTGTCCGTTCTATAAAAAATAAAAACAAATTTTTAATGATTTGTACACAAGGTTTTGATATAGGAATTGTTATAACCTCTCTGAAATCTTCGTTTTTCATTTATTAGTTTTCATTTATCTAAAATAGTCTTTTGTATCTACATTTCGGGCGCTTTCATGCATTCAGTGACAAATATAAAGTACTTTTAAGGTGTGGTGAAGTTGATCGATCCACTTTATTTGTAAAGGTTCATTTAGGGAATGTCCTGCATCCCCCCCAAGGTCCAAGCTTTGACGTGGCGGGGGGGCTCTAGTACTTGGAGTGCAAGCCAGCACTTTAGGGAAGCCGATTGGACCGATGGTACAGTTCTCAGTAGGCTTCTTTAAATAGAAGAAACTTGATGAACAACAGTAGAAGTAGTGGTCGTAAGGGGAGGGTGTGCGTCATCTATTTTCGCACGTTGGGATGGCCGGCCAGCGTTTGTGCGCTTCATTTGGTGTATCATTATATCTGGGGTGTAAGCCAGCACCTTGGGGAAATGTATGGACTGAACTTTGTAGTTTAACTCGTATTAGTGAATATCAAGAGCATTGCTCTTGGCACATTGTTTTTGGACTTCCGACCGGTTGGACTTCCGACATCCAACTGGCGTGGACCAAAACTGGTGGGCTCAGGGCGTGCCCCCGGTTCAATTTTTGAATCGGTTACGACCGGTGTTGTGTATTTTTATTTTTATTATTATTATTATTATTATTTTTATATATACATTTGTAATGCTCTGCATATGGTGGATGACCTTCTAGGTATGTGGCGCGACGGATCTGGTGGCTGCGATAAGCAGTTTCCGGGTGGGTTTCGACTCTCCGTCGGGCAACCTGTTACCTCCTGCGTGTGTCGTTGTCATGTCTAGCGGCATGCTTGTGGCCAGGGGGGCTTGCCTTAATTGGCCGGCCTTGAGAGAAAGGAAAATCTCAATAAAAAAAACCCTTAAATTCCCGACATTGGGGCGCCTTGTAGGTTTTGCGCGGTGTCGGTTACCTGTGTTTACAGGTGGCTGGTGAGTAAAGTCAGTCGCTAGCGGCCATCCCTCGGATACCTCCCGTCCTCCGAGTGGTATAAGGGTTACCTAGGTGCAGGGGGCACCACCTGGGTGGACTATGTTTTTTCCCCCATGGAAAAATAATTTATGAAATGACAACAAGAAATAATCTAAAAAACAAAAAAACCAAATCAAAAGAAGATGTTAGTGTGGAGATGCCGTGTGATGCGGCTGAGCAGGAAGCTGGAGTGGCAATGGCGGGCGATCATTTTGTTTTGCCAGCGCCCCCCGGTGATATTATGTTGGAGTGCCCTGAGATGTCGGATTCTTCCACATACTCAGGTGTTGTAGCAAGGGAGTCTTTGAAAGGTTCATCGCGGTTTTGGAGCTCCCGGAAGCGTTTCAGAGAAGTCGCTGACACCGATTCAGATATCGCAAGAGAGGCGTCTTCAAAGATAACGCGGCGTAAAGGCAGAGGTCGGCCATCCACTAAGGGCGAGAATGTGGATTCGGTTGCTACTAACAAGTCTGCTAAGTTAAAAGAATCAAGAGCTGAGAAAAAGGCTCGAGAGGAAGAAGAGCTTTTAGCATTGGAAATTCAAGCTCGAGAAACACGATGCACTTTATCTTCTGTCTTGGTGTCGGAACAGGGCGAGGATATGTCATTGGATTTAGTAAAGAGGATTGAGGCTAGCTTGGGAGTTGTTGAAAAGGTTGCCACAAAATCGTCCAATATCAAAGGTCAATGGGTCCATATGGCAAAAAATGCCATTGCGGACATGCGGAAGGATATTGGGGTACTTGCTCAACGTTCAGTTTCTGAGGAAACTCGATCTCTGCGTGAAGACAACGAGCGCCTTAAAAAGCAAATTGAGATACTCCAGCAGGATATGACGGATCTTCGGAAACATATTGGAGTTAATTCAAAGGAGCCATTGCTTACTCCTTCTCTCCTCGAGGAATTTGAGGCGAATCTGATGCGCCGTATCGGGGATAGATTAAATGCGCGGATTGAGAGTCTTGAGCTTAGGCTTAATCCTGCACCTGTATTAAGGCCTTCTCTAGCTGCGGACCGATGCAAGATCGTTAGGCCGCCTAGATTTGAGTCAGATCAATCCCAGAATAATAGGCAGGTGAATAGCAGAGGCTTGGGTGCAAGCAGCATCTACTGATTTGCCCCAACTACCATCCTCTATTTCAAAAAAGAAGAAAAATAAAAGAATTGCAGGAGATGAAATAATGGCCATTGAAAAGGTATCTGCTATTGCTCAGCCCTCGCCTCTGCAATTGGCTTCCAACCTTACTAAAGAGCATTGGTTGATTGTTGGGAAAGGAAAGAAAAGAAAAAAGAAGAAAAGGGAAAGGTCGGGTGCTGTGTTAGCTCAACCAATAGTAACAGGTTTTCAGGCACCAGTTAAAAAGCCAAGACTGCGTACGCCCCGTACAGCTGCTGTTGTTGTAACTGTTCCGGCGGAAATTCTGAAAAAAGGCGTAACATATGCGGAGGCTATTAAAGAAGCGAAAGGACAGATTAGGCTAGAGGAGTTGGGAATTGAAGCAGTTAGGTTTAGACGTGCCGCAACTGGTGCTGCCATTATACAAGTCACTGGTGAAGGTGGAGGAGAGAAAGCAGATGTTCTGGCTAAAAAATTAAGGGAGTGCTATGGTACGAAGGGTATCCTTGTGTCGAGACCTGTTAAATCTGTTGAAGTAAGAGTATCAAGCTTAGACGATTCTGTTACTGCTGACGAAGTAAAATACGCTGTGTGTAAGAAAGGGGAGTGCTCATCCGATCATGTTAGAGTTGGTGAAGTTCGTCAAGATAAGACGGGTCTCTTTGCGGTGTGGGTGAAATGCCCGGTGGAAGCTGCAAAGAAACTGTCTGAAGGTCGTCTGCTTGTAGGCTGGTCTTCAGCTAGGGTGACGGTGCTGCAACAACGAGAACTAAGGTGCTTCCGCTGTTTGCAAGCTGGTCATGTTGCAGCTCGTTGTACGGCGGAAATAGACCGTAGTAAGTCTTGTTACCGGTGTGGCCAGCCAGGTTATCGTGCGTCTGTTTGTTCATCCAAACCGCAATGTCCTCTGTGTATTGCGGCTGGTAAAACAGCGGATCATCGACTGGGGGGGAAAGCTTGTACTGCTCCCAGTCAAAAGTTGCCGAGAAGATTCAACACGAAGGTTTCAGTAGAACCATCTTTGTGCAGTGACATAATGGAGACCCAAGAAATTGTAATTAGTTAGTATGGATCTACGTTTTATTCAATCTAACCTGAACCACTGTGCAAGTGCTCAAGACCTTTTAATTCAGAGTTTGACACAGTGGATCGTTAATATAGGGATTGTTTCAGAACCATACATGGTTCCAGATAAAAACAACTGGGTCGGTGACCGGGATGGTCTTGTTGCGATTTTTATAAATGATGTCAACTTGCTGTCAGTTGCTTCAACAATGCAGGGTAGAGGTTGTGTTGCTTTAATGATTGGAAGAATTGCAGTTGTCGGTGCTTATTTTTCCCCTAATAAAACGCTTGCTGAATTTGAAACGTTTTTGTCCGAACTGGGCTGTCTTATTTCATGGTGTCGACCGCTCGATCTTATTGTCGCTGGAGACTTCAATGCTAAATCTACAGTGTGGGGGTCTCCAGTAACTGATGAACGTGGTGACGCTTTGTTGGATTGGCTAGCTGCTCAAAATTTGGTGTCTCTGAATCGGGGTAATGTTCAGACTTGCGTACGTGTGAATGGTGGCTCTATTGTGGACGTTACTTTTTAAGTCCTGCACTTGCAAGTTATGTTTATAGATGGAGGGTGTTGTCAGATGTTGAAACTTTATCAGACCACAAGTACATTCGCTTTGATATCAATGATTCTTCTGTAAGTATTCCGGGTCCTGCTCCATCTGAGATAGGTCCTAGATGGTCCCGAAAAAATCTAGACAAAGATGCGCTTTTCGAGGTATCGTTAGTAGAAGCTTGGAATCCCAAACCTTCAAATATTACAATTGATTCTGAGGTGGAATGGTTTAGGAACTCACTCACTCGTATCAGTGACGTTGCTATGCCCCGGATCGGTCCCATCTCACCTAAGCAAAGCGTCTATTGGTGGTCATCGGAACTAGCCCAACTACGAGCGGAGTGTGTTAAGGCACGTCGCCGGTACACGCGTTTTAGAAGAAGGCATCTCAGTTACCGTGATCAGGACGAAGAGGCAAGTTTATATTCTTCTTATCAAGCAGCAAAAAGGGCTCTTCGGATGGAAATAGCTGAAGCAAAGGATAGGGCATGGAAGGAGCTCCTGAACTCCTTGGATCGTGATATGTGGGGACGACCATATAATATTGTCATTAGTAAACTCCGTCCCTGGAGGCCGCCGCTAACATCCACAATGGAGCCAACGTTTCTTGAGATGGTTGTTACATGGCTGTTTCCTTGTGATTCTATTCCTTTTATTAATGTCGACTTTGATCGTTCAGAGGATATTCCTGAGGTGTCAGAGGGTGAGTTAGGATCAGGTATTTTTAAAATTCAAAACAAAAGAACCGCTCCTGGTCCTGATGGATTGCATGGAACTGTTTTGGCGCAATCTCTTAATAATGGTTTATCTAACAGATTTCAAGATCTCCTTTCTGATCTTTTGAGGAACGGCATATTCCCTAGTAGCTGGAAAGTCGGTCAATTGCTTCTTCTTAGGAAGTTCGGGAAACCGGTAGATTCACCTTCGGCGTATCGACCTATTGTTTTACTTCCTGAGGTGGGAAAACTGTTTGAGCGAATAATTGTCTCGCGCCTCGAGAAGCATCTTCTGATCGTTGGTCCAAATCTGTCTGATTCTCAATTCGGTTTTCGGCGTGCTCGCTCTACAATGGACGCCTTAGCTAGGTTACCCTTACCTTACAAGTCCCTACTTGTGCGAAGAAACTGTCTCTGGTGGTGGGGTTGTGTTGGCGGTTTCGCTAGATATTGCAAATGCATTCAATACTATTCCCTGGAGAGCGATTATGGACGGTCTCTTTTATCATGGTGTGCCTGTTTACTTACGACATGTAGTAGGAGCTTATCTCTCTGAACGATCGATCATATATCCAAGTCGGGAAGGTTGGAGATGTTATCAGGTTCGATGTGGAGTTCCCCAAGGGTCGGTTCTTGGGCCCCTTTTGTGGAACATTGGATTTGATGCAGTCCTTCGAGGTAGACTGATGCCAGGAGTAGGCTTAATATGTTATGCTGACGATACCCTTGTGACGGCCAAGGGATGTAATTATCAAGAGGCGAGTTTGTTAGCTGCTGCTGGAGTAGAACAAGTAGTGACTCGTATAAGGCGACTTGGTCTTCGAGTGGCTTTACAAAAATCTGAAGTCATTTGTTTTGCTAGGAGGTCTCCACCTAGAGGCGCTGAAATAATTGTAGATGGCGTTCATATGGCAGTAAAGTCGACTTTGAAATACCTCGGGTTGGTTCTCGATGCCCGTTGGACTTTCAAAGCTCATTTTGCAGCCCTGGCACCCAAGCTTGAGTCAACTGCAATGGCTTTGGGTCGTATAATGCCAAATATCGGTGGGCCAGGCGAGGGCTGTAGGCTTCTTTATGCTGGTGTAGTACGTGCGAAAGCTCTTTATGGTTGTCCGATATGGGCGGATAAGTTGACATTTTACAACAAAGGTATACTGAGGCGGTCACAGCGTAAAGTTGCCATTAGAATTGTGAGGGCATACCGTACAGTATCCTGTGATGCAGCATGTGTTATAGCCGCCACTCCACCTTGGCACTTGGAAGCTCTGGCTTTGGGAGACATTTTTTGGAGAAGAGCTGAAGCCAGGAGTGGTGGTTTTGACCCACCTCTGGAGGTAGTCAAGGTGTGGAAGGAGGAGTATCGCCGCTTAATTTTGCAAGAATGGAGGGAAGACTTAAGTGAATGTCGGTTTGGTTTACATACCGTTGATCTTATTCGTCCCTTTTTGAAACACTGGGTGGACCGACGGTGGGGATCGCTTTCCTATCGGCTCGTGCAGGTTCTCTCTGGCCATGGATGCTTCGGAAGTTATCTGCATCGAATCGTTGGAAGAGAGGCGACACCCGCTTGTCATCATTGTGACTGTATAGATGATACGGTGAGGCATACAGTGGAGGAGTGTCCGGCTTGGGACTACTTTCGCTCGGTGCTTGCTGATAGCATTGATGGCAATCTGTCGCTTCCACTAATTATTCAAAGAATGGTGGAAGCTGACAATGACGGTCCTTGGAATGCCTTCAAGGCTTTTTGTGAGGCCGTCATGAGTCAGAAAGAGAATGCGGAGCGTCAGCGTGAAAATGATTCAGATGCTCCGCAAGTAAGGAAACGACGACCGGGGCAGCGACGCCGTGTTTTCGCACGTCTGCCCTAAGTTAAGATTTGGAAGATTTGTGTGTGAGAGGAGTCATGTGGCATTGTGGCATTCGCGTTTGGCGGGGGTAAGGATAGGGCTCAGCTGTTACCTGCCATCGCCCTTTGGCGAGCTGAAATCATCCGTCAGGTTTTAGTGGGTAGGGTTTATTAAGTCTGAGTCCCACATAATCCCTGCTGGTGTAAAATACCGTAGGGATATGCGTAAAAGCATTTCCTAACGAAAAAAAAAAAAAAAAAGGGAATGTCCTGCATATCGACGATAAGCACCGAGCTTCAGGTCTTGTTTTGTAATATGCGACAGAGTCCTAGCGGGAATCTTAATTTCTCGCGATAAGATTTTTTGTTTCCTAATCGGGTTTCGACGAATTCTTTTAACAGCATTACCAGCCTTTGTAGTTCTAATAGCACGCGGCCGTCCGATCTTTTCTGGTCTTCGACATACGAAGATACCACGCTTTTGAAGTGTCTGGAATATGACCGACGGCTCCATACCCACTTTGTGTAAGGCGATCACTGCAAACCTATTTTCTTTAACAGCCCATTCCATATTGTAATTTGATAATGAAAACAAAAAATATGTGAAATGGCGCGAAATCGAAAGAAGCTTTTAAATAATAACCGTGTTCCTAATTAAAAATAATTAAAAAGTTGAAAAAAAGAAAAGTTTTTATGTAGCAGTATTTATGGCCAGACTGATATATATTTTCATAACTATCTGATTGTCCTCATTGAAACATGTGTTTGGGAACAAAATTAAAAATACGAATCCCTTCCTTCCACTGCTAAGTAAGCTGCACGTCGAGTACCAAATTTTATTAAGTGGCTAAAATTAATATTAGGTCCTTACATATGAAATTGGCGTATTTCGTACTGGCCAATTTAATCACGATGTTCTCCTCTTTGGTAAGGAATTCCAAATTCAAATTTGTACAGCTATTTACTCGTGTATTTTTGCTTCGATAACCGTCATTTATTTGTTTTTTTCTTCTGTTTTTTTTTTCTGTTTGCGTCACTCATTTTACAAAATGGAAAACTTAAAGTATCACATTATTTACGAGTACGAGTTCCGCCGTGGCACTAGTACTGCGGAAACGACTCGAAGGGTGAATGATGTGTATGGTGGTCATGTTGCTAAAGAAAACACAGTTCGTTTTTGGTTTCAACGTTTTCGTTCTGGAAATTTCAACCTGCAGAACAAGCCCCGTGGACGGCCTGAGACCCAAGTTGATAATGAAGTATTGAAGGCTATTGTGGAACCGGATCCATCGCAAACCACGTCCGAGTTAGCTGCAGGCTGCGGTGTTAGTGATAAAACTGTATTAATTCACTAGAAGCAAATTGGGAAGATTAAAAAGCTTGAAAGGTGGGTACCTCACGAATTGACTGAAGCAAACCGGCAAACGCGCGTCGACTGCTGCGTTACATTACTGAACCGGCACAATAATGAAGGTATTTTAAACCGAATCATTACCTGTGATGAAAAATGGATTCTTTACGATAAGAGCTTCAATTGGAATGTCTAAGATATCCTCCATACTCCCCGGACCTTGCTCCAATTACCATTTTTTTCGTAATTTGGACAACTTCTTGCAAGGGAATAAATTTAACTCTGATGGGGCAGTCCAAATCGCCTTCACAGATTTTATTGATTCCCGTCCGACTGGTTTTTTTAGTAAAGGGATCAATGAACTACCTATGAGATGGCAAAAGTGCATAGAAAACAATGGTTCATACTTTGATTAATATTTTAATATTTAATATTATATTTAAAAATATTCGCCTTTTTGTTCCTCCCATACAAAACGCCAATTTCATATGTAAGGACCTAATATTAACTTACATTTGAATCAATTACATTTAATATTCGAAGACCCTTGCTAAAAAATAACGCCAAAATACCCTAGTCTTTAACAGCATGATAATTTGAAAAATGTAACAGTTTTAATAATTTTGCAAAAGGATATTGGAAGTGCATTTATAAGATGATTTTAGAATCGTTAAGGGAGCCAGCGAGTTGGCGATGTGCCAGGCTAACCGAAGATTCCTACAGTTTTGAATATTTCTGAAACTTGATAAAAGTCGTTATGAAATTTAACGTTACATCCTATGTAAGGGTTGTTTTAAGTAATATCGGAGGGACATGTTTTAAAAATGGATTCACTGGCTATGAATATGTTCACGATGTTTTTTTCTTTTTTTGACGTTCATAAGTGTCATTGTGTTACCTATATGAATAAATGATTTTTGACTTTTTTATATGCGATATAACTTTTCTTAAAATTAAGAAATCATATAATAGCATAAACAAATAAGTATCGTAATACAGCGAGAATATTCTGCATCAAATGTCTGAAAAAAAAAATAACCAAGAACACTAACTTTTAGATTTATTTTAATTATTGTAATGGTAGTAAATACTCTAAATAAAGAATTAAAATTAATACCAATAGTAGCCAACAAATAATTTGTGTAATTATATTCCAAAATTTAGTATTTTTTATGATAAAAATGCACGATTCGTTAAGGAGATTTTGACATATACAAAAATATTATGTCAGTACAAGTGTGCTGGTTGAGGTTTTGACAGGTCTATCTGCATATCTTCGTAAATCCAAGAATATTAATAAAAGACAGGTTTCATTTTGATTCTTTATGTTTTTGGTAGCAGGTTGAAACCCGCATCCTCGTTGGCTTCTCAACGGAATAGAACCTAGTTCGAACCTCCACGACGGTGATGAGTAAAATATTTAATTGTACTATATTATCTTCGTAAAGATTATTTCCAAGCTAATTAGAAATTCGTTTCTAACGAGAATCCTAATTGTCTAATTATATTCTCAACGTAAATCTAAGTAATAGATTCCCGCAATTACAAGTACGCCAAACTCCTTGTCTTGATTATGCAGGAGTGTAGCAAACTTCTTTAGTGGATTAACGGATCTCGAGAAAAAATAATTAGCATTACGGAGACGTCAGGTGAATACTTTTAGTGAGATAAATGGGTTTGAGTCCTAGAGAGGTTAAAATCTAGGTAATAAACTAAAATCCCTCTCACAGTTTACATGTTTTGATTTCTTTGCTTTGTTCCATTATGTCTAAGTCATACGTCTTATTTAGTTTGCACTCCTTGCATCTAATGTATTTTTGAAGTGAAGCTTCTTTAGGCGCATGAGGGTAAAATTTTTACGGATGAAACGCAATATTAAAAATATTAGCGTCACGAAGATGTGCAGCGTTGTTGTCGAAGAAAAGGGAGAGAGCGATTGAGACCGATTGCGAGAGTGAGAAAGGGCGAACGTAGCATCACGCATAGTGCCACGAAGCGAGAGGTGAGAGAGAGCTATAGTGAGAAAGAGATTAAGGGAGATCGAGAAAAAAACACGCTATTGGTTCATGTATTCGATTAGTAGTAACATATTACAACTTTAGATGGAAATTCTGTCGTATAACGACTTGTGCAGTAAACGCAGATATTTTATTTATTTATATTATCATTAGCAGATACAGCATACAGTATAAATATAGGGAGCCATTAGGGCTGCCTTCAATGTCCTGTGCCAGCGCTCCACCGCTCCGTTAGCCTGCGGGTGGTAACTAGTTGTTCGGATTCTGTTTATACCTAATAAGTTCATGAGTTCCCTTAATAACGAACTCTCGAACTGACGACCTTGATCGCTAGTGAGCTTTATTGGACAACCATAACGGCATATCCAGTTTTCATATAAGGCTCTAGCAACCGTCTCCGCGTTCATATCCCGCAATGGCAAAGCCTCGGGCCACCGCGTACAACGGTCTATCAAGGTTAAACAATATTTAAATCCGTCTTCAGTAATAGGCAAAGGACCTACTAAATCTATGTGCACATGCTCGAAACGATCGGCATGCGGGAACCTGCCCACTCCGGTCATCGAATGCCGGTCTACTTTAGCTCGCTGACAACAGATACACGTTTTGGCCCAAAGATTGATGTCAGAATTCATTTTTGGCCAAAAGAACTTTTCCGTTATTAACTTCCGGGTGGCTCGAATGCCCGGGTGACTAATATTGTGTATGCTATTAAAAACTGTTCGTCTGAACTCGCTAGGTATATATGGCCTCGCTACATTTGACGAAAAATCACAATAAATTGTTTTATTACATGAAGGTAAAAATACTTTTTTAAAATTATCATTGCAACACAGTTCACTTGCATACTCGTCGGTTAATTGCGATTCGGCAATTTTTTCATAATCTAGAACATTCGGACAGTACAAAGTCTCAATGCGTGACAGCGAATCTGTCACAGTATTATTACTGCCAGTAACGAAACGAATATCTGTAGTAAACTCACTAATATACGCTAACTGCCTAACACGCCTCGGTAGCTCTTTCTCGCATTTAGTTTTATTAAATGCGTAAGTTAAGGGCTTATGATCGGTATATACTATAAGCTCTCTTCCTTCTATGACAACCTGAAAATAATGAATAGATAAATAAATAGCTAAAAGTTCTCTGTCGAAAGTAGAATATTTCCTCTGAGCCTCACTCAATTTCTGAGAAAAGTATCCTAAAGGATTCCAACTGTTGTCAATATGCTGTTGTAAAACGCCTTCGATAGCGATATTTGATGCGTCTACGACGAGAGAGATAGGTATATCGGTTCGTGGATGCGCTAACATTGCTGCATTTTGCAAGCTAAGTTTGCATCGCTCGAATGCTTCGTCAGCCTCAGGTGTCCAAGCTATACTAGTTTTATCACGCTTCTGCGCGTTATGCAAATAACGATTTAAAACTATTTGATGTGTAACTGCATTTGGAATATGCGCCCTATAAAAATTAAGCATACCTTAAAATCGGCTTAATTGTTCTATCGTTTTAGGTTTCGGGAAATTTTTAATGGCTTCTATTTTGTTCTAACGGCTTAATACCATCCAGAGACACCTCGTATCCTAAGAATTCTAACTTTGTCTGACCAAAACTACATTTACTTAAATTTATCGATATACCGTATTTATTGAAACGCTCAAACACTAACTCTAAATGTTCTTTATGTTCTTCAACGGACGAACTAGCAATAAGTACATCGTCTATATACGTAAATAAGAAATCTAAACCACTTAATACTGTATGACTCATAAAACGTTGATATGTTTGTGCAGCATTACGCAACCCGAATGTCATGCGAGGAAACTCGAATAACCCGAAAGGAGTTGTGATCGCTGTTTTCTCAATATGCTCTGGAAATATAGGAACTCCGTGGTAGGCTCGAACCACATCAATTCGCGACATAATTGACTTCCCTTCTAAAATATATGTAAAATCACGTATACGCGGTAAAGAATACCTATCTGGCTTCGTGATCGCATTTAATTGTCTAAAGTCGCTGCAAGGACGTATTTCCCCATTCTTCTTGGGTACTACGTGTAACGGACTAGACCAACAACTCTTAGAAGGCCTACAAATCCCTAACTCCTGCATTATTCGAAATTCCTCCTTAACTTTTTTATACTTGTCGGGTGCTAATTGTCGAGCGCGGGAATGGACAGGAGGACCCGTCGTCTCTATATAGTGATATACGTCATGTGACGACGGATCGTTAAAATTGCATGGTTTAATAATGTTAGGAAACTTACTTATGACGTCACGGTACGGGTGATCTTTATTAATAGTATTTAAACTAGAGCAACTAGTGTTAACTACGGATGCCAAGGAATTAAAATTAGTTAATTTATCTATTAATTTCCGGGACTTTAAATCTACCAATAACCCAAAATGTGTTAAAAAATCAGCTCCAATGATTGCCTGTTTCACATCGGCTATAATAAAATTCCAACGAAATGCCCTCCTTAACTTAAAATTTACAACTAACATTTTTGAACCAAAAGTATTAATAACCGTACCATTAGCAGCATATAACTTAAAATCACTACATTTTGATCTGGCACTGTTTTTATCTACTGGAATGACGGATACGTTTGCGCCGGTATCTATTAAAAAATTATATCCACTATTACTGTCCAAGATGCATAGGCGTTGTGCTGGGGCGATGGTGCAGGCATCCGCCTCCGTGAACTGCACCTCTAGGGGATTCCCTTCTTAAAAGCGCAAGGGGGCACACATTTGGTAGCACGGTCTTTGAAACGGTAATGGTAAAAACAATCACTCGGCGCACGGGACTGCGAACACCGTCGCTGCCCACGGCTGTTACCTCTATAGGGCGGGCGAGATGATGTACGGCTCCTCAGCAACTGGTCGAACTTGTGGCTCAGCTCCGCGATGGCCGCATGCACGTCGTTGTCCTGGTCTTGCCGAAGACCGCCACTTGTCTTGACCTCCGCCAATTAAGGTGGCTGGATGGATTCTGCTACCTTGTCTGCGACGTTGGCCAGTTTATTCAGGTTCTTGGTTTCCGTGACTGCCAGAACTGCACGGACTGCTTGCGGTAAATGCGTCTGCCATGAAATACGGAGAGTATCGTCCGGAAGCTTCTCCCGAGCCAGGTCCTTCATCCTGCGTAACAACTGAGACGGTTTCTGTTCTCCCAAGTCCATCTCGCTGATGAGCTTCTGCAGCTGCCTCGTTTCTGATTCCTCAAAAATGTTCAGCAGCTTTTTCTTAAGAGCTCCATATTTGTCTTGTTCGGGAGGTGAGAAAAGGATGTCTGTGATTTGTTGTATCACATCCTTTCCCAATTTCGACACCACGATGTTGAATTTGGTATCATCTCCCATCTTTTCTGGTAACAGCACGGATTCAGCCCTGACAAACCATACAGGGGGCTGATATGTCCAGAAATCAGGAATCCAGGAGGTGACTGACGTCACCGCTGCGATTTCTTGCGTAGCCGCCGCGTGCGATTGTGGCAATGCCATCCTATCGTCTGAATTTCGGAGTCTGGGTTTCTTGTGCCGACGGGGTTGCTTGTGTAGTCGGGGTCACCAATGTAGATGTGGGGGATGCCGGGTTATGTTGCCTCCGGGTGACTACCCGGATGACTCCAAAGGAAACAATGCGATTGTGAATGACATCTTTATTTGACGTGCTTTCGCGTCAATCGCTAAGTACAGACTGTCTCCTATGTGTTGTTACATTGTCACTTATAAAACTATGCTCACAACTATATAGTATATATATATACCCCTACAATACTAACACATGGAGTGATCATATACTGGTACCAGATCATCTATTGGGGCTTTCACCTAAGTTATAATTAATGTACAAAGAAGTTTCACTTCTGACCTGTGTACATTGTACGCACGCACTTTTTTTTCTCACAGTGGTTTTATTATTATTCAAAATGTTTGATGGAGACGATCGATCTAATTAAAATGAATCCTACCTCCTATGAATTTGGTCACTTTTGCAAAACAACATTAGTTCAATACATGGTGTATTGTTATAATTTTATGATTTTTTCGTATTCGTTACCGTTATATCGCTCAATATTTCGTTGTTTGCATAACACCATTCATATGGGAGTTGGCGTAGACTGTGTTAATGAGCCTGGCAGAATATTGCAGGCCGTTCCTGACTGGCATATTTAAGTGTATAAAATGTCTTCATACTGGGTTAATTTTATACCGTCTATACCTTTGTTTTCGTGCTCCTACAAAATATTACAAAAAACCATGAGTTTGACAGAGGTAATTCGCTGATGTTATTTTATGTTTGTTATTATTAGGGCTTTATTAATGAATCCATATACACATTGATTATTAAACATTTCTTAAAATGAGTATTAGTTGTGTAAGTATACATTTTTTAGGGGTTAATATTGTATGGTCTTCAAAAGCCATAAGAGAACTGCAAAATTTCTCTTTCTTTGTCTGTTTTTTCTATACATTGTTCAGACCTAATTGACTTGTTTTGGATGATAGAGACGTTGTCAGTGCATAATTTTAATGGTAGATCTTCGTTTTTCATATGTAAAGGTAGTTGCTTTATATGGTTAAATACATATAAAAAAATTGCCTTTATTCGAGTGCTATAATTCAGATTATCAGAGAGAGAAGACCTCCTTCAAATTATTTAATTTGTCTCTTCGCTATTTTTTACCAGGTATTTACCAGGTTTCTGTTCGATGTCTTTTTTTACAAATATTAAACAGAGAAAACAGCTTTTGCATACAGCTTAGCAGTTGTATGCAAATATTAATTTTAAATTCAACGTCGATGTTTTTATGATATCCTCATAGTTATAACTCATTACTTCTATAATTTTACTCTATCTATAATAACACTCATACTACGGCGGATTCGGCCGGTACACTATAACTCCCTACAGCAATACTGAATCAATTTTTTAAGATGTTATGGAATTCCTCTGTCCAACATCACTATGGATATTGAAAAAATTTAATTGCAGAGTATGAGCGCAGGCGCAGCTTTAAATACTTAATTGCCAAAAGAAGCCAATAACTTTTAAAGTGATATAATAAATCCAAAATATTTTGTTTAATTTTAAATAAAGTGTTTATTGTATAAATATTTTATATAAAATAAATATACTATCGACTTTTAGCTCCGAAGGCTTATCGAGAAAAGTTAGCCCCATGGAGGTGATAGTTTGTCCCAACCACCCCTGCCCAAAACAATACCACCGAGTGCCTCAAGGGTCTGCTTCATATCGCTGCTGCTGTCACGGTGGCTGTCAAGAGGAATTTTGTAATTTCCCTTGTATCCTTGATTGGAATCTGAAAAATATTATTTATTATATGTATTTTTAAATATTAATATGCATTGTTCTTTAAAACTGAATTACAGTCCGTCTATATGTTTTCTCTATATATGCTACATTATGTTGTAACCTAAAAACATGGTAAATCAAGTCTATGTCTAGAAGAAAGTAAAACCATGTGAAGAATCATATGTACGCTACATATGTATATGTATAATCATATTATAACGGGTTGACTGAAAGATTAACCAGGCAATTAAGTGTGATTAAAATATTTTACACAGACAATGTAACACAATTTTCGAGTAAATGGTTTGAAATGTACTGAAAGGAGACTTGCAATAAGTATATTTTACTAAAGAACTTAAAAATTTGAATCGTTTGTTGAAATAAATGGCGTAGGAGTGTCAAACGATTAATTGTATAATAATGAGCAGTGTTGGCCTAGGCTTCAGCGTAGGATTCTCTTCCCTAGGGTAGCAGGTTCTATCCCCGGCTGTACATCAATGGATTGACTTTTTTAGAGCGCATTTAATATTCGTTCGAACGGCGAAGGAAAACATCGTAAGGAAACCGGCTTGCCTTAGACACAAGCGTCGACAGCCTGTGTGAGGCACAGGAGGTTGTTCATCTATTTGCCTATTATATTCATAAATGATCATGAACGAGATACATAAATCTCAGGACCACACCTAAAAAGTTTGTAGCAGCACTGATTTAAAAGAAAATACTGACTATGGAATCACTATTACTATAAACTATTGAATAATCGTTAATTTGTTGATCTAGTAATATTGGTTTTTAAACTGATTTGACTTTGACGTTGTTCGTTTATAAGCTCTATGACATAATGACAATGGCAGCTAACAGTAACGCCATTGCTCCGACATGCATGTGCATGATTAGTAATGTGTGCAGAGTTCTGGTTACTTACTTGCGATATCTAGCAGATCCTTTAGTGATATAAAATTTCCTTTGTTGATAATGAATCCGTCCACGCTTGCATCTAATCTACCATATTTGCCCTTTGGGGGGAAGTTAAGACATATAAGATCACGACCCAATCCATATTTCAGAATTTTCTGGTTCAATTTCCCTTCCCTTGATGGGTCAATTTCAAACGCCGCGTCTTGGTCATCTAATTGTAAGCAGTTGGGGCCGCAGCGGAGTGGGTTGTGGAGGTCGCACATTGGGCAACCTTCGTCTGGTGCACTTAAAATTGCTGGCAAGAGCTGTAAAAATTATAATACCAATCTTAAACCTTAATATGAAGTTGAAATTCAGAGATGAAATAATGATCTCTGTACTGTAGAAATTTCTTGAAATGTTTGGCCAACGACTAATCGTTTAATGGTTGATTGTAATTGGTCGAACGCCGGGTTGCATGTCTGTGATTTATTAGATTATTTATTATTAGATTAGATTTATTATTTAGATGCTGTTGCACTATACGGTCTTATAACTAAACTAAAGTAAGGTTTTTGTTAATTAATGTTTTTATATAAAAGTAACATCGTTACCATAGTAACAAATACGTCACGTCAGCCTCACCGTTAAAGGTCGAGTATTTAGATTTACATAAGAAATCGGGACTCCAGTCTCGTCAGTATCGAAGTCCGATAGTATGATCACTTATCCCATTCCATTTGTTTTTAATACTAATTATATATTTTTTAATAATGCTGATATGCATGGGTGAACCTGGTAAGGCGTCATGACGGTTGGATCACAAATTTATTGATATCGTTACATTTTAAAAGTTTACAAACATTTAAAAAACTATCGGAATCGGCCATTTTAGTAGTACATGGTAGTAACTTTTCCTGTATGACTTGCCGCGAGTCTAGATCTGTTGGTATAGGTATAACATTCTTACCGAAATCAGGCAAGTGAGGACGGCGATCTGCATGGCGGTCAATGGCTCTCTTCTGAAGACTCTTTCCAGCTATTACTTTTATACTAAACGTTGGATACAGTGTATCGAATTGTACAAATTTTCAATAAATGTTATTGATTAGAAATTACCTGAAACAGTATTAGCCACACATTACTTTTTAAATTAATCTACCTCGTATAAATTATTGGTCGTTAATGGGATTCTACATGATTATATTACATAAATAATTTAGTTTGGTCATGGTATGTAGTAAAATTTTTGAATATGTCTGTCCGCGATGTACCTGTTATCATATGAGTTCTATCCTCGTATAGGCACCAGTCCCTCACAAAGATGGTTATTAATATGGATGGATATTCTGAAGAGAAAACAATTTTTTAACCGGATTAAAGCTATTTTTATTATTTTAAACTTATAATTATTACATAATTTTAAATTTAACATTTTCCGGCGTTTCGCGTGCTTTACAGCGTGCGTGGTCACGGTGACTGAAGAGAAAAGGTGTTGAATGTCAAAAGTATCACAGCTGTCCTTTTTTACCTGGAGTGGTTTCGACTAAAATAATACATCCGGTAAAAAAAATTGTTTTCTTTCAATGTGTAAAAGCTATGTTAACCAAAGACAATACTATATTCTGAAGAGAAATTTTGTCAAACAAACAAATTTGGTAAGACCAAATGACTATGTGCGTCTCGTAAAAACGGCTATGTGGGTAGGTTATCACAAAGCCTTGCACAAAGTGGGTATGGAGTCGTCGTTCATATTCTAGACACTTTAAACGCTTGGTCAACAGATACAACAACATTTCGTCTGTCGAAGACCAGAAAAGATCAGGGCGGCCGCGTACCGTAAGAACTATAAATGCTGTTGAATGAAAAAATGAAGCATAAAATCTTATGGCGATAAATGAAGATTCCCGCTAGGATTCTTTCGCGTATTATAAAACAAGACCTGAAGCTCGGTGCTTATCTTCGATATATAGGACACGCCCTTAAATCAATCTTTACAATTAAAGAGAGTGCAAAGATCAGAACGCCTTCTGTCTGTGATGGTTTGGTGGGGCGTGTCTTATCCAGGAGTCAGTCTCAAAACTAAATTTTTGTGAAAAAGGAGTGAAAACTTCAGCCAAAGTGTATCAAGATACGGTCTTGGATTATTTTGTGAAACCTCTCAGCAATATACTTTTTCAAAAAATACCGTGGACTTTCCAGCAGTGCATTCTGCACCTGGTCACTAGGCACACTTACGTTCCGGACTTTATAAGAGCTGAAGACAGGCCTTCGTCTAGCCCAGACCTCAACCCTGTAGACTTCAAATTATGATCAGTTATAGAGGACGTGCTCTAATTTCTAAACGGCACGGCATCATCGCGTCTCTTAAAAAATCATTGGAGCCAGGAGTGGCGAAATTTCCTTTAGAAACAGTGCGTATATTTATAAATTCGTGGCCAAATAGGTTTAAGGAGTGTAAAAAAGCAAAAGGTGGCCATTTCGAGTAGATGTTTTTTTGCTGAGACTTTATAATAAATATGTAGGTATATTATTATATGGCTTATGGCTGGACTAGGTATATACCTAATGAAACAATAAGTTAAGTGATTTAAATTCTTTCTCAAGACTTAACCCATTCTCAAGATGATTGGTTCCACCTCGATGTCTAACATTTCATGACTGAGCGTTCCTTAAGGCACTTTTGCAGCGCTACACCACTGTACAGCTGCCCGAGGTGCTGCGCGCAGCGAGTAGAGCTCATGTCTTCTAGCGCACTGCAGACCCCAAGGGCTATAGAAGCCTGCCCCCGAACATTGAAACACCACCCGAAGGGGACATATGCCCCGAACGGGCCAAAGCTGACCCCCTCGAGGGAGTGTGCAAAAAAGACCACACAGCTCTTTCGGTAGTTCAAGAAAAGAACCTACTGATTCTTAAAAGGCCTGTAACATACTCGGGAGCAACCCGGCTTTATAAGTGTTTACTACAACTGCCACTGTGTGTCACTTAACATCAGGTAAGCTTTTTGCCCATTTTCCCGTTATGGTATAAAAATATACCACAAATTAGATATTTCCGAAAAAAATATTATAATAAATTGATATCTATTACTAAAGTCAATAAATGGAACTAAAACTATTCGTATTTGAATGAGTGACATCCTAATTAAACTTATAATTATTTCAGATCGTTTTGCTAATTGCAATTATTAAGCGTTATATAATTAACTTAAGTATCTAGTCATAATTAAAATTTGATACAATAATAGCCGGTATATTGTGTATTTAATATTTGTATGGCAATTAGACACATACATATATGCGGAAGTACGTCGGTAACACTGAATTTATTTTAGAATTGGCTAGTTAGAAAGAAAGTTTTCATTAGCATTGGCTAATGAAAACTTTTTTGAATTTAAATTTTAGAACTCTTTGGTAACCTATATTGCATTCATTTGTCATTTGTTTTTGTGAATTGGCGGCAAATCTAAAACTCTTGTTACACCTGAAAATAAAACTTACGCGAGAAAATTTTCGGTCAATGATTTATTATGACTTTCGTTGTGGGCTTACTTAACAACAAAGCTATGATAGGCTGCGATTAGCATTTCTTAATGAAGACCCATCTCGTGCTACTATTTACAATAGGTTTAATAATAACTTTATATACTCAGACAGAATGAATGGTTTATGGATTATAACATAATTTTTTTTAGCAATTCAATATTTATTTATTTGAACCTTATTTTCTATAATTACAAAAATAATACCCATTACCACCATTACCATTGGTTGTCTCATTAAGGTAAATAATAATGAGAGGTTGAAGTCGATTTAATTTATTTTATATAAATATTTTAATCAAATAAGCTTTATAGATCTTAAAGATAAATAATATACATTTTACATGCACCATTTATAATATGTTCTTGGATAAGTGTGATTTTATAATAATTAGGAATACCTTCTTTTCGTCGAATGGATTTTTTATTTGATTTACAAAAGCATTGTTGAAATCTGTATTATTTTTATTTGATCTGTAATACTCTATTTTATTATTAAAAAATATATATATATAACTATATATATATAGTATATTCGACTATATATATATATTCTTAATGTTTACATTTAGGTATATATTATTAATAATGTTAGTAGTTAAGTTCCTTATATAAGTTCTTGTGTTTCCACCCGCATTAATTCGGTCATAGCATGAGATTAAATAGCCTGAAATGGAATGGAATGGTTCAGATATAATCGACTTTTTCGTTATAGATGTCTTCTATAAAACTGTAGTTAATTGCTCTATTGTTAATAGTGTACACAGCTTACGTATTTTGTCGATAATAACCTAATAATCGAAAATATTCAAAATTCAATTCAAAATCATTTATTCATATAGGTAACACAATGTACACTTATAAGCGTGAAAAACAGAAATATATATGAAATGCTTCTAATTTTAAATTTTACGGCCAGTTCTCAAATCAAGGACGTAGAACGGGAGAGAAGAACTGGAAATAAACACTCTGTCATTTTTTTTAATTGCCAAGTTTTTGTTTTACACGTTTGTAAAGAGCTGCAACCATTACACCGTGTTCCACATGACATCTTTGGTAATTAATAATAATAAAATAAATTAAAAACAAAGATTAGTCCTCTATCAGCAGAAGGCATGGTGAAATAGGAGCACGCACTTACATTCTATATTATATGCAGCCTATGTTCATCAGGAATAATGTAGGATTATACGCATAAATTAATTAATTTAAATTATTTTGGAGGCTCAATGCAAACAAACAACTTTTCTCTTTAAAATATTAATGTAGATAACTTGACAATCTGTTTGACAATCAGCCCCAAAGTCGTAAATTTATGAATCAGTTTAAACTTTGCGCCAACTATGAGTTCACATTTTTGACATACGGGACTAATACGTAGCGCTAACTAAGAAAGGCTACATGTATGTTTTCTCTTTCTCTCTTTAACTTACCACTTAACATACACTACTTCATGAAGAGTATATATTAAAACTTATGTATCCAATAGATCATCCAAAAACTTCCCATTTTTATTGATAAACCGTTCAACGTCTCCGTCATATTTGTTGTGGTCAAAGCACACCATATTTCTAGGATTATATGAAAACCTATACAAATGAGAATAAATATTATTCAATTTATCCAAAGCAGAGCGGCTCGCAATGTGGAACTGCGGCTAAATTTCATCATCGGACGTCAATACAGAATGCGAAATTATACCTTGACGCCTGGCGTTACCTTTATGGAACCAGCTGCCATTACAGGTAAGGCCGAACCATTATGACGTAAGCGTCTTTTGGAGAGGAGCGTACCGCTCGACCTAACCGATTAAAGATTGTAGCACCACTGTGTTTTTGATAAACTGCTGATATTTCTCCTTCTTCTTAAAAATAAAATCACCTTACGCTTTAACAAAGTTTTAACTCTTTCTCTCTGCCATATTATGTTTTCGGGGTGCTAAAACAAGAAAGATAATCAAGTCAAAATCAAAATAAGTAAAAATAGGTAAAATAATATAACATGGGCTAATGATTTTTTAATGTAACTTTTTAAGAAATTAAATTGCTAACGCGTGTATCGAATTATAGGAATCGTATAAAATAATTTCAAATTAAGAATTATTACGCTACATTAGGTACGCATGACTTCATTATTATTAACACTATGTATGTAACGCATAAAAATGTATTCTATAACATTTATCGACTTAAATGAAAGTTTATATACTTTTTAAAAATGTTCAAACGGGCTATTACAATATTTTATTTGATTCGTGGTATAGACTCGACCAGAACAAGAACTAAAACTTTTAATTTTCTCACTTATGAAAAAAGTTATATAATACACACGCAGCGCTGTAATAAATAATGAAACTGCTAAGAAGTTCCCTCTAAAAAACCAGACAAACACTACGAAACACACATAACTAAAATAAAAATTAACGCGTTAACGATCTAAAATTATTTCAGGTCCATATTCTAATTATTATATACCACAATTTAGTCTTTAGCGCTGTGGTTTGATTGCCTTTGGCCTATGTACGTACTACATAGACCAAAGATTAAATATTAAAATATTGTCTTTGGTCTGTGTAGTATGGTACTCTGTGTAGGCTCTATAGAAAAATGTTTTGACAAATCCGTTTAATTTCACGGCCCTTGTTATCGTATAAAAATCTAAGTTTACATTTCACCGAGTCGGTTGTGCACAAATCTTTGGCACTTGAAAATTTTTATTTCGCCAAAATTCCCGTAGTCCATTTTTGCGAGCACCAAATGTAAATTAAATGATGAATAGATGTGCGCGCCAGTGCGTTTTGCGGTAAAGCTAAAACCAACCGTTCGACCATTAATTCGTGATATTTTTTCGCTTTGTTATCCTTGTTTTTCCGATATCAACACTTCTTTTTTGAAGTCGTGCTTTTGTTTTGACTGTGGTTTTGAAATTTAGAATTATGATTTATAATATCGCACTTGTTTACAGTAAGGCTGTCACGTACTTTCCAATAGTGGTCTCGATTTCAATAATAAGTTATTGTACCACGTAATTTCAATATTATTAATATTGTGAGAACCATATCAGTTCAGTGTGGGCTAAGTGGCTTGAGCGTGAGTCTCTCAACCAAGTGCAAGAATGTACTTTTCTTTCTATGTGCGCATTTAAACACTGTACAGTGTTTAAAGTACAGTACAGTCGTCGTAGTCGTACAGTAAAAGAAAAACATAAAAGGACACCGCATGCCTAAGACCGATAATCGGGACCGGAATCGGAACTACCCTTTGCCTATTATGGCTATTACTATAAGGAAATTAATGATCACAATACAGATGTCTGACACTAAGATATTGTGGCGCCATTGTTTATTGTATTAGGTACCAGCCTTACCACTAATAGAGTTTTACACACAAAGGGAAGATTATGAATTTATGCAAGTATAAGCAGTGGAACCGTTTCGAATATGCCTGGCAAAGTTTTTTGGTATGGACTCTATTATATTACAGCGCATGGCTGTTGCGTGATATATTTATTCTATGTTTTTAACATTATTATTTTCTCATGTATGTTATAATGAGAATTATTTCTTAAACCTAATCGTATGTAAATTGGTTATGTGTAAAAATATTTCGTAAATATCTAATACTAGACATTTTTTACAGGACTCACGAGCAGCCTTCGTAAAATTTTGTTTTTTAGGTTAATTTCACGAACGAAATCAAAAGCACGTAGTTGACAATATAACGTCGCTTTTAATTCAGAAAACATATCTAGTGATATATTAAGGTTTAACGGATATTATAATCGGAATCCCATAAATACTAGACCCATGTCAGTTGAAGGGTTCGCCTCCATAATCCTTATTTAGTGTTTTTATTGTTTTACACCTGTGTCGACGGTACTATTATATTTTCATTATATTCGGATATAAATTTCTTAAAATCGAAGAGCTCATTTTTCTATGAGATTTGATTTATAGGATATATATATTTATTTATAGTCTTTATTTGTGAAAAAAAAAATTATATAATAATAATATTATGTTTTACGAAATGAAAATTTCTCAAATCAACTTCTTGTTTTCTTCGGACCAGATTGTTAAAAAAAACTCTATCGTAAAGTGACCCTGTATTGCAAGTTTTGCCACATTTAATAGGGATTCTAAAAAGGTATTAGTCATGGCTATGAGTGACTTGGTAGAGCTGTGAACCTCATGCTACAAGCCTCGTGCCACAAGGCTTCTACAATATCCGGCCGGCAACGCACTCACGAGCCCTCTGGCATAAAGAGAATCCATGGGACCTCTTGCCCGTTTGCCCCTGTTCTATATAAAAAATATATATAATTCTATATTCTATAAATAGACATTTCCAATATGTATGTGTGAACTCCTAAAAGCATTGACCAGATTAAAGTCTGCCATAAAAATGTTGTATGGGGTGGGTTCTCAAATAGGATATAAAAGTTACAAGGAAAAGGCGGATTCGATGACTAAGGGAAAACAGATTGAGATGCTCGAGCGTTTTTCGAATTTTCCGAAATCCTTGGAATAAAAAACATTGTTGAAAGTTGGTAGGTATTTACATAAAATATTTATTCGTTCCTTTTTTGAATGCGTTGTTGAACAGTAGAGGGTTGGCTAAGTATTCATTATGCGAATCTCATCGCTGAGGTTGTAGGTTTCAACCCTGGTTGCACGTATGCACTTTCTGTTTGCACACACACTAACTCGTAAGATAAAATGCATTCTTTAAACAAAAAAGTTCATGGGGTGTATCAGACACAGAAGGGTAAAACCTAATTATCTATTAAAACAAATGTGTGATTATTTGTTTTCACACAGATACATAAATCTTAAGCCAAGACATAAAAGGTTGTAGCACTACTGGACTTTTGGGTGTTGAACAATTGTATAGAAACGGCAAAACACAAATATTAATAACATTGAAGTATAATAGTAGTTATTGATTTACGCGTATAGTTCAATTTATTTATCTACTTGTTAAGTTGTATAGTTTGTATAAACAAAAACCTCCTTAAAATAAGTGTTTAATTGTGAGAAATGTGAGCTGCTGTAAAGTGTACAAAAATATCTAATATGGTAAAAACAACGGTATTTACAATTTTCTTAAGTTATATACTATTAATTAAAAATTAATAAAGATAAAATTAAAACAAACAGTCTGTCCTCCAAAAGGAACAAAATCGAAGTTGGAGGTAATATTCTTTATGTGAACCGTTTATTTTTTTCCGCCTGTCCTACGCCGCCTTCTTACAGATATACGTATTATAAACATAAAATAAATAAACATTTGTAATTAAACTTATTTCTAAAATACTCTTGAGTAACATGTTATCAACTTTAATTTCAAAAATATTTAACCAGTTATAAGTTACCAACAAGCTAACACTAAACGACCCAAAACGTCGCGTGCATCAGACACAGAAGCCTGATCACCTACTTGCCTATTAGATTAACAAATGATCATGAAATAGATATAGAAATCTGAGGCCAGTCCTAAACAGGTTGATTTGCGCCATTGATTTATTAACGTCAAATAATGAAAACATTATTTTGTCATGACGATTAGTCAAGTTAGTTATAATTGTTGTCAAACTAAATACCCACGCAATGAAGTCACCTTGCCTTAAAAAGAAAGTCAAAAGACTCAGACTGTCGTTTGCTGAAATGTAATCTATTATTCAACATACGAAGGTGGTGGTGGCGAAATTCCGCTGGGAAATCACTTAAACATAAGTGATAGCCGGCATCTCTGAGGCCTGAGAAGGTTTGAACCCCGGTCGTCCAACGGACTTTTCAATCTCACTGAAACCGTGCACGAAAACATCGCGAGGAAACCGGCATGTCTAGTACCTGAAAATCAACAGCGTAGCAGCATAGAAGGCCTACCTACCAAGACCAAGACCAGGGGATGTTTACCAGTTTTTAATGACTTATTGTGTCCCCTTGTTGGGAGTAAAATCTGTAAAACCTGCTCCCAGGTTGTATATTGAAGTTTGTGTATTTTTGTTTTTCAATAACAATAAGTTTGTAGTACTCATAACCTAAAAAATGATGACTTTGTTTATTTACAAGGGGTTATTACAAGTAAGCTGTCGTAGTATTACATAATAATGTATATTATAATGTCAAACTATGTACTATATACAGGCAATAGAAAATTTTCATTGTACACTTTTTAACGTTGTATATTCCTTACCAAAGATAAGCTCTGAATTGCACTCAAAGAAACTTCAAATCCACTGTATCTTTGTGAGCAGTTCTGAAAATTGCCCTCACTAAGAACGCTGCAAGGCAAATCTGTTGGACAGAGATCTTGTAATATCCATTATCAAACATATTTTCAGAGAAAATGTATTTCTAACTTAAATTTTATATTATTCAATATAGTTCTGACCACAGTTAAGAGATGTATTTATAATTATGAGTAGTTTGGGATTGTTAGCTTATAATTAAATTTGTCATACATCTCTCTCCCTGTGGCGGCTGTGACCCAACTAAATGGTCAATCCATGCGTATGATGCGTATGCATAGAAATATAGGAAATCTATGACAATTTAACGGGGGAGAAAGATTGTAATGGCTAAGAAGAACGAAAGACGTTCGAAATCCTTAATATCAATATATTAATCTTAATAGAACTATAAAATTAAAAAAAGAACAGTTGTCAAATCGTTACAAGTAATTGAAATTTTTGTTAATTTTTTTATTAGAGATTCTTAATGAATCCATACAAACATTGCTAAGTTAACATTTCTTAATATTAGTTGTGTTATTATAAGTTGTAAGAAATTAATATAATTTTTTTTGGTCTAGTATTGTATGGCCCAGTTTAGTCGGAAAAGCCTCCTCCATAGTTTTTAAATTTTCTTTTTGTTATTATTGTCTTGTTCTTCGTTTTTTTATATGGGTGGTGGTCGCTTTTTCTATGGGGACCAGCCGGATGGAGGAGTATTTGTTGTGGAAATTGTTATTGTTGTATTTTCGCTCCAAAGCCAATTCAACGTCAGGACCAAGAGAATCCGGCAACTAAAAAGAAAACAAAACACAGCATAAACAAAGAAAATACATGTTTTTTTTTTGAGTGAATTATACTATTTGCTATTAAAACTATTTTTAATAGAAAATATTAAGATAAAATTACTCAGGGAAATTGAAAACACGAGGTACAAATTTCAGGCTGCTCGTAAAATTAATAAAAAATTTTTTTGCAAGAAATGCAAATAGGAAAGTAAGATACAAGAAAAATATTTGTCTCTTGATAACAAAATAATGTCTACTGGTTAAATTTAAATAAGTTTAACTTAAAAGGTTTTAATAAAACTATTATGCGCCACTGATTATAAACATGAAGATTTATGAAAATTAACTGCAAGTCGAGCCTTCAACATAAACTAGTAGTTAATAAGAAAATCCATTATTTATACAGCGCGCTTACATTTGCCGTTAAGATAAGACATACAGGTTAAGAGCTGATGAAATAAAAACCATAAATAAAATAAATCAGTGACGCTACAACCTAAGAGATCTGAATCTCTTAATCTGTTTTATGACTATCTATTTGTCTAATCTAATAGGTGATCAGCCTCCTGTGCCTGACACACGCCGAGATCTTTTTGGGTCTAAGGCAAGCCGGTATCATCAGATGTTTTCCTTCACCGTTCGAGCGAATGTTAAATGCGCATATCGATGTAATTAATATGCTTACTCGGAAATAAGCTATTTACGCAGGATATACAAGTCTATTGTTGACCTCCTAGTGGGAGTGCCATGCTGTTGCTTTCGGGCTTCAGCCAATCGGGCAGGCACGACCGGGGCAGTACCACTGTCTCACAGAAAACCGGCGTGAAGTGATGCAATAGGTTCATCTTATTGTACTCGCGTTTCGTGCGGTGAGTGAGACTCCCGGAGCCCATCAATTCCCCCCTCCCCCAGAATATGAAGATGCAGTTTAAACAGAGATTACCCCAGGGGGGTACCACACGTTTCCGCTGTGGAGAATCCCCCTCTGAGCGTCCATCATCGGAACAATCAGTATTCGGTGGTGGATGCACAGGCTGCCCTTCGTATTCTGGGGTGGGCAAAAACTGCTCAAAAAACTATAAGTTTCGATCTCGGGGCAAACGGAAGAATTTACCGAAGGCATCCCCTTCCACGCTCTCAGTGGACTTTACCAATGTTAGGGGGCTCAACTCTAATCTTAACGCGGTTCACTTTCACCTCGAAACTGCGAAGCCGGCCTTATTCTTCCTTACTGAGACTCAGATATCCTTCCCGGCTGATACTTCCTACCTCTCCTACCCGGGGTACAAATTGGAACATTCATTTGTGCCGCGGGCGGGAGTTTGCGTGTACGTCAGAGAGGATATCTGTTCTCGTCGCCTCGGGTCGCTTGAAGGAAGGGACCTATCTAGCCTCTGGCTGCGCGTAGACTGCGATGTCCATCCGCGATTCTACGCATGCCTGTATAGGTCCCATAGCGGAAATACTGAAACTGAGCGACTCATTGAGCACATCCAAATGGCTACAGATTCCCTGCTCGAAGGGGTTCCTACCGCTGAAATCGTGATACTTGGCGATTTTAACGCTCACCATGCCGATTGGCTCGGTTCGGAAACCACCGATCACGCGGGAAGATCCTTTCACGACTTTGCTTTAGCTTACGACCTGTCACAAATGGTCCCTGCGATTACGCGAATACCAGATGTGGATGGTCATAAACCCTCTTTGTTGGACCTTCTGCTGACCTCACATCCGGAGACCTATCAAGTCTCTGTTGACCCGCCATTGGGTTCATCGGATCATTGTGTGGTCCGGAGTGCTGTGCCTACTACGCGCCCTCTTCGGCCCCGTTTTTCGGGTTGTCGTCGTATTTGGCACTATCGGTCAGCAGATTGGGATGGGATGCGGTCTTTCTTTGCGTCCTACCCTTGGGGGCCTATGTGCTTTTCGTCGGAAGCTCCAGATTCCGTCGCTGCCTCTGTCGCCGAAGTGGTTCTGCAGGGCATGGAACTTTTTATTCCATTCTCTGCGGTGCCGATCGGTGGCAGGTCACAGCCCTGGTTTAAGCGTTCTTGCAAGGCGGCATCGCGTCGAAAGCGAGAATGCTTTAATGCATGGGCGGAGGCGGCGATATCTCGTGATGCCAATACCAGCGAACATAAAAAAGCATATAACTCAGCCTCCAGGTCCTTCAAACGGGAAATCGCTAAGGCAAAGTCAGAGCACATCGCCAGATTTGGCGAGAGATTGGCCCAACTCCCTTCTGGGACCCGAGCCTTCTGGTCTCTCGCCAAAGCTGTACAAGGGAATTTTTGTCAGCCATCGATACCACCGCTGCACAGAGAGGATGACTCGCTCGCCCACACTGCGAAGGAGAAGGCCGACCTCTTGGGCTGTCTCTTTGCGTCCAACTCGACTTTGGATGACCGGGGGAGATCACCACCGGCGATTTCGCGGTGTGATAACTCAATGCCGGAAATCACATTCCAGCAACGTGCTGTTCGCAGAGCACTATCTTCCTTGGACATTCATAAGTCGAGCGGGCCGGATGGTATCCCTCCAATTGTGCTGCGTACATGTGCTCCTGAGTTGGCTCCGGTCCTGACGCGCCTTTTCCGGTACCTGTACTCGCTCGGCACTGTCCCGAAGTGCTGGAAGACCGCTTCGATACATCCGATCCCTAAAAAAGGCGATCGCACTGATCCATCCAACTATCGCCCAATCGCAATAACCTCCTTGTTCTCCAAAATAATGGAATCCATTATTAATGGCCAGCTCTTGAGTTATCTAGAGGGCCACCAGCTGATTAGCGATTATCAGTACGGCTTTCGTCGTGGTCGTTCAGCTGGTGACCTTCTAATATACCTTACTCATAGATGGGCAGAGGCAATTGAGTCCAAGGGGGAGGCACTAGCGGTTAGTTTGGACATAGCGAAAGCCTTCGATCGGGTGTGGCACAAAGCACTGCTCTCGAAGCTACCAGCCTACGGGCTTCCTGAGAAATTATGCGACTGGATCTCCAGCTTTCTAGCCGATCGGAGCATCAAGGTCGTCGTCGACGGAGCATGTTCCGACCTTAAACCCGTGAATGCTGGGGTCCCACAAGGCTGTGTTCTGTCCCCGACCCTGTTTCTTCTGCATATCAATGACATGTTGCAACTTAGCAACATTCATTGCTATGCGGACGACAGCACTGGGGATACTCTTTACACTGGCCGGGCAGGTATTTCTCGGGCAGTTGTCGATGAGTACCGGAACAAACTTGTGTCTGAAGTCGAAACTCTTTTACGTGGAGTCTCGGACTGGGGTAGACTAAACCTAGTCCAATTTAACCCCAAGAAGACACAAGTTTGCGCGTTTTCCGCGAAAAAAATACCCTTTGTCGCTACTCCTCTTTTCGAAAACACTCTTCTTGAAGCCACAGCCAGCATCGAAATACTTGGCGTTAACATATCGAACGACGTTCAGTTTCGCGGTCATTTGGAGGGAAAGGCTAAATTAGCCTCCAAAAAGCTTGGTGTGCTCAGCAAGGCGAGACGGTACTTCACTCCGGGCCACCGCTTGCAACTCTATAAAGCGCAAATACGGCCCCACATGGAATACTGTTCTCACCTCTGGGCGGGGGCTCCCCAGTACCAGCTCCTTCCACTTGACCGTATCCAACGAAGAGCGGTTCGAATCGTCGATGACCAATCCCTCTCCGAGCGGCTCGATCCTTTGGCGTTGCGTAGAGATGTGGGGTCACTCTGCATCTTCTACCGCATTTACCATGGAGAGTGTTCAGAGGAGTTGTTCGGATTAATACCTGCAGCTGAGTTTCAGCATCGGACGTCGAGGCAAAATACAAAATTCCATCCGTATCACCTCGACGTCCGACGTTCCACGACTGAGCGTTTCTCAAGGCAATTTTTGCCGCGCACCACCGCTATGTGGAACCAGCTGCCCACTGAAGTATTTCCGAACCAATTCGACTTAGGGTCCTTCAAGAAAAGAGCGTACAAATTCTTAAAAGGCCGGCAACGCACCCGCGAGCCCTCTGGCATTGAGAGTGTCCATGGGCGGCGGTATCACTTAACATCAGGTGAGCCTCCTGCCCGTTTGCCCCCTATTTTATAAAAAAAAAAAAAAAAAAAAACCCAAAAGCGAGGTTTTCAGTCCTGTCCCGGAATAAGCTAACTATAATAACTTATTTTTTGTCACGAAATATTACGAAATATGTCACTTAATGTATTATTGCTTACACGCTATAAATTAACTTAATGTACAAAAATCACTAAGGGGTTTAACTTTGATGTCTGAAAGGCTCCAACACATTATTTATTTTTTTAAATACTTATAAACTAAAGAGTTAAAAAACCTATCAAAACAAAAAAAAAACGCCACGAAATTATTATAACAAACAGAGTGAAAATAAACAATTTTTTACCTTAAACATAATATTACATCTATCTTAAAGTTTTCGAGCCATACTTTACAAAAAAAAAACTTTTTATGAGTACCCATGCAATGCATACAATTTTTGACTGTTATTATGACATTTCAGAGTAAACAATTAACAACGGGCGGATTAATGTATGAGGTTGTCCGTTCTGCATATATGTACCTACAATATTTGCGCGGACTGTCCGAAGTTTTAGGTTGCTTAACGCTCTTGTTTGCGATGAATGTTCGACATTGCTTTTTAGGAAAAGGTTTTCTCATTCTTTAGATTATTTTTTTAAATTTTGAAATTAAAACATATGCAGCCGCGAGTGCTATGCAATCGAATAAATAATAGCTTAGTTTTTAGTTAGCTCTTAAGCTAAGAATGTAAGCGCTTATCGAGACCTGGCTAAGTTTATGCAGTTCACTTACAGCTAAACGCGTTGAGTCGACTATTAACACGTCACAATCATACAACTCCACAGCACTCAATTTGTTATGACTTCTTTCGCGATAATAATGATCTACAACTAAAATTTCTATATAAAAAGAATCCATAAACGTACCTAACTTGAAGCTATTACATTTATCTTTTTCATATGCCCCTGTCATTACAGGGACGGAACTACGGAACAGCTATAAAGCTGCCTCAGCACATGGACACTTCTAGCCGATTCCACAGTTCACAAGCTCGCAATAGGTCATGCCTAGAGATGCCACTATGACTTCCAGCAATCGAGGTGGTTTATGGAACCTGGAATTATTTCATCTCGTTCGGTATTGAAGGTAAGGATCAAATGGTTTTTTAGGATACTCTACATATACTTTGTAAAATACGCATGGTGACGCAACGTCCTTGTGTAGAGTGATGACCAAGTCGATCAGTAATAGTTGTAACACTTAATTGTAGAACTACTGAATATATGCAATATCGACGGTCCCTACATTTATAAAGACATGTAAAAAGTCGTATTATTTTTTAATTTTTGGCTTTATCTTGTCTAAACCTTTTTGTGTATGTCTGATTTTTTAAAAAAAATTTATAGTTTACTAGATAAACATATCGTATAAGAGAACAAGTAGATTGGTTTCAAAGAATTCATATCGTATATACGGACACCAATACATATACCTTTTTACTACGGTTTTAAAAGCGTGCCAATCGTAGCGAGTCATGTCGAACTTAATGTCATTTACGGGGGGTTTCCCTAGTAGAACGCATTATTATAATATAGTTAAGTGGTGTATTTCATTGTTACTTTGCATAATTAATATCACTATATTACTATGAAACGTGAGTCATAATAGATTAAAGCTATTAGTGGATATTGCTAACTTTAAAAATACTACTTTATTAATATATAATCTAGGGGATCTTTCTCATCGGTGGTCTTTTATTGCGAGTCATATGAAGGAAATAAAAAAAGCAATGGACCCAGAGTTCTAGAAGATTAAATGTTTTAAAGTTTTTTATGCCACTTCCATCTGATGTCGGTGTTCGTATCGTTCGTATTTGTATATACCATCAATGATAAAGCTATATCCGTAACGCACTATAATGAACAGTTAAACATTCGTTTTCACGTACCGAAAAGGATCCTACGTATAAACGGTAAACTTAAATTTATAATGTTGAAACAGTCATCTATCGACTCGGTCTATGCAGTCTTAGTAAGACAGGAACGTTTCGAACTTCATCAGAGCAGAAGACTTGCCGTCATATAGTCCCGAACTTAATCCGCTGGAATATGGTTTATGGTCAGTTTTAGAGAGTATGGCTTCCTCTAAACGCCGTGATAATTAGGAGTCCCTAACACAATCTGTACGATTGGCAATGAAGAATTTTCCTATGGAAAGAGTGCGTGCGTATATAGATAACTATCAGATAATGGAGAATATTTCGAATAAGATATTTATATTTTAAATTGTTTTATATTTATGTCATTAACTAATACACTGTAAAAGTAATAAATGTTATTTGCAATACATTTTTTTTACATTGTTTCAGTATTTATGGCTAGACTAGGTATATATATCTCTAAAATTATTGTTACATTGTTTATAGAGATAAATTTATTTTCACATAATTCTTGAAAGCATGAATTAAAAGTAGAATTTTAAATTTTGTAAACCCCATATATATACGTATTAAGATAACCCTAAGCTCAGTATTTTAGCATGTTACAAACTACCAACGTTATAATAACAAACATATAATGCTGTATTTATAATTGATTGAAATGTATGGATACGGCGTTTGAATATATGGTATTTGAATTTAATAATTATAAAAGCCTTTTTCACTAACCAAATGAAATGGTGTATGTTTGTATACATTTACATCATTTTTATGTTGTCAATAGCCAGTTGGCCAGGTTGTCCTCCGATATAGGATTTTATAATTTACTAGGATTAAAAAAAGTCATGATACTTTAAATTACCTGACTTAAGTAAGTTTGATGAGGGCATTATTTATTTTTGTTTTAAAACCTTTACAGGACAACGTCTGTCGGATCTGCTAGTCTCTAATAATATTCTGCTAAGAATTTGATAGTTTATATAACTCATCACCCATATGGTATGACATCATGTTCTCCACATAGCTGTGAATGTACCTGACATTATTGAAGTACCAAGGAAGGAGTACTCTTTTTAATAGAACAGGTGGTAAACGGGCAGGAGGCTCATCTGATAATATAGACACTGCCGCCCATCAATGCCAGAGGGTTCACGAGGGTTTTTGTACTTCAATAATGTTTATCATAAGTGACAAGTGTGCTCTGTGTCTCGAATACGGTGCGAGCTTTAGCCCCTAATTCCCATAGTTCGTCCAAAAAGGCTAGATGTTAAGTGACCGAGAAATGCACCGTATTTAAGATAATTAATGCCAATTTTTTATATAAAATAACTTTATGAAATTTTTGAAGATATTGATATTGATATAGGATTTGTCGTTTCGAGCTGCATGGTATAAATTGTTTTTTTCTAGCACACGAACAACATCGTTATGATCATCGCCACCCACCAACGTCTCCGTCAACCGATTATTAAGTATCTTACCTTTAAGTCGTCAACCTGACATATCCATATAAGTCTATCCAGCTCGGTGGAGTCCTAGAGTCGAGTTAAATAAAGTTTTCCGCCGATGTATTCGCGACTAATGATGTATGTCAACGCTCATATTCCTGCATTTCAACTTAAACATTTTGTAAACTTTCAAATGAAGCTACGTCTAAGAAAACATAAGTTTATTCCGCTTTCGTTCGCTGCACTTTAGTGAAAAGCGACTTCATTAAACTAAAAATGAGTAAAGTTCAATGTTTTAGTTAGTCAATTACTTCAATGGTTTATTTCCTGCTGAGGTTACTTGAATATAAATAATATTTAAATGTGTATATTAAATAATAATTGTTGTTTATAAAGTCTTAATTTGTATATTGTATTGTTTCACGTATATGACGGAAGAGTGCCTGTCACCAGACAGGAATGTCCCGTAGCGTCAGTTATAATATTAAATAAAGATATTAACTAAGTCAGTTACATTAAATAAGTATTGATACATAGTTTAAGTTTGTTTTCAGTTTCTATATACCAATTTTTAAATATTACTATGTAGGTTAAGAATATTGTACATACTGTATATTTGTGTGTTGCAAATAATTAAATGATTATTTCATATTGATAAAATTTTAAAATATTTATGTCTATATTTTCGGTCCGTATATTCGATTTATTATTTATGTTATCGAATCTAAACTAATATAGTAAATAATATCGAAAGTGTAATTATATGTGAGTACATACACGCTAAATGTACTGATTGTATTAAGAACAATTTTCAAACAAAAAGGGCACTTCCGTTTTCCCATTCATTGCAGTTACCTATATGAAATTTAAATATAATGATTGGTAGTTAAGATTTCTCTCTTGGTAACTAACATTTGATATTTATATTGTCTATGAAAACTTTAATCGATTCAAATTTTAAATGAATATATGTCGTAGCAATAGCGCTACTGACAACTGCCATTGTCATTATAAAGAGTTTCACTAACAAATGTCAATGTCAAATCAGTTACCGTTAATACTTGTAGTTCATTCGATATGTTAATAAATAAGTTTATTTTAAAATTTACGATTTGATGGTCGATAGTAATAATGATTTCATTGTCACTACAAAATATATACATTTCACACTCCTGTGTGTGTAATACGTGTACGTGTACCTGTAATAGAAAGTATTAAAACATGTTGTAGAAAGAAAAACTTGACGGAGTTTCTTGCCATTTCTTCTCGTCCGTTCTACGCCCTTGATTTGAGAAAGTAGCGGGTGTATAAACAAATTAAAAATATTCTTAAGTATACATTCATTCATATTAAATATTAATATTCATAAATAAGTCTCAGTAATAATAAGTAATTCAATTAATGACTTTTTAAGTAACCATAACGTACCGTCAGATTAATTCGTAAAAGAAAATCGATCATGAAACTGGATTTTAATTGGAATTATTCCACAGTCTCTAACAAGCGGTTTGAGGGATTCTCAGGTCTAAACGAACGATCGTCTGTCCAATTGAATTTCATAAAATCTCGAGTTAATCCGCTATAGTTTTATACTAACGAATATGAATGTATATAAGGAATTGCTTAGAAATTATCTACCAGTTAATGCATTTGCCGGTCTTGTATTTTTCAGTAATGATATTATTATGGAAGTCTTTATGAAGTAGGTTTGACATAGTAGTTTTAGCGTTCGGCTCTTATTCTTAATGAACTTACTGTCTATGTGGGAATTTACGAGTACAGCGGAGGAATCCGCGAGGTATGCTTAGACCCAAAGTCGACGGTGCGACAGGCACAGAAGGCTAATTTGCCTATTACAAAACACAGATTGTCACGAAACCGATACAAAAATATGAGGGCCAGACTTAAAAGCTAGTCACGTCAATGGTTTTTTTATGTACGTATACAATGCCTTTTTTTATATAATGCGCACACCTTCAGATTAGGACTTTGGCATAAGTGGTGTTTAATGTTTAATCTGTCAACTAGTAAACGCATAAAATGTGCACTTTTATTCTTATAATTTATTTTCCTAGAAACTATGTTATCAAGTTATCAGAATTTTATTTAGGCTGTAAATGTAACTTATGTATACCAAAGATTTGACTATAAAATATAAAAATCAATTGCGTGGGTAACACTGAAAATGTTTAGAACTGGCCAGTTAGAAACATTGCTAATGAAAACTTTTTTTAATTTCAATTTTAGAATTCTTTGGTAAGCTAAAGCTAATATTGCATTCATTTGTCATTTGTTTTTGGCGAATTGGCGGCAAATCTAAAACTCATGTAACACGTGAAAATGAACTCGAGATTTTATTCGGTCAATGATTTATTATTACTTTCGTTGTGAGCTTACTTAACAACAAAGCTAAGATAGGGTGCGATTAGCATTTGTTAATGAAGCCCCACCTCGTGCCACTATTTACAATTGGTTTAACGAGTTTAAGCGTGGACGTAGCAATCTTAATGATGATCACCTCAGTGGGTCATTCCTTTCGAGGATAGGCCAACAGTGGTAAAGAAAGGAAAAAGGATGATCGCCTCATCGCCTTTGGTCGAAAAGGTCATTTTGCGACAGTTGTACTAGAAGATGGAAGGACAGTTACTGCAGACTGGTATGTCAATCGCTGTTTGCCTGTTGTCTTGGAAAAAATTCGACAGCAGCGCCCTCGAAGCGCGATCATCCTTCACCACGACAATGCTTCAGCTCACTCCGCAAAACGAACTATTGAATATTTGCTTATGGCAGGTGTCGAGATATGAATGAGTCATCCGTCATACAGTCCTGACCTGGAGCCCTGCGACTTTCGTTTATTCCCAAGAACTAAAGATAAAATTCGAGGTACTCGATACTCGAAAATGCCATAGCAGTTCAGCAAGTTCTAGCTAAGGAAGAATGGGCCCACTGCTTTTCTCAGTGGTCCCATTGAATTCGACGATGTGTAAAGAGGAACGGTGATTACTTCGAAAAACAATAAAAGTATTGGCAACTTTCTACATTAAGCCGTTTTTCATTTTCTAAACATTTTCAGTGTTACCTAGATAATTTAAAAAAAAAATAAGAACTATTTGCTTCGTCTAATCAGTGAATAGTTTATTGAAAACTTAAATAAGAAAGTAGGGCCAATTAACTATGAGCGAGCGCGTATTACTTAAATATTTATTTAAAAAAAAACACTTCAAAACCATTAATTATAAAACGGACGCTGTAAAATTTAGAGAATTTGCGTTATTAACATTGATTTAATCTTTCTAATAGAAGTTTAGATCGGTAAAATGGGAACCGTGTTTACATATTTCTTTGTATTGGGGGTTCCACCATTTTCTAAGATTTTTCACTACTTTGGTTTCCTCTGCATGTAGACGTTTACATAGTTCGCAAATATCTGCTATTTGTGGGTGTTCTTTGTATACGTAGTAATTGTGCCATCTGAAAAAAATATATGAAGACGCATAAGACTTCTAAATCTGTATATTCACCTTCACCGTTCGAGCAAGTATTCATGTACGCTCGGGATTCGAACTGTTATACCCTTATAATGTAACCTTTGCCTATCAAGTACGCAAGAACGCAATTAAAGGGAAGGAAGTTTTTCGGTCCTTAACAAAGTTATACTTGTCTTTTTGATTTCTAACTACATATATTTTTGAAGTGAAACTTTAGGCACATGAGGGTATTTTTTTTACGGATGAAAAGCAATAATAATAATATTAGCGTCACGAAGATGTGCAGAGTTTTTGTCGAAGAAAAGGGAGAGAGCGATAGAGACCGATTGAGAGAGAGTGAGAAAGATTGATAGAGAGAGTGAGATAGAGTAACGGCGCATCACGCATAGTGCCATGGAGCGAGATATAGTGAGAAAGATTGAGAGGGAGAGTAAGGGAGATCTTGGAGCTTTTACCATTATAATTAATTTACAAACAAGTTTCACTTCTGACATGTGTACTTTGTACGCACGCACTTTGTACGCACACGTTTATTCGTGCGTCACCTTTAGTCCAAAATCCATTGACACCAATGATTACTCATTTATCAAATGCTCTGTTTTTGTCTTTCGCTCTGCATATGTCCGGAAGGCAAAACACAAATATTACGCTCTCCGGAAATATTTCAATTCTTGCTTATCAAAAATTTACCTGAAATATTCCTCATATACATTTCTATCCTTTATAGCCGCTGCAATGAGGGTTGCAACTTCATCAGAATTCAATTTTCCCGCATCAATGTAGGATGCCGGGGGAAGAAACCTGAAAATGCAGTATATTTTAAATAAATTCATCCATCTAACTATAGTAAAAATGTTTACCCATGGTTTTTGCGATTGTCGTGTATATCATAAAACTTAAAACAGGTTGCTAAGCGCAATTTTGAATACGGCAGGACCAATTTGAGATTTTTTAAACACCGAAAGAAATTTTCCGGAGAGAAATTGGAAATTTTGTTTTAATTAGTTTTATTTCGGTGTCTATAGTGTAACATAGAGACGGTATGTAGCTACTAACGCAGGCAAAGTCAAACAAATAATATTTAAGTCAATAAATAAATACTTAAGTATAAATTCGCGTAACAGAAACGTTGGTGTGTTTTAACCCCTTTTAATTTATAACTTTTTCATCATTAAATTATATTCAGTCTACTTTGTGTTATGATATACTTTTATCGTAGTAGTAGTAGTAGTATAGTATTTTACTAAAAAGAGTAGACAAAATAATTGTTTGTGGAGGGGGCAAGTAGATTATAATATTAAACTTTGTCTTACTATTTAACCAAAATATACATTTTAATCACTAACTATACGACACCTTATAGTTTCGCTACAAAAATTAATAATTATAAAGTAAACTATTTACTTAATATACAGATTAGAGGTTTTGTAAATAAAGCATACTATGAAACAAAGAGTCAAAATTACAATCTTTGTAGAAATATATACCAAACGCGATATACCAGTCAGAAATTTAATTATGTGCAGTGCAAGGTAAAGAGATAAAACACAGGCAGGGACAAACCAATATCTGTTCCGATATACTTGAGTTGAACAGTACCTTGATCACCACTGTAGCTCAGCTATTTTACTTTAGTGCATTTAATCTAGGATCAAGCGTTTGACATTCAAGAAAAATAAATTTGAAAGCCTGAAAAATCTATCAAGGATTACATCAAACGCGCAAAGAATTTGTGTATTCCTTCGAGGAATAATTTCTGGTGTGATCATAAACTGTACCTTCCATAATCAGCTCCCCCATATACGATTGGTACCGCATAATGTTGCGTAGGATATAAAATTTTCTCCGTCACATAATCCTCTGCCATCGAATTTTCAAACGCCAAATAAAAGTAATAACGCTTCTGTAATAAATCCAGGCAGTCTTCGAATCTATTTTTGGGGCAAGTTTTGTTTCCACACCAACCGTATATATCGACTTTTAATCTAAATTTATTTAGTGATTTCGCTAAATTATCCGCTACGATGCGACGCGTTTTTGATTGGCAGTTGGATACAAACCACGCGACTGCTTTCTTCTTTGACCGCAACTTTTTCTTCACGTAATCAGGTGTAGGGTTCATAGGAAAAATCCATGATACATTTACTTTTGGCCCGACTACGTTATCCTCTTTATCTAGTATAGTAAAGTATGACCAGCGTATATCGGAGTTTAATTTGTATGTCCACGTTAAATTGTAATAACCATCGAACTCACGGCTGCAAATTGGATAATATCCTGACGATTCTGATGCTGTAAATATATACTTTTGATGAGCAGCTCTGAAAGGCGGATGTCTGTCCCAATTATTCTCAACGTCAAATAAAATTGCATCGTAATACCTCAAATCACCAAGCAGACTTTTATCGTTCGATACAAAACAGTTTTTATAAGTGCAATTGTTGTCCAAAAATGCTTGTTGGCCGGTCTTGAATAGCTTGGAGTAACGGGAATTGTAGTGTGAAAATGCCTCCGTCCACTTCAAGATGTATTTGAAATCGGTATATAGTCGATCTGGTTTCGTAAAGTTTGTCTGAATGTGATATGAACCTGTATTTTTCCTAATATTCCTTTCCAGTTTTCGTAAAGTACCGGGTGCACGGATAATATATTGTATTTCTATTCTTATTTCTTTACTATATAAAGATTTAATAAAGTAGAAAATCAAGGCACTGTGTGCACAGATTATGATTGCTCTCAGTATCCTCGACATATTCACAATGTATGGAATTTTAAAAACAGTTATTGTGTTAGGAATTTGTTTGTTTTGGGTTTGGTGGCTATTCAACGTTTGAATAATTATTCTGACATGAAAAGTATCAAGTCTACAAATGTATCCAAAGTATAGAAACGTAATAATTTTAGTTAAAATAATTTATTAAAAGAGCTTTAAACTAAAAACTTCTATTTGACATTCATTGTTGAGCGATTACAAGATGACACGTTTATTAATTTTTGTCATGCAAATGAAATTCGCTCGGAAAACATGGCATTATACTAAATATAAAATTAAATATGAAAATCTGCTTTGTGCGGACGCTTTGCTGCGTTATGTGCGCCTCTCACGGGCAACGATATGCAAATGATGAAAAATAGACGAGTGCTGCCCTCTCGTGTTCAGACAGAGCTTATTTTAGTTTTAAATTGTTTTACGGACACGGCTTTTGAAAGTATTAATCTCATACGAAATGAGTTTGTATTAAAATTTTGAAATGCTGAAAATATTCGTACGTTTAATTAGCAATCTTCCTTAATTTTTTTTAATTCAATCGGCTTCTCCAAATATATAATTTTAGTTTAGTTTTTCATTTGTCTTATTGAAGTAAAAAATATTATAAATAAATAATCAACATAGATATTTAAAGAAAACACTTTTTTAACGGATTGAACCTATGTATTATTAACCTATTATTATAATAATTTAAATAACATAATTTTGAGCATGTTTTACAGCGTGGTCTCTTGAGTCATTTCTGAAAAAAACCCTTCATCTTTTAGTCGATATCAACTCCGGGGAAATAAATACACATAATATAACTTTCTCTACAGCTGTGATACTTTTGACATTCAACACCTTTTGTCTTCAGTCACCGTGACCACGCACGCTTAAAAGCACGCGAACCTCGGGAGAAATTAAAATTATGTAAAATAATTATAAGTTTATAATACATAGCTTCAATCAGTTAAAAAATTATTTTCTTTAAATGTGTAAAAATTCTGTTAATAAAAGACAATACAATAAAGATATGTTTATAAAACTAACTTTACGTTTTAATCACTAATTCTTCTCTTGTGATGTGATGTCATATCCATCACAACAAAATAACATTAAAGTCAAAACACTTTTAAGAAACTACAACGGTCCTTCCTTCATAGTCTGATGTTTAATATACTTGGTGGTGAAATTATAAAAAAAGCTACACTGTATTGAAATACCACGTTTTGTTGCCAGATATCTTCCAATATGATTTATATACATTTCATATCCATATATTAATTATCCCATTATTTTGTTATTTTCTTTTTATGTGTCTAATTGTGTTTACACGGTGATGAAAAGAGACAGATAGGTACTTGAGTAAAAACGGCGCAATTTTACTAATTTAGTTGAAGTCGAAGTGGTTTGAACAACTTTTGAATTTATTAGGTTACCTCAAGTTAATCAACAAGTTTAATAAAATATATTAGTAATACTCGCGAAACTCGAGCAGTGTTGGCCTAGTGACTTCAGCGTACGACTCTCATCTCTAAGCTCGTAGGTTCAATCCCCGGCTGTGCACCAATCTGTCTTTCATTCTATCTGCGTATTTAACTTTCGCTGGAATGGTGAAGGAAAACATCAAAAGTCGACGGCGTGTGTCAGGCAAAGGGGACTGATCGCCTCCTTCCTAATTGACAAATATTCATGAAACAGATACAGAAATCTGAGGCCCAGACCTTAAAGAGTTGTAGCGCCACTGTATATATATATATATAGTTACGATACAACTTTGTCCATAAAGATTTGAATAAAATCGAACAGAAATTCACAAGCGTTAACTTTTTTCCCTCTGAAGTCCTGAATATTAGCAAAAAGTCATTAAAAGTAAGGTCGCTGTTCATCACGGGAGAACCTCAAAGTATTAAAGTAGGACCTAAGTTATAAAAGTTCATTCATTTGACGCTTGCACGCGTTCGGGGTGCCGACTGAATTTCAAATCTTTGCGTATTAGAATACAGGTGCGATACTCTGTGGTAACTTTATGTATACCTAACAGGAATGTAACGAGATTTTTTTGTGTAGAAAACTAAAGAAGCGGTCTATGGGCGTATGGAACTAAACTGAACCACAAACAAGCCTCTAACAATTGAAAACTGCAAATTGTATGGAGCTGTTGTAATTGTAATATTGACTTATACACTCTAGCCGTAACTGTTTCTAAGTACATATAAACTCTTTTGCAAAAAAAGGACAATAAGGAAATTTACGTTCTAAGGTAATTCACAACTTAATTGTCTAACGTAGTCTGTATACTTATAATCGTGTAAATTAATACCCGTGAAGAGATTCAAGAACTCTTTTTTTTTTTTAAATAATGTGCGGATGAGCATACGTCGTCTCTACAAATGGAATCCATCACAGTATAAGCAAGTGGGCTGGCAAGGTTATGGCATCATTATTTTGGTATGCGTATGTTATTCATCGATTATTTTAAAAAGGGAAAAACCATCAGTATCGACTATTAAGTTGCGTTATTGGAGCGTTTGAAGAACAGAATCGCGGAGAAATGGCCGAATTTGAAGAATAAGAAAGTGCTCTTTCATTAAGACACTGAAAACGATAGCCAAATTCCATGAATTGCTTCCTCATCCACTGTATTCTCCATACTCTGATAAAGAGATAATCACGGTAACTGAAGCCTAATTAAGGCTTATGACAAATCGAATTATAAAAATGGTATCGTTTATGATCGTTATAATCGTTGTATCGCTCCCGAAGCCAACTTGAACAACAATAATGGATAATCAAATCAAATTCTATGAAAACATATGTGAAATCTCTATATGTGAAACTGATAGTGTTCACGTATGAAATTTTCAATTTTTATAAAACCTTAATATTATGTAACACTAACCGTCATTGTCAAGTATATAACAATTAAAAAATCCAAGTTTCAGCGCTTTATCCTATTAGTGATAATGAAATCCAACAATTTCTCGGTTTTAATTTCATTTCCATGTTACCGTCGAGTTTTCAACATTTAAATTCAACCCAATGTTTCTTATATACAAGTTTTATTTTAATTTGGCCTATGAAGTATTTTTACATTAATTTATGAAAATGCTTAGGAATATGCTAGCCTGAGATTAAGAATGTTTAATTTCATTTATTCATAAGCCGAAATTACCATAATCTTCAATCTTCTTTCCCTAGGTATCGTAACAAGGCCCTCCCTAAATGGATGCACAGACTACTATCAACACAAAACACTGACATTATCTTCTACCATAGAGCTATAAATGAGTTTAGATATATTAACTTAATATTTCATAGTACACTTCGCTAAGGCCTACAAAAGAGCAAGACAGTTTAGAAGGTGGATAGAACAGATTAAGGAAACAGCGGGAGGCATCTATACCATGGTATAGATCAGCACGGTGCAGAAATGGCGGGATGTCAAGGAGGCTTTTGCCAATAAACTGCACATAGGTACTGAATGGGCAGTGTACTTAGATAATAGAATCATGAATGTTATTTGATGTATTAAAAATGATTTTTGGGTCGCCAGCGGTGAGTGAGTGAACTTGTACTGGAAAATTAAAAGGCTTTTATTGACGTAAAACCCCTATAGCCGCGGCTAAACAGGTAGACATGGCGATGTTATGTATATATACAACGCAGAATTAATATAATGCATGCTAACTATAAGGTTTGTTTTTAGTTTTATGATAATAATTATATAATAAATATCGAGATTTCTGTTTTTGTATAGCATCATTTGTTTTTGGCATATCTGTGTTTTCTTCCTTAGTCTCTTCTAAATGTCAAACTTCACTTAATCGACTAGTCTGTTAGTTTTACAGAGCATGGTAAAGGTTAACTTCCCCGTTAAAATACATGCTACATTGGTTGCGGTTTGTTAATAAATAAGCAAGGATTTGGAAATCTCTTGGGAATTTCTGTCCATAAACAAACAATAGTAAAAAAAACATATAAACAGTAGATTTTTAAATTATTTGAAACTTGGAACATCTTTGCAAAGCTATGCAGAATAAAAATGAAGAACATTCATTATAAAGAGACTCCTTCGAGATTCTGAATAAAAATTATCACCTCCCGTCTCTAGTCAGCGGGTTTAACTTCATTTTAATAAAAATGAACGCCGCTGAAAAACTCCAACTTGCCAATGTCTCTGGCTTGATTTTCACGGGAATTTCAAAGAAAATTCTACATAATTAGTTAAATGTATGGTATTTTTTTTTAATATTGAGGATTATTTTATTAATCAGTATATTTTATTATCAGTATTACGAAAATGTTTAGGAATACTTAATATTCTGTGACCACAAATATAACACCGTAATTACAAGCTTTGTTTTATATAATACAAGCGGGCCGACAGTGTACAACTGTATCTTAAATACAAAAATGTCTAGAATCCACTTGATCGAACACAAAAATCGGTCTAGATGTTTAGGAGGAGTCTCATTACAAAAACAAAGAATGTGATAAATTGTGCTTTGGACGGATAATGGATGTATCAGTATGTCGGTTATGAAAAGCCTTAAAACTTTCATTACTATGATTTCCAAAGTTGAGATTTAAAGTACTCGTAAACTATAACTTCCCTATGTCAAAATCGTTTTTGAGAATCAAAGTCACATTGTATCTATGTCGCTAAGGTTTTCACAGGCATAACGTCTACGAAATTCCTTTTCGAACCCGGCGGCTTCATTGAGTTTTTGCTGAAACAGAAAATTCAGGACTTTATTGGATTGCTGTTTTTAAACATTGAGATGAGTTTAGTTAATTTTTTTGAGGTTCTGGCGAACCTTTAAAATTTTCATGCAAAGTGACAACTATTTTGGGGTTAGATTGTTTAACGCTAATCTTTACTGTAGCGATATCTTCAATATGCACTACATACATATACTAGCGGATCCGACAGACGTCGTCCTGTACACACGTCTACATACAAAATATATCAGTTAATGTTAATCGCTCATATAACATTCGTTGGAACGGTGAAGGAAACATCATGAGGAAAGCGCCTTTCGCTTAGATGCAAAAAGTCGACAGCGTGCATCAGGAACAGAAGGGTGATCACCTATTAGATTAACAAATGATCATGAAACAGATACAGAAATCTGAGGCCCAGCTCTAAAACAGTAAAAGGTCACTAATTTATTTATTTTAAACTAGCTGCCCGCGCGAACTTCGTTTCGTCATATGATTTTTTATTTAGCCTACCTTTTTAGTTGCTTAGATGTTAACATATGTAACATTTTGCTATGCCCATACTGTTTGCCTTTTCGAAACTGATTTTAGGTATTTCCATGCAATGTATCCAATTATCCAATTTTTTCACTTCCTCAGAGTTCAAGAAATAAATTTTAAAAAAATACTCGAATCGGTCCGCCTTTCTTCGAGTTTTGCACTTAGCAACATATTTTTCGATTCATTTTTATTTATATAGATAGTGAACTGGTCAATAATAAACACCTAATAATGTGGAGGACATTAAGAATATCGTAAATTACTGAACCGGTTTTAAACATTTCATAATAAGAATGTCATTGAATATAACTCACACAAAAGGATCAGGCAGGCTTAAACATATATTTTTAATAACGAATTTAATCTTGTTTCTAGGTATATTGTTGAACTTAGTTAATCAAGTATAGAACATAATATTTTGTATTATTTTTAATTCTTTTTAGCTTATCTCCGTTTGAATTATCTGGACTGTTGATGAGCTACCCGTTTACATATTTTATATCTATGTGATTTAATGAAGTGTTTATCTGTGCCGACGTGAATGCCTAAAGCAGGAATTACATAACGAAATTAGTAGCAAAATGATTCAGTTTCAAGAAAGTAGTTTCGTTAGAGTAAATTAATTGCTGTCGTGAAATCCACAGTATCGCAGTAACCATATCCCCATAAGAATGAAAGCAATATTTTCCTATATTCAATGTAGCTAAAGAGATGCTTCTCTATAAACTTTAAAAAAGGCTATTAAGAAAAAAAGACATCGCTGGATTCGAGGATGGTTAACAGAAAAACATTTGAGTGCAATAAAGTTAGTCTCTGAATTAGCAGATGAAGATTCTGATAGCTATAAAAACTATTTTCGAATGAGTAAAGATAATTTTATTCTTTTACTAAAAAACAAGATAGATGGTGAGAAGCGTTACCAGCAAAACTTAAACTTCAAATTACGCTGCGTTTTTTAGCATTTGGAAATAGTTTTAAGTCATTATCATACGAATTCAGAGTGCCATCCTGTAGTTGCATCAAAAAACACAAGGCACCACAGGCACTTCACCAGATTCACGACTCCATCACCAAAAAATCACGTAGGGCAATTGCATTCATGAAATTAATGCATGCATTACGTAAATATTTAATCACACGTAAAACTGTTGGTAAAACTAATGTCACGAAATTAATTTCGTAATGTAATTCTGGCTTAAGAAACACATTGCAAAACGTCATAAAAATTATCTAATTAACACGAAAGCGTAGGTATAATTAACAGTTTTAATTATAGAAATGGAAGACTAGTAAGGAACGCTGCAATAACTTTGATAAAAATATTTTCACAGTGCATCTCTATACCATAGACAAGCTTCCTCTTATTTCATTAGCTTTAAAAAATACTATTTTTGACGTAATTTTTAAAATAGCACTCCTTTCTCGAAATTGTATTTCTTTTGAGAATATCTTAACTCTATAATATATTCTAACAAGTAGTAGTTTTGAACCATGACTGTGCACGGGATTTATCACGGGATCACGGGGTCCATTGAATGTACGGTACGGTAAATTCAGACTTCAAAGTTGACGGTGTGTGTCAGGCACAGAAAGAAGGCTGAGGGCTACTCACCGATATAAAATAAATAAAGAAAACTGATATTTGAGGCCGAGGAAAAGATCACAACATAATATTACTTTTGATAGTGATATTATACTTGCCATTATGTCTAGTCCCTATCATTAGTTCAATTTTCTTTATATATATATATATATTCCCCCATACAATTTGCTATTAAAATTAATTAGATAAATATACTATGTATCATCCGTTGAGTGATGAGCGTCTCGTCCGGTTCGTTCGTCTACTTATTATATATAAATCAGTTTTATTATAGCGTCAACACACACCGATAACATACACACATAAACAAGTGATCATGTGTTAATTTTCATCATAACGAAAACGCAATTTGCCAGAAAAAGACGAAAGAGTATTAAAAGAGAGAGATACAGATTTATATTTTATACAAAAGGCGGTACGATATTAAGCAACAAATATTCTTAGACAATTTATATATAAATCTGTTTCGAAACGTTGGCTCTAGCCCAAAAAATTAATTGTGCCATAGTGGGTGCAAGTGTTCAATAGTAGTTGGTGTAATTAGTGCAATCAGGCCGAATCACGTTTTCGCTCGAGGACCCTGCTGTTGAGTACCCTTGGCAGAGACTGTTATGGCCTTTACAATCTACGAAATTATTTCATTTACATGCAATCTTGGGAGTGACAAGAAACACACTGGCGCCAAATATAGCTTAAATTTGAATATGGAACGGGCATTTTTTTTGTTATTTTAATTAGGTCGTCACATTTGTAGCTCGTAGCAATGATTTTCCTAATAGGTTTGAAACTTTTACTCGACTTGATTTTAGAGAAATTCAGTTTTAGGAGGTAAAACCATAAGTTCAGTGGATTTATTCACAGCAAAAACAGCCAACATTTTTTAAATATGGACGAGATCTTTATAAAAAGTTTTATGAATATTGATACACTTTCTACTTTGAATGGGGGCAGATAAAATCTCGCCACAGGTAGTAAAAATTTAAGAGAAATCTTTTGAACTGTATAATTTCTTGACCTACTCGCTAAAATCATCTTTAAACCGTAAACTGTCTTATTTTTATCATCCTCTCTTACAAAATAAATAAATAAAAAATAAATCGAAATGTTGTATATAAAGTTTATTTACACCTTAAAATAACCCTTAAACCCATTATCCAATTATTTCTTAAATGTATATGACAACACTCGCCTGAATGTGTTAAAAATGTTCTTAAAAGTCCGTACTCTTGCGGCAGGGAATAAAACATCTAAAACTCCTCTGGAATGATTTCTCATAGGTATAACTTTAACTTGGTTATCTTCTGTGGTAGAGGAACCATTTTCCGACTCCTCTGGCTTTTTTGATGAATTTAGAAGTCCTTTCTGTGTTATAGGTGATATTTGAAGTAATCGTGGGTGAAATTCTATGAACTGTGTCGGTATGGAGTTTAGATCATCTATGGTATCGTCGTTGTCATTTAGCATGTGATTGCTGTAAATGTCATTGAAATTGACAGTTGACGGATTCTGTGAATATGGTCCCGTGTACGTCGTAAAATCCTCAGAGGATTGTGCTGTTATTAATACCTGAAATATAAGCAAATGTTTCAAATGTTTTATTTTTATATATTATCTTGAATATATTTTAGTGTAGATGATAATGTAATATATCTACACTAAAATTAATTATATAAGTATTACAACACACAATATTTACAATATTCTTAACCTACATATTAATAATAACAATATAAAATTAAAATAAATTTAAATAGTTTGGTCCCTGAGTCAGTGTTTTTTTAATGCCGGCATTCCTCGCAGTATTGCGATACTAATTCGTTTAGCGAGGAAAGCACCAGCTCTGGGGTCACTATCTACCAGGCCCCAACTTAAATCCTTAATTAACGCATGTGCATTTGAACCCAAGAGTCTACTCCAAAGGGAACAAAATCAAAGTTAAAACGGACTCTTATATTTGAGCCGTTTATTACAAAGTTAGATTTTCTTCTACAGACACTAAATAAGGTATTCCCGAATAAATATTAGGTCCTTACATATGAAATTGGCGTTTTGTCGTACTGACCACTTTGACCTCAAATACCTCCTCTTTGGTTAGGAATTTCAAATTCAAATTGTACAGCTATTTACTCATGTCTTTGTGCTTCAATGACCGTCATTCATTTGTTTTTTTCTTCTGTTTTTTTCTGTTTGCGTCACTCATTTTACAAAATGGAAAACTTAAAGTATCGCATTATTTACGAGTACGAGTTCCGCCGTGGCACTAGTGCTGCGGAAACGACGATGTTGCAAAAGAAAACATAGTTCGTTTTTGGTTCCAACATTTTCATTCTGGAAATTTCGACCTGCAGAACTTGCCCCGTGGACGGCCTGAGACCCAAGTTGATAATGAAGTATTGAAGGCTATTGTGGAAGCGGATCTATCGCAAACCACGTCCGAGTTAGCTGCAGGCTGCGGTGTTAGTGTTTTAATTTACTTGAAGCAAATTGGGAAGATCAAAAAGCTTGAAAGGTGCAGTCCAAATCGCCTTCACAGATTTTATTGATCCCCGTCCGACTGGTTTTTTTTGTAAAGGGATCAATGAACTACCTATGAGATGGCAAAAGTGCATAGAAAACAATGGTTCATACTTTGATTAATTAAATATATTATATTTCAAAATATTCGACTTTTTGTTCCTCCCATACAAAATGCCAATTTCATATGTAAGGACCTAATATTTTGAGTAGACAGACACATAAGGTTGTTAACCTATAATCAATACCCAGAATTTTTAGTTTGTAAGTTTAGTAATGTATAGTATTTTTTAAACAATCCTGTCCTAACGGGTGACCGTAAATCAACAAGAATAAAAAATTCACACACGAAATAAAAAAACAAAGTTAAAATTTAATTAGAAAAACAATATATCTCATACTGTTTGAGTGGATGTTATTTATTTCTTTTTTTATAAAGAAAAATGTATAGTTGCAATATTTGTAAATATGTGAGCACCATGTATCTACATAAAAATATAGTTATCTTGCTAGGTACAGGTTCTTCATATATAAATATCAAATTACATTGATACAAAATATTGTAAAAACTTCTTGTTCTACTCCATATGAAACCTTTTGGAAGGCGCAACTTGAGTAATTATTTTTAACTTGTAATTTTTACTTTCAAAAGCGCCCTTTTATTTGAACTAATTGAAATAAATGATTTGACTACTATCCTATACTATACGACTATAGGCATCAACAAATGGTAGAACTTTTGTCAATTCAATCAATGGACAATAAAAAAGGCCCGTTTACCTATGTCACTTTTTGATTGTAATATAGCATCACATGTGCCTTGTGATGCTGTATTACATATCAGCACCATCATATGTGACCTTTCATACGGACCATGTCGCCTTCTGACGTTTGAATCATTTGGCACATTGAATCTAACGTTGGCCATACACGAACCGCCTCTTCTTCTACGCCTGCGCTTGCGTGATAGTAGTACAAGAAGCAGTGTTCTTCATCGAAATCCATCTTGTAAATGAACTCGCATCAGTATTATTTTGCGGTCGAACACAACTGCTCCAAGGAGTCGTAGTCGACTGCATTATGCGGTCGTTTTGCAGCCGTGTAAGACTTCAACGCGACCGCTCTACAGCAGTCGGTCTCGCCTGCAACTTGCGGTCCGTCTATGGCCAGCGGAAGGCGATGTAGTTCTGCCGAGTTGGTGTCCTAGCTATGTAACAATTTTATTAAGTACATCGCAAGCGCGAATTCTCGGCACAGAACCAAGGGTAAAGTTCGGATACAAAAGTGATTAAAAAGTACACAGTACCTCCTAAGATTTGTTTTTCACCCGCTACTATAAATAGAATTAGTAGTTCAGTATTGATTAGTTTGAAAATTTTAATGAAACTTACGAAAACCGTAGTCACCAAATATATTGAAATCCACATTTTGTCTTCCGCTCACACTGAAGTGTATGAACAGTCTGATGCATGGCCCGCCTGTCGATTGTCGCGTGTGAACTATTCTTTGTTTTAGTTATGTTTACTAAAATAAGAATATAATCAACACAGTATTGTTATAATTGTCTTAGTGAATACAATGATTTCTCAACAGCTTTGTCTTGTTTTTCTGGCGTTCGTTGGTCATAGTGTACTGGAGTTCAAATAAAATACATTGTATCGAAATAAAAATTCTTTATTAGCCTCATTGATATTTGGTAAGGCACTATTTATTTTACAGTGCTTTCCTGCACCATGCGAACAAATTTTTGAAGTGACGCTTCTTTATCGGCGTTAGAAAATTCACCGTCACATTTTTCAGTTACGCGTCACATTTTTCGGTTACGCGCCATATTTTTTTGTCCCTACCACGGTTGATGCGAAGAGATTCCAAGCCATTAATTACAAAAATATATAATAACGATTACAATGATACTAATAATCTTTGTAGTAATAAGGTCAAATGAAATATTTGTATTAATGTCTATGACAATAAAAGTCTTTTGTTAAACTTTATCTAATTTAACTTTATTTAAACAATTTCTGTAAAGTTGCATATAATAGATCATTTTTTCGAAAAATAAGGTAATAAAGAAGTTTCACTTCTTACGTGTGTACTAGTACACGCACACATTTCTTTTGGGTATCATAATGATTATATGCAGATTTTAAAGAATTACACGTCGTATATTGAAAAAAAAAATCTAAATCTGATCTAAACTCATAACTTCTGTCTGCCGAAGCATCACACATTTTTATACGATGCCGTCACACACCGTTTTCGCCTTGTTCAGTAATACTGAATTGGAGTGATTTCCGTAGACGCAGAAATCTTTTTGCGCCATACCTCAGGGACTTATACCGTACAAAGTGCTTGTTGTCAGGGGAATTGAATCTTTATTTACTTCAGATGGTAAATGTTTCTATTTTCTCTCCATATAATATGTCGATAGTTTTATTACAGAGATGGTTCTATATTTCTGAGTTACAGGTCTTATAGCGTAAGAAAGATAGACGTCAAAGTCTGCTACTTAAAAATAATAAATTACTTAGACGAGCTGATGCAATTTCATCTGCCTATGTTTAGGTAATATGTCCCCAAAGTTCTTGCGCCTTGATTAAACTACGGAATATCTTATTATATACATTATACCTTACAAGTTTCTCAACGGATTTTTTATATAAGTCTGTATTTAAGGTTCTTGATTCAATCTTTTGTAATATAGACATATCTAAAGAACGGTCAGTTACACATTTCAATGTCCGATTAGTTGGCGAGTTAAAATATACAAAGTGAATCTTTTAAGCTTCTGTTTGGATACATTTTGTTACCAATTCAAAAGACTGATATAAATCCACAAAAGTGTATATTTTTTTTATCTTAATTTTCTCTTCCTCCGCCTCACAAACTCAAACTATAGGCCATATTTTCTGAATACGATTTCCGAGCTACCTACATGACATTTATAGATGTATTATGATGATGGATGCACACAATTGTTTGGTGTGAATGGATCAATAGGCGATAAACAATCAGAGGTCTGGGCTATTCTCTACTGCACTAATCGTTTCTATCTACAGTCCACACCTTTGTTTCGCTGGCAGTCGTATTCCAAGATGTTTATGTTTTTGAGGTATGAATAAGTAAAGCTTATTTATACCTCAAAAACATAACCATAGCCATTATTATATAATAAGAAATATACAAAACCCAAATATTAGGGATGCAATCTTTAAGCGATCTATTCTGGGTAACCTGGGTAAGAAAGAAAATACAACGGGTAAAGTGCAAGACGTGCTTAATCAAATTACCAAAAATAATAAAAAAACACTAAAATTTTTCACACTGAATCTAAAATAAACTAATAGCTAATCTTGTCGTTTATGAATAAAAAGAATGTGTGCGTTTACACACGTAAGAAGGGAATCTTCTTTATGGCCTTATTTTTCAAAAAATGATCTATTATATTGTGCAACTTTACAGAAATTGGTTAAGTAAAGTTAAATAAGATAAAGTTTAAAAAAACAAATAATACAATTACTTCATTTAACCGTATTACTACTAAGATTATTACATAATTCATTAATTGTGATAGATTTATTACTATCATTGTTATCGTTATTATATATTTTTGTTATTAATGACTTCGAATCTCTTCGAATCAACCGTGATAGGGACAAGAATAAGATGGCAGGTAACGGAGAATTTTTAAATTTTATTCCAACGCCGATAAAGAAATTTCCCTTCAATAATACAAATCTTTAAGTAACGTAAAGGACTAACTAAACAAAAGTAATGATAACCTAAAAATAAATAAATGAGGAAAAACTTACCAGGTTTTAACAGTTACCTCATCCATAGGAAGATATCATTATTGCGGACAGAAATGAAGTCCCGACCTAGGTGAAATCATTTTATTTACAGGCTTTCAACCATCTGTGATACACCAAGATTACCATAGATGTGTTGTGTTCCTCTGGGAATATTGCACTATCAATCATAGATAAGCTGTGGTGCAGTGCTTCGAAGTCTGGTAAAAAATATCGATAAACACATCTCTTTGCAGCTTACGGATGACAGACATTGACGTTGTTGCTTACCCAGTACCCGAATTCTCTTCTATACAAAGAGCGCGTTGACCATGAAGCTACGGCCGGATAAAAAGGCCGTCAATGGTTTTATTCTCATATATGTTAGCTGACCCGGCAAACGTCGTTTTGCCATGTATATTATTTCCAGGAAACATTTTCTAGTTCAATAAAAATAATCTATCTACCTATGATATATATATACCTATCTATAATAAAAAATAGTGATTGATCGTAGATGGTTGACAATTAAGGGTTGTACTATTTGATTAACAAATGATCACGAAACAGATACAGAAGTCTGAGGCCCAGACTTAAAGGTTGTAGCGCTATTGATTTTATTTTATGAGTTATTGTATTCGTGTGAATATGGGTGTGTGAATTAATTGTGTGTAAAAGAATTGAATTTGATCTTGAATCGAATCCCTATCCAAGCATGAATTGCTGTGTCAGAGTCTCGCAGTGGAGAACTGGAGCACTGAGGCGCGCCGGCCCGTAATAACAATTAGTTATGTAAAACGTTAAGTTAATGTAATTTTATCATTTTCTAAAATAGATTACTTGGCTTGCGATAAAATATATCGTGTAAAATTCAAAACCATGTTCTATATACCTTTTCGTCATAAAATGAATTCAAAGTGTCAAAATTGGCTATGTTTGGATTCATTTTCTATCGAGCGAAGTTATTTAAATCGTGTATCGATCTTTCAAAATGGATACATAAACTACTCAACTCCACCATATATTATTTCCATGCAATACTTCAAGAAACGATGACAAAAAATGGAAATAAACAATACACTGTTTTTGGAGTTTGGCGACTTCCTTATACTTGTCTGTACACATTACCTCATCTATTTTGTATTAATGACAGTCATTAGGTTTTTTTACCGTTTTAGCGCCTTTTACGCTAATCTTAGCTAAGGTATTATCTTATGTTCATGTTTTTAATTATAGAGTAACTACGAAACGTGTCACAAACAAATTTTCACCCTTTCAACTTTACCAATGTTTAAATCATATTAATTAGTGTGCAAGTTATTAACGCTTTCTCGGATTCGTTAAAAACTAAAGTCGCCTCGCCGCGATGCCAGACTTGAGATGGTATTATGCAAGAGATACGAAACTATAATATGACTATTACGATTAAAATCAATCTTTAAAGACACTAAGTAACATTTTTGTAAATATAAACCTATTTTTATACTTATCTATATGTTAGTCATTAGTTTTGGGGTATATTGGAAGCATGTCTTTATTGAAAGGTCTTGGTAGTGACTGAAGTGGCTTCGGCGGTGACTCTCATGGACACCGTAAGTTAGAATCCTGGGTGTACACCAATGGACTTTCTATGTGCGCTTTTAACACTCGCTCGAAAGCATGAGAGGAAATTGACATACCTTAGACCCAAAAAGGCAGTGTCGTGTATCGGGTACAGAGGGCTAACCTACAAGCTTATTAGAAAAAAACAAATGATCTAAAATCACATACACAATTCTGAGGCCCAGAACTTAAAAGGTAGCGCTAGTGGTTTTTACTGGGGTAAAAACGCAACTCCAACTTCAAAGGAAACAAAATCGAAGTCTGAGGAAAGACTTTATTTTGTATATTAGTATTAAGTTACGATAAGAATAGAAAATAAGGAAATAAATTCTTTCAACTTCGAATGTTTCTGTATTGCTTACGACCATCTCAAGGAATGTGGCACCATCTTGCGCTAATTGGTCGGAGACTCCGCGTGGAGATGCGCAGACGATTTATAGCATTCCTACCTACTTACGCTTTTGCATTATATCATTAAGTAGCTCTTATATTCATTACCTAACTAATTATTTCTACGTGCGTCCGGCTATAATTTTGAAACAAAAAAAACACTAGCAATACAGCTAATCTAGATAAAAATATTATGATTAATTGAAGTTATTTAGTTTCGATAGGATAATCAACATTTATAAAACCGAAAACAAATGACGGATACGAAAGGCATAATCACCCCTTTTATACAACCTGTAGTATGCCGAATTTGTTATCATGGAAACCACATATTTACATAAAAAACACGTAACCATGTTTTAAGATACAACGATTATTGTTTATCAACGTAGTTGGCTAATGAATTATTTTGTATGTAAGTTTGATAGTACTCTCAGTATCCACAGCGCTAATGTGGGAACCGTCAGAAGTGGTTAATTGTGATTTCTGTGTGTATTTTTTATTGGAAGGTAAAGTAATGAGACCGCTCGGCGTGTTTTAGACGATACGGGAAAATCTTACATTCTAAATGGCTGATCAAATGAATCTGACATAAGGAATTAAGTAATTTAGAACTACATTAAAGTACTTTTACGACTAAAAAGAGCTTAGTCAAACATTTTCTCTAATTTTACTGTAGTACTATCATTATTATGTTTCATATGCCTGGTGATTCTCGTATGCGTATCTCCACCTCCGGGGAACACATTACCGGTCTCCGAGTCTTCGCTTGGGGATAAGTTATTTTTGATTAGCTCATATCGGATTATCCAGGGGTTCTTAAATTGTTTTAAAGAGCAGTTTCCAGTAATAGAGCATTTCAGCGTTATTTTAGGTTTTGTATATAATTATTATTCCATTCGAGAAAGGGAATCGTCTTAATTTAAACAAAACATTGTGTGGGTAAAATACTTATATATCTCCCTAATAAAGCATCTATTAATGTTTTAAAATATAATAAAAATCTCTATAGTATATATTTGAGATGGCGAAGGTTTTTGAGAATTTAACTAATTAACGTTCGCTTCTTGTTGTAGACAAAAACTAAGTAACATTTTATGAATGGAAGAAGAAAGAATAATGCAATATTTAAATATATAAATTTAACTTAAATAAACACGATTAAAAAAAAATACAACAATAATTATAAATAACTTAACTGTTCTTTAAATAATTAATTTGACATTTGCATGCCTATTATTATTTGACTGACTGTTCGGTTTGTTATAATAAATTCATCTGAATGTAACACTTTCTTTGCAAATAAACCATTCTTTATGAAAACGATGTTATCAAATTAAAGTTACCTACATGTTAAAAACTCCACGCATCTCCAAGACAGGTCATGAGATCTAGAAAAAAATCTACAATTTACATTAAAACAAACTATCATAATAACGTCATTAAAAAAACTAGTTAAAAGTAATATCCACAAGATTGTACCGATCTTGGCTCATGTTCAAGCCGAGCTGAGCAAGGCAGAAAATTAGACTTTTAAACTCGCGAACAACTTCGATTTTATCGCATTTCTTCCCAGTTTCAAATACCTCAAGACTGAGGTGGATTACATGTTTATTACTTACCGTTTAATACGACTTTATAATTTCTTTATTACTTAGATTTTATGTTCTAGTATTTTATAATTATATTGCACGCACGCTTAATATTTGTTTTTAGGTCTGGGCATCAGATTTCTGTATCTGTTTCATGATCATTTGTCAATTTAATAGGTGATTAGCCTCCTGTGCTTGAGGTTTGCTTAATTGAGAACTGTCAGTTAATATAAGTGATATTTTGACGTTTGTAATTGTTAAAAGTCACATAGTATACATTATTTTATGAAGAACATTACACACATGAATCTCCACACATTTTGGTTGTTTGTCTACGACGGGATAAATCTTCGAAGAATGCAGTATTAGAGAATGCACAGGAAGGAAGGATATGTTTAAAACGTGGCGAATTTTTAATTATCAGCCACATCTGGCAATCGAAACTGCCTCCTGATCTGCAGTCATACTAAGGTACACTTACACACTAGACAAGGACTCTGTCACTTTTAATTAGAGAGTAAGGGCCCTGAAGGTACCCGTTGTGGTGATAGATCATGATGTATTAAGTTCATACATATTATGTACGTGTTGGAAATGGTATGGTTTTAATAGTGGTAATGGAAAAATAGCAGTCTGAATGTAACTTCTTAAATATACGACATAAGCCCTCATTACAAAATAAATAAGAAACTAGCTGACCCGGCAAACGTCGTTTTGCCATGTATATTATTTCCAGGAAACATTTTCTGGTTCAATAAAAAAAAATCTTTCTACTATAATAAAAATAGGTCTTGAACGTAGAGGGGTGACAAAAAAAATCAAAAAAATTGTCTATAAAATAAAATAATTTTTTTTGAGGTGGACAACTCTTATCACTTAGGGGGTTTGAAAGATAGATAGTAGACGATTCTCAGACTTACTGAATATGCATAAAAAATCATAAGCATCGGTCAAACCGTTTCGGAGGAGTATGGGAACGAAAATTGTGACACGAGAATTATATATATAGAGATTAACTCAAATATATAATTGTAATAAAATCTAAATTTTCAGTTTTTAATGTTTAACTAATTGATAGCATTGATTTTAATTGTTGCAGTGGATTAATATACTTTTTGTTTTTAATTCAAGCCAAGGACGGAATATGGTTTAGATGATTTCGAATAATTATTTCATTGAAAATCATATTTAATTAACCATTAAACGATTCGATCATTTAATATTTATGAGATTTAAACGAATTTTGAAAACAGCATTAAAATAAATACGATTTATGATTACAGGTATTTTCAAAAATTAATAGACCAATAAATATTGCGTGTTTTCAACGATATCGGGGATTGGCAATTTATTATAGGCGGGAAAAATAAAACGAAACTGGACAGATCAACCAATTGTCATTTATTTATAACTTCCGGTTTCGAACCATAGTCTTTCAGTGTATAACGTTGTTCATTTTCCAAATTTAAATATTAAATCGTTTAACAATATTGTTTGGCGAAAAAAAGGCGGGAAGTGTTGAAATAGGCGGGCGCCAAACTTTTGAAAATTAAATTAAATTTGATATCGCAGGATCAGTTAAGTTGTAAAGTGTATATATTACTAGTTATTATTGTTTATTTATTTGCTTAGTTTGTTTTCTTCCCCTGGTAAGTAATTGAATTGTATTATATGTAAATAGGAATATTCTTTAGGCGTCCATGTTGGAGCCTCAAGACAATGGAGTCTCATGTAGTCACAATCGATGCATCGGGAATGGAAACAGAAGGTTCAATTTTAGATACGGACTGTTCGGATAGCACGAAATCGATTAAAAGAAAGAGAATTTCAGGTAGAAACCAAAAGAAGAGAAGGAATCATAGATATACGAGTCCATCAGAATCCCAACTTTCCCCGAATAATTTAAAGGATAATATTATTTCTAAAGTGCTTGATGATAAAATCAATGTAATACACCATAATGAGGCTGCTCAATCTGCTTCAAGTAACCCTCGCGCTGCTAGGTCGCTTTACCAGGCGTCAGACCCTGCGCCTTATGTTGTCCATATTCAAAAAATATTACAACCAAATCAAACTGGGTCTATTCACCCAGTACAATTTGGATTTTTCCTGAAAAAAAGTTCTATAAAAAGCATAGTAGAGGGAAGCATCAAAAAAATTGGAAGGAACATGTTGTCTTTGCAATTTGATTCATTTCAGGATGCTAACACATTTTTAAATCACAAATCTCTAGAAATTAATAAATATAAAGCATTTATTCCGGCCTTCACTATCACTCGCATGGGAATAGTGAGAGGTGTTCCATGTGACTGGGACGAGAAAGACATTATAGAAAATATTGAGCTTCCGCAGAACTGTGGAAGTATTTTGAAAGTTCGGAGACTAAACAGAAAGGTATATGAAGGCGAGACGCACAAGTTCATTCCAACTGAGACCGTAGTTTTAACCTTTGATGGAAAGGTGTTACCTCCCAGGGTCTTTATATGTTTCAACTCCCTATCTGTAGATCTTTATATTTACCCCACACTGCAATGCTTTAATTGCTGCATTTTTGGTCACACAAAAATGCAATGCAGAGGCACTCCAAGGTGTTACAAATGTGCTAACAACCACCCAAGTATAAGCTGTAAGACTGAAAGAGATGATGCTGTGTGTATGTTCTGGTTCTCATTTTGCAACAGACAAAAAGTGCCCAGAGTACGCTAGACAAAAAGCTATCAAAGAAACAATGGCTAGAAACTCTATATCTTATTCAGAAGCCAGTAAAGTACATCCACCAGTTTCGAAATCCTATGCAGACGTTGTTGCTTCTGCTTCATCGGCCCCTTCTGGTCCGACTACTCCTTATTCCAGTCCCTATAATTTAACAAGCCCTTCTAAAAGCCCCACACAGTCATTTAGGAAAACAGTATACATGTAACTCTAAGCTCACTGTAAGCTCGTCCCAGAAGTACTAGTAAGGGATACGATCAAAAAGCGCATGCAGAGCTTATTGAACATTACAGCAACATTCCTTCCTTTTCTACAGGTTGTCGCAAAAATTATAATGATTTGTCAGAAATCATAACAAAGGATCTCATAATTTCTATAATTCAATACCTTTCACAATCTGACATAATTAAAATACCGTCCAACGATGCCACTTCTTCAAAAAGTTTTTTAACTCATGGACAGACAGGACCATCCACGAAACCAGTCTCAGTGATTCAATGGAACTGCCGGAGTATTAATAGTAAAAAAAGTGACCTAATTTTTTTATTGAACAATTACAAACCATTTGCTGTGTCTCTTCAAGAGACTTGGCTTCGTCCTGGATTCAATTTTAGAATCCCAGGATATATCTTATGTGGAGTTGCACTAATTCTTAAGGGAAGTGTGCCCTTTGTCCACATACCCATGCCTAATCACAGTGATAAATTTTCCATTATTGCTGCTAGTGTAAATAATATTTGTATTGTAAATATGTATATACCTCACCCTTCCACTGAAGTCTTTGACGATATTTGTAGCATTCTATCTTCCCTCCCGCGCCCTATTTTGGTCATGGGAGATTTCAATGCACAGCATTCTATGTGGGGAAGTTCTAAGTCTGATCATTATGGGGCTAGAATCTTAGACATCTTAGATGATAATAATTTATGCCTTCTAAACTCTGGTTGTCCTACTAGAAGGGCAAAGCCCCACGAGGGTATCAGTGCACCAGACCTTACCCTGTGTAGTCCTTCCCTTGCTCCTATATTAAACTGGTGGCCTCTATCGTCTTCATATGGAAGCGATCACTTTCCGCTAATTATAACATTTCCTCAAAAAACGGGCGAAAAGACGTCAAAGCCTTCTCCCCGGTTAAAATATAGACTTAAGGATGCCAATTGGTCGTTATTTAGAGATAAAGTTCAACAAAATTTATCAACCATACCTCCAGTAAATGACAGCAATAATAATCTTTGTACTGAAGCTTTTACACGGGCACTACTACAGGCTGAGGAAGTTAAGAAATGAAGTTAAGCCAATTAAAAATAATAGTGGCAATGGGCATATTCCATCACCTCCTTGGTGGGACAGCGAGTGATCTGCTGCTATAGCTGAGAGAAAGATGGCCGAAAAAAATTACAGAGAAAATTCTACAACACAACATTTTAATATTCTTTGTAATCTTATAACTAAAACACGTAAATTATTAAAACAAAAACTATTCAATGGGTGGAAATCTTTTTGTGCTTCAATTTCACCAGACATTTCTTCATCTGAAGTTTGGCAAAATATTCGTAGATTCAGATCTGCTTTTAAACCTCAAAGGTCTCGCTTTATGGATGGCAATACAGTTGATTTGTTTCTTGACAAATTAGCTCCACCATGTCCCATCTATAGAAAATATTTCTTCTGACTCACAGCCTTCTCTCTTCTCCCAGCATGATAGTAGCGATTCATTCATTTCGTTTAGCCTTTCAGAACTCAAAGGGGTTCTTTCAAAACTTAGGGACTCAGCCCCAGGTTGTGATGGAATTCCATATTCTTTTCTACAAAACCTGAATGACACATGGCTTTCTTATTTTCTCAATTTAATTAATTCTATCTTAACATCAGGTAATATTCCTTCATCATAGAAAATCCATGAAGTTATCCCTATACATAAGCCCAACAAACCGATTAATGATCCATCATCATACACACCAATTGCATTAGCTTCAGTTATTTCCAAAATTTCTGAACATTTAGTTAAAAATAGATTAGAATGGTTTATTGAGAGTAAAGGGTTACTATCTCAAAACCAGTTTGGATTTAGGAAAGGCAGATGTACGATGGATAGTGTCAGTATTTTTATGACAGACTTAAGATTGGCATTTTCATGTAATAAGTCTGTGTTAGCAGCATTCTTAGATGTGTCTGCAGCCTATGATAATGTTAACCTTTCAATTCTGAAACAAAAAATGATTAATTTAGAAATCCCTCAAATTTTTATAAGCTTCACTATCAATCTTCTCTCTGGTAGAATGCTTAAAGTAATATCAGAAGACTCCTACCAATCCCGTATTGCCTGGAAAGGTTTACCACAGGGCTCAGTTTTAAGTCCCTTACTTTATAATATATATTCTCATGATGTGGAAGCCTCCCTTAAGGGTAAAGTTAACTCACTCCAATATGCAGATGATTTACTCCTATATATCTCAGGTGATTCTGTTGACAAAATGTCTGATACTATGACATATTCCCTTAAGTTGCTAAAAGTCTGGCTTGACAATAATTCTCTAAGTCTTTCGGTTCCTAAAAGTGTTATGGTCTTATTTTCACGTATGAGACTTCCTCCATCAGTGTCTGTATTTTATAATAACATTAGAGTTCCCGTTCAAAGTGAAGCAACATTTCTAGGGGTAATTTTAGACTCAAGATTTACAGGAAACCCTCATTGCAACTATATAAGTGCCAAATGTGAGAAGAATCTAAATATACTGCGTTGCCTCTCTGGAGTTTGGTGGGGAGCCCACCCTTTCTCTTTAAAGCTTTTATATAATGCCCTAATTAGAAGTATTTTAGACTATGGAACATTTATACTTGAACCCTGTAATGCAGTAGCTCTCTATAAGTTAAACATTATCCAGTCTAAAGCTCTGAGAATAATTGCTGGGGTTATGCGCCCTATTAACGCTTTGCAGGTCGAATGCTCTGACGCCCCTCTGCACCTCAGACGACAATGTCTATCTGACAGGTTCCTGTTTAGAGCATTCCAAGTCTATAATCATCCTCTTTACTCTAAGTTATGGTCTCTGTTGGATTGTATGGATTATCCGTACTGGGCTCATAAATCGCCGCCATGCCTTATTGTTAGTCTCCAAAAATATTTAGCTCTTCAAGCTCCAACACATAGATCACAATTCCTTCCTATATTTTGTGTTAACTATGATGTCTTAATATTAAATCCTTCTATTTTGCTTGATTTTGGTATATGTAAACAAGACCCTTCTGCCAATGCCAAATTTATAGATATTATTAACAGTAACAGCCGATGGAAACATTGCCATTTAATTTTTAGTGATTCTTCCAAACCCGGACCCGAGGAGTGTGTGGGAGTTGGAGTTTTCCATCAACAGTTTGGCATTGTACAGAAAATAAAATTGCCTCCAGAGACTTCAGTATTTACTGGAGAATGTTTTGGTCTGCTGAAGTCTCTGGAGTATATTTTAATCATGAAGTTAAAAAACTCATTAATTGTAAGTGACGCTAAAAGTGCCCTCCAAGCCTTGGAAAGATTTCCTTTTAACAGTAACCGAAATAATCATCCAGTCATTATTGCATGTCGTGATTTATTGTATCGATGTTGCATCAAGAATTGCACAGTTTCTTTTGCTTGGATTCCGGGGCACTCAGGTATTTTTGGCAATACCAAGGCCGATAGCTTTGCCAAGGCTGCGGTCAATGACGGAGATCTGGTTCCGTACAAAAACTTTTCTTGTGATTTGGCTCTCCTACCTAAATCTCAGTTACTGATTTCTTGGACAAACATTTGGCGTTGGCGGCACAGCACGATTCAGGTCGATATACCTCCTAAACCGTGGTTTTCAACTCTGACGCTTGGTAAAGCTATCACTTCGACCCTTATTCGTATGAGGCTTGGCCATGCATGCATTCCCTTGGCAAGGCTTAACCTTTTACCTAACGATATATGTCACTGTGGCAATGACGTTGGGGATTTTAATCATATATTCTTTGCCTGTCCTCAACATGACCGTTCCGCTTTTATTTCCTCGCTTTTGTCCATTAAAATTCCTTTTCCTACTTCAATCTCTATCCTTCTATCTAATATAAATATTGATGTATATAGAATTTTAGCCAGTTTCATTTTTCATAACAATTTAAAATTATAATCATTTATGTACTTATTATATACCTAATTTATCTGATCCTTTTTAAAATTCCAATCCAATTTCCAAACCAATAAAATAAATCTAATAACACACTTCCTAACTTTTTTGCGTGGCTGACGCACAAACCGTGCAGGCCAAGAAAGGGAAAAAAAAAATTGTTTGGCGGCAATACAAGTTGGTCGTATCTATGATTTTAGATAGGTGTGATAATTAATTTTGACATTATTTATTTACATTCTATAATATAGTTGTTGGTGCTCTTTATCTCAGTAGCATAGTAAACGTATCATTCATTTTCACTCTAAACGCTTTGAGCCCTTCCGGTAATAGTTGCTGTTTTTAAATGTTGAACGGTAAATTATCTTTAAACACAAATACATATAGACGTAGAAATAGTCATTGCGTAGCCGTTTCTTTAACTATTTAATATATTTTAAAACTAAAGTTTTACATGTCCTTTATAACAGAATATAAAATATAAATTAAATTTCTCTTATCGTCTCACAGCATTCGACAGTGTTGCTAGCGTTGGATTTCGATTTTCGATATAAAAGTCGGATTATTTTCAATTATTACGTTTTACGATCGGTTGGCGCCGCGTATTAAATAGGTTTTACGTGAAAATAGAAAACTCACTTAAAAAAAGATATTATTTGCAGTTTTGTTTCTTTTCTATACAATTAAAACCTGTATGGAGTTGTGAAACATTTATTTAGATAACCATTAGATAAATTTTATTTAAATTGTCTTACATTATACTAGCGGATGTCACACAGGCACACATTTATTTTTTTAAATATTAAATTTAAATATTACTCAGTGTTGTAGCATAAGGATAAAATATTTTTTAAAGTCGGAGTTTATGGTTCCTCACAAACTTATTAAAGTAAACCTGCTTATAATAAGAAGTGAAGCGTCTCCTAGCAATCGTTAGTCCCGATTACACGTTTAAATTTCGAATACTTTCCATAAGAGCAAACAATACCAGCTGATACGGTGAAAACATCATCAAGCCGGTATGTCATACATAAAATCGAAAGAAATGCAATCTGTGGCTACGTCACGTAGTTTATAATTATTACACGATCTGTGGAGATATGTTCTAATAGTATATAGACACGCATAACTATTAGTAGTGACATTATGTAGTTCATTAGTCAAATGAGATAATTACGAGAATTCCACCTGCGGTCTCAACCATGTCTGAGGGATTTGCGGAGACGTTCATACATTAATTAACATTTATTTAGCTAACTGTTAACCGCGACTTTGCACGCATTAGTGACATTACTTGACAAATTATAGTTAAGTATTAGTTATTGGTACATTGGAATTTGTGATTAATAATTTTAATATTCATTAAATTATCAATTCATATATTATTTTAATTAAGACTGTATATTTTAGAGTTAGATTGTAACCCATTTTTATCTCTAATTGTTTAAAAAAGAGCATACATCAAAGGCTGGCAACACGTACAAAAATGGGTGTTCATGGCCTGCGATGCCTTGACGATGATAACGTTTTATATTGTTAATAATATTAGTAGTAGTTGGTTATTTCTTTTTATAAATACATAATTTAAGTCCGCTTCACACGCTTTGAGAATTAGTGAATTATGGAATCGACTGCCGGTTTGGGTCTTCCCTGAGAGATACCATCTCCAACCACTAAAAATTGGGGGGCCATATTGCGCGATAACTCCCTTTTTGGGCGTCCCGTAGACTTGTTTGACCCCCTATTATATAAAAATATCTTAGAAATTACTGCAAATTCTCATAACTATATGCATCTCACAGCTGATCCTTCTTAGGCAATTCATTTAGGATCTGCGCCATTAAGTTGCAGAATAGGCTGCCTGCCTTCATACGATTGGCTACTTCCCTAACATCTTTTTATACCCTTCTGCATATACATATCATAACCATATCGTATCCTGCTCAATCGTGACTTTTGTAATTCTTATTCTTTTGTATTGCATCGTAATTCATGAATCCGTGAGATTAGCTTTTTTATTTTATTAAATTGTGTTGTATATTTTAGATTATGGTTGGTGATTCTATAATTTTATTCTTCATATTTTAGTTCTTTCCTGGCTAGGATTGCTTGGCCTATAAGGCCGTCAGTTGCATCCCTTATAATTTATATGTATTATGTTATTTGTTTTTCTATAAATGTGACGAAGTGTAAATCAATAATTACGGAAACAAGTGAAACTCAATTGTATTGTAACTATAACGAACACTATCTATAGCTATGCGTCTATTGTAATTAGTTCCGTGATCTACAATACCCTAATCTTCTTTATGATATTATCTAACGTAGTCATAATGGTATATTAAAATTATTTCAAATTAGAAGGCATTACCTACGTAAAAAAGACCTAGGACGGTGTCTGTCCCATGCCCCAGTTACCTTAAAGCATAAGAATGATGACGCAAACATTCAGATCATAGCTGATTGATCGAAGACAAAATTTTCACTAAATCAATATGACGAATATTTGGCACGACCGAAGCCCTGGAATTTGCATCAGGCATGCCAAATATTTAAGGCACCGGTATTGCTAAGCAGATACCATGGTTGTCATCGGTATTCAATGTTTAGTGAAGGAATAATTGATTTAATATATTAAATCATTAAGTGTTAACAAAACCCTGAGAGCGTGTTTTAGAATCAAGCCTTTGCCCTGATGGATTGTTTCTATATGTGAAATACGGTGAAGTTAAAAGTTACGATGTTATTTTCATATGGTAACGGTAACCATGTTAACAAATATGGCTAAACTCGGTGTTAAATATAGGCATTTTATGATATGACCTATATAATTTACTTAACTTATTATTTTCGTCGTAATTTCTTTATTTCATTCAAATTTTCAATGTTGACTCCCAAATCCAATATTTGTATTGAATGGGGTTTGGGAACATCTTCAAAAGACGATACATTAAAATATGCCGTCAACACGTAGTTGTCACGTAAAGGGGTATATTTTTATGGAATACATAATTTTGTTTGACTTCATACGCGACGTTCATATTTGCCGAAGTCTTCACGTCCTACATGCAAAGAATTATATTAGTGTCCATAGTTCTGCGGAAATGTTGGTCTATTTGTGCGACAGCTTTTAAAAGCGCCCAAACAATCTTAGACTAGTGACACGTGACCTTTGTACCTAGCAGTGTACGTTATTCATTTTCCGTAGGTGTCTTTAAAATATTGCGTTATAAATCTTACTTCTGAACTTTGATATTTTATTAAATTATAATATTTGGCGTCCTAAGTGGCTGGTGCACTTCATATTAAGCTATCAAGTAGAAACTTCTTTCGTTTACAATTAGCGTGTCACTGCCGCAGGAACCCTTTTTGTACTATTTATTTTAGTATTCTGTTTTATGTTTTGTAGTATGTTACCTCTATATATCGGTAGATTCTATACAATTATCCCTCAGACTTTAGTTATACACAATTCTTTTCTTTCGTAAATTGATACATTATGCCTCATTTATTCTTTGAACCAATATTATTTAGATACAAACTACTTTTATACGAAACACAAAAAGATTTGATCTTTCCTTTTTCGTAGACATCTTTATTTAAGCTTCCAATAAAAATACATTTTCAAGTTACATTAGATGAATAAACCGACGAACAATGGAAACAAGTGCACTCGTAACGAAACAGGGTCTTAGCAAATAGAGGGGGGCGAATGATAGAAAATTTCTCTCAAGAGCTTTTCGACTGCGAACTGGCAACCTCCTTTGAGGGTAAGACGTCCAAGACTAAAACTTTGTGGTCGGACTTATGATTTAATATCTTTCTAGTAACCAGTTTTGGTTTAATATATTAAATACTCTTATCAATATCATATGAAGACATTAATGACGTGAATAATAGAGGCATTTGTAGCCTTTGGGTAAAGTACTCTTCCTTAACCATTTGGATCCATCTTTTCTTTTATCGATTTCTGTCATCTGCCCACATCTATCTTGGAAGGCACCTCTCCAACGTGTGGCTTCAGAGGTTCATTTTTGGTCGACATATCAAGCAATATAGCTTAATGGTAGGCCCATTTCTGCTGTACATAATATACAAAATACTAAATTAATAACATACTATAATAATAAAATACTAATACAGAAAATGTGAAAATACTCATTCGCCTGATACTGTCAAATTGTTCACTCTGTGTTACTCCGTAATAAAAATAAGCAGTAACAGTGACTGTTTAGGAGGTGCAATTAAATTGTTATTTCTAAGTATAAAGTTAATATTGTAATGTAAGTTCACGTTATCGATGACAGAAATACCTATATTATTAGGTTACTTTTTACCGCAACATGATGATTTAAGTTTTAATAAAATTAGTTTGAAAAAGTATTTGTACATTGTACATTATAGATAGTTTTACCAATCCTACCCAGTTATGTGCATATATAAAGAAGTATTTTTTGTTTGGCTTGGGTATGGGAGGATACAACAAGTAAGAGGTAGGGAGGGACATTACTATCAGAATATAATTTTTTAATATTCTTAGAGGTAGAAATGCGGAAATGGTGGAGAGACTGCGGCTGCGTGTGCCAAATAATAACGCTCGGCATGGTAAGCGGTTGCAATTGCTTACAGTGCGCGTACATATTTACTCAACAAGCGCCATTTACGCTTGTCTTGCGCACACTGAATATTATTGCACGACAGACGGATATATTTAGTTGCACACGGGTTGAATTGACATTTTTTTTGATATTATGTTTTTATATTAATTAGTTTTCCATTGTATTAGTATTAGGTTACTACATATAGCATAGTAAATAAATAATGTACGTATAATAAACGTTAACAAGAACGTTGAAATAATAAAACGTCATTTGTTTGTTGAAAGATGAAGAATTTACTATTTACAAACACAAGGTAATGTTGAACTATTAAACTCGTACGACAGTGTCTTTTCATCTCTTGTATCATTACACCATGTTTCTTAGGACAGAGTTTTTCGCAAAATTATTCTTTTTACTCAGCTGTATTGGATTATTGTTGTACGCTATTTTAGGTTTTTACACATTCCAACTGAGATACTCGAATATTGATCATGTAATCAGCACTCAACATAATTTTTTACAAGAACCAGTCCGTAAAGAGACAGAAGATTTGCTATATATACTAATTTGGACGAATAAATGGCACCCCACTGTTGATTTGGAAGAAGGTCAGGATGTATTTATAAACAATAAATGTCCATACACAAATTGCTTCATCACAGCTAATAAGTATTACCAGAATGAGAATATAGAAAAGTTTGACGCAATCGTGTTTAATGTCAGTACTATGCAAAATTGGAGAAGTTCAAACACACCAAAAGAACGATCACCTAAACAAAAGTATGTATTTCATGGTATGGAGTCATCTTACACGTATCCAATTTGCCCCATTCATATGGATAGCTTCTTTAATCTGACATGGACATACAAATTAGATTCTGATATACCCCATCCACAATTCCAAGTGACGGATCTAAAGGGAAATGTTGTAGCTCCAAAAACAAATGTTAAATGGGATACAACGAAATACAATATAACTAATTACGAAAAGCATTTAACGCGTAAACGGAAAGCCATGGTCTGGATAGTCGATAAATGTAACACATTAAACAACAGACTTGAATATGCCATAAAATTGCAAAGTATATTCAGATACCATTTTCTTGATTTTGACATATTCGGCTGTGGGATGTTTGAATGTCCTGAAAATATATGCTATCGACTTATTAAACAAGATTATTACTTTTATTTTGTACCCGAGGATAGTGAAGGCACAGATTATGTTACTAAAGATGTTATTAAGGCATATGAAAACTATGCTGTTCCAATTGTCTTAGGAAATGCGGATTATAAAAGGTAACTATAATTAATAGTAATAAACTGATCTAAAATTGTCGTGATTCATGTTTTTCATGTGTCCTTTTTTTTAGTATTGTCCTGATCACTGTTTACATACGTTTGAATTGCTTTGTTTTGTTTGTTAGTTTTTTTTCTAAATACCATGTCTTATGCATTTTTGCACTTCTTGCGCTTACTTTGTCTAATCACTAAATAAATTCAAAGCTCTCGTTAAACATAACTTAATCAATAAAGCTATTTATAAGTTTTGACAAAAATTTAAATGATTATAATCCTTGGGATTGATTTGCTCCAGTTCAAACAATTTGTATGACTCAAAACTTAGCGATTAAAAAGCGTGGTGGAGAGTTTCTTGCCTCTTTCAGTTCTTCTTGCCCGCCAAAGCCTTTGACTTGCCAACTGGTAGTAAATGTAAAGATGGAATTAATTTATTTTTTTATTTTTTTCATAAGTATCCTTGTTTACCTATATGAATAAAGTTTGAGAGCAACAGTCCTCAAATATATATTATTATTATTAACATTTGATTAAGAGAAAAAAAATTGAATCAATGATTCAGTATCTAGAAAGTTCCTCCCATTCATGGAAAGTTGTTTCTATGGCTAACACGAAATTCTTGTTGCAGATTTCTTCCCGAGGCCTCATACATAAATATTAAGACCACATCAAATGAAGCATTAGTAGAATTGGTGAAGTATCTCATAAACAATCCACCTGTATATCAAGGCTTCCATAGTTGGAGGAAAACGTATGTAATAAAAGAGGTCACATTAGAGAAGGGACTATGTGACCTGTGTGTTAAACTGAATGAGTGGACAGGGATAAGTGTTAAGAGGAAATTCAGAAATTGGTGGTACAAGGAATCCCTGAGAGATAGGTGCATTCCAGGTGGAGCCGAGACTTTTGCTGAGGTTTTTTCTTATGTTAATGAGACCCGGCATTAAACCTGTTAAGCGGTCATGTTTAGAGTTGAGATCTGTGGCATTTGTGCTTTAGATAAGCTTATAAGCTAAACTTCCTTGCATCAAACTTAAACTCGCAGTAACTTCATTCATATAGGTAATCAAGTACACTTATGAACGTCAACAGAAAAGATGTTAAAGTGATTCTAAATTTACATGTACTACCCGTACTACAAGTTTCCTAATTATACCTTGTTTGATTTTGGATGTTTGACATCCAATATAAACTGGAGCCTCAGTTCAATGCTATTACAGTTTTACAGCCATGAGAAACGTAGGACTGTCACATGAGAGTTATAGTGCTAAGTCTCAACTCTAAATTTTACCCTCAAACTCAGTTTAAGAAAAATATACTTAACTAGGATTTTCTCGAATGCAAAATTTATTGTTAAACGATTTTTGGTTTGTTTTACTTCTTTTGTTTTCCTACGATGGTTAATTTAATATACGGTAGTATATACGCGCTATGTATCGAGTCTTAATAATACCAACAGAGTTGGTCATAAATCTCTAATAGTAGACTAATAAATACACATTAAAGGACATAAATTTAGTGAACGGTTACGGACATTATTAACGTATAAAGAGAAGTGTTGGCCTAGTTCAGCGTACGACTCTCATCCCAGGGGTTGTAGGTTAGATTCCCGGTTATACACCGATGGACTTTCTTTTTATATACGTATTTTAACATTCGCTCGAACGGTGAAGGAAAAAATCGTAAGGAAACCGGCTTGGCTTAGACTCAAAACGCTGATGTGGTGTGTCAGGCGCAGGAGGCTGATCATCTACTTGCCTATTAGATTAAATCATGAAACTGATACAGAAATCTGCGGCTCAGACCTAGAAAAGGTTATAGTGCCACTTATTTATTGTATTTTACTAACGTATAAAGCAATAAAAATAAATAATAAAATAAATATAATTTAAAAAACGTAGCGCATTTAAGACTGTATGTATTTAAAAGCAAAATCATTTTTTATAAGCTAAAGGGCATGTTATTGAGGAAACTGACATTTAATTTTGTAAAGACGACCTTTGCTTTAAAGGTTAATTTAAATGTTAGAGTAAAAAATAATTTAAGTGCTTAGGAGTTATATGCTAAGATTTTTAACTTATACTTCTATTCAGTATTATTCTAGTTGTATGTTTAATAATAACTAGCGGTCCCGACAGACGTTGTCTTGTCTTAATTATGAATATTGATTACCAATACAATCAACTCAACTCCGATCAAAGCATTTGTTTTAAACGATATTCATTTTTCTTACGTCCTCTTTGACGATATTTGTGCTGCACGCATTCTGGCAATGTTAAGTCAAACGCCATAAGGTTACACAAAAAAGATTTAATAGTAAAAGCGCAATGCACTGAAAAAAAAATTGTTATCGTAACAAAAGTCAGGATTACTTAATATTGTGGTTAAGTATTCTTACATTTTCCAATTTTCCGCGCACTGTTCTTATTTTTTTTTTCTTTCATAAGCTCCTTCTGACAATAACAAATACAACAAAAAAGGAATTAGCGAAATTGGTCCAGCCATTCAATAAGTCGAATATGGATTCATTTTTATAATATAATATAATAATTTCTTAATTTAGATTATATCCATATGTAGTTTTAGTAACGTTTCGCTATTAGTTGCTAGGTTAGTAAACAAAACAAAAGACTTGTTGGCCTCAGGCGTGCGACGCTCATCCCTAAGGTCGTAGGTTCGATCCTCGATTTCAATTCAATCAATGAATTTCAATGGATTTTCTTTCTATGTGCGCATTTTACATTAGCTCGAACGGTGAAGGAAAACATTGTGAGGAAACCGACTTGCCTTAGACCCAAGGAGTCGACGGCGTGCGTCAGGCGCAGAAGGCTGATCTCCTACTTGCCTATTCAATTTACAAAAGATCATGAAACAGATACAGAAATCTGAGGCCCAGACCTAAAAATGTTGTAGCGCCATTGATTAATTTTATTTTTTTTATGTATAATGTATGTAAGTTGAAATATGATTTATTTTCGCCGCCCTTGCGGTAGCAATGTTACCGTTGCGTTTTTATTTAAAAGCTATTCTATTTTAGATTGTGTCTGTTTTTGGTGATTAATAGTTGCGTACAAAGGTATTATTTCTGAGTTGCAAAGAAAGCTAGTATTTAAATAAAACCTTCTGAGCCTTGATATCCACAAGGGTTTATATTGAAGAAGTTTTTTACATAAATAAAAAAAATATATCCTTTTGTGAATATAGGATTATTCTCATTTATAATAAAATATTCGCGTAAGAGCAATGATAGTCTGTAATAGGTAATAGATTTACGGGTTTTAAAAGAACGCTTCCATCGAAGATGAGATTATCCATTAATCTGAAGTGTAGAAGAACTGATGAATATTCAAGGAGTCATAATCATGCCACTGTGCTTCTAATTTAAATTTCGAATATAAGCATTTTTAAATCTAGCGTCAGGCAAAATCGTGTCAGTAGAATTCATGGGAATTAATTATTACATCGTTATCTAGGTTAATATATAAATATGTTAAAATCATTTAAAAATTGAATATTATAAATAATACGGATACCAGTATAAGTGATAAAAAACAAATCTTTAAGTATCGTGGACTTGTATATAACAAAATATTTTAATGTAATAGTTGGCAAACGGGCAGGAGGCTCATCTGATGTTAAGTCATAGCGCCTGCCGATGGACACTCTCATTGCCTGAAGGATCGCAAGTGCGTTGCCGGCCTTTTAAGAATTGGTACGCTCTTTTCTTGTAGGTCCCTTAGTGGAATTGGTTCGGACTTCAGTGGGCAGTGGAACGACGGACGTCGAGGTAATACGGATGGTGTTTATAAATAATATTAATACACTTTTTCGTTTAGTATCGAACAGAAGGCTAATCCGCAACTTTCTAGTAAATAAAGTATTAACAGAAATCAGCCCCACGACTTGTTGAACTGAAATTGATGTTTTTATCAGTAACTTTTATTCATCGCAGTTAAAACAAATGCATTTAGAACGCGAAGAAGTAATATCTAGTAATTACACGCGTTTGAATTCGATATGTTTAATATGCAAAATCTAGTTGACGGCAAACTCGATCGTCTATTAGCATACTCAAGGGGAGGTGATGAGGGTCAGGAACAAAGCTTGATGAATATGCGAGCAGGCGCACTCCACGGTATACTAACCAGATCACCACTTGACTTGTAGACTTGGGGATAAAATAATTATTCGATAATTAATACATTATAAAATATAAATAACTCGCCGCTTGGTACGGGAACGTATTATGCCTACAATGCAACCAATATTCAAAACAATTGACACAATTGTATCGGTTAACTGGATGAAAATCCGAGCAGGCGTCTTTTCTCGAGACCAGGTTCGACAAGAAGGCATACCTAGAACCATTTAGGGTTGCAGTGCCACTGGATTAGATATTTTATTTATAATCATTAGCCTTTAGTCGATTTTTGGGTCTGAAACAGCCGGTTTCTTCTTTTCGTTCTTCGTTTAACATGCAGACCTTCGCAATTAGAGTCTAAGTGCGGAAACTGCAAGAGTAAACTTGATTGCGCGTGGACTTTAAAGACTATATGGAAAGGACCTAAAGGAAGGAGAAGATTGCGACCTAAAAAAAGGTGGATAGAAGATATAGAAGCGAATGGAGAAAGAAAGCCATGTATATAGATATTTGGAAAAAGCTGGGTCTGATCAAGAAGAGTACATACTCTTTATTACATAATAAATATAATCTATATATCACACATTTGTAAATATTGTATTTTTTTTTAATTAGTACAAAGAATGAAAGTATAATTAGTACTAAGCAGAGAGACTAATGTGAGTGGTGGTAATATCAATAGTGGTAAAATGCTCATTTGAAATATAAAAAAAAGAACAATTATTTTTTAAAATATGTAAAGACAATGACATCACAACTAAGCCAGGGGATGATCGATTTACACAACACAAAAGGTTAATTCCCAAAATTAAATGACAATTTTTGTCTATATATTGTTCAGCATTTGCCTATATACGGAGCAAAATTAATTGGTCTGAATTTTATTTCGCCCTCAATACAGTGGGGCTTACAGACCGGTATTGTAAACTACAATCAAACTCTGCAGGCCACAATTGGATTGTGAGATTCCACCAATATATGGTAGTCGATAGGTGTTAACGAACCGCTGCGCACCTGCGAGTTTCATTGTTCTAGCACCACTATCGTTGGAACTCGATTCGATACATTGCGTCGAAAACTTTGTAAATTTTTAATAAGAATTACAAGATTCGATTTTGTTAGACAGTTTGAAGACATAACTAAAAGATATATATTTTTTATAGAACAAGGGGCAAAAGGGCAGGAGGCTCACCTGATGTTAAGTGATACCGCCGCCCATGGACACTCTCAATGTCAGAGAACTCGCAAATTGTCGGCCTTCTAAAAATTAGTACGCTCTTATCTTGAAGGAACCTAAGTCGAATTGGTTCGGAAATACTTCAGTGGGCAGCTAGTTCCACATTCCACAATAATTTGATACTCTAACCTACTATAACCTAAAGCAAACATAACGTAAATAAATGTATAATACTTGTGACTTGGTCGATCACCACCGATCCAATCCACTTAAACAAATCAGTGTAGTATATTTGTTTCTTCATAAATTTTATTTGGACCAATAAGTGTTCTAAATGGACTGGATGGAATGGAATAGTGGACTAAATAGTGTTCAGTATGCTTAAGACGTTCAACAATGTAAAAACACGAACAAACTTAACTTAAATACATGTATAATATGTACCTGTAGCCTGTTCGATCACCATCGATTCAATCCACTTATTCTTTTGCAAAGTGTAGTAAATTTATTGGTGTACATAACATTTTAATTTTATTTCCGTTCTAAATAATGTTAAAATGTAAGCGTATAGAACATACATGTGTTATAGAGAAAACTGATTTTCTTAGTACACTAATATTAAAGGCTTCGAGGGCGATAGTAGTGGTATTAATATAACTGCGCCTACGAACACGCACCTGAGCACTGCACACAACTTCACATGCAGTCATTACATGTTATGGCTTGGAATTATTGTGTATTAACACAGTTTTAATTAAACATGAGATATTACATGTATTAAACGCATTACACTATGGAGAGTGTTCTGATCAGTTGTTTTAGTTGATCCATCCTACCTCGTTTAACTAAAAATTTCAACCGCGTCACCTTGATGGTGTCGGTTCGATTCACTGGATATTTTCCTTTTGCTAGCGAACTATGGAATCGAATCCCGTTAACAAAACTGGCAACGCACCCGCTTGCATATCTGTCAACATAGTTTGATGCTCAGAGCCCTATCCAAGTGTATGAAGGTTATTTTCATATGTCTATTCTGTAACAGACTTTACTTGCCATAATTTTTGAGAGATTTCAATCAATCCAAAGGAGGAGGTTTTCAATTGAAAGAAAGAAAAGAAAAAACTTTATTACACATAATAAAAAAATTTAAAAGAAGATATTCACTAGCCGAGTCGGTTACAATTACCTGGGTCGTGGGTCCATCTATCCATTTGAGATATTAATGATTTTAGTTATTTGACGTAATAAGTTCTACATAACACAATATTATCTGTTTCAGCATAGGACAGGTTGAGAAGATGTTGCTGAAGATTGTTAGTCAATGTATAAATTTCGAATTTAGTTTTTAAGAATGTGGTTAACGTTAAATTCAAAGCTTACTCTTTGTGATTAGCTTATGAGTTAATGGATAAATGAAATGGTTTTACATGAATGATGAATCGAGACTAGAAAGTCTCATAGTGGCGGACACCTAATATTATTTATATATTAAATAATAAATATTTTAAGGAATATTTATTCATTTTCACATACAGTAGATAACAAATTAGTTTGAAATCAAATTAAATAAATATTATATGCATAATGAATATAGTTCCATCAATACATATGATTATCTTAAAAAAATAATTTAGCATACTGGTGAAAATAAATTCATCGTTATTCGCTCAAATATCTGTGATTTTCTTTCGTAACAATACAAGAAAAGCTTTTTCTTAAGACATTTTCATGCAAATGGAAATTAGAAGCCAAAATAAAAACCTGATTCACCATCCATTGTTTTGCGTGTTGACAGGTGTAAATAATTGATTACGCCCTCACGGCCAATCGCGCCGCCCGCCCTAGGGGTGCTCAAATAATTTAATGGATGAGATTTTCACTAATTATAGAACCTTTCAGGTATTTATAGTTATACTATGTATACAGGTTAAAAGGCACATCCAAATTGCATTTTATTTCTATTAAATTTTACTTATATGGGTTCATTTAAGGTTCATCTTAACATGAGGATTGTGGCAAAACGTCTGTCAATTCTGTATTAAAATAAAACTTAAACGAAGAAGACTTTATTACAGACTATATCACGTATGTACATAATTTTAGTCATCATAATATTAGCTGATAATAAAAATTCTGTATAACTTTTGTATTCGAAAGGAGAAAATATCTTTTCATACTCCCAAAATGAAATTGATTATCTATCAACGCATTGTAGGAAAACAGTATTCAATAATAAATCTGAGCCAAGTTGTCAATCACAGATGGCTTAGACGAATGATTCGGGCCCTTTAATGCAGAATATGAAATAACTTTTTCATAATACGCCATTTAAGTCAATTCTTTATGCAAACTGACTTATTAAAAATGAGTTCAACACGTCGGAATGTTATATATTATGAGTTTTGTAAGAGTAATTTGGATTGTTTATGAGATCCTTCAAGAATTGAGAAAGTTAGTAAAATAATTTCCTTTTTGAAGCCAGAAGGTCTTAAAACCAAATATGGTTTAAACAGGCCAAGACTTTCTGGCGATCCGAAATGGTGCCTGATGCTTTATAACACTGGTACTCTTACTTTTAACAGGCATCAGAATAAACTTTTAAAGGTACATCAAAACATTAGTAAAAACGATATGCCGTTATTATACCATTTTCCATAGTGCAACGGCGTGAGCGGAGTTTATTGACTCTTTCTTCTGGGATTTCGTTGTGGTAACAAAGAGATTGGTCATGTTATAAAAAGAATGGATACAAATATACAAGACGTGAATAAACCTTTCATTTAAAAAATATTTATTTTAAAATCCTTTATTAATAAACTGAACACTTTGACAATGTTCCTTATAATCTGGGTCCCACCAATTTCTAAACTTTGAATAGTGCTTATTTAAAGAGATATTATTTACATTTAATTTAGTACATAAATCACACATGTGAGATCTAGGTCTTGCCATGTAGTAGTAATGATTTTTCCAATCGAAGAAATATTCGTATGTTGTAGGATTCTTTATTAGGTAATCGATAATGGCACCCAACTTCTTGATATCAAAAGATTGGGCATTGATATAGGAGCCTGGTGGTAAAAATCTGCAAACAAATAATTTCCCATTAAAATTTATGTAACCTTGTAGACGGACTATGGTGGTTCTATACTCTATATACAAGTAACCCAGATATTAAAATGTAAAATTTTCATTAGCTTTCGTAGAATATCACTAGATGTGGTAACAAATATGTTTGAAGCCAATGTATTTATTTTTTGGACAGATGTTTGTTAAGTCATGATAACAATTTATTTAAATTTTAAATAAACTGCAATAAAGCATTCACTTGACAAATCATATAAATGAAACTTGGGCTCATAATTTAAGTCATAATTTTGTGTAAATCCAAAATTTCGTATCTTTTACAAAGACTATTTTGATGGTAATTTACCTGTTATAATGCGATCCTCCTAAGACGATAGGTATAGAAATATGTGTCATTGCTCTAACCATTCTTTCTGTTATATAATCCTCAGCGAATGTTTCTTCTAGAACCATTTGAAAGAAATAATGTTGTTCTATAATATCATAACAATTCTTTGTACTTCTCTTAGGACACTTTTTATCACCACAAGGCCCGTATATATCTAACGTATAATTGTACCCTTTGAGTTCGTTTTTAAATTCATTAATAAATTCTTGGTGTTTAACTTTTAGTTTACATTCAGTGACGATCCAAGCCACTGCTTTGGTCTTCTTCCGCATTCTACTTTTATATTTATCGGTATGGTCCATTTGTCTCGTCCAGTTTATAAACAACTTAGGTCCAACTATTTCATTATTGATGTCGTAGATATTAAAAAAAGGATGTGATATCTCGGAATTTAGCTTGTAAGTCCAAGTCCAATTGAAAAAGTTATCAAAAATTGGATTGCATACAGGGTGCATGTCTGATGGTTCAAGGGAGTTGAATACGTAAATTTGATTTGGCGAACGCGTTATCTTAATATTTTTTTCCATTAATTTCATTATGTCTCTCACTTTGAAAACCACTGCATCGAAATTCCTATGATCATCTTTCAATAAATTTTTATCGTATGAAATATAGCAATTTATATGTGGACACTTCTGTTTTATAAATAACTTTTGGCCAATTATTTTCTTGTTATAATTAAAGCTTGGATTAGCGATAGGACTCCAAATAAGGATATATTTTAAGTCTGTGTGGTACCTCAAGGAGTTTTGTAACAGTTGGAGGTAATTACCATTAACCAAATAGTTTGTTAGCGAACAAATTAAAACGGCACTTACAAAAACTCCCGAATATATGAAGAGTCTTTTTATTGTTTTTCGGCACGGGCTTATGAATATCATTTCTCTAAGACTCTCATAACACGTGTAAACTATACGAAAATATGCACTGAAATGATTATTGATTGTTTGATTTAGACGTTTTGAATTCTTTGTACAAAAAATTGTTGATTTGTTTACGTTTTTCGTTTACTATTTGTTTGTCGTTCGGTGCAAATTTTATTTGAGGACAAGCTCGTTAGATTCTTTTTCTTGTTGATCAACTTTATTATATTGAATTTGTCGCTATATAACTTGTTTAAAATACTATTGATATAGAACTGTAGATGTCCATTGATAGTATCCGTGTTACATAGTTGGTAAAAAGGAAAATTCTAAGTCTAAGAGTAATAATGTTAAAGTTGAGTAGTGCTGGCACTCAGATTACGAGTGCAACGCTCAACCCTGAGATCGTGGGTTGTGGTTTTTCTAATAAATCTGCGGAATTAACAGAACAGGTAATCGACATGTCTTCGACGCAAAATTTGACACAAGGTACGTAATGTATATTGTATATTTTTTTTTGAAGTTCATAAATGTACAATGTATTACCTATATGAATAAATGATTTTTGACTTTGTCTTTAAGAAAAGGTCGTTAAAGAAATATACATAAACAAAGAAATATATGAAATCTAATTATTAATATTTAATTTATATGACAATATACTTAAATTCACTTATTCAAACTCGTTACTGTTGACAGCTCAGTATGTAATTTATGTGTTTCATTTCGTAATAAAGTACGCGTTTAACCAAGTGTTGAATTAAAAACTCGTTTTTGTGTCCCAAAGCGTAATTTATTGAATGATAGCTTTTGCACGCGGTTTCAAGATAAAAAACAATGTGGTCGTATTTTAAAACCATTTAACCACAATTAATAATATAGTTTGATGTACATCTTTAGACTTTTTAGCCTTTAGCCTTTTTAATCCAATCGCAAATCAACAAGGACAAGTTTAAGAAGGACTTATTTTAAAGATACAATAAAAATAAATAAATCTAAGTGGAATTGGTCGGGGCAGAAGGAGCAGAAAAGAGATAGCATTAATCTGGTGCCCAAGGTACAATAAACGCAAAAGAGGAAGACAATGTAGAAGATAGATTAGATTAAGGAAACAGCAGGTGATACATGGCAGAGAGTGGCACAGTGCAGATAGTAATGGCGGGATTTGGAGGAGGCCTTTGGCAAAAAGGGAACACAGATACCGCATAATAATGAGATGATAAAAATATAAATGTGTTTCAAGTTGAAATAAAAAGCTTTTATTATTATTTTAAATGTGTCAAAATGCTAAAAATTCTAATAGTATAGCGTAATCTCACTTGAAAATAACTTTTTTTTATTAAAGTTTTTTAAGTCAAAGAAGAAAAATAATTTAAAATATGACTGCCTGTTAACATTGTGTTTATTTCTACCGTTACAGTTTATCATTAATAGAGTTACAACAATCTAAAAAGATTGGTCCCTGTGGCAGTGCACCTTTAATGCTGGAAGCATTTACTTCCTATATTGCGATACATATTCGTTGAGCGAGCAAATCAAAAGAGTTGATTCTGTCATGACTGAGGTTGCGACATCTACAATATCCGTAATATTGAAAGAACTACATCTTTCCACTTGACCGTATTCAACGAAGAGCGGATCGAATCGTCGATGACGATCAATTTCCATGCGGCTTGATTCCGTTGGCGTTGCGAAGAGATGTTGGGTCTCTCTGCATCTTCTACCGCATTTACCATGGAGAGTGTTTAGAAGAGTTGTTCGGTCTAATACATGCAGCTGAGTTTCATTATCGGACGTCAAGGCAAAATACCATCCGTATCACCTCGACGTCCGTCGTTCCACAACTGAGCGTTTTCTAAGACAGTATTTGCAACGCACCACCACTATGTGAAACCAGGTGCCCACTGAAGTATTTCCTAACCAATTAGGGTCCTTCAAGAAAAGAGCGTACCAATTCATGAAAGGCCGGCAACGCACTTGCGAGCCTTCTGGTAATCATTAAGAAACATCCGGTGAGCCTCCTGCTGGTTTGCCTCCTATTACATACAAAAAAACCTGCATACAAAAACTCAAATTTGCTATGCAAGTTTGCTATTGGAATTCACAGAATAAGGTTGCAGCTTTGTGGTCACCAGTACTGTCCAAGCGTCAACTTTAATCTTGAATTACCCTCATATCAGAGTTAGAGAAAGTTATTATTATGAAAATAAATTAACAAACAATAAACTTTAATTTTTCTTTATTGTTTCTAGTTAGCCAAGGAATCTATAAAGCTCACCTAAACTAAATAAATCATTGCATTAACTAATGTCCACCACGTTAGACGTTATGCACAGTCACACATAATTTAAACGTAAAATTTTAATCTAAATAGATCATAATAGACAGATGTTTATATTTGAATTAAACGCAAACTGTGCTTGCTTATTTTCCGTTGTTACTCAAATTGTCGACACTTGAGTACAGATTAGCTTCGTTACCCCGCGGCGGAGTCTACCTGTGCTAGTGATGTCATATCGTTATCGATATCTTTAAATTAAGAGCAAAGTTTTGAAAGTGTCGACGGATGCAATTTAAGCTTGTGTTGCCTTCTGGCATTGAGAGTGTCCATGGGCGGTGGACCTAACATCAGGTGAGCCTCCTGCCCATTTGCCCCCTGTTCTATAAGAAAAAAAATTGTCGAGGCTTAAAGACAATAATTTCTTTAAATCTATATATAACATTTACAGCGATGAATGTAGAGTAATTTTAAATTATTTAAAATTAGAATTTATTATGTAGAATAAAATAAATTATGTACGGGGGAAAGAATGTGCTGTTCTTCGTCTGATTCAAAGAGGATCTTAAACTGGTTTAACGAGTGAATGCTCGGTCTGAAGATCTCTGGCTAAGATCGAGAAGTATCCTTAGCGGTTGAAATAACTTTCTTAGCGCGTTTCAGGGTTGTAGCAACAAAAACTAACAAAACGTAACTAACCTTCAAAAAAACTAACAAAACGTTCTGATTTCATATCTTTCCCTTTATAACAGGTTAATGCGTGTGATCATTCATTTGCAAAGCTTATTAAACTTATACCAAATTCAAACGCTTTTTCTCTATAGTAGGGCACACATGACAATGTATGAAAATAATTAAAGATCTGCATAGATTAACAAACTTTTTCATTGTAAGTTGAGAGGACTGACAAAAGGCTTACTAGATGTCAGTTCCTATACTCTAAGAAATCGTTTCTCAAGGGGGGTTCGCTACGCTTGGCAGGATCGGGTTTTGTATTTAAAAGAAGTCGCAGTCTGTTGAAGAATAATAAATACAAACTACTATAGGTACAAAAGATTCGTTTATTATATATTTATAGTGTAGTGTTACTAATCGTGGGTCGCGACATAAAAATGGTTGAGAAACGACGCTCTAAGAAATAGATAGCCTTTTTGTAATTATCTATTACTATTGAATGTTGTGTTGTTTTTTTCTGTGTATATATAGTTTTGTATATGATATAAATAGTTACCGCAATCTGTAATGGTAGCTTATTTTGTTAAATAAATAAGTTACTTCCCAACACTAAATTCCGCGTGGTCGCGCTCGGAAGCTCGCGGAATAATGATTTCTTTGAATCCTGTTTGAAGTGCTCGCCATTACCGACTTGGATACGTTTGTTCTGTATATAATAGCGTATCCCGATGCGATTTCTAATTGTTTTCTTTATTCGGTGTTTGTCTTAAATTACAGGGTTTATTTTTTATTTACGGTAGATTTGGTACGGCGATAATGTTGTTCATGTTGCCGAGTGCCATAGTGAGGTGGTTGATTGGTTGTAGACGTTGTAACGTTGCCCACGTTCGTGCAATCGAACTGCGTGAAGCATGCGTCAAGGTATCTTGTCCAGGTTTATTCTATTGAATGTTTAAGATTATCAAAGATATGGTATTACAACATCCAAATAGAAAGAAAAGGTTTATTTTATTAATACATTTATGACTTTTGAAATCAATACCTTGTCAAGATTTACACTATTGGTAGTTTATGAAATGATCAAGGATATAGCAACACCACAATTTATTAAATTATAAGATGTAAAACAACGTGCATGCAAAGTATATAATTGCATTATATAAGAAAATATGCCATCACAAATTTGCACACATACTTACTGAATTATATTAGAACAAGTAAGCTAGCAAGGGAAAACAATAAACAGGCAAACACAAAATGAAAAGCAAATAATAATAACTAAAACTAAATAGACACTTAGACCTCATTAAGAGCAAGATAAACAAAGATACTGTAAATTTGTAGCTTGTTGTAAAATATATCAAATAAATATATAATAAAATAAATCAAGGCATCAAGGTGAACAAAAACAAATAGTTTTTGTACCAAAACTATGTTAACTACTCGTAAGTACAACTCCTATTTTCTCTAAGCCCGGCTGGGAATGCTTTTTTGTAAGCGATTATTACTTGCTTTCACGGATGGAAATGGCCGTACAGTGACGGAAAAGTTGGTAGAACCGGCATGCCTTAAAACCTGATCTGAAGAAGACCAGGCCATGAACAACGATCTTAGTGCTATTGTTATTTTTTAAGCGTGAACAGCAGCGTGTCACCAGCACACAAAAATAATCAATGGTACGGACAAAGTAATGATCCCATTGGAGATGGACTTCATAATGGTACTATATTAATATTATTCAATGACAAAGGTCATGGTAAAATGATCATAGGAACAGCCAGCATTCGGTGGCGGAAGCACAGGCGGACTGCCTGGGGAGAGGGGGGCAAAACGGACAGCAATGCGCTTGTGGCCCTCTGGCGTTTTGAGTGTCCATGAGCGGCGGTATCGCTTAATATCAGGTGAGCTGTTTTAGGCAAACGGGCAGGAGGCTCACCTTTTTTTTTTCGAAAAAACTAAATAAAGGAGAACATTTTCGTGTACGGAAATAAACACTGATGAATTCTCAACACCCAGAAACAATTGAACCGTGAAACGAATGAAAAGGCAGCAATCCTTTGAGTTTTATCTCGCGTCTAAATCAACTGAAACACAAAGGTGTAGACGGACTCAATCAATTCGGAACTGTATAAAGAAGAAAAAGTATCGTGAAAACTGGGCTGTCACAGTTTCAATTCCATTTGGGTGAGAGTAACCGCACCAGAGCTATATTGTTGTGTACGTTCATATGCGGAGCGATTTTTAATTAATATATAATGTATTTCATATAAATAAATACATCAGTGTGGCTACAACATTTTTAAGTACTTATTATTTGTCAATCTATAGGCAAGAAGGTAATCAGCCTCCTGACACACACCGTTGACTTTTTGGGTTTAAGGCAGGGCGGTTTTCTCTCGATGTTTTCTGTCACTGTTCGAGCGAATGTTAGATTCACACATAGGCAGATAGTCCATTGGTGCACAGCTCTGTTTGCTGCTTCTATAATTCATATAGCTTTTAAATATACTTTACATACATGAGTAACTATGACATATGCATTGAGATACTAACGAACTTCATAGATTAACGGAAGTTTTTAATTGTCCGTTGCGTGCACTGACAAAATGTTTGCTTTATATACCTTTAGCGGTAGTTAGGGATTTTGTATTTTAATCTTTTAGTTTTAAACGACGCTTCTTATAATAGTAGACAAAATGATTGAAGTTTATGCCGAATAAAAACGTATATAATTCCGTTTACATTACGTTTAGTTATAATTGAAATTATAAGAAGTGGTAAGCTGCTCAAAATTCATGTTAATGTTTTACATATACGTTAAATGTTAAATGTTTGCGCAATCCTTGACGGCCCGAGTCTCGCAGTTGACAGTTTTGCGAGTTTTTTTTGTAGAAGTCGCAACACATGATTCCTTTTGTTTATCTCTCTTTAAATAATTAAATTTGTCCAACAAGTGTCAACCGTAAATTGTATCATTGCGTACATTAGGTAGACTTCCGTACACGGAATCACACAATCGCTCTCACAGCGACTGTAAACCGACCCGATACCCGCAAGTGTAAATCACAGTAAACATTGGGACCCGCGGCGTCTAGAGCTTAGTCGTTTACTGTGATTTAACACCTAATTAGTGGTCAGATAGGTGTGCGCCCTTATATGTGCAGATGCAAATTGTGTGGTTTAAATTCTCTTAACTCGAGTAATAAATCCTTTATTCGTTGTATAATGAAAGTATATAATATTATGAATTCACTAATTACAAGCATTACTGGAAGTAAAATATTAATTACCTATGGAGCGTCGATGTTTGAATGGGTTTGTGACGTTTGTGAGGTCGCTCCGTGAAGTGCCCAGGAGACTTCTGTGCTTCTAGAAGGAGCTAGGCTAGCTTAGTTAGCGCTTTACGCACAACGGACCTGATGAGAGTCGGGGTGCGGAAACTGAGCCCACCAACCTTTAACCTATAACCTTTTTTAAAGTTTTAAATCTATTCGACGTCCTCGTGGACAGAAAAACTGTGTCCCGTTTATGTTTCCACCAAACTATTCTAAACTTTAACGAATAAGTATGGAACGAAATGCTGCCAGCGTTAAAGGTTGCTTCAGGGATCAAACTTATTGAATTTGTTTTGATTTTCTTTTTAATAATTTTAATTATTACTTTGTAGGTTAAGAATGTTAATATTGTTTAATTGTATAATAGTTTTATAAATGAATAATTCATATTTTATTAAAATCTGACGTTAATAAATAAAAATTTTGAGTTTTTCTTTAATTCTTTTTTTTCTAATTACGTAAACAATAAATAAAATTAGTATAATTAGTTAGTATAATTCTAGTGTAATTTTATGTTTTTGATAATTATTTATGCACCTTATTGTGCTTTAACCTCAGAACATAGCTATTTTTATTATTATTTTATACTAAGGTTGCCTAAAGAACCCTGCCCAATAACAGGGCCGGAATTTCTGTCCTCGTGGACAGAAAAACTGTGTCCCGTTTATGTTTCCACCAAACTATTCTAAACTTTAACGAATAAGTATGGAACGAAATGCTGCCAGCGTTAAAGGTTGCTTCAGGGATCAAACTTATTGAATTTGTTTTGATTTTCTTTTTAATAATTTTAATTATTACTTTGTAGGTTAAGAATGTTAATATTGTTTAATTATATAATAGTTTTATAAATGAATAATTCATATTTTATTAAAATCTGACGTTAATAAATAAAAAATTTGAGTTTTTCTTTAATTCTTTTTTTTCTAATTACGTAAACAATAAATAAAATTCCAAAAGATAAAATGTAAAGATAATGATTTTAATTTAATGTACTATGCTTAGGGAGTGGTAGTCGCGCACGGATATGAGCACTGATACGAGATCTTAAAAACAACCACTGCTTAAGAATATAAAACAAAAGACGAAACGAGGACTTTAAGTCACACGAACATACCACCTGTGCGTCTTGTTAAAAATACATTAACTTCATGAAAAAAGGTATTATAGCCATCTCTGATTTTCTAATCAAAAATCTTGAAATTAAATGATTTGGAACAAAAACGGATGTAGTAACAATATAAAATTATAAAATTAAAACTATCACCAGGGCCACTTCAGCCATTGTTATAATTACACACGCGGTTGATTTGGGTCTAACTAACGCAAGGCCGGCAACGCACTTGCGAGGCAATGTGAGTGTCGATGGGCGGCGGTATCACCTAACATCAGGTGAGCCTCCTGCCCGATTGCCTCCTATGACATAAAGAAAACACATCACCGTACAAGAGAGATTTTCTTAAGGTGCTTTTTATGCGGCAGAGATAGATATAGATATTCATGAGGAAGTTATAAGTAATATTATTTGTCAAAGTTTTATACTTAAGGTTCAATACAACGAATTTGGGACAGCTCGCCAGTATTATATAAATTTAAGTTACAGGCAAACATTTTATATTTCTCAGAAATACAGAAAAGTAAATACATCGAATATCAGACTTGATAATTTCATTGAATCTTGGCGTCGCGCCCAAGTGCTTTCTATTGAACGTACAGTCGGCAAAAATATTTACTTCATATTTATATTTAATTCCTTATTTTCTATTACGTTACTTACCTTACCATAAGATAACAAAAATAATGTGATTGTAAGGTCCCTCCTTACCAGGAATGGATCTACTTAAGAGTTTTTGGCTGCCCCGTGGATATAAAGGGCCCCAAGTCCTCTCCGAAAATAATAGGCGATATTTTGAATTTTAAAAATATCTGGAATTTTACAAAATCCAATATAGGTGGGTACTTTGTGATCAATCAACTCACGATGCGATGCGATGCGAGATTACAGAACGGAATGGAGAATTCCCGGAAGTCGGTATATTTTTTCGCGTGGGCGTGTCGTAATAACCGACAAAATCACGATCTGCCGATGCTTTTTACCTGTAAGTTGTATGTATTCAATTCATATAGCATTATTGAGTATACTAAGCAAGGAGTCTTTCACTCCTTTAATTGTAATGGACAAATATCCGATTTTTAAAATTGAACATTCAATGCTCCGGGAGTCGAGTGTTGGGTTTCATATAACCGTTATGAAACAAGTGAAGTCACTGTTCTAAATACTTAATAAATGACACGTAAATTGATAATATTATTAACAGACAGCATTATACAGTCGTACAATTTGTTGTTAACATTTAAACGATTCAGGCATTAATTGAAGTTTAAGCTCTTCAAGATAAGATAAGAAATTAATATTACGATCGAAATCTTTGTTTCATTTATCGATACAATGTAAATTAAACTCAATGTCATTTGGATTCATCTTATCAGTTCTTTCTGCGTCTAACTTATGGTTGGTTGAGTTTCCACACTTAGACGCTCATTAGGTCCGTTGTGCGTCTAACGTAATGAATTTTGAAAATATTAGGATTATTTCTACTGACGCTACGCCGTTAGTATATAACTGAGTTACCTTTATTGATAACGTAATGCAGCGCACACCACTTAACGCTCAAACTTGTTACAATCTATTTATATTGTTCAAACTTTGTGTTAAAGCTTTGTGACATCATATATAATGTTTGGCTTGCCCATCGTCCACGTGCGAAAAGCAGAAATAGTGCTTTTATCTAAATTGTGTTATAAAATATTTTTTTTATGATAGGTATGTGCAGAATTATTTAAAATACATAGTTTATCTTTAGATGAGATAGTTTATCTTTAGAATTGTTTGTAAGGCTTAAACAATGAAATAAACTTTTTAGATTTTAGTATAATTAGTTAGTATAATTCTAGTGTAATTTTATGTTTTTGATAATTATTTATGCACCTAATTGTGCTTTAACCTCAGAACATAGCTATTTTTATTATTATTTTATACTAAGGTTGCCTAAAGAACCCTGCCCAATAACAGGGCCGGAATTTCTGGCCTCAAGTCGTAATCTTAAAATAATAACGAATAATTTTTTTTGTCGAGTTTTTCAAGCAATCATTTATAGTGAAACCAATTAGATTCTTTTAATGTTTCCCATATAAAATTATATCAAAAGATAAGTTGTTTACTAGAGTCGGAATTTAAAACAATTTTTTTCCGAAGTTTCTTTTGTGGAGGCCCCAGTTGTCCTCCCCTAAATGAATCCAGCCAAACTTATGTAACGTATTTTTTAATTGTATGTTTAATGTAACAAAGTATAAATAAATAGACGCACAATTAATTACCAGCAACGTCACTTCAAACAATAATGGTTCGTAGCTTCTAAAATAAATATTCTTCTACTGTTTTCTTGAATGTAAATGTCATACAGATAAATCTGATAAACACTGAAGTATTTCCGAACCAATTCGACTTAGGGTCCTTCAAGAAAACAGCGTTCCAATTCTTAAGACGACGGCAACGCACTTGCAAGCCTCCTGCCGTCTAAATAAATTTTGTATTGTTCTCTCATTAACATTATAACTATTTAACATTTTACTCCCATTTCAGTATAAACATTGACTTGATTGTAATAAAATACAAACAGATAAATTCCATATAATGTTTAATGTTCATACTATTATATAAATAAGATTTAAAGAAAAATAAGCGCATGTTATATAAATTTTCATACAAATCTTCAGCATTATTCAATTTTATTTAGGTCTCTTGTCTTCATACTTGAATAGCAGCCTTCCAAGCCTTTTTAAACTGTCCACGACGTTTTGAGAGCGGATGTTTGCGTCTGCATGTGACTTAGTATGTTTTTAAACATGTTCTAGAATGTTTAGCCGATAAGCTTTTCAAAGGATACTTTAAGTTTCTAGATACAAAGTGGTAGGATTATGGAAGTCTCTGTCGGTAGTTTTGCGAAACATTTTTAGTTAAATATTTTCTGGTTTCAGTCGCTTTTGGTCGTAGCGTAATTTTTTAAAGCTTATTCGTTAAAAATAGTTATTTTCCAACTATTAAGATTAACAAAACCTTAGTTTAAAAATATGTAATTTTTAGTCTATCGATATCTATAAGTAGTAGCATTTAAAACAGTAATATTACACTAAAACCACTGTTAAATAATAATAATAAAACAATTTTTACAGCCAGGAATCGAACCAACTACCTTCACTTTCGGTTATGTTCAAATACAGGAACAATTAAAACTATATTATAGATAATGCTCAACTAACTTATCGCGGCATTGATTATGGTGGTGACATAAAAATATCTGTAGGTTTCAGAAAAATTGACTTAAATATAAAAAATAATCACGCTGTGCATTCATTAGAACCATCCCAGTTCTCAGATAAATATGACAGTAATAAATCTAGTGTATCGTGGTGCAGAGGCAACTTCCGGTGCAAGGAGTCCGGACAACATGGCCGGGCGTATCCGCTTCCGGGAGACTTGTACTGGCTACTTTGTTGTTCCATCGGACTTGTTAGAAAATGTTTGTTAGAGCAATAATGGGATTACCTAGTTCAAGCATAGTTGAATAAACAAACATGTTTGATGAGTAAGACACCTTTTGATATTTGTTAAGTACTTCATTTTGCAACTAGTCATTTTCGTCCTATTATATTTTATATTTTATAATAAAATTGGAAATCGGAGAATTTTTTTTTAAGAAATTGAAAGCATCATCTTATATTTTTTGTGATGTAAAATAAATTATTCGTATTTAATGAAGACAATACTAATATATAGGTATGTCTAAAAGAAATTAAAAAGCCTATGTTATTCATGAATAATGTATTATGATGGCGAAATTTTAGATTAGTTTTGCTATATTTGAGGTGGTTATAATAACTTAAACAATTATTTCTTCATTATAATTTGTGTTTTGGGTTTTTAATTGAACCTGAATTTAAGCGAAACATAGACTGTGAATGACACTGCTAAAAGACTTGCAGGTTCGTTGCCGGCCTTTTAAGTTTTCTATAGACCATTCGAATTAAGAAAATAGATGAAAGTTCATACGCATCACTACATATAAGTTTTAATTTTGATAGCTGTCATTTAGGTTTAACTAAACATACAAGAATCAGTGAAGAGCAGTGTTCGCCTAGTGGTTTCGGCGTACGACTCTCATCCCTGAGGTCGTAGGTTCGATCCCCGGCTGTGCACCAATGGATTTACTTTCTATGTGCGCATTTAACATTATCGCCGACGGTGAAGGAAAACATCGTGAGGAAACCGACTTGTCTTAGACCCAAAAAGTCGAAGTCTGGAAGAAGGATGATCACCTACTTGTCTATTCGATTAAAAAATGATCATGAAACAGATGCCGAAATCTGAGGCCCAGACCTAAAAAGGTTGTAGTGCCACTGATGTATTTTATTAAACATACAAGAATATTTATTTGATGATCCTATCTTGCACTACTGTCACGATGACATTAAGCATGGTGATAAGTATATTTTTTGACAGTTAACTGCGACCATAGACAAGTATGAGACAAAAATAAAACACATTTGTCGTAAATATTTTATTTTATACGGAAACAGCTATGACCTACCATTTCTAGAATGTGAATATTATTCTTAATTAAGCAAGATTATAAGATGAACTGTACACAATTATACTAAAAGCTTGGAACTATTTTTACATTTTATTTCTAAATGTATTAAAGGTTATAATTTATTTCTAATCATAAGCTTCTTTGTGTACATATATTTTACAATTCTCATAAAAATAGGGATAAAATGAATAGTCCAAGCAGAGATCGGTAAATAATGTTGCGTACAAGTACTAAGATTCTTATAAAGTTTACTTAGGTTTTAGCCAGTTTAATTTACAAGACGCATACACAGAAAATTGATCACTACAATAACTGTTACATACTGTACAACATATTGTTGGCAAGTAGACCATTCAGAAGTTAGGAAGTTAACTTTTTATACGAAACGTTGAAAGCTTTATTTTACTAAATATTAAAATTGACAGATTACAGACTTCTAATTTCCAAATGGTACTATATTTACCGGATAGCATTACTGTCGCTATGGACTATTAGATATAACGACGAAGAAATTTGGTACAGTTTTAAGAACTTTTAAAGCTTTAATTATAATATGGACGAATTATGACGTCATTTCCATAAATATTTACATCAATATACATTAGACTTAAAAGATATTATAGAAAGTAAATCAGTGTACTTTGATTAAAGCATGATTAAATATTAACGTGTTTGTTGATATTTCCATATTTCAATGGTTTTCATGGTAACAGTAATTCTCTTTAGTAAGGGCCAGGGTCTACCGTAACAAAACACTATCGCAAAATATGCCCGGCTCAAAACTTTGTATGAAGAATATGTACAGTGCCAGCGTCAAAGGTCAATGCAAAACTTTTTAAATTTTTGTTTTAATTTTCGTTTTAATAATTTTTAGTATTACTATGAAGAAAATTGTTAGTACATATTATATATAGTATATTTGATTGTAATATATTATATTATTATGGACTGCTGATGTTGTCAAGTTTAGTAAAATAAAACTTTATTTAGTGTACAATGCACCTAAAGATGATATGTTTGGCTGACCACTGAGTGTTCTTTACATTTGACGCAGACAAACAAATATTAAAACTCACGATAAACCAATATACAGACAGTACTTTAAATCATTGTCCTGCTGATTTAATTTATATGAATTAAATAATTTGTGCTTAAACATTTATACGATTAACATTTAAACACTAATTTTATAATCACTACATTTGGTTCGAATAATACAAGGTAGGTTAAATGCAAAATTAAAATAATTTATTGTTTGAGTCACTATTGTTGATACAATATTTTATGATTATGTAATTCTAATTAATCATTGACAGCATTGCTAAATCTTCTGTGCTGCGGTATCGCATGCTGTGCTCGCGAGGCCATTGAGTAGCTGTAACATAATTTATATTAAAATCACACAATCCAAGGAGTTATGGTGAGATTCAGAAACAAGACACCGCGAACTATGACTTCCGTATGTCAAAATTAATTTTAGACTTGCGTAAGTCACAATAGTTAGGCTTTTGAATATCACGATTTACCAACATTTTGTAAAACAAAAAAAAAATACGATTAAAAAGAGTGGCGGAGAGTTTATTCCCAGTTCTTCTCATCTGTTCTACGGCCTTGATTTGAGAACTGGCAGTATTTGTAGAATTAGAAGCATTGTACATTGTGTTGCCTGAATGAAAAATGTTTTTTTAGTTTGAATTTGCATTTCATTATTTTCAGTCGTTCAGTCAATATTTATATATACTATAAATATTTTAGGCTACAGCCTCCCGTACCTATGCCATATTCCTAAAATACAATAAAAAATAAATAAGTTGCGCTACAACGTTTTTAGCTCTGGGCCTCAGATTTCTAAATCTGTTTCATAATCATTTGTCAATCTGCTAGGCAAGTGTTGTGTTCTGCCTTCTGTGCCTGACACACACCGTCGACTTTTTGGGTCAATGGCATGTTGGTTTCCTGACGATGTTTTCTTCGACGTTAGAGTGAATATTAATGCGTACATAGAAAGTATATTTGTGCACAGCCGGGAAAGTTGGTCTTTAAAACCTATAGTTACTATTACTTTTTGACCCGCTACCCCGACAGAAGGCCACTCCAGGAGTGTAGGGATTATGTGATAGGGTGAGATACACCCGAATACTGCAAAAGGCACCCTGAGTAACCGAAAGTATACCTGACCAATACCTACATAAAAAAATGTGTGTGTGCACTAGTGTACACACGTAAAAAGTGAAACTTCCTTATGACCTTATTTTTCGAGAAATGATCTACTATATGCAACTTTACAGAAATTGTTTAAATAAACACGAATACAAATATAAAATTATTTCATTTTACCTTATTAGTGCTAAGATTATTAGAGGGTTTCATTAATTTTAATATAATTATTACTATCATTGTTATCGTTATAATATATTTTTGTCATTAATGTCTTCAAATGAATGAATCAACCACGGTTGATTCGAAGAGACAAGAGAACCAAGAAAAAGATGGCTCGTAACAGAAAAATGTGACGCGTAACCGAAAAATGTGACGGTAAGTTTTTTTCAACGCCGATAAAGAAATTTCACTTGAAAAAAGATTGTTCGTGCTAGTAGTATATAATAACACTTGTAAAACATTCTGAAATAAAAAGCTAACTAGTACACGAAGAAAAGTAATAACATCACACAAAGTACACACAAGCAATACACCTGTAATTAAAAGTCTCTAAAGACTCAAAACAATGCAAAGCAGTCCGGTAAAATTAAAATTTGTCACAAAAGCAGGAAACAACGAAATACAAATACCTATTTTTTGTGACATGTTTTCTTTGAAAACATCTTTCTTTTGCATGCAACACTCTTTTTGGTTCGTGCCTTGCGGGAATAACGTGCTGTAATTCAGACATTGAAAGGTACTTAGTGCTACGTATATTTGAATCTGTATTATGTAGAGCAGTTGCTGTAGTCAAGCGTCGAAGCTCTTTTTATATTGAAAATAACTAGACAACGTGTTTTGACTTTTGTAAGCTTTTTTGTTCAGTGTTTAAGTTGAATTGCTAACAAAACCTTAGACATAATTTATAATATTGGTATATATTTCAGAAATTCAGATATATTGTTAAAATACTTTTAATTAGAGCCTGTTATTTCAAAAAACTGCTATCGACTTTTGACTACAAAGATGCAATTTAGTGCAAGATGATCATGCTAAAGTCATGTATGTTAAAATTCAAGATGCGTAAATTCTGAAAACGTGCTTCTTTATTACCTGTATAATGCATATTGCGGTACATATCCGGGCAGTTATTTGATGCCTGAAACAAATGCATATAAAAATATAAATTTTGCCATAATTCCATGACAACCATGATTGTACCCATAAATGCCTTGAAACTATGCTGAATTCTTGTTTTTGTCTTACCACATCATAAAATGATCAATTCAACAATCGTGCCCCGACATAATCGCAAAGCGGATGCGAAATATTGCCTCATAGTGTTTTGATTGTTAATGCTATTCGAAAATTCATTAAAGTTATTGGCATTTCAATTGTTCATTAGGTTTGAAAAATTAACTTACTGTGTTTCGTCAAAAATTTCCTAGGAATTTCTCCCTAACTATCATTTAAGTTCCTTAAGTGAACAGTTCAGTTTGTTAATATTAAAATTATGCATATTAGAGGGTCTAGCCATTTTAGAGAGGCTGAGGTGGTGGCAGAAAAAAGGTTGGGAAACACGTCCTTAGAGGAAAGGAGCCGTTCAAGTATTACCTGCGCACTATAGGGGAGTCGGGGGGATTGTTTCTTTGATTTTCTTATTTGGTGATTAGGTGCGTCAACAGTAATTATTTACTTTTTTGCACATATTACCCATCTATGTTTGAAAACGAAATGTATTTTCGAGGAATCATACAAAAAAAATTAATACGTTTATGTACTATTTCAGGGCTTTGCTTACGTTTTCTGACAAAAATAAGAGGTGGGGGGGATACATTTCAGTAAATCTGCTTACGCAATACAGATACCGGCAAACATCTTGTACAAATGCGCGGCGGCAGGAGAGTGACATGTCGATCGCGTGATTGGTAAATCAGTTGACGTTTGTGTCGCGCGCTGTGTACGACGTGCAAACTTTCCCCCACTCCCTTGTTTAATGCTCAAGAAGTTTGACGGTATCTGTACTTGAACGTACCCCAAAGGAATGAATAAATGAAAAATAATTTTATTAAAAACATCGTTTGCTAGTAAAATCACAATAAGAGCAATCTAATTTTGTTTGTGCATTTCCAGAGGAGTTCACAAATAATCCGCATGTCTCGACGTAGACCGCAGGGCACTAAGTTAATTAATTGAGGTTTGTGCTTTCTCTGTAATTATATTTCACGCTTTGACTGCGACATGCCGTTCGTCGGGTTCAACTGATTTATTGGATCCTATAGATATTTATTTTCATTATATAAGAAGTTGACGTGGCGATACGGAGTTGAAAATGAACGTAATAATAACCGAACTTGTTCAAACACACGTCCTGTATACACGTCTTACATACAAAAGAAAATCTGATAATGTAAATCATTCTCGACTCACTTGAACACACAAAAAATACATAAAATTTAGGAGTCTAATTACGACATGCAAAACAGCTGTTTATTTGCTGTATAGATAAATAACCTAGATACCGCACTTGCAGCGCCATCTGCCGGGCTGATTTGTGAATGTAAAAAACCACACCACCAAACACATACAAAAATTCGTTCAAATCGGTCCAGCCGTTTAAGAAGAGTTCAGTGAGCGAATGTTAAATGCGCACATAGAAAAAAGTCCTCTGGTGCACCAGCCCTAGGATCGAACCTACGACCTCAGGGATCTCGCACACTGTAGCCACTAGGCCTACAAGACTAGAACTAAAACTTTTATAAAAATTACATCAATATTTGAAAATCATATTTTTTACTACACATTTTTAATACTTTTATCTTTGAGATATGTTACGTATATCAACAAAAGAGTATCGTTTTGTTGAGTTACGGCTCTTAATAAAGAGAAATAAATATAAACTCCAGCAATTTGCAGCAGGTGATAAAGACAAAGTTTTGGGTATTATCAATCATAACTTAATTTATTCTAATAAGTAAAAGGTATCATATCATAAAGATACGCAAAATTTTGGAAAAGTATACAGGTTCTATATATATATATATTTTTGGTATATCATTACGTTACGCTAAATTTCGCAAGACAATGACACAAAGAACACATTGCGGACATAAGACATAGACGACACACAAAATCAGCAGTCTGTGAACACACACTAGATAGGCCTAATCATTACATACGCTTTGACCAACCGAAAGTACTTCCGAAAGAAAAATATTCTTCCCAAGATTGGTACGCGAAGCCATTGAAATCAAAAAACACCTCAATTTCAATAGAGAAGACGGCCTAAAATTATCAAACACCTGGGACCCAATAATATCCAAATTAAAATCTCAAGACAAACAAACCGCGAAAATAGAGGACACCGTGAGTCATTTTTGCAAAAACCCGTCATCTTTTAGCCGATACCAACGCCGGGGAAATAAAAACAGATAACACAACTTTCTCTACAGCTGTGATACTTTTGACATTCAACACCTTTTGCCTTTAGTCACCGTGACCATGCACGCTGTAAAGCACGCGAAACGTCGGAAAAATTGAAATTATGTAAAATAATTATAAGTTTATGATGATAGCTTCAATGCGTTAAAAAAGTGTTTTCTTTAAATGTGTAAAAGTTATGAAAATAAAAGACAATATGATGTATTCGTTTTTATTCAGATACTAGCTGTCCCCGCGAACTTCGTTTCTCCTTAATATGATTTTACTTAGGCTACCTTTTTAGTACATATCAACATGGAACATTTTGCTATTCTACCCCAGAGAGTTTGGTTTTCCCGAATGAAAACTTTATAGGGCTCTCTGTGAATTTTTCTTGATATAAACCTCAGAATCAAGCCATAAGTTTATAATTTGCAAATAAAAAATAAGCGTTGATCGTAGAAAGTTGAAAATTAAGAGTTATAGGTATTTTTGAAGTTTTTGAGTGTGGTCAGTGTGATCATTTGAAGTAAAAAATTTTGACAAGCATTAAAAACCAGTTTTGTTTTCTAATTTCTCTTTCGAACGCGAGGAAAAGACTCGCGTGCCAATAGCGACATATTGGGAACGAGGGGTTTTAGGCTAAACGCATTTTTCTTCTCCAGATACCTCCTCAGGGGGATAGATTAAAACCTACATAAAAAGTTTATTTTGATAACGTCAGATTTCAGAACCACATCGATCCATTCGTAAAGGTGCTGTGATGCCTAATACACCGCTTTCCTGGGCATGTGGTGATAAAACCTTATGGAAGGGATTATACATACCGGAAGACCCTGTTTGTTGAAGTTAATATTAGTTCTGACAGTACGATGGTGTAATGGCTGCACTGGGCGGGCATTGTTGCCGAGTGGCGCCTTGGGTGTTAGCTGCGATCCTTGCATCAGACGACGAATTGCGTACATCTACAAGAAATAACATACAACTTAGCGCTTCTACTTAATATATTGAAGAAAAAAAATTTAAACGTCATCAGTGCAGGTGATCGGCATTCATTTTAAATTTGGAATCTTTTGCGAAACCTTGTATTGTGTGCCCGAAGTTTATGATTTTTACACATGTTTAACAAAATATTATTAATAATTAAAACTGCCATAACTATACTATTACTGTTAGAGATTGTTCCCGACTTCAATTTCTATTTAAACAATTATTTTTAGGCACAGATCTATAGGATATAGTAATTGTCGACCCGCCCAGTTGGAAGGATGCGGAAGTTCCAATATTACTCACCTCCTGCTTTGATATATAAATAGGTTTATTAAATATAATCCACACAGCGGTTTCCCAGCATCCGGGGTGAGTGGTTGACCCCTCATATGTGAGGTACTGCTGAGTGTTGGGCAATAGAGTGCTAAGTGGCAGGTTCCTGATTGGGTATGAACTACCTGTGAATTATAAACATTGTCTTTTTATTCATATGAACTTATTACTTAGTTTAAAATATAACGAGACATTTATAAAATCACTAAATACAATGGACTTAGCAGCGATAAGGCCAGTTTTGATAACGATTAATACGATGTAAATTGCAATAGTGGAATTAATATATAGATGACAAATAATTAATACCAACTTTTATTTTGTGACCCTAGAGCTGGTGTTTTACATAGCTCAATGAATAAGTATCGTAATACAGCGAGGAAATTCTACCAGCGTTAAAGATACGGCCACAGGGACCAAATTTCTTTGAATTTGTTTTAATTTTTAATTATTTATATATAGATTGTATATAAATATTATAAGGACAAGCTACTATAATAGAATAGTTATGATTTGGTTTACGAAATTATATTGAAATAAGATTAAGGACATAAACGGCTCTAATATATTACATGAGGATTCAAATGATTTACAAAAATTATAGTTGGGGACAGAAATGTAAGGTTAGTTTTATGATTAAAATCTTATTTATTATTAATAAAGCAAATACATGTACATACATGTAATACGGCAAATGCGGATACGGAAAATGCGGATTTTATGTTATCTAGTAATGGACGGGATAACATGAAGTGTGATTAATATATCGATAACATTTTAATGATATACGAATATAAAAGATCTTTTAGACAAACGGTCGTATAGTAAGCATTTATAATATATTATAAAGCCGCTTTACTTTGTATCATTATAGTACATTATAAATATAAAACAAAAGGTGTATGTCTATGTATAAATAAAATGAATGGCAAACTACGTTGCTAGGCGCAAATCTCTATGACTAAATCGCTGTAATAAATTGAGTTAAAATATTTATTTCTTAAATTATGTGAGAGTTATAATTAGTGCTAAGGTTTTTGTTCCGTTTAGTTTCTATGGGGTAAAATAGCAAAATGATCCAAATGCTGATATGTAGCTACTAAGTAGGTAGGCTTTGTAAAAAAATCATATTAAGGCAAAACGGGGGCAGCTTATGTATATAAAATGTAATATTTTAATGTCAAAATATAATATTTTGTCTTACCTCTGAACATTACTTTATTGAAGGCGCTTGTTATTATTCTTAGTTCCTTGTTAGTCGGTTCTCCAATCTATAAAACATTAATATAAATAAAGTGTACGAGAATCTATATCTACAACATTTTAGGTCTGGGCCTCACATTGGTAGGTTGGGGTAAGGTGTGCCTAACACACACCGTACAAGCTTCACCGTTCAAATGTTAAATGAGCGGAATGTACATTGGTGCACAGTCGGGTATGGAATCTACGATCCCGACGAGTCACACGTTGAAACCACTAGGCCAACACTGCTCTTGTTTTTGTACATAATTTAGTACATTACCATACTACCATACTAGAACAAGTACTAAAATTAGGCTTTAAATCTGATACCCGTGACTTGTGTGCTAATGTATTACACACAAGTCTACACGGGAATTTATGTTATGGCATATAAATATGTGTATTATTTTTCAATAGTTTACCTGAACCATTAGAGAAATTCCAACAACTCCTTGCGATTTATGTTGTGCTTCGGACATGTTATGGTATAGTTCCTTATTGAAACCATATAGTTGAATCTATAAAAGAAATTGAGTAATTGTTAATATTGAGAGAAATATAAAGTGTATTTGTATAAAAGTATCTAAATCTATAAGAGGCTCTTATTATTTATTAAATACATAATAAATGGAAAAAAGTTAAATAATTGAGGTTATTTTGATCTAGTTTAATTGTTTCATTATCCGTCATCTAAATGAAATGGTACAGACAGATAAGGACATTTTTGACCCACAGAGAAGAGAGCTTCCGTTTAGACTTTAAAAAGTGTACTAAAACAAGCCACAAACAAAAGAGTTACAAAAAAATCGTAGTTCATTACGAAGACAATTGTCTTGCAGACATTGTGTAAAATTATCTAAGCGATTGTTGTACGGAAGTTTGTCCCACGAGAGTAATAACAGCTGATAACATTTCAGGTGTTAATTTGTGACCGGGCAGATATAACATTGTTCAATGTTCATCTCGTTCAACATAAAACTATGCATTTTTGTTTATCACATACAACTCTTTTCATTATTTATTTATATAATAAATAAACTTTTTTTAAGTCGGCAGAAAAAGCCGAATTTGTAAGGCTTATTACTATTCGAAAAGTTCATAGTATAAATGTTAGATTTTATATTTATGCTATTATATATCCTCAAACTTCGATTTTGTTTTCTTTGGAGTAGGTAAAGAGACCCTTGGGCCGTGCACAGGCACTAACTAAAGTTTTAACTTGGCGCCTCGTAACTGGTACCGATGACTTCAGAGCTGGTGCTTTTCTCGCTCAACGAATAAGTATCGCAATACAGCGAGGTAATGCTGACAGCGTTAAAGGTACGCTGCCACATTAACCAAACTCTACAAATTTGCTTTAATTTTCTTATTGTTAATTTTTTATTATTACTATATTGCTTAAGAAAATTGTAAATACTGTATAATTAATAAATATTCACTTTTATTAAACGCTGTGTCTTTTATAAAATAAAATAAGATTTTCACACAATTTTTGTATTATAGAATTGTATTCAATTTTGCTGTATACAGCACGTTAATATCAAATATTAGGTCCTTACATATGAAATTGGCGTATTTCGTACTGCCCACTTTAATCACGATGTTCTCCTCTTTGGTAAGGAATTCCAAATTCAAATTTGTACAGCTATTTACTCATGTATTTGTGCTTTGATGACCGTCATTTATTTGTTTTTTCTTCTGTTTTTTTCTGTTTGTGTCACTCATTTTACAAAATGGAAAACTTAAAGTATTGCATTATTTACGAGTACGAGTTCCGACGTGGCACTAGTGCCGCGGAAACGACTCGAAGGGTGAATGATGTGTATGGCGGTCATGTTGCAAAAGAAAACACAGTTCGTTTTTGGTTCCAACGTTTTCGTTCTGGAAATTTCGACCTGCAGAACAAGCCCCGTGGACGGCCTGAGACCCAAGTTGATAATGAAGTATTGAAGGCTATTGTGGAAGCGGATCCATCGCAAACCACGTCTGAGTTAGCTGCAGGCTGCGGTGTTAGTGATATATCTGTTTTAATTCACTTGAAGCAAATTGGGAAGATCAAAAAGCTTGAAAGGTGGGTACCTCACGAATTGACTGAAGCAAACGCGCGTCGACTGCTGCGTTACATTACTGAACCGGCACAATAATGAAGGTATTTTAAACCGAATCATTACCTGTGATGAAAAATGGATTCTTTACGATAATCGGAAGCGCTCAGCGCAATGGTTGGATCCTGGCCAGCCAGCCAAATCCTGCCCCAAGCGAAATTTAACCCCAAAAAAGTTACTTGTAAGCTTTTGGTGGACTAGTGCCGGTATTGTTCATTGCAGTTTTCTCAAATCTGGCTATTACGGCTGATGTCTATTGTCAGCAATTGCAAACCATGATGGAAAAGCTAGCGGCTAAACAACCTAGGCTGGTCAATCGCTCCACGCCACTGCTACTTCACGACAACGCTAGACCACACACTGCATAACAGACGGCTACCAAATTAGAAGAGCTTCAATTGGAATTTCTAAGACATCCTCAGTACTCCCCGGACCTTGCTCCAACAGATTACCATTTTTTTTTTAAATTTGGACAACTTTTTGCAAGGGAAAAAATTTAACTCTGATGGGGCAGTCCAAATCGCCTTCACAGATTTTATTGATTCCCGCCCGACTGATTTTTTTAGTAAAGGGATCAATGAACTACCTATGAGATGGCAAAAGTGCATAGAAAACAGTGGTTCATACTTTGATTAATTAAATATATTATATTTAAAAATATTCGACTTTTTGTTCCTCCCATACAAAACGCCAATTTCATATGTAAGGACCTTATATTAGAAATCAAATGATTGGTTATTTGAGTTTAATATAATCATATTGTCTTTGCTTTACGCGAGTACGTTCGGTACGAGTACGAATAAACGAAAGTTTACATTATTTACACAAATAAATTAAAACAACATACTCAAAACATCTTATAATCAGGATTGCAATACATTTTTAAACATATATCGTAAACTATAACTATACTTCTAAATCTCGCGTTTATGTGTATAACAATTTCTATTCCAGCGTCTGAATATTTGAATAATATACAACATAAGTACCAACCTCTCCTGGAAATGTATGATGGTCTATCTGATGTTCGGACCCTCTATTGTCCTCCAAGCCATAGTGGAAGTAGATTTCCTCGAACTGGTATCGATATGACAGCGGACCTCCACTGATGTTTACTTGGTGTTTTGAGTCCTTCTCTACGCGAAATACCAGAGACTGTCCCGTGTTTTGGAGCATGCCACTGACCTGTGAATGATTAATATATAAATATCAAATCTCTATTCCATTTCCATTCTAAGTCTTCATGACATAAATTAAGAATTCATTTTTTAATTAGTATAAAATTAAATAATTGCACAATTAACTTACATCTTAATGTTTAACGCATGACATATGATATGGATTTTTTTTCGACGACGACATTGATATAGGTTAGAAATTAGCTGAACGATTGTGGGACGTTAAACTAATTGTAAAATTCTGTTACAGCGTATTTATTTCTAAAGTTACAACTTTAAATTTTAGATTTGTAGAACGTTTTTCTTGTAAAATTTGTGTACAGTGAATCAGGAAACTAACTAGTAGTTTGGTTTCAATCAATCAATTGGTCACACCTTGATTAGAGCGGTTTGACTTAAGATGAGTAATAACACGCTAACATGCGAAGGCATTGTTTTGACTGGAATAAATTATTCCTTGAAAGACATCGCTTTTACAGAAATCTTTTCAAGTGTGCATTTATATAACCTTTTTAGCATTTATTTACTTATGTCCAACACATGAATATACAGTATTTACTATTTTTAACCTAAATCATAATAATTAAAAATAAAAACAACATCTATTTAGGTACATTTATAATTTTTTTTTTTAGAAATTAAATACGTTCCTAATAGTAATTTGAACTCCAAATTTATGCAAGAAACGAATTCACTCTGTGAAGCTTCAGTAACAATCACATCTAAGACTCATAAAATGTACTTTGTCGGGCAAAATTGATTGATGACATACATACATGTAATTATTTAAACATCATTTTCTATTTTTTTTATATAATAGGGAGCAAATGGGCAGGAAGCTCACCTTGTGTTTAGTGATACCGCCGCCCATGGACAAACATTGTCAGAAGACTTGCATTGCCGGCCTTTTAAAAAATGCCTTTATTTCTCATTCCTTATGTAGTTTTAAAACCAAATTCTTTTTGGCAGAATAAATATGCATGTAAGTGACATTGTGGGAATGGGATATTTATGTATGACACTATATGTAGGCTTCCATCTAGATATAGTGTCATATGTCATAAATACACACATCTACACACTAAAATTGGAAGATGTACCTACGCCTAAAAATTCTCGAAAATTAAGAGTCATAAGGATACAACTTTTTCTTAGTATTCCAACTTAGGGAACAATTCATGTTTCATTCAAATTGGTTCAATATAATGTGTATTAGATGACTTTTAACACTCGCCAATACGTTTTAGGAAAACATCATTAGAAAGACACAGAATACCAAAGACACAAAATGTCACCGGCGTGTCGGGCACGGAAGGTAGAATACTTGGTTTTCAGAAATAAAGAAAGCAAACCTTAAAAGTTTTCACCTATGCGATTTCCTAAACGCCTACAGTGTTCTATTTAAACTGACAAAGTTACTGCATGAAAATAGTATGAATAAAATGCTTAAGTCATGTTGGTAATTCATATACACTGAATGTAATTCAATGCTAATGCATGCGAAAGCGATATGCTATCAAGCACGCTATCACGATTCATGACGCGTTTTTGTTATAGTTAAAACTATAGCTAGATTTTTACTTTGGTTTAAGATATTTAAAACATTAGTTTTCAAAGTAAAAATACCGTTAGAAAAATAAGCGATTCTTTAAGTGTTAGAACGATATTCCCGTTTGTCCTTCAGCCCTCATCGCTCATCCAAGAGGGAAGGAAACTGAACTTGAACTACGTCTGAATGAATGGGCATATCATCATCATCATCAACGTATATAATACTCGGTCATACGGAGAGGAAAACATCGTAAGGAGGCCAACCTTGCCTTAGACACAAAAACGTCGTCAAGGACACCCATTATCCATATAACTTGGAATCAAAAGTATTCAATGTTTTGGTTAAGAACCAATTTTTAAACGGCAACAAAACTACAATAAACAGGCACTATATGCCAAGATAACTCTAACATATTAAGGTAAAAACACCCCCATTAAAGCCACCTTATGCCATTGCTGCATAAACATTAACGCTCGCGCTTACTTATCTAGGGAAATATATTGTGCAGTTCTTATGTAAGAAGCAATGTACTTCGTGCTTACATTCTCTGTTGACTTAACTGTTGAACGGATTGGCCATTTCTATGTTAATTCAAACATTATGCAATTATCAAGTGCTGGCTTAGCTTAATTCTCACTAAATTAAATGCGTGAATTTTCTATTGGTATCTGTTTGTATTTTTATTGCAAATAGTCAAATGGTTGAGCGTGGACTTCTAATTAACGTAATTTACTCATACGTATTAGAATCGGCTGTTCATTATAAAAATCTATGTCGTGTGTCGGGCTGATCTACTTCTTTATAAAAATCTAATGCAGCATCCGTACACTTACAGTTTACTTATAATACCAGCACTGAGTTTATTTTGTATTCAATTTGGACATAATATAAATGTCCCAACCATAGGATCGCGCTACAGTGAATCTGACTCTTAAAGCTTGTAACACTAAAGTAAGAAGTTTTTAAGCTTTTAACAAGGTACTATGGTTTGATCTCAAAACTATTAGGCTGCAAGTATTAGTCCGAACAACTACTCTTAACACTCTCCATGGTAAATGCGGTAGAAGATGCAGACAGAATTTGCGCTTTATAAAGTTGCAAGCGGTGGCCCGGAGTGAAGTACCGACTGGCCTTGCTGAGCACACCAAGCTTCTTAGCCTTTCCTCTCAAATGACCGCGAAACTGAACGTCATTTGATATGGTAAAACCCAGTATCCCGATGCTAGCTGAGACTTTCAGAAGAGTGTATTCGAAGGAGGAGTAGCTACAAAGAGTGTTTTTAGCGGATAACGCGCAAACTTGTGTCTTCTTCATTTGGACTAGATTTTAGTCTACCCGTCCGAGACTTGGTGCAGAGTTTCGACTAAGTTAAGTTAAGTTTGTTACGGTACTTATCGACACCTGAGAAAAAAATATAACTATAAAATATAAACAAAACTAATTTCAGATCATTCAACTTCTTTGACCTTTACCTATTTAAACTATTCGCAGATTTTTTATAAACATAGCGTTTGAAAATGTGTTCGAAGTTGTGTTCGAAGAAAGTTTAAGTATGTATTCAACCCGAACATTCATTTTGGATTTTATTGAAAATATTTCGGGGACTATATTACTAACTACGACTTACTTACTCCCATTTGAAATTCGAGTTATAGAGGATAAATATGTATTATAAATACTTCGTAGGGAAGTAACATTTTGTTCGAGTTACAAAGTCTAAATAATTCGAGACACCGCGTATTTGGTGGTTCGGCGGAAGGGAATGGATTTTTTTCGAATTACAGAGGATTTCGACTTGTATAGAGATTCCACTGTAATTGTATATCTTATGTACTTTACTGTCCTACTGAAACATATAGAAATTATAACATATGTAGACAATAAAAATCATTTAAGAATACGTACCTTATGCTTGTCAAACTGCACGTCTCGAAGCCAGGGATCAAACAACAACTTGTCTGGTTCTATATTAATTGGGCTCTGTCGTCTTCCCTTGTTGCACATACTCCATTGGGGATTGATAAGTCCCCAGAAACCAGGACCTATAAATACCATAACTTGTACAATTGTACAGGCATTACAAAATTATGTTTATAACTTTAAATCAACGATACTGAGTACGACTGATAGGCATTTGAGAAAACAGATCACATCAGCGACGTTGTACCAGAAATTACTTTTACCGCAATTTCTTTTATTTATACAATTTATTTTATTTTTGCTCTCAAAAATTATACATGTTAAAAATATGTTATAGAAAGGATACATGTTTGAAAATAACATGAGAACTTATGAAGGCGCAGCGCTAACTAGATCTATGCAAGTTCCTTACAATCGAGTCATAGATATAAGGGAACTGCAACAGGAATAATGGGAAAGGTTTGACTGATTATAAAACATACACTTCCTTTACAATAAAATTTCACAATCTAACTTTCTGACTAATTACTAACTGACGTGAGTTAGACTGAGAGACTTAAATTATCGTGATTTATGTGTCTTTTTACTTTCTATTTTTAATGTATCATCTTTTTAGTTTAGTTTGTATTTTTTTGTTCCTTTTTAGTTTTGTCTTAATAACTGTGTATAACATGAATTTTGGCACTACTTGCCTATTTTATGTAATTTAATACATTTTTTCTTTACTTACAGTGGTTGGTTGCCTGGAAGAGATCGCTCGAAAGCGATAAGCCGCCAGTTGCTCTCCTTTTGATTTAATTATGTTCAATTTTTTTATATTGTAGTGTAAGGAAGTGTTAATAAATAGAAATAAATAATCTGTGGATTTTGAGATAGTCAAATTAGAGAGAGAGAGAGATTTTTGTTTGGTTATTTGCGATAATCTTACGCAGTAACTCAACCGAATTCAATGATTAAATTCATAATGAACTTTATAATAATCAGGGGGCCTACCATGAACTTTCTTAAAACAATCCAGTTGCGATGCAGTTGAGTATAGGTACCTCAAGTCTATAGCATTTTTTCGTACCATGACATCCTATAAGCTGAAACGTATTTGCATCGCATGACTGAATGAAAGTACGATAATTTTGTTTGAGGTTTTTATGTAAGTTTGAAACTTAACTGTCAAACTTGCTTCGACAGATGTTTCTATAAAAATAAATAAAATATAAAATTATTTTAAATAATTCATCGATAACAATAAGCTATTATGTCTTTATATATATTTATTTAACTTAAAACTATTCTCTCGATATATTTAAAACGTAAAGTTTTCTGGTGCTTTGATGGTTGACACTCATTATTTTTAAACAGTTCCGTCAAATTTTTATAGGAGCATTCAATATCTTAGTGTTTACAAAATTTCAGTTTTCAAATATAGTTTTACAAATTGTTTAAGTTATAACTATGATGCGCTAAGTATTGTTCACAACGTTGTTGTTGTTTTCTAAAAAATAAATACTTATATGGAAGGATTTCTGATGCCCTGAATTTCTGATATCCTTATCCCTTCGCAAAAGATATTACAAGTCATCTTATAACTACAAAATCATAAGTTCTATAATAAACGATAATAAAAATGATTTCCTTCAAATTGTGTAAAATTTGTTGATACGTTAACTAATTAATATAATATAAATAATTATATTTTCTTTACAGCTTAGCCTGACAAACTAGCTGAAGAGACAATATGAATATATGTTTATATCCAATTGAACATTGCTTGTAGACACCTTATTATTTACCTATTATACATTTGAAAAATATCTATGTTTATTTAAACAACAAAAAGCAGAGTAGAATTCATGAACATAATGAGGAAAATTTAATTATAATAAATACTCGTGATAGCATTCTTATTCATTGTAAAACGAAGAACCAGGCGGCAGTATTTACCTATAACACAGAATCCTTATAAAGGTGTGTCAATAAGAAGTTGCAAGAGAATTTGGTAAAATACACGAGACCAACGCGGGCGGGAGCTGGTTTAAAATAAAATATTATATATTGGGGAATTATGATTTTGTTAAACCTGCCTAATTAAAAAAATAAATATTATATTATTATTATATATATAGTACATATATGGCTATATATATGTACTATATATAGCCAATTCTAAACTCGACATCTTCTAAGTCGAAAGAGGGGAATTGCCGTCTTGTTCCTTATCTCCGTCGATATTTTTATAATTACACTTTCTAAACTCAAAATGCCCCAAAATATCCGAAATATACAATATTGTTTTTGCCTAAATAAGATAATATCTTATTATATTTTTAACGTTATTAACAAGTACAATTAAAATATAGAATTTAATATGTTCTAAATATTAGGACATGTTCGACACAAAAAAGTTGGACAAAAAGTAACTTTTTTAGAATCGCTTATTCTGTCATAGTTGGAACGCGCAACTGTCAAATTTCAGCCGAGCGGTCACGGTGGGAATCTTCATACAAATTGAACGAACGAAATCTGATTACCGCTAAGGTCACGTGGAAACCTAAACTGTCTCGTTTTTTCGATGTCATGGTACGAATTAGCGATGCATCTCAGTTGTAGGCTCGCAATAAGAGCTCATGGTTCAAGCCCCCAAGGTTCAATACTGCGACCTTGGGTCTTTACAATACGTGGAAACCGCTGACGTGTCAAGTCCGCTAATGCAATGCATTGACTGCGTATAAGAAATTAATAATTTTAGGTCGTAAATATTAGGTTTTAATCTCTTCATTAAGTATTAATTCTTAAACAATAATTTATTAATGTTGTGATTATGGCATAAAATTAATCTCATTAAATTCTTTAAAAATGGGCTATTTATGCAAAGAATTAGCTGATATGACAAATATCGGCGTCCTTTGTTTCCACGGTTGATTAATACCACTGTTATTAACGTCATTGTTGGTTTCTTACTTCAATTTAGTTATTGGGAGGCTGGTTTTGTGTTAAGTGATATGGCAGAAGGCTCGTAAGTGCGTTGCCGGCCTTTTAAGAATTTGTACGCTCTTTTCTTGATGAACCCTAAGTCGAATTGGTTCGGAAATACTTCAGTGGGCAGCTGATTCCACTGGTTGACGTAGGATGATGAAACTCAGTTGCAGGTATTAATCCGAACAAGCCCATAGATTATATCCAATGGTACTATACATTTTGAGTATCGAACATATAATACTTATAAGATAATATTTCTAAATAACTAAGAACTAAAAACCAACTTTATAGGTAAATAACGAACTATGAAATCCTACTTTCTGCCTATACCTAGTTTCATATTAATCGTTATTCAAATCCGACTATGGTATCACTGAATTAACTTCGTCCCATCAGTGCATTCGCCCGTATAACATTAGGGTGTACTCGGGCATCGGAAGTCATTATCCGAAACGGTCATTACGCTTGGATTTGTTGCCATTTTTCATTATGGACCTAAGAATGTTCTACTGATGTTGGAACGCGAGAAGGATGCTGTTCTTTTTTATTGGCTTAGTGGCTTCAACGAACGACTTTCCCTGTCGTCGTAGGTTCAAACTCTAGTTGTATATCAAAGGTCTACTTCTACTACTTCACCACAACTATCAATGAACTGACGATTCAGTTGCTAATAATTAATTTGATTGTAATATCTGCCGGGAATCAAATAAATAATTAATACTGAATATACTTAAATGGAATTTATATAATGTATTATGTCCACATATGTAATGAGTTCTATCTGTACTTGTATATTATAGGAGTGTCTGTAAGCTTGTATATATTATTTTAGGTCTTAAATTATAAAATTACATGGATTCCTGTAATCACGCCTCTAATGTTATCAATTTAACAAAACATAATTGTACAAAAGATTATAATTTAAATCTTCAAGATAAATCCTAACCCACAAAGAACCTTCAATATAAAATATGATTCAAAACACTATCAAAATAACCTCAAAGAATGGATCGTTTAATAATTCAAACAATTCCATCGAATAGAGGGCGTAACTGTCATTAAGATTTTATCATTCAACATTAGTTTTATCACAGTATTATAATGTGATACTGTCCCACTTTTAGACTTAATGTAATTGTCAAAATGTTCTTAGATAATCAAGTTTTTGAGGCAAAACCACATTTTTTTCTTCCAAAAACTAACATATTGAATTTAACTTGCATTTTTATTAACTAAAATTTCTTGTATAAAAGTTAGGTTGAGTAATTTTATGTGAGTTTTTTATCATTCCTACTTTTATCATAATTTTTTATTACTTTTTAATATGGGCCAAAGTTGCAACACTTTACTATATTGTGTAATTAAATCGTAGATGATGAAAAATAGAAGCGGAGGTCGGAGCAGCATTTGGCGTTATATACTTCTTAACAGAAACAATTTTAACGTGATTATTCAATAGAGCCTTTGCTCTTTAGTTGGAAAAGTAACAATAGTACTAGACCAGAAAATAATACATAAAGTATTAAATAGGATTGTCAGAGCATACATTATTCATATTCTATTATTTTTCTATTAGCTACTATCTACTATACTTTCTATTGGCCTAGTGTTTCTGGCAGTAAATGTAAAATTTGAAGCATTTAATGTATTTTATTTGACGTTCATAAGTGTACATACATAAGTGTTACCTATATGAATAAATGATTTTTGACTTACGACTCTCATCCCTGAGACTCAATCCTCGGCTGTAGTTTTTCTGCCTGTGTGCGCATATAAAACTCGCTCTTACGGTTAAGGGAAACCGGAAAGCCTTAGACGAAAAACAAGTCTACGCCAGTGTCAGGCACAGTCATCATCTACTTGCTATTAGAAATAATCACGGAACCGATACAGAAATCTGAGGCCTAAAAAGTGCCTAGTGCCATTGGTATATAGTTTCGATGTCAAGACAAATTTTACAGACGTTCCGTGCCGCGTACGCTTATTGAAATAAGTTATATTTATTTATTGTATAAATGATCTTAATATACAGGAAGTTGGTCTGCATATATTACCTGATATGCCATCATAGGTCCACCATTCCTCCCAGCTGCCTGATATATCTGAAAATAGATAATTTAATGGCATTCGAATGTTTTTTGTGTGTTTGAATTGCATGATGGGAAAGTTTCAATTCTTTGCTTAACAACATTTCTCGATCGTAGCAAAATATAATATTTTAATTGAATTACCTAAAGAAAGGTTGATTAAAACCTTGAAGGTTTATGCCGGTGTATCGGATGCCTCATTTTAATAATTTCTTGTTGTATATATTAGTCGTAAAAAAGTATTATATGACTTGTAAAAGGCTATTGTTAAGATAATATTAATCTAGGTATCTTATGTTTAAGTACACTATCAATCTCGTTAAATTTCCATTTATTAAGCGGAGACGTTATATAAAGGTAGCAATATATTGACAAGATAATAATAATGGACCTACCTTTGACATTGATGAATATAATAGTGAGGATGAGCAACCATTGGCTCATAGTGAAGCTGAAGGTCACGCTTCAAACCGCATTGGTGACCTGGAAAAAAATTGCGAGGGGATTGGTTTAGTTAACTACAATTACCTAATAAACTTTTAGTCAAGGAAAAAGTTGAGCTCTTCCTCCGACCTAATGGGAGGCTCCTAAGCCAGTCTATCCACTAGCTGGCTGGCTGGCTGGCATCATCGCCGTAATTGTATGCATCGCATGTTTTCATCGCATCTTTACTTGTATATATAGTATATTGTGAAATAGATAATGTAGAAGACTGGACTTGCTTTGTGAACTTCCGTAGAAAAGAGTTTCTTTGGTTGCTACCGATAACGCAACACTCTTTGCCTGCTGTAGCGAAGAGCACCAGCCACATACTCAAGTAAAATCCAATTTCTACTACTACACATTCATTTTTAAATCCATTATTTTGGTAACTTACATAGTAATAATAATAATTAAAAATTGAGAAGTAGAAAATTAAAACAAATTTAAAAAGTTTGCGAACAAAGCATCAGCTCTGGTGTCATTGGTGCTATTTAAATCTTGAACACCACAGATCAAGAGTTTTTATTTCAATGGGAAGAAAGTCAAAGCTGGAGTAAAGAATAATTTTTCAAAAATATTGGATTTTCTCTCACTCGACGACTCACTTTGGGTCGTAGTGACAGCGGAATGGCTGCCATAACCATATTTGGGTCATAGAGGTGATTACTACGACTATGTATCTTTAATATAGATTTGATATATTAGTCCCAGATTACCAAATGACACTACGATATTTTCTATGATATTTTCTAACAAAATTATTCCAACCTCAAATGTTATAACAGTTACAACTTCTTGTCCACTGGGTCAGTCAGTGGTTAGACTTCCCTTTATAGTATAGAGTATAACTGTTAGGTTATAAAATTTAAATGATAGAGTTTTGTGTTATCAAACTCTTTTTATAAATGTTTTGATTATGAATTTCTCAATGCTTCACATAAATACAATAATGTTAATTTTAAAAAATCAGTGGCGCTACAAACTCTTTAGTTCTGGGCCACAGATTTCTAAATATGTATCAAGATAATTTTCTCCTCCTCCTGTGTCTGACACACTGAGTCGACTTTTTGGTTATATGATTACCTCACGATGTTTCCCTTCACCGTTCGAGCAAATGTTGTTGTACAGCTGGGGATCAAACCTACAACCACAGGGATGAGAGTCTTAACAACTTCAAATATAATGCAAAATATTTTCTTAGTTTTAAATTGAAATGGTTTAAATTAGTAAAGTTGCAAGGCTTTCAAGGAAGATAAATATTAGCAGGCTGGTAATTGTGGACAGGCACGCGATCCTTGTTTATGTTACTAGATATCTATTAACTGTTACATACTGTTGTTTACAAGGGCTGATTAAAAGTTATTTAGATACGGTTAAGGTCGAGCTTTGATAATATTTTTAGTCCTCTGACATTGAAATTTAAAACTGCACGGCTATTAATACAGTGATTCATGACGGTTTAGGTATATTATGTTTTTAATGTTACAAGAAGCTCATATGATGTTAAGTGAACTCGCTAGTGCGTTTCTGGCCTTTTAAGAATTGGTACGACCTTTTCATGAAGGAACCTAAATCGTATTGGTTCGGAAATACTTCAGGTTTAATTTATGTTATCAAGGATTTGTGTAAATTGATTGAAAATAACAATAATTGTTGGAAATATTGACTTATTCAAGCCACCGCGCAATCTCTATTAAGTATAAAGATATTTTTAGTATTTTGTTACTTACTAATAGTAGAAAGCATACCGTTTTACCTCTTAAAGGTGTGATGTGATGTGTGCTTTTTTTGTTTTGTTTCCGGATGCTATTATTTTATTATTTAAATAAATACATTTCTTTTACTAATTATAACCGCGCAAATACTTCCGATCTCATATTTTTATTCGTCTACCCAAAATTACAACAATATTATGATAAAAATTATCAAAAATTTTAAGTACACCTTTGCAATTAAAACTTCTTAACAATAACAATTTCACAGTACTTTGAATTATTTAGCAAAATTAAGTAAACAAATACATGAGTACCTACTTCCCTAAAACTTATCAAAGGGGAAATCCGATTAACAAAACCGAGATTTATCTCGCGTACAAGAAACAGTAATTAGGGATCATTACAGTTATCTCGAGACGATTGCGTACGGTTTATGGGAAATCTCCTATCAGGGTTACTTTTTAGTATGAAAGACAATTGAATTGTCGAGAATATATTTATTTTTAGCCGCATCTCCAAGAAAAAAAACAAAATGTACAAATTCGAACCATAATGCTTATAGTATATTATGTAACTAATAAGTAAAAAAAAATCAATGGCGCTACAAGCTTTTTAGGTCTGGGCCTCAGATTTCTGTATCTGTTTCATGATCATTTGTTAATCTAATAGGCAAGTAGGTGATCAGCCTTCTGTGCCTGACGCACGCCGTCGACTTTTTGGGTCTACAGCAATTCGGTTTCCTCACGATGTTTTCCTTCACCGTTCGAGCGAGTGTTAAATGACCACATAGAAAGAAGATCCATTGGTTCACAGCTGGGGATCGAACTTACGACCTCAGGGATGAAAGTCGCACGTTGAAGCCACTAGGCCAACACTGCTCTAATAAGTAAACTAATAAGTTTTCATATATAAAGGTAACAAATATTAAAAAACACAACATTATTATTAGGATAGGGGCAGGAGGCTGATCCTGACCGGATGTTAAGTTAAAATTGTTTTCTTATTTATTAATATCGCGTAATTCCTTAACCAACTTCGTTATTAATCGGCTGGCGTTTGCTTTAAAATCATCTATTGAGAAAAATTGTTGCGAGATATTCGCTTATTAGTTAATCGAACTAAATTAATAAAAGGACAATAAAACTTGTACAGACTAACAAATCGAAGTTTAACATTAATCACGTTTAATAAACTTCCTAATAATACCAAAGAAGTAATTATCTTCGTCTAAAAAAGCAAATAAAACGCATCGTACATTTACATGTTAAAGCCTGGTCTAGGTATAGATCTTTACTCCACGTCTCGTAAGACCATGTTTGACAAAGTGTTAAATGATAATGTTTGCGTTTAGAATAATGCATTTGTGTAAGTTTTTTAATGAAAAAACATGTAATGTCAATTTTACATTAGTTAATTTCCGAACTCGTTAGTTAAAGTTCTACATTAATCTATAAATGAAATGTATACTCACGAAAACAAAGTCTAGGTCATAAGCTAACTTCCATACAGATTTTACATAGATATATTTTATTATTTATGGTTCATACTTTGCGAAACTTATACAGCAAAAGCCAGTTTATCAATAATATTGGCTCCCCTAACCAAGTGCCGGCAGACTGGCGGGCGCCATAACGGAAGTGTCTTTTGGGCGGGCATCTGTTTATTTTCTCAACTATAACGGTTGCGGCGTATAGGGGAGTTGACTTTGCTACAAGGCGAAATTGCCCAAAGGAAATCATAGATGTACAAAGGCTTTTTATTTAAGCTTATTTTGTTCTAACACATATTATATGATAAAATTTAACTTATCTCTCAAAATCAGACGGGAACGGTGAAAACAAAAACAGCTACATTAATTATTACCATTTAAGGTGTGATAAACACACCTTAAATGGTAATAATTAATTTTTAAAACACGTGGCTAATGTATATTAGTGAGGTCAGGATATTTGCCTAACCTATACATGTATTGTATGTATGTAGTGTGAACATAGTTTCCGCCCATTTGGTCTGTTGTCTAATTAAGCCAGCCTAGTTCCTTCCAGAAGCTCAGAAAGACCTTACGCTCCGGATTTCTGATAGTTGGGAAGCCATAGCCACACATTAAAACACTACGTGGTTGACTGATTCCTCAGCGCTGAAACAGCCTCTGTACTGTAAAGGGGACTGTGGCCCGTAAATTATCTATGTAAATAAGTCAGAACTTATAGCTCATAGACAATGGTTATTTTACACTGGAAGAGGGGTTGCAATGAGGGAAAAAGAGCATTCTAAATATGTAGAATACAATGAGACAGTCGCATTCAATTCAAGGTAACTTACTTCTAATGATAGACGCATTTTTTTATGTAATAGGAGGCAAACGGGAAGGAGGTTCACCTGATGTTAAGTGATACCGATGCCCATGGATACTCATATTGCCAGAAGCCTCGCGCGTTGTAGACCTTTTAAGAATTGGTACGATTTTTTATTGAAGGACTCTAAGTCGAATTGGTTCGGAAATACTTCAGTGGGAAGCCGGCTCCATATAGCGATGGTACCCACCAAAACCTGCCTTAAGAAACACTCAGTTGTGATACGACGGACGTCGAGGTGATAAGGATGGTATTCCGCCTTGATGTGCGATAATTTAATTTTCAATGACTGTGAAAGGTGGCTTTCAGTATTTGATTGAACATACTAATTTAATTTAAAATTAAAAAAAAACAATGTCAATCTTTAAACTTAAGTTACCGTTGACTTTAATTTAAAAGTTTACGTTCTATAAAAAGTATTTTTTTTTTGTTATTAAACTAAAGTTGAATATACACATAATAAGAAGATTCCGTAGAACGCGTTTTGGTCAAAGCTCACCGATATCCAGATTAAGCATTCTGATAAACGAGCTAGGTCTCGATATCTATAATTGCTCCCCTCACACTTTAAAATCGATTATTGTTTAATGTTTGTTTTATTTAATATTTTAATGATCTCTACGTGTATGTCATGTTTGCCTTTAAGTGCTTGTCACATTAAAATTGTATTTTGTGTTTATTTCACCAATGTATCAGTGTGCCGAGCGTTGGCAAGCTTTTAGCAATAAAATAAAAAATAGTAAATACATTGATTGTGACAACATTGATATTTCTCTAAAACACAAGTCAACGTTATTATAAAATGGACATAAAAATCAGGGCGTAACAGCAGACAGATCGTCTAGTCAAACTGGCGCCATTCCCCTCCGAAGTTACTTTGTTCTCAAGACATTGCCAAGAGTCTTACGTATTATCGTATTTATATTTTACGAGTGACTAAATAGGTAAAATGCAGTGACGCAATATAAATGTTTGTTATATCTTTGTTAATATTCTAAACAGCCATAATAACGTATCTTTGCCTATATGACTAAGTAAAGACCGTTAATTATATTAAGAAGAAATATCATCCTACAGGAATAAAATAAATTATTAATTAATTCAGATAATACGAATTTGGAGCAGAAAGCACACATCGTCAGTATGTCGTCCTAATTTTAAACGGAGCTGTTCTGGAGTGAGTTTCGACTCTTAAATGTAGAATAATATTTCTAATATCGAATATAATTGGTAAGGTTTAAATATTTTAATGGCGCCATACAAGGTCGTTAATTCAAATAGGTACATTTGAAATTTTTCCAAGCAATCCAATACATTTGTTGGTTCTACGGGGGTTCATTGAGCGATGGTTCGGTATCGGATTCCCTATACGAAACACAAATAAAATTGTCTGACTTCATGTCACACCGAATGGTAGCCTTTATTCGTAATGAGTTATTGTTAACCTGTTAGTTATCAAATTGTAGAAGAAGAGAAAATTATAATGATTATTAAAATCTATAAATAGAAATTAAAACAAATTTAAAAAGTTTGGTCCTTGTTTTAATAATTATTATTACTATGTAGGTTAAAAATATTGTAAATACTGTATATATGTGTGTTGCAGATAAGAAAGATATCATACAAACGTCTTATTTCGAACGATATGCAATGCCCATTATTGGATTTAGCGCATTTAATGCATTTGCGGGACTTAGAATTGTTCACAAAGGGTTGGCGGTTACTTAATCTATTTATCTACTAGCCTGACTCGAATTCGCATAGCTTTACATTTCTTTTAATATTTTGGAAATGAATGTTAGCCACGGATAATTTAAAATTTGATGTGAATGTGTTTGTGAATTTATTCGGTACCAATCTTTCCTTGTTAGTTATAAATAAGTTCAACATAGAATTTCCCAGAACCTTTACGATGTCTGCCATTTATTTTCTAAAGTAAGTGGTCGATAATTAATATCGAAGGATAATTAATTCGGTCGATAGATAATTAATTAATTAGGCATAAGAATTCGGATCTGATTTCCACCATTCTTTTGCTAAATACACCTCGACATACGGTGTCCCTACAACTGAGTACTTCCTATATTACTTTGTACTGCGTACCACTATGTGGAAGCGTCATCAAAGTATTTCCGAATCAATATGACTTATAGCCCCATAAGAACTCGTAACAGACCGGCAACGTACTCGTGATCCTTCTGGCAGTGTTAGTGATTATGGGCGACAATGTAACTTTTGCATTAGGTGAGCCTTCAGCCCTTTTGTCTTCTGCCAGTTTATTAAAAATATTACAAATGTAATATACTTTTTAATCACACCACAAACTCCGCAATTATTCAATAAATAGAACGATAACGCGACGGTGTAACAGGCAGCCTATTGCAGTAACAAGTAGCGAGTTAATTTAGTTGAGTGGATTTTCCCGTGCATTGTCATCGCTTGTTTATCGCTCGCCCGGTCCCAAAGACCGCCTTAATGGTATTAAACTCCACATTATTACTCTTGTGTTCGATTTATATATGCTATTGAAATATAAATTATTAAATTTTGGTATGTACTTTGTATATAATAATTTGTTTATGAACAATAGCAAAGGAAAACTTAGTTACTGCCTATTATTTTTAAAATTCAAACAGCCCCAGTACAAGCTTTACTTTGAATTCGGACTAAGCACAACATACCACTTCTAGAAGTAGATTTTACTAAAGACGCGAATATCGTAAAGCTTCAATTTCATTTATTTTTAATGAACTTCTTATTCTGGAAATCTGTGCTATGGATTTCACTTGCGAAGTCACTTCATGCAACAATTGGTTGATAATGTATATTGTTTTTATTTTTGGAAAAAATGTGGTATAAAAAGTTGCTGGACAATATGGCAGGGGAGTAGAGTGTTATAAATTAACAAAAAAAATTAAAAAAAACAATTGGTTGATTACGCTTGAGGCAGCGCATACTATGTTTTTGTGTAGAAGCGCTTAAACAGATAAATACGTTAGTTTGAGGTTCGCGCGATTCACACTTTGAAGTGACAATCTTCAAGAGTAAAAAATAACAAACGACTAACCTTCATCACAGGACGGAAGAAACTTGTCAATGTGGTTTTAAATTAAGCTTTACGAATCTGGGTTAAGGGTGATATTCGGGTACGAGCCTTAAATATATAAAAACGAATTGTATTTGTCATATGGGCGTCATAGTTCGTGCTAAGTCACTCTGAATCTACCCCTGAGTGATTGAATCGAGGACGATGTCGTACGGAAATTATTCGAATTTAATTACAGAACATGTTAGGCATTTATTACATATGCTTAGAATTATTATTATTTCTCTGTGTTTATTGTAAAAACATATATTAGATGTATACGATTTTATAGTCTTCGAAAAGATTATTTAAGATAACCTAGGCCAACGTACTTTTGACCTCTTGACAAATCTATTATAGCTATCTGCTTTTGTCTTTACCTCTGGTTTTAAAAAGCCATGTGAGCCTTATAAGATGAAGTCGTGAAAATATATTAAATTTATCGTTTCCTAGTACATTTTTTATGCGCATTAACGCTCCGGTTAACGATGTGTCATCCGGTGAACACCGCAGTTTAATTTCCTACATTGCGGCTCGCTCCCTGATTTATAAAACACTTTAACTTAATGTACCATAATGATAATTAACATTTTTTTATAACATTTGATTTCTTTTATGTAATGAGTTCATATAATTCAAACAAATACAAATTATGATATGTTAATAAAAACTTTGGTAGACGGTTACTAAAACTGAAAATTTAGTGATTAACGCACCGAAATTATCCGCAGGTCCTCCGTACGATTTCCAGTGAAATACAGACACATTAACCAAGCAACAATGATGTTAATCATTGTTGCTTGGTTAATGTACAAGAAATATTTAAACACAAATACAAACTTGAATAATATAAATTAGTTTTTTTCAACTTACTTGATTTTATATCGTAAAATATACTGTTCTTTGCAGAGATAAAGTGTTGACTAAATATTTTATCTCGACGAGTATGACCCCTCGTTCATACAGAGAGATATTGAACATTGCCCACATTAATTTTGCAGATAATACAAAATTACTAGAAGTACAAATCATAATTATTTTATTTATTTAAATTATTATTTCAATATTTATTTATTCATTTAAAGCATAGATGCTGTCTGTGCTAAATCGGTGTCAGTCAAAGAAGAATAACAATTGTAGATTTTGACTTTGACACTCGAACCGGAAATGGAGAGTGGTGTTCCGGCGTAATGGCACAAGAATGAAAACTAACCGCTGTCGCGTGGGCATTTACTTTAGACCGCGTTTTATTTTTACCATTATTAAAGGATCCAGTGCTTGGTGTACACACTACTGTTGATGATAATTGCTTGTCTTAGTGTGATCGATTCTTGGATTCCTTTTTTTATTATACTAACACGTGACAGCCGGACCAGCGCATTATATTTCACCGAGGGAAGGGAGCACTCTGGATAGCTTCCGGATACCCAGGCCCACACATATGCCAAACAATAATTATAGAATATAGACTAACTTACACGCCTTAAACTACTAACTTTTATTACTACTTAAAAATGAAACTTCTTACATTCGTCTCTCAGTCTTCCAAAACCTGTCACAAATATATCCAGGTGTAGAACTAATGAAAGTGATAATTATAAGCGGAATTGGACCTATTTACATATTGTCTTCTATTCTAATATATATGAATAGTTTCAAAATTATATCAAAAATACAACGTGGCTATATAGATGCACGCTTGAGAGGTGCTAGTAATGTTAGCGGGAACGGCATATCATCTAATATTAATAAATGACCCGAGTCGGTGTTACGACTAGATTGTATCCTTGTTTATTTAATAAATTGCTTACTACAGCACTTGCATCACTGTTTTGGCTTCTTTTGTTTTGCTATAGAGTTTTCTTGCTTAGAAATATAACTTAACAAACTAAAAATACTGTAGATATACACAATAAAACTTTGGATAGTTCAGTAGTATAAACAGAAGCTCTTATTATGAAAATAGTATATTAACTGATAATAAACACATAGTTTTTTGTATTACTTTGAGTTTAATAGACACATAAAGAAGTAGGCACCACGAGTACGCAGTGTATAATATGATTTATCATTAGATACTAAATATAGGTCCGTGATTATGGAACAAAATTGATTTTTTTCTTTATTAGAATGGCAACATCACGCAATATCATAGACACCTTACAGGTTGTCAGATATCAAGTTGTCAACGTCAATTTGTCAGTAGTGCATAGAATCGATCGTTGTGTGGAGTCGCTCTCTGTTCGGCACCTGCGCCGGCCGAACGTTCCTCCGTGTTTAAATAAGTAAAAATGTTAAACGACGCAATTTTGTTTAATCTGCGACATAGATATTAGGAATATATAATTAACATATAAAACCATTAGAGCTATAACCTTTTAGGTCCTGTTTCATGATTTTTTTTTAATAGGCAAGAATTTGGTATTTCATCAGGCTTCTATGCATGACAGACGACGTGGACGTTTTTTGGGTCTAAGTTAATACCTATTGGGACACAGCCCAGGATCAACCTACAACCTTAAGGATGGAAGTCGTCAACACTTCTAATTCAACGTATGAAAATTAATTTCAAGAGACAATGTATCGTAGATATTTCAAAGTAAATGTTACCATAGCCCTACCTTTGACTTTAAAAGGTAGCGTTGCTCGTTTTTTTATTTCGTTTAAGTTAAGTTAAGTGTCCGTAGCTTAGATGTCTCATAATATATAAATATCAATTAATAAAGTATACAGATTGACATTGGGTAAGGTTAATTCTAACTTTGTACTGAGATAAAAAGCTGCCAATAGTATGATTCCTGTGTTTGTTGTGTGAAAAGTTCATTCAAATTCCACTCTCTCTTATGTGGTTACCTTCAACCACAATTATGTGATACAATTACGGTTAATGTTGTTTTCAGTAAAAGTTATCAAAATTGGTGATTTCTGTAATATAATACGTCATGAATGGAATGCTTTGCCTGTAGGTCTATATTCAAAACAATAAAATATTCCAACAAAGTCTTTTTAACATTTTTCATATGTTTCACTGGCTTTTCTAGTCTTGTACAACACTGTACAAGGTAATACTGTCCAGGGTATTTCGCAAGCTTCCAAAGCATGCATTGAATAACAGAGGCAGTGTTAATATTGTATACTTTAATTATTAGGAGATTAGACGTGTAAGGTGCTACGCTCTGAGATTAGATGCCACTACTGAAGATTAAGTTGGGAATTTTGTGAACTGTTTTACTTAGGGATAGACTGAGGGAGAGACAAAAATGTTTTGTTATTATTCTCTTCGGATTAGCGATAAATGACAAATAATGAAACGAACAGGTGAGATTTATGTCGAAAAAATATTATTTTCAATATTTCTGATGTGAATTTTTTTTATTACTGGCGATGGGATTTTATATTTCTTTAATCTTCTTTAGTATACAGTAAAGCAGTGCTAGTTCTTTTCTTCACAGCGTAAAAGATGAAAGAGATAGTTAAGGGCAATTAGATTGATTTTGTTTTTATTAATAATGTAAGTGTACACTATTTCATGATATAAAAACTGACCTATATATCTGAAGCTAAAGTCACAGAAAGCTGCTTTTTGTGTATAAAAAATTTTGGGAAAATGTGCAGGAGGCTCCACTGATGTTAATTGATACCGCTGCCCATGGACACTCAAATGGGTTCTGACCATTCAGGTGTCCATGGGCAAGTGTGCAAGTGCGTTGCCGGCCTTTAAGAATTGGTACGCCCATTACGAAAGGAATTGTGTGACATGCCTAAATTATTTATAAGTCAGATGGCGTATAGTATATTATCTGCGGGTAGAGGACGTTGTCCCCATTCAGATGTTTTTTTTCTTTTTGGCCCGAAGACTCCAAATGAAGGATTTTTTTCAATCTTCGTGGCGAAATATTTTGTCTAGTATTCCTGAATAAAGTTCCCGTTTAATTACTTAGGCATGTTAGTAGTAGTAGTAGTAGTAAGTTAACATAACTGATGAAAAGATTGAAATAAGCGTAATGTAGTTGTTATTTGCTTTTGTTGTAGATTCTTAATATATTATATATAAGTTAAATAGTGTTTCGTCACGCTTGGTTGTACGGAATACAATATTTAATTCTTTTGTAGCCTATTCGTCATAAGTAAATTCGGTTTTTACAAAAACACATTCTACACTATACATACCTAGGTAACACTGAAAATGTTTAGAAAATGAAAAAACGGCTTAATGTAGACAGTTGCCAATACTTTTATTATTTTTCGAAGTAATCTCCGTTCCTCTCTACACATCGTCGAATTCGATGGAACCACTGAGAAAAGCAGTGGAACCATTCTTCATCCTTAGTTCTTGGGAATAAATACAAGTCGTAGGGCGCCAGGTCAAGACTGTATGGCGGATGACTCATTATTTCGACCTGCCATTGTCAAATATTCACCAGTTGATGCGAAGTTGTTTCTGGTCGTCGGTTAAAGTATGGGGAATCCAACTGGTACAAAGCTTCCTGACTTCTAAATGTTTGTGTAATATTTTTTAAACTTGAGTCATACCAATGCCTAGGCTTGCCCGTATCTGCTGATAGGTCTCTCACTTGTCTTCCTCTACCATGCGTCGCACAGCACTGTTGTTATCTTCCGTGACGTCCCTCACGTGGATCATCATTGAGATTGCTACGTCCACGCTTAAACACGTTAACCCAATTTTAAATACTGGTACGAGATGGGGCTTCATTAAACTATGCTAATCACAGCCTATCATAGCTTTGTTGTTGAGTAAGCCCACAACGAAAGTTATAATAAATCATTGACCGAAAATCTTTTCGCGTTAGGTTCATTTTCAGGTGTAACAAGAGTTTTAGATTTGCCGCCAATTCACAAAAACAAATGACAAATGAATACAATATGCTATATTAGGTTACCAAAGAGTTCTAAAATTTAAATTCAAAAAAAGTTTTGTTTAGTAATGTTTCTAACTGGCCAGTTCTAAACATTTTCAGTGTTACCCACGTATATGGCAATATAAATAATGTGCCTTTATTTTATTATACATTTATTTACATACCCGAAGTCCTATAAAATATTTTACATTTGTCGAGTGTCAGTTATGGTAGTCTATTCTAGGTGATCTTAAACTTAGATTTTACGAATTTTCTTATTCTGTGGCTCCAGGTAATAAAATGAGTTATGTAATTTTTTTTAAACAGGGGGCAATCGGGCCGGAGGCTCACCAGGTGTTAAGTGATACCCGCCGCCCATGGACACTCGATGCCAGAGGGCTCGCAAAAGCGTTGCCGGACTTTTAAGAATTGGTACGTTCTTTCCTTGAAGGACCATAAGTCGAATTGTTATAAAAATGCTATAATTTGACTATATTTTAAAGAGATTTAAATTGTCGTCGTCGTTAGACCGTGTGGTTCTAGCCACATGTTCGAGTAGACATGTTAGATTTAAAAGTGATTGATGATTGACTAAATATAGTCGCTTAAACATAAATCTGTAATAAATATAAATCTCTGCGCATGGTCACCTCAAAATCCAATTCATATTTGACGTAATAGAGACCTAAGAATGAAAGAAAATCCTTATGATATTTTGGTGATAACCCTGAGTCCCTGTGTTGTGTGCAGCTAGTCCCTTACTTTTGACAATTAAGCGGTACTACAAAACAACAATAAACTATAAGAATATTACTAGTATTCGTTGAACAATAAGAATATTATCCGTTTCAGCATAGAACAGGTTGAAAAGATGTCGTTTAAGATTGTTAGTGAATGTATAAAGCTTTCAATCGTTACTAAAAATTTTGTTTTTGGAATGTGGTTATAGATGTGGGTGTCTCTGAAGGCGGCGATTGGGCGAAGAAAATGCGTTTTTTGCCCGTGGTCGGTGTTTTTTTTTAAAAATGTCCGCATATTGTTATTACGTATATTTTTTAAACCGTTAAAAGTTGTTTCATTACAATTAGTAGAGTAGCGAAAAGTTTTTATTAAAAAATGCACATATAGTTAGTTCTAGACTAGTTCTTTAAAAAGTTCACCTTTAAATTCGATTCGATAAATTTCGGTATAATCATTGTTTATTACTTAATTTTTAATAGCATAAGCTTGAAAAACTGAAATATCTTAAACAAAATTAATAGCCAAACAGTGACGCAGCACTACTTTGTTTTGAGTCAATGTGGGGTAATTAGCGGAGTAATTAATTCCGATTAACTGGCCCAGAATGGACTTAATGATATGGGATGACTCGTGTGAATCATTATGATAAGCCATCACAGAAATGTTCAAAGATAAAATGAAAGTAGCGGAGGCAATATCTTAAAATATATATTAAAATCTAAACCTACACTTTGGTGTTGGCTTTATGGCTTCAGAGTCTGTGAGAGAGAGGCTTTCAAGCCTGATGTCGAAGGTTCGGGCCCTGCCCTGCACCAGTGGAATTTCTGTCTATGTGCGCAACTTCCGCTCATACCGAGAAGGAAAACATCGTAAGGAAATCCGCTATGAATGCTATACCGATGGCGTGCGTGACCCACAGAAGGCCGATCATATACTTGCCTATTAGAAAAATAACAAAAGATCACGAAATAGAAATAGGGTCACTGGGTTGCGTTTTTAACACTTTGGTATTGATCTGTTTTAGATATCTTATTTATTTATTATTCTATTTTCAATATGAACATAAACTAAACAATTTCCAGATATAATAAAAAGCTTGCATTAAAAAACCTCGGGTTTTGGACGTCAGTTGATAACTGTTTTTTTAATTGAAATTCAATTAAGAATATCTTATATCAATGAACCAGATGACATCTAAATTCATCACAAATCATATTATACACAATAATCTATGTAAAGTATAAAGCAGATCCCACTTATTTTAACGGCGCAACACGAAGTGTCGCAAACACAAAGTTAAAGTGAAAATTCATAAAAAATACATTTGTTTATATTGCGTTCAATAAAGAAGCCGCAACAGGATGGCGTTAGAAAGAAAATTTAATCCGAAAGCTATAACTTTTGTAAAAAGTGCTCTTTACAAAGAGGCTCTACCGTGACTACGTCAAAAAGTTACCCCTATTGAAGCTGTGAGACCAGTTAACGAAAGATGGATGCGCAATATAAAAACACTTTTGCTTTTAAGATTTTTAGGTAGAAGGGAAAATTTTAAACATACATAGTCTAGCAGTATACAGACTAGCGTAAAAATAATTTCGTATTCCTATAGGTATAAGCATAAGGTATATATAACAAAAAACAACTTTACTAAAGATATTCCAACCCTGTTTGTTCTGGGTATATGGCCAGCTTCGCCTCACAAGGGAGCTTACTATGTCAGTGTATTTATTCAGGATACTAACAGTTGGCTCCATAATCTGGATATAATGGAAAGACTGGATCTATGGGTACCACGCAAAAACCATAGGCGGAAGTTTCAACTTTTGGACACTCCAACTTGGAGGAATAAAAAATATAATTTCTATCGAGGTAGACCAGTTAGGATTTTCAATATTTTTTAATTGTAGGATTATCGGTGTAGGTATTATTGTGTATATCGCATTAGTAGTGACTGTTAAGATATAATAATTACGTGGAAATAAATAGGTACAGCCAAAGAATACATAATATATTATGTATGAACCTTTATTGGTGCAAACATTTGCGTGAGGAAAATATCAATAAAAATTATTAAATATTTATAACTAAGTAATACCAACTTCGGCTGAGTTGTGTGAAGGTATGAAAGTGATGGTGTGTTTGTGGGGCGTGCTCATGATGCAGGTTATTCAAACATTATTAGTTTGTTAGTGTCTTTCTGTGGAAGTTGCAATTGACACATGAAAATTCATTTCCTATTTTAATCATAATACGCTGGCCCTCAGTTAATTAGCCCTTTGATGCTTATGTTGTTCTAAATAAATATCATTTCTCGCCATTTCTTGCCAATGGACGTGGTAAAATAAAAGGAATAATAAACTTATCTTTCTGAGTATTTCGACATGTAATATACGTCACATATTTTATTGAATTTATTAAAAAGTGAACGGTTACATTATTCTGGTAATATGATAACTTATTTCTTTCAGATTATATCCAAACGTAGTTCATAGTTAGAGTTGGTAATTTGGCTATGCATGGTGGTATGGACAACATACCGTGGTTAATTAATTTATCTTATTAAATAACAGCATATTTGTTATAAACATTTTTTTTGAAAATATCGTATCATTCACTTTAAATTATAGAACTGTCGTTAGAGATTGAGTATTTTAATAAAAATTCACATTATATATCTCTCGTGGCACTTCTTCTCGTAATGCTGCTCTTCAGCCTTCTGTACCTAACAAGCATCAAAGTTTGTATTAATAATGGCAGTTTTCAGTAGGTGTTTTCCTTCACATACGAGTGTGAGATAGAGAGCAAAAGTCATTTCTTGTATTGCATTAACACTTACTAAACATTTGTCTTAACATAAAACAAATTTGGTACTGTTCGGACACTTGAAACATGAAAACGGTTTGACTTGAAAAAAAATTCAATACAAAATGTTCGGTGTCAAATGGGTTTCGTAACTGTCATGTTGAGTGATACAAAGTTCGCCGGGTCAACAAGTGTTATATAGTGTAACTTCTACCAAAGTTTTATGTATTAAAAAATGTCCCTCATATGGGGACCGGCGTCTGTATGATTCGTTACCAAATAACTGTATCATTTATGAATAAATAATAGTATAAACACTTTCATTCTTATAACTATTGTAAATACATTTTTTTTCTGTAGGCTATATAATTGTACTACAACTACGTTAGTCTGTGTCAGATAATAACAAATACGCACTACAACCGTTTATTATTATTATAGTTATGTCAGTTTTAAATAGATAAATGCCACCTCCATAGGCATACATCACTGTACTGGATGGTTTATAAGTTTTTCGTGAAATTGAGTGTGGCGCCCCGCAGTTTAATATAACGACGCATCCGCTCGTTCGAACAACGCTCAACTTTCACACTTCACTTTTGAATATTTCAAACATTACTTTTTATTTCTGAACTTAATGGGATTTGTAAAAAAATGTAATATAGTTCTAGATTTATTGCATATTTGTTTAATTTACGTTTCTGTACTACATTATCTACTACTGATAAATGAAGAAATACAAATGAAGTTTTTTTGTCAATTTTCCATGTTTTCAAGTTACCATACCATGCTAAAGAAACAAACTAAATAAAACAAAAGCATGAGTGGTTGTGGGTGTGTGAGTATGGGTAAGGCTGTGACTGAATATAATCCAAAGTTTATTTTAAGCAAACAATTACTAGAGTGTGAATGGTTGTGGGTATGTGTTAGTGTGTAAGTGTAAAAGGGTGTATAACTGAATTTATTTAGCCTGAAACTCCGCAAAAGCCTCGATGATGTTGCTCCGCTTAAGTGCTCTAATCTATCAAATTAGAACAGGGGTAATTTATTTTTCATAAACAAATCTGTTTTGCTAAACTCTGATATATTCTACGATTTTTAATAATTAATACTATATTAAAATTTGGCATGATCAATTGTTGTTTTTTATATAATTGAGGGCAAACGGGCAGGAGGCTTACCTGATGTTATGTGTTACCGCCCAGCATAGATATATACTCACATCGCCAAAGGGCTTGCAAATGCTTTTTTGTCGTCTATTAAGAATTGGTACGTTCTTTTCTTGAGTCAAAAAATTTAATTATTTATTATTATCATCGATTCATTCCATATATTCACACTTATATTATTGAAGTTATACTTCTTTTGGCACGTTAGGGAAATATGTTGAAAGTAAATTTGTACGATGCGCGCGCACACTGTCACACAACACAAACACCCTGAAGTTAGCATAGCCAAATAAAAAATGTCCATTTCTTTAATTAGAATTTTTTCTTAATATATAGAAATATTTTTGTGATCTTTAAATAAACTTTATTACGAGATAAAGCGTTCTAATAAAACTTTCAATGTATTAAATACCTTTGTTAATGTTAGTGTCGTCTACAAACGCAGAATAAGGCGAATAATAAAAAAAATAACAAGATTTTTAGTAGTATGTACACGCGTTAGAAGTAAAACATCATAACTTCATATAGTGAGAGTGCATAACATATAAAATATTAACGTGTAACGTGTCAGCAGTGTAAAAGAGAAAAAAACAAAGTCATACAGCATTTAAAAGTTATAATTCTAATCCCATAATAATTAAGGTATAATTGAAAGTCGTCTAATCAAAATGCGGAACAGCGGGAAAATTATGAAATTGACACCGACAAAGTTTATTTTGCAGGTGACTTAAAATATGCTAATTTAAAACAGAGTTGGAAAACTCAAGTTTGTGACCTTATGAAAAAAGGGTTCGCCAACTTTTCACGAGTTCTTCTACAGAATCTTATTTTAATTTTAGTAAAATATCTAATATCTTTACTGTAAAACTAGACATTCGAAAATGAGCACAAATAATGAACCTAAAAACATTATATTATATATATTTATAATTAAAACAATTAGTTAATTAAATATATAAGATATATACCCTTGAAACAAAAATATATTTTCTATATTATTCATTAATTAGGTATTATTAGCAAAAAATCGTAAAAATAATAATACTATAAAATAATTGGTAAATTGTAATTACAATCACGCAAATAGATAAATAAAGTTAACGTAAAATGTACAATTGTGAATTATATTCGATGCGCTGGAAAATGAAGTCGCTCGTGTTTTGTTTTTTGTTTGTTTGTGCCAAATCGCAGGATACACAAAATGATTTGAGAAGTAAGAAATTTTGTCTATTTTGTTGTAAGAAAAATCTCTACAGTTTATATAAAGTTATATTCAATATTTTAATGAATCGTTAAGATATGACTTCAATCGAAGCTTTATAACATAATATGTTAAACATTATTTATTACACCGACACCTTTAATAATACTCTAATTAAATATCTAATATATCCACATTGGACGTAACAAAACGAGTAGTATATTGGTCATGTTCGGCAATATACAGTAAGATTAAATGCAGTTTTATTTCATTGCATTAACGACACGAGACATATTACACGAACAAATATTATTGTCTAGGACTAGGTAGTTTTCATATAAAATGTTATAAAAATAACCGTATTATTTTAGATTTACCAGTAATGGGAGAGCCTGGGGAGGTCTTCGACAACTTGCTCAACCAAATCGATAATGGAGGTAATTATTATTCTATAATGGAATACAAACTATATAGAGAAAGAAAACCATATTTTGTTTTCTCGATTGTGTTTTATAAAGCTCTACATAGAGCCTTCCTTATTCCTTATAGCCATTCCTTATTATAACCTTGATACCACGCGTTATCATACTTATTATTTTCGTATTCTTGTAGCTAACATATATTACATATAATCAATAATTATACTAAAGATGAAATACAGAATACGTATAAAATCCTTCAAATAGAAAAGGAAAAAAAGATTAAAAATAATTTAAGACGTAATACCTAATGCGGCTGTTCTGTTTGATGATGTAAAAGTTTATGTACATGAGGGTGTGAATGTGGTGAACTCATGATGCAGGCTCGCTATGGATCTTCTTAATACAACTTTTAAGCATATTCCGCGATAGCTTAACCAAGTCGAGGTTTGTGTTTTTCTCACAGTATGCTGCTACAAGTAAGAAGTTAGGTTTTCTTATTCCTTTGTTTTTTATTAATAATACATTGCTTTAAGATGGGATGGGAGGCATAAAGGTTTCAGTTCCTTACAAATGTTTGACTTCGGAAACAATTTCTCCCCTTAATGTAGTTTATAATGTTAGGGGACCATACCTTCAATTCAGTAAAATATATTTGTAAGTGAAGAATTTGTTTAACTTTCTCATAGTTAGATTAATATTAGTGTTGACTGTAAGAAATCACCAGATTAGTTAGTAACGTATAACGATACCAAGATGAAAAACGAATATCTTTTATTAGTATTGTCTTTTGTTAACATAGCTTTTACACATTGAAAGAAAACACTTTTTTAACCGGATTAAATCTATTTGTATTATTATAAACTTATAATAATTTTACATAATTTAATTGTTTTACAGCGTGCGTGGTCACGGTGATAATTATGAGTTTATAATAATACAAATAGCTTTAATCCGGTTAAAAAACTGTTTTCTATTTTTTATTAATTGAAACCAATTGTTACGATTGTGTACCATAAATAGTCTGGATAGTCTTTTGTATGTGGTATATATAGATTCTCATGATCGTTACCTAAAATTAATTGGTAATGTGACAAATAGAAATAATATAGCGCACTCGCGAGCCCTCTGGCATTGAGAGTGTCCATGGGCGGCGGTATCACTTAACATCAGGTGAGCCTCCTGCCCGTTTGCCCCCTATTTTATAAAAAAAAAAATAGAAAATCTAAGTAACCATTTCGAATAAGTCATGTTTATTTTTTTAATTATGATGTAAACCATCATTTTTAACCACTATTTAAAAATTCACGAATTTAAATTAAATATTTAGAGGACGAGATAGAACGGCCATGCAAATCTCTGGACAATCACTGTATAAGGAATTGGTTGCATGATCACTCAGGCTGTAAGAAAACTTATGGGTCCGTACCGGATCCCCTGCACAGGGCACAGGCCACCGAACAGGTTCCGAGAATTAACTTCACATTTAGTGCAATCGATGTTTCATACAATGGTTTGAACGGAAGAATTGAAGAGTTCTAGTAAGTCAAGTTGACTAATACAGATATTATATTTTGTATATTATAATAATTTCGTGTAAGCGAGAAACTCTCGCGTCAGCGTACTTTCACCTTTTACGTAATGCATGTAATATTATCAATTTTTGATTTTTTAAGAGGACCAAAATCATGCGCCTCCTTAATGACTTGGGGTACAAAATACAAGTCGTAAAGAGCGAAAGAAAATAATTTGGAGCTGTTCTAATTAGATTGGGCTGTGCAGCCGTAATTCGACAAATTTACCCTATTTATTTTTGATTTCAGTGTTAACAGAAAAACTGATCAAGTAGTGTTTGCAGTGGAGTTTCGTAACGTCGTTTTTCAAACAAATAACAGTTACAATATTTTCTACCGTCGTGCAAAGGAACCAGTTGTAACAAATTCTTATTATATTATCAGATTGAGTAAGTTACAATATATATATTGAGCTTGTGACTCTTAACTCTGTTCTTTCGGATTCCGGCTATGCTAATCTCAGTAAGGTAGTCAGGAAAGTATTAAAATTTTAATTTAAGTATTAAGAACAAAAGAAACAGCCAAACAAAATTGATAAAGCCATTATTAATGTATAAGCAAGTATGTGTTAATTCTCCTGCGTCTAAATATTACTTATAATGAAAAATTTCATTAAAATTATACTTTAAATTATTTCGTTACCGCCTCAGTGGTTTACGTAAATGGTATATCTGATAGTCCATGAATTCCCGCGAAACAATTGATTGCTTTTGATACTTCAGAAATTGTTTTATTGTATTTAAAACATTATTTTCCACAGGTTCAGTTATTGTGACAGCAACAATACCTCGGATTGACAACCTGCGTTACGACAGAAGCGAACACTTCACCTATTCAAATGATCCAACGTCATCCTTCATACTCGGTCCAACTACTTTCGCCCATAGAGGTATAAGATCTATGGATAAATTTTATGTATTTAGGGGTGGGTAGACTATGACTATGAGGTAATTTCTACAAGCACCAACCACATATTAAAAATGTAGATCAGTCCTAGGTGTGAGTGATGGTTCGCTATAAGTGTCGATTCTGAATCTTTGAAACCTCCTCTATCAACATCCGTGTATTGTATAGTTATAGTAATCCCTATTTGGAGAGAGTTAGGCTCTATAACTAACTTAGAGTTAACCATATATCTATTATGGATAAAGTTTTTTTAATCATAAAAATTGCGGTATTTAAAATAAAATTATAGAAACGTTCTTGTAATCCATATGGAAGCGTAGATTTAAAAAGTTACAGGACTGATTTTTATTAATGTGTATTAAACCTTTTCTTAAATAACTTCAACAGATCCAGTCGTCCAGAAAGTGGCCCTAGCTTTAATATCGAATCTGCCAGTCAACCTACGTGAGATTGTCATTAGCGAAGGGCCTTTCCTCATGGCAAACTTTATACAATACACTTTGTGTGACTTTGGTATCAAAGTTATTTGAGTATTTTCTTAATAATAAATGAATATGAAATTAATAAGTTCTTTCAATTTTTACATTACTTAAAAACACGTATTATGTTAGCTATCCAATGTTGTATCTTTGTAGACTTAATTAATGCGAAAGAAAGTTTGTTTACGCGGTTACTATTTTCGATAGATCTATGGAACTTAATCCGTGTTCAACTCTCGTTTATTGGGTCGTAAAGAATATAAATAAGAATTTAGTTTCCCTTTACAAATATACTAATTACACAAAAACCTATAATTAAGTGTGCAAACAAATAACAATTCTGTAGCTTATGTAATTGCTAACGTATAGGAATGAAGAATTAAAATTAAAATTGATTAAAACGCGCAATATGAAAAACGTCAGACTGGCTGTTTGAATTATCAAAAATCTATATTAAAATGATACTGACGCAAACTTTACAAGGTAGACAGAACGAGATATATTTGTGGTACTGGTAGTAAATGAAAATTTATATTTAACTTAACTTCATTTCTGACGTTCATCTTACATAGATCTTCTTCTTTCTTCATCTTTTTTATATAAATAAAGTTATTTTGAGTTTGAGTTTGTGAGAAGAACGCTTCTGAAGACCTTTGGCCACAAAAGTAAGACAACCCACGGGGCCGGGGCTATATTACGTATAATATATATACAGACCTAATTTTAAGTTTATTCCAATTTATTGGAGTAGTAAAGTTCATTCATGGTTCATTTTCGAACCAAACAACAAGATATCGATAACAATAGAGCCCTCGCTTTTTATATAATTTAAACTGTACGAATTTTTGCAACGAAATGTCAAAAGAACAAATAAGACATATGTTGGAAATTTGTTTAACATACTAGTATATATGACATCGCAAGCGTCAACGCCATAAGACCGGCTTACGGCGAAGATAATAAAAATAATGATTTTATCTTTATTCTTTATGAGTACAAACAGTAAAGTTTTCTTTAATTAGGAAAACTTTTTTATGTATACTTGTGTCAGAGCTCTCCTGCAAACTATTATTCCATAGCAAACTAAACACAGTGGAATTAACAATTACAATACATTGTTGTATTTTTGCAATTGTGAGTATGTATACATGTGTATGTAAGTGAGTGTTTGTGTGTGAAGTTGTATAGTAGTGGTGGTCTTAGTATTTGTACGGAAATTTAAATATATTGAAGTTATGTATAAAAACATAAGATACACATCTACATATAATTATTGTAATGAACTAGTGACCAGCCTTCCTAACTAAATAGATAAGATACCTAAATAGAGAAGATAAACTTATAGTCATTGTGTAACTATACGTATATTAATAAATATTGCAATCGTTATTAAAAGATACAAAATACCAGCTCTGTATTATTTATTGGATACAGCGTCTAATGCGCTGAGGCGATGAGAATTTGGAAAAACTGATCGTGGTTGGCATCACAAAAGGCAAAAGATTGCGTGGCCGTTCACCAACCAGATGGACCGATCAAGTGAAAGATTCATCGACTTCAAAGCTAAAAGAGGCCCTGGACAGAAACCGGTGGAATTAGATTGTCCGTTAAAGTCGTTCCCTTGATGACCGCGACGTTGAGACATGAGCGACCGACTGAAGAGAGAGAGACAATCTCTATTGTTGTTTCGATCTCGACAGTAATTTAAAAAGAAATCATCAAAATTAGACAAATATTTTAGCGTGAGAAACAACTATTAACGTTATATTAAGTCAAGGCACACTGTTAAAAAAATATTATTATAAATAATTACGTACACGCGTTTACACATCAATTTGTTATGATTACCTGCAATTATCAATAATCAATCCTAAAATATACTAGTAATGTAATTTATATATTGAGAAATAACTGTTTATCATATAATTGCTGAACTAATTTTAATTTTAAATTCTAGTTGACTTATTAACACGAAAGTCATAATTGTAAAGGACATGGTGAGAGCCGCGTAAAGTTCTACACGTATCACCTCGACGTCTGTCGACTGTTCTGTCTGTTCCACAGCTGAGCATTATTACAGTTTTTACAAGCTATCCACTATTTCCGAATTTCGACTTAAGGTGCTTTAAGAAAAGAGCGTATTAAATATTTAAAGGTCAGCAACGCACTCACTAGCTTTCTGCAATTGAGAGTGTCCAAAAAAAGAATCCGTGAATTGATAACCTATAAAAGATATTGCTTAGATAAAAAAAATGCGCTGGGAACTGTGCCCGGATCCTATATTTGTAAGAAATAAAATTATAAAAACAGTGGAGCTAAAAGATATGTAAAAAATAAAATCTTTATTTGCCGAAAATTCAATTAAAAGTCTCTGACTGAGTAAACCACCCTCTGTGTTTTTTGATAAGTGACAGACGAAAGTATCAAAAGTACATCATATTTAAATAATAGCTTATTGCTTAATTACTTTGCATACCGGTTAATTATTTTAACATGTCATACTCATTATAAAGATATATTAAGTATTTTTTTCTAGTTTATTTGCTTAATTTTATTTCAAGCAAAATGTGGGTTGCACTCTGTCTTGGGTTAGTAATTGGTAGTTTTGCACAAGATTACAAATCATTAGAGTCTGGTAAGTAACAAATTGTCGAATTGTTTTTATATTATACTACTATTACGTTAGTAAAACAATAATAATGTCTCATTACTTTTTTGCCTCAAATGTCGTTAATTTCTGTGTACGACATGATTCCTAGCGATGCTTCAGCGTATGAGCAAGCGATTGCGCCAATTCAAATTGAATAATCGCACGTGTTTCGTATGCATGTAATCTTTAAATATAATATAAGTCTGGGACATTCACTGAGTATAATATAATTTACTAACGGTTCATGCGCTAAAAATAATTTGTGTCATATATGATTTTGGCTGTTTATTCAATGGAAGCTCAAACGATTTATATCCGCTTTTGAAATATTTTATATTGATGATTAGCTCTCAAGTAAAAACGTGATAATAAATGAACTATCCAACATAAAAATATTATATTTAAACCGGTAGATATAGTATTAAATGCTAAATAGTGGTAAGTGAAAATGTGTGAAAACACTCTTGTGTTTTATTCATTTCTGACACATAGTGTCGTCCCCTTAATAGGGACTGTTAAACACTTTATCTTTATTATTAAGTAGGTTAAACTTAAATTACTTATTAATCTTAAGTTAGTCTAGATCGTAATCTCCAAAATCTTTTTATGAAGCAAGAGGTACCCAGTTACTCAAAAAAATTAAAAAGTAAGTATTGAACTTTTATTTTTCAGCCTTAAATTCCGATTTGGCATATCGTGATGTATTGAATAATTCTAGAAACGTTGACAACACTCAAAATTAGTAGTTAATCAACAAAAAAGTTAAACAGAAATAAAATTTCGTGTTTATCCACAAAATTGTCGGAAAGTAAAAATCATTTTGAAACGACTTGAATAAGGTATTCTAATTACGAATACACTACAAGCTTTTTTAAAAATTGATTGTGTAGCTTTTGAGATAGCCATGCATTTATGACCCTTCATATATGAATTCATTTTTGACAGGTATTTGAAGAATTTTTTTAATACTATTATTTTTCACCACCACTGTATTAGTGACAAGCATTTGCAAGAATTGCTGATAAAATAAAGGAAAATCATGTTTATGCATTTTGTCTGTGTAGCTTGCCGTCAACGTTACCATTGTGACCAAATGAAGACATACGTGCTGAAGTTATCAATGTTGTTTGCATAAATAGAGTTGTTAAAATGTGTTTCTGTGTTCCATTTTTAAAAACACTGACGCAATCAAAATATAATATTGTTTCAACTCAAACATCGTCGTGCATAAGACCAAAACACTTATTTTTCTCCGGGATACAATATAACTTATTGAGTTGAATTGGTTGCAGGTTATAGCGTATTCTGTCAGTGTTTTATATATAATATATAAAAAAAAACTATCACAGATCTTCAGTAAAATTTGACAACCCGTACGTAGTATTGTCTTATGTTAACATAGCTTTTACACATTCAGAAAACACTTTTTAAACGGATTGAAGCTATGTATTATTATTAAAAACTTATAATTATAACTGTCGCCTGTCTTACATAGGGCAAACTAATGCAATATGTTCAGCAGACTCAAAGAGCACATTGCGGACATAAAACATAGACGACATATTGTATAGATCATCATATTTGTATAGACACACAAAACTAATGAAGTTCAAGTGTATTGTTTTTTGTTAGCAGAGCTTTTACTCATTGAAAGAAAAGTCTTTTTTACCGGCTTGAAACTATATATTATTCCGACGTTTCGCGTGCTTTTCAGCGTGCGTGGTCACCGTGACTGAAGACAAAAGGTGTTGAATGTCATAAGTATCACAGCTGCAGAGAAAGTTGTGTTATTTGTATTTATTGCCCCGAAGTTGATATCGACTAAAAGATGACGGGTTTTTGCAAAAATGACTCATAGTGTCCTCTATTTTCGCGGATTGTTTGTCTTGGGGTTTTAATTTGGATATTATTGGATCCCAGGTGTTTAATAATTTTAAGCCGTCTTCTCTATTGAAATTGGGGTGTTTTTTTATTTAAATGGCTTTACCAATCTTGGGAAGAATCTTTTTTCTTTCGCAAGTACTTTCGGTTGGTCAAAGCCTATGTAATAATTAGGCCTATCTATTGTGTGTTCACAGACTGCTGATTTTGTGAGTCGTCTATGTCTTATGTCCGCAATGTGCTCTTTGAGTCTGCTGGACATATTGCGTTTAGTTTGCCCTATGTAAGACAGGCCACAGTCATAATTATTAGTTTTTAATAATAATACATAGCTTCAATCCGTTTAAAAAGTGTTTTCTTAACCCGTATGTAATTTTAGTAATGGAAAAGTTAAATATAATCTAATCAAATTTATATTCAGCATAAATAGAAAAACAAATAAACTGGTGTTGGCAGCTCAGATGAGTAATATAGTATCGTGTATACGGTCAGCCTATTTTAGATTCCATCGTCGAGCTCAAGAAACGATCGTGCGAAGCACCCCAGCGAGGGTCCAGTTTGGCAAGGAATCCATATAAAATACATGCTGCCTAAACTTCATAAATAAACCTAAATTATTAAGTTTCTGTCAATATCGTCGATAATTACTGAAGGCCCTATCCCAGCACGCATTGCTGAGTTAGTGTCTCGGGGTGGACTGCGGTACGCAATGGAGAGGTGAGGAGAGGAGAGCGCTGAGGCGCGCCGGCCCGTGATAACAATTAGTTATGTAAAACGTGAAATTAATGTAATTTTATCAATTCTTTTTTGAATTTGAATACTTGGCTTGCGATAATATATAGCGTCTAAATTTCAAAGTCATGTTCTACATTTTCGTCATAAAATGAATTCAAAGTGTCAATAATTGGCTATGTTTGGATTTTTTTTCTATCGAGCGAAGTTATTTAAACCGTGTATCGGTATATCTTTCAAGATGGATACATAAACTACTCAACTCCACCATATATTTTTTCCATGCAATACTTCAAGAAACGATGACAAAAAATGGAAAGAAACAATGTACTGTTTTGGAGTTGTGCGACCGTATAGGCCTTTAAAGAAAATTACACTCGTACTATTCTTTAAAAATATTCACCTTAGTGTTATGAATTCAATAATGTTTAATTCCTTCATAGACAACAAGCGATGCTTGGACAACAAGTATGTGCTTTCTGACACCGGCTGGCGTCTGAGTCTATTTTAGATCTAAGAACATTCGAACACCTGTCAAAATAACAATTGTTTTTTTCTAAATTGTTTCTTTTCAGCCGACTGACAATTATAATACCGAATTTGAATGACCTTAGACTGGACCAAGCCGAGATACTCTCATACATTGAGACTCCTTCTCCCATAAGGACGGTGAATGAATGACGGCTTTTGCTAGCACAGGTATACAAATTATTTTGTTTTTCAGCACCTATAGACGATCTTTTCCTAAATTCCGTTGAACAGGAGACGTCTTTTCCAAATTAATGAATACCTCAGCCCACATAAGCTAGTTACTTCAGAAATTCTTTGTCTATGTCGTTGTTTGACTCGTCTATCGACTTATTAAAATTTTAAAAACTATGAAACTATTAAAACACTTTATAACATATTCTGAGAGGAAAAATATGAGTGAAATTACAAATATGGGGGTCAATTTTTAGACCTTTTCATGTTCTCTTTTCTTTGTATTCAGTTAATAAAATAATCTATAATTGTTTAACGTTTTAAAGATTACACAAATATAGTGAACCAGTATTTTTTTTAAATTTGTCCCCGGTTCTACGATATGATTGGAATTATTGTTAAATTATCGCGAGATATTTCACTCTTGACTGAGAAAATTTGATTATACCTGGATTGATATTTATGTATTTTAGATACGTTGTTTTATATAATTCGAGTTGAATCTTCTATAACCAGTTTATCAATATACCTAAATACCTCTACCTCTGACTTATGTACAACCTTTTAATATTTCAGATTTAGTCATGGAACTAACTGTAATGGAGTTCTTCGTAGATTAGCCAGCAAATCAAATCGACGAGTTGTATTTGGAGTCTAATTTCTTTATAATTAATTTTATACAATACACTCTATGCGATTTTGGACTAAAGCCATCATAACTCCGAGATATGTAATAATTAATTATGATTTCAAAACATTTATTTTCAATCGACTCCAATAATCCAAAACTCAATCTTAATAGGCCTTTGTGTGTTTTAAAAAACAGTTTCCCATCAAAGTAATCCCTTTAACAGATGAAACAAAGTTTAAGAATTATTGATTTATTACTGAATTACGTGAAAAAGTTTCTCACTATTCTGTGATTAAATGTTCAAAACTAAGCAAGTAGTCTTTATCAACGAAGACTTCATAGCATTTGAAGTGATAAGAGTCCATACTACGCCGTAATCTAATATTAGGTCCTTACATATGAAATTGGCGTTTTGTATGAGAGGAACAATTTCTTATGCGACACCGCCACCATACATTATTAAAGAGAGATGCAAAGAAAATAAAATAAATGATAATGATAATGAAATGAAACATGGCTTTCGAAAAACAAATGCAAGAGTAAAAATTGAATTTGGAATTATTAACCAAATAGGGGGATTTTTGAGATCAAAAAGGCCAGTACGACAAAAGGCCGATTTCATATGTAAGGGCCTAATATTAAAAAAAAGTTGGTACGGTTTAAATATCCTCGTACCTGAGTAATCAAAGCTGGATTCCGCCATGCAATAAGCATGTATTTACATTTTATGTCAATTCTTAAACGAGTATTAAAACTTACCAAGACTTACCGTAACTTAACTTTTGCTTTCCAAGATTCTTTAAACACAACCTACGCAACAAGATATTTTTTTTTATTATTCTAAATAGTGTTAGTTATTTAGATTAGATTATAAGCTAAACAATTATGTTACACGGAAGAATAGGAAGGAAGAGGTGGCTATTTCATACCTTCTTCGTTCCTTGCAACCAACAAGTTATTTATATTTCAGTAAGATTTTCTTTTCTCTCTTTCCTCTTGATAAAAATTTGCAGTAGGAAGCAGCAGTGGAAAAAAGGGCTAGGGCAAAGGTAGGTAGATAGGCCAATAAGCACCGCAAACATGGGTGATTTAATAAAAATAAAACATCAGTTGCACTATAACCTTTTTAGGTCTGCGCCTCAGATCTCTATATCTTTTTCGCAATGAGCGATAGTTTCCTTCACAGTTCAAATGAATGAACGCTCACAAACAAATAAAGTTAATACACAGGTGGGAATCGAATCTCAGCAATAAGAGTAGCACGCTAAAACAACTACGCATACACTGCTCTGCATAGTTATACACTTCCGGATATATTCCCATTAAACCTTTATCTATTATCACTACCCGATATCGGATTCCTTATTCAATATAATTAACGAAAGGAAATACGTACTAATAATTTTAAATTAATTAAAACATAATTAGAATGTAGATCTAAAATAAAACAAAAGGATTTGCACAATTACGCTAATACAATAAATAAAATAAAACTAATTGCCATGAATATCCTATCCTATTACAATGCATAAATACAATATCTACATATTAAATTGAGATGTTTCGACTTTGAGTTTATGTTAAACGTTACGTAATGCTTATTAGGTATGCTGATGCTGGTAGGTTTCTTGGTTAGACTGCCCGCCTGGTGTATATATATAATCTTCGAAACCAAAAGTTTATTAGTAATGAAAGCTACTATACAATACAAATTACACCTCTTAATGTCAGAATAAAAAAAAACATTTGTCGATTTTTCGACGATATTTCTAGATATTAATTATTATATATAGAATCCTGTTAAATATAATTAATTATTGATTATAAGTATACACGAAGTGCTATTAGGAATTTAATCTTCGTCGATCATTGTACGTGAGCTGCAGGATGAACATAATAATTTATTTTATTTTATTAAAAAGTGTTTTCGGCCAGGATTGGATTTCTAAGCCAGGTAAAGTTTTTTTATACATGACCTGGATAAGGCTATTCGCTGAGATTTAAATTAAAAATTGTAATGTTGCCACATTAAAAGGCTTATAAAATTATATAAAAAATCTGGTATAATTTACTATACATTATTTCTCTTTTATATTTAATATATTATAATGATCAATCAATGAATCAAATCTTACAATTTATTATTTATATATTATTTCTAACTTTTTTTGTATAAGTAGATAATAATTATTAACTGTGTCTTATGTTTGAATGTGTATTCCGTTTTTAGCTTTTCTGTATAATGTATTATTAGATAATGTATGATAAGTAGTAAGGAATACTGAAAATGAAGAAATAAATAAATAATTATTTTCTTTATAGAAATAGATCTTCCAACTCATTACAATAGGCAGTATGACAATATTGATGGATTAAAACCAAAAGATCCAATAGAAGATCTAACTTCCTCAAGTAAAAATGGTAAGACCTAATATTGAATCGTAGATTATACATGCGATATATTTTTTAAAGAAGTTACAGGAAGTTACAGAGTACCAGCGCTGTGTCTGTTATCGTATTGAAAATTGTTATTTCGTTTCTATACAAACTAGGATTATTGTATGTTGTTTTAAAATTTTCAGGTATAGACATATTATCTCTTTATAATGGACAAAAGGATGGATCGAACAATACCGATTCGATCATACAAAATCTGGTTGAATTAGGAAAAAATGGTAAGGTCCAAATTTTTATAAAAGACAAGTGATAAAAGTAAAAACAAAACACTAGTGGCACCAGAATTCGTTAGACTAGTTTCTGCATTCGTTTCCTAGATAGTATTTCTTTAGAAGAATAGTGATCAGCATTCCGACATACACCGTCCATTTAAATTAAATAAAATCAGATATTATTTGTAGATGATATATAAAGTTTGCCCACAAGTCTCTCAGAAATTAAGAATTAGTTTTAATTAGGACATAATTCATCACATAAATTATATATCTCTAATATTGTATAAAGTGTTATATTTAATGTTTTCCAAACCGGAGAGCAAAATTCTAAATTAATACCTATGTAAAATCTAGTTTGCTTTAATTCCGACTTAAAAATTTTCGAATTCATAAATTAAAATAAACATACATTATATTAACCTTCATGATTCTCATCTTTTCAGCTACGCAAGACGACACAGACTATGTTGAGCGACCCTGTAAGATATTCGACAAAAACTGTATACGTCGATATTTCGCCGCTCATAGTCTGTGCACACCAAAGTACCAGGCAGTTCCGGAGCCGGTCTACCGATCCCAATCCACCTTGTACCTACCCAGAGTAAACACTACAGTAAATTCTCTTGATATATACTACACTGGCGCTACAGCCAGGATCATAGAATTCTAGTAAGTGCCCTTTCCACGCGTTATTCGCGAATCGCGTTTTCACCTGAACTCTGTTCCAATAACGATTGCAACTAAGTTAGAGACTTCAATGTCGACTTTTAATGCGATTTTATTGCATCATCAGTGCTACTCATACAATATTCGATATCAGCTTAGAAAGATTCAGAGTATCAACGCTGGGTTTAAATTTAGAATAAATAAATAAAACAGGAATATACATATAAACAATATAGTCTATGGACTAACAATTGAATAAATGAATCATTCTCTCAATTTCAGCGTAAACAAGAAGACGAACCGTCTTCTTTTGGCATTTACTTTTACGAACTTCACAGCGACTGCTGAGAACAACTATTTTAGATTTAACCGTCGTGGCAAAGAGCCCGTTGTTATAAGATCATCTCGTATCTTTTTTCAATATTGTAAGTATTAAAATAAGTATCATCACAGTATCTATATAAATAAAAATGAATTAAAAAATATGCTTCTAAGCACAAAACTCGAAGAGGGTAGGAAAAAAAATAGAAAAATTACATAGAGAACCCTCCAGTTTCATGAAAAATCACCATGATTGTCACCTTTAGTTTTTATATAGTTGGAAAATTTTTGAAGACCTGCCAAAAACTGTAAATTCTAGAATAAGGTGTAATATGCGTTGTTGGAATTCGGGGCCCTGCATGCAAGAAAACTCATCATGATTTGACAGACTTTTTTGTACTTATAAGCACTTTATGTATTAAGTTTCTTGTTAAACTATCAGTTAGACGGATAACGTTCTTCCCACTCATCTATCGTGTTGTTCCTTGTTTTTGGTTAACGCAAGTAAAAACTTCTTGAACTTATATTATCTCGTTATTATTAAATTTTCGTTTCGAGTGCTCTTTAACAAGTTAACAAATAACTCATCAATAAATAAATTAACTAACTAAATCTAAATGATCGCCATATATTTCCGCGAAGTTATTTTTATAAACTTTTATTGGCTGCATAACTTCAATCTGTTCTGTGATTGGTTTCACCTTGAGCGTGCAACTCTCATCCTATAACACGGAAAGAGAATCCAAAACTTTTAGGATAGCGTGAACAGGAGGCTCACCTTGAGATGCCTATATTAACGAATAGTCATGAAACAGATACAGAAATCTGCAACTGGTTGGTTTTTTATTCAAATGTACTAAATTTTTTTTATTACAGTTTCCCTAACCTCAACAGTGATGATTCCTAATTTAAGCAATCTAAGGCTTGACATGAGCGAAATGTTCTTATACTCAGAAGACCTAGCCCCGAGAGTTATACTTGACCCCTCTATATTTGAAAGCACAGGTTATCATTTCTTTTTTTTTATCTTTTCACCCTGGTTCCATATTCCAAAATGACATTATGAACTGTAGATTGTTCTATAATGTAGTATGATGAAGAAGACTGATCACCTACTTGCCTTTTAGATTAACAAATCATGAAACAGATATACAAAACTGAGGCGCAGACCTAGAAAGGTTGTAGCGCCACTGATTTTTTTCTTTTACATTGTTCTTTAGACACAAAATTAAGTTATTGCATTTTAGTAACACAGTAGTATTTGTTGTTACTTTAAAGATTAACAAAGCGTATGATTTTCATTGATAAATGTCGTCGTAGCTTATATCAAAATAGTTTTGGTCTGGTATTAGAGCAATTCCTTTAAATGGTTAATAATACGTGTTTATAAATATTTTCAAAATAATATTTCCTTTTCAGACCCGAATGTTCAAAGAACTTTAGTGGAATTACTACTACGACCGGATATGAATTTACAAGAAGCTTTTCTGATTAGCGCTAACTTCTACGCCAACACCTTTATACAGCAATCCATCTGTGATTTTGGATTGATACTGTCATAATTATATATTATTCTCGACTTTTCTCCATTTTTTCTATAAATTTTTGATGTTATCTATGAAACACATTTTTAGGACGCATGTTTATTAATTATTTTTATATTGACTCTTATATTTGTTCTATTATTTCCTTATAATAAATGCATATATTTTTATTGGGACTAAGAAAGGTAGAATGTACACAATTGTACGCGTAACTATACATGTTTCCAAGTTAGCCGGTACAGTGATATTTAAAACATTAACGATTCTTATTATCTATATTAAAATAAATCATTGTCCTAAGTATTTAAATTACACTTAAACCGAGAGAATATGAAACCAAAGATCTAAATTTAATTTATATAATAAAACCGTCGCGTTACTAATTAATTTCGAATATTAAACTTTAAGACCGATGTTTCACGTGCAAGCTACCAGGGTCATGGGAACTGTTTTTTATGTAACATTTAGTAAAATCTTCTGTAAGTCTTGTTTTAAAAACAATTTTGCAGCGTGAAAGATATAATCACTATATATACAATTTTAAATCTCGTAAATCCAAAATATGTAAAGTTGAAATCTATAAAGTATATGGAGAATATTATATTATAACTCACCTAAATAAAACTTTAAAGTGGGCTACTATTTTAGTTTTTCTAAGAAAGCACTAAAACGTATACACGACAAAAGTTTTTCGCGATTACGTGAAAATTCGCAACTAAAGATACATCCGTCTAACGCGACAATCCGCGGTCAACTGAATATATTCAGCTTTCCTCTGCTTGTCTCCACTTTCATGAAATGAACTCAAAGCGGTCACATTTTAAAATAACAGCCTAAGCACCATTCAATATTCACTGTACTTTGAACTGTATATACAAGTATTAAGCTGTAAAATTGCGTTAGTAAAAAAATGTTTTTAAAGTACAACGCTGTTTGTTTGGGAGGGTCGCAGAGGCGGGAATGAGACCGTTGAAAAAAAAATAAGCCAACCGCGTCTCAGTGAGTTAAGGTTCCATGGGCGGGTTTTCAGTGAATATCTTTAATTAAAACAGGAACTTCCTGAAGTAACAAAGTAATGAATTGAAGTTGCCAGGAAAAAGTGGAAAATTGTTGGGCAGGATGTACAAAGCTTAATGAAAAAACCCTCAAAGTTGCCAGGATGTATTAATTATACAGCCTGTTCACTAAGGTTATCTTTTAGTAATATTAGCTTTATACGGAAATTTGAGCTGTATTTTCCAGAATATAAATAGCCTACCATGATCATCTTTCCTCCTTCGTCTGCGAATTTATAAAATTTAACATAAATCTACTTCGACGACTACTCTTTGGTAGTCATGTCCGTAATTGGACGCTATAATCTATTATGCTGTCATATACCGAAGCTGTAGGTTCTGGTGTAACTGTAGTTGTATTGAAATAATTTGGTGACTATTCATTGAAAGAGAAAGACTATTTATACTGCAATTTAAATTAAATTTGAGTCTAAAGCTTAATTTAAATTAAATTATTTTTACTATAAAGCAATATTTATTGAGTTAATGGAAGATTGATAGGAATCAAATACTTTTAAAGAATTTTTAGTTTTAATAGAAAATCTTAACACTTAGACTTTAAGATACAGGCTAGGTCTAGTTTAAACGCTAGTGCTCATAGAGTACATATATTTTGTATAAAGTTAACCAAATTTAATACTGTATCTCAACGATTCGTTGCCTATTGTATGTTTACAACCTTCAGAATGATAGTAGCATTTTTTTGCGTCAAATACAGTGATTTGATTACTTCATTCAAAAAAGTCTGGCCTCCTTACAATTGCACTCATAAAGTTATGCCCCCTAGTTAAAAATTCACTTAAAATAATAAATAATATTAAACACATGTGTTTTAGTCTTAATATTTTTTTCAAAATAGGCCCACATACATATGTGATCATCCGTACTTGTCACTGATTTGGGACCTGTCTCGTCGTCTCTCCACTCCCTTGACAGTAATTGTTTTGGAAAGAAAGATCGAATACCAAAACCGAAACCACTATGCTAAACATGATAAATATTTTAATGTCATAAGATTTTTGAAGGCTTATATATTTAAAAATATTATATAATTTAAACAAAGGATATCCTTTGTAAAAAAAACACCACAATCTGCGTGCTAAGCATGGTTAGAATCTACATTACAAATCTAAAAAGAATTTGCATAGAAACTCCATTTGAGTTGTGTCAGCATCCCTGACAGTGTTGGGTTGAACCTTGGCTGTTGATGTACCAAAGTAGTTTCTGCCTATCTGCGCATTTAACAGTTGCTCGTATGGTGAAGGAAAACATCGTAAGGAAACCCAATAGGCGTAGACTTAAAAATTCGACTACGGATCGTCGGATATAGAAAATACAAATGATCACGAAACAGGTACAGAAATCTGAGACGCAGACCTAAAAGGTTGTAGTAAATTTATTTATTTATTAATTTATTTTATATGTACGATATCATTGCGTAAAATGATATTCTTTCGCTAATACTTTGAACGTAAAATAGAAACGCAATATTTTATTCTCATGAAATTGAGAAGACCTCTTATTCCAATTGTCATTTCTCTGAAACCAATCTTAAGTAATAAATCAGATATAAAATGAAATATGAAATCAACATACATCTCTTTCTTTAAAGGCGTGGCTTGGTAAGGCGCATGCGTTCGTTCTTAAGAATACGATATCTAGAACTTGTTCTGAACTTAATAAAACTTCAGAGAAATATTCTATAATATTAACTTTATTATTAAATTGTTTGAAAATGTTACTGCGTTTGCATACAAATAAGGCGGACAGAAAAAATAATATAAAATGCCAAGGGTAGATAGAAAATTCTAAACAATTCTTACGTGTTCTTAGCCACAACTGTGTCAGTCAAAAGGTTTATAATATTGCAAAAATAGTGTAAAGGATTTTTTTACCGAATGTTTTACGACTACAAAGTTTTTAAAATATATTTCTATTACTGCCAAAACTATTAACTAAGTGATGGATTGAAGGTAGGATATACAGCTGTCCCAAAACAGTGTCAAGCGTTGGTCCAGTGTAGAGCACCCTTGGAGGAACCCTCATGTATGTTTTACAATTTTTTGTATTATGCTTTTAAAGAGCCTCCTGCATAAAGGTTAAGGTTAAGATTTTAAATCAATTAATGTAAAAAAATCTTGTATGGAAATAAATTTGCAGTAAAATTCATAATTATTTTGTTCATTGGTTTAGTAAACACTTAAAAATATTATATACCATTATAATACTTTATGTCGGTAGATTTGTTGTTATAAAACGTGATTTATACATTTATTTTCGTATTCTTGAATGAATGAACAAATCTATCCTACGATCGCGAAAACATCTTTATAAATGTATTCTAAGAGAGAAAGCACCTAGACGTGCATTCAATGTATTCAAAGGCATTTGGGGAGAATATTCAATATATTTCGTTAGCTCGGCATGCCCGTCGGCTCATCACGGAGTTCGGTCACGGACTGCCGCTCCGATGCACAATTCAGGCGTTCGACGCGAGGTGGCGCTGTCAATTTGCGCCGCTAACACTTTTTGGCGCCCATCGAGGGAGAAGTTTCTCAACACGTTGAATTATAGGTACGTGAGGAAGAACTTATTGTAGCTTTCAACGAGTTTATGTAATTGTTTTAAAAGCTTCTTTATATAACAAGTAACAAGTACTATATGAAGAAGCTTTTAAAGCAGGTCTGTCGTTTATTGACAATAATGACTTTAATGTTGTAAATAAATATGGAATCTGGTTACTTACTGGGCATTAACCCTAGCCGAATTACACTGTTAAATATATAATTAATCTACTATCAGGAATGATTAAGGAGGGCTAATAGATAGAAGGTGGCGAATGAGATCGGCAACGCACTTGCGAGCCTTTGGACATGCGAGTGTCCATATGCAGAGGTATCACTTAACATCAAGTGATCCTGTCGACCGTTCGACTCCTGTTGCATAAATAAAACAATGGTTGATTATTAACAATTTAGATGTACTGATTCTATTATTCATTTTCATATAGTAACTAAATGAAATAGTTTTCATTATATAAGCATAAATTACATCCGGCGAAACGAAAATTGTTACGTCTTAGCATTAAAAATGGCACTAAAGAATTGAATAGTGTTGTGTGTGTGTTTACGTAATTCAAACTCAAAATAACTTTATTCATATAGGTAAACAAGTACACTTATGAACGTTTGGGTAGAAGTGACATTAATTGTAAATTTACATTTAATACCAGTTCGAAAGTCAAGGGCGTAGACCGGGCAAGAAGAACTGGCAAAAAACTGTAGTTTAAATGTTTAAAATAACACGGATAAATTGTCCGTCCCATTGTTGTTAAATACATCAGGAAATGTTTTAGGCCATAATCCTGCTCCTAGCAACACTCCTATTACTACTACATAGCGCAGGGTTATAATAAAATTCCTCAAATCACCGTAACAGCAACACTGTCATTTTCATGTTACCGCTAGACTAAAAACTCGTACAATTCGCATTCAAATCCCCAATAGGAATATTCCCGTCGTAAAGCCACAAACGTCCGTATCAAAGGTTCTCCTCCGGGATACCGTTTACAGCGATTAACATCCAGTTCGTTTGATGTATTCATGTTTTCCTCGTAAAAGTACCTCTTATTTCATACCCAGTTTGGCACAATAGGACAAAGATTTTTGTATTATATACAAAGCAATTATTCATATTTTTACTATGCAATATGTAGTAATATTACCGTATCAATGCTCCATTGTCTACTTTTTTTAAATATAAAACTTGGCAGACGTTTCGCCATAATCCTACCTGATGGTAAGTGAGATGTTGATCCTGCTCCATAGGACAATCAAACTAGACAAAATCAAAATAAGTATGGAGTTTCTTACCCATTCTTCTTCATATGAAACTAACTACCTTTTGGAAGGGGAAACTACAGTCTTTTTTTAATATTTTTATCTTAAAATTTTAACTCTTATTAATATTAATTGAAATAAATTATTTGGTTAATGACTTTGATTTTGATGTGGCCTATTGGAGGGCACGTCTGTTCAGGAGATGTTTAACCGCCGCTTGGTGTACACGACTTTTTACCCTAACTTAAATGGAATATTATATTTATTGAAAAAAAAAGTGCTAACAATATTTAAAGCACAAAGCGTATTTCTTTAAAGCACTAGCAATTATAAATGTTTAGAATTGATTTAAAACTGCAACGATAACGTTACGTATTTTGAAATTCTAAATTTAAATTATTGTTTTTAATAATAATTATTATTTTAACTTCTTCATATATATCTAATCAGTACCTTAATAAATAAAGAAATATACTAATATATAGTATAGTATACGAGCCAAGGCTGTACATTTTGCGCTCACTTAGATTTATAAGCGTGGCGACTTCCTAAATGGTCGAAGTTCCGCCCCGAGACTATAACCAGACATAGGCACTGTCTTCAACGGTAACATTGCATTAATTCGGAACATAGCAATTAACATTTATATATTTATTATATTATATTGTTATACGCCAGTGGTTAATATAGAGTAAAGCTAAAATCCTCTATTATTTAAAGCAATTACCCCGGCAACGTTTTAACACAAATTTTGAAATAAACAATAGTATTGTCATATCTTAATCTTCCAACACTTTGTTGTCTTTCTTTCAAGACACCATTAGCGCTAAATTAATAAATTTTTCCTTGACTAACAAAGTTACCAAACCACGAGACGGTAATAAACTTATCTTCGGAGAAATATTTCCAGTCCCATATAGTTTAAGAGGACTCAAATGCATATATATAACATTAAAGTAATCTTATCTGTTTGTCCTAATGTCTTCACATCAGCTGACAGAGGTACGGTTCATACACCGACTTTCAAACTTATAATAATAATATAAGCCGTTTATATCCAATCTTTACAAATGTTGAATATACAGTTTAGATTTGTTATATAATTATATGTTTTTGTTACTCGATATCCTAACCTTCAGTACCATTGATAAATGCCTCTTGCATCTTTTACCAAATATCTCTAATAATGGCTTTCTTTGTTCATTTCCTTCCTGCTAACGCTTCTATATCTGCTATCCATCTTTTTTTAGAGCGTCCTCTTCGCTTCCTTTCTCTTGGGCCTTCCTAAACTTTGAAATACTCATTTTTGGCCCAACCTGGCCCAACTTGTGCAGAAAGGACTGTTCCTCCAAACTAAATGAAGGATAATCTAGTCTAACCATTTACTAGCCTGCCAGAAGACTCGAGTTTTGTTTCTGGGTATGACTTCATCGGAATGTTGATTCGTAGGCACAGTTTGTAGGTGTCGCTGCAAACTAAGACCTCATAATCTGCTGTCAGAATTAGTATGGTAATCGAAATCGGCAATGGTCTGCAGGTTCGTATAGTCTCATTTCGTATTTATAAATTGCGATATAGCATAGACGGGAATTTGTCCCTAGTCCGCGATAAGAACAAGTTCGTTGGCTAATTGGATTGAAACTTCTCACAAGGTACGGCGACGCGCCTCAAGGCAACTCTGAAAAATTCCCCACTAGTTTGTTTCACTGTAACTTAATAAAAACTCGAGTAAGTTAGGAATCAACTTTGAAAACATTGCTAGTTTGACAATTTACAATTTATCTACGTTTCTTTTCATTCTGCCTGGCATCAGTTTGGCATCAGTTTACGTTAACTCTGTTTGGCTCCATAGTTGTATACTCTTTTGTTATGATTTAGGTAAATGCGTAACATTAATGTGAATTTAATTTTAATTTATAACAGTTTTAAACAAATTTTACTTAAATTTAGATTACCCAGTTAGCTTAATTTGTAAATAATGTGAACATGCTCGGCCTTAAGCGTGGACTAAAGATGACTACGGTTATTTTCACTCAACGTAACTATCGTAATCTTTAGTCCACGTTTTATAATTAGGCATGTGTATAACTAGTGCACACTTAAATTTGTATTAAGTGTTTAAAATTGTATTTGGTCAAGTCTATAAGATGGTAAACAAAATGAAGAAAGTAGCGACCCCTTTAAGTTAAATGTTCCTAGTTTTTGGAAATTACGAAAACCCAATAAACTACAGCACCATGTACTTTTGGACGAGGTCGGGTAAAGTAAGTCCCTAGTAACCTAACGTATATATTAAGACTACACTACATAATTAGAGTCTAAAGATCTTACTTTCTACAGTAAAACACTAAATATATATCGGCAACAAATGTAACCCCGAAATCTGATTAGGTAGAAAGTCTCTCATCTCGGTGAAAAACAAAATTCGAATGCACCATTAATTCCTGACTCCTTCAGTCATAGTCATTAAATAATGACCTTTATCACAATGTATTAAGATTCACAATTAAAATTACAATGAAAAGCACTTTTGACAAAGCATTAGCTTTTTCAGTTAATCTACTTACCATTACAAACAAACAAAGTTAGCGGCGAGTTTGATTTTCTTTCATTTACACGTTTCTTTTCGATCGTATTTTACATTTTCGTAATAAACATCGTTAGTCCTCGAAAAGTGCTTAGTAATTATCTTAAGATTTATTCATTACGTAATCCTATGGCTACCATAAAATATAAATATTAAAAAAAACAATTTTAGAATGTTGGAATAAATAATACGTACAACGTTCAAACATTTACATTAAACATCGAGAAAATTATTTATAAGTTTCACTAAGTAATAACTAATTCAGGTGTGTGTGTGTGATGGTGTGAAAGTATATATGTACGTGAGAATGTTTAAGTGGGGTGTTCCCGTTTATTTAGCGCTATGGATATTCTTAATTCTCCTTTTGAGCATATTCCGCGATAGCTTAAACAGGTCACGGTAAATAGTGGTCGTTGTATGTCCGGTTCTTTGCGTAGTTGGTGTAGATGTCGAGCACGTGAAATTTATTAAAAACGGGAAATAATTAAACGGGGTGTAACTTTTATATTTTTTAATGAAAAAATAAGAATTTACCCCGTTTGCCTCAATGCGGCATGGGTAGTAACTAAACATCTTTGCGTGTGAAAATATTGAATAATCATAAAATTGGTACTCAGCCACATTTCCTTCCAATTCCTTACTACGGACCTGGTAGTGAGATCAAGGTTCATTAGAATAAAAAGAATTTAGACTAAGAGTACTCTTAAATGAAATGTAGACTTCTTTACATTCATTACAATAAAATTAAAATTAAGTACAATAAAAACTATTTGCTTAAAATAAGGCAATTTAATAAAAACAAGATTCCAGGTTGAAAATTCTAAATTCAAATCAGTTCGTGAGTAAAATTCAAAACTTGAAGACGTGCGACAACCGCTTATTCCGCTACAACTCTTTACAAATGTTCACGAAAATAAAATGCCTTGGAAATGGTTTATTTAATTTGGGTCTGAGGGGAATAAAGATTGGCAACAATGGAGTAGTTAATTAAGTTTAGATTTTTGTTATTGACTTTGAATATTTAAAGTTACTTTTTTAACGGCTGAGGGCGTTCTATTTGATTTTAAAACGCCGTACGCTTAAAGGTGGAAGGTCGTAAATTTAATGTACTAATAATACAACGCAGGCCACACATATATGATTAGAGTATGATGATATATTTTGAAATATGAGAAATATCACTTGATAAAAATAATAATAATCCAGTGGCGCTACATAGGACCTATGACCTATGTACATGGCAAACATCGTGAACACCTATCATGAGGCTATCCTCATGATAGGTGTTCACGATGTTTGCCTTTAATGAGCCAGTGTTATTTGGGTATAGAAAGAAAAATTAGTGCACGGATGTAATTGGAAACATTGCCCTCAGGGTTAAGACGCGCTGAAGCCAACGTTGCTACCATATACCAGTGCATCTGTTTATATTTACTAGATCACCTAAATTTTATACAGAAATATTCACATATATTTTTACTCTTTAGGGAAATTCAAAGTTATTAAGATATGTTGAAACGTATAATTTGCTTTTAAGATGTACAGCAATTCTTTACAAACGCACCACTTTAATATAACCTTTACGTTAGCCTATTTTCTATGTAACTTGGGTTCTCCTGAAAATGGCTACATTTTGAATAATGATCCGTGGAAATGCTCGACTATTTTTCATATTCTAAGCGTTTTGCTCATTAGGTGTTTGGTCAAGTGGGTTTGAAATATAATGAAGAATGGTTTATAGCTATAATACCTTATTAGAAATGTTTAAATAGAAATTTAAAAAAAAATACTGATGAACGTATGCAAATCTAATTGATTTAAATTACTAAAAAAATATAATCTAAATGCTATTTAATAAATGTTCTCCGGAGAATTGCGGAGAGTTTTTTGCCATTTCGTCTCGTCCGTTCTATGCCCTTGATTTGAGAACTTTCAGCAGTAAATGAACTTAACTAAACTAAACTAGTAGTAAGTAAATGAATAAATGATTTTGTTTTTTTATATGTAATAATAATTAAATGGCTCTATTCCACTATAAGGGTCTTAGTGAACTGTGCGATTTGTTTTTTCTTTCTTAGTTGTGAGATCCATGTAATACCAAATCGGTTAATTTATTCAATCCCTAATTAAGGCCTTCTGTTTTAAGTAATAATACTTATACTTATATGTATACGAAAATGGCCTGCTTTACTTCGACTAAAGAATGATACGGCCGCTTTTTTGCTCGACTTGGCGGGCGCACTGTCCTGCCGAAGAAGACACAGAAGAAATTTCAGACGGCTTAAATTTTTAAAATGTTAAAATTATTTTAAAGATAATTTTTTAACACAAATGAACTGATGAACAAATAAATGCAAGAGAAGCCGCGGCTAAACTACAAATGCAAAGCATTGTGGCAATGTGACGTCATTTGGGCGAACTCGCCGGACCAACTCATTGGACGCCTCAGGCCTCAGCTGGTGTTGTGTTGTAATCGTTCTAGATATAGCTAACTGGACGTGACTTTTAAAGTGTTATATGATAGGGATAAACGAATACTGGACGCCCGGGAGCAGTATACTGTTTTTTTAAACAATTGAAGGTTGTTCGGTCTAGTGAAGTGGGTCGTGGAAAACTTGTAGCCATCAAGGTGCGAGACATCAATGTTAATTTAAATTATGAATATAAATACTTTAGTTTACTTACTAATATTTACGATATACCGTGTACTGAATTTTTATATAACAAAATATGGATCAACAGTTCTATTTCTATTAGCTCAATATCTATCTTTAAAAAATCTTGCAAAACGGAACACTCGAAACCGGCTGGACCAACGAGTAGTTTTTAGTATTCTATTCCATAATCTCTGAGGAAGGTTTTTATGGAGAGTAAAATATGAAACCTGAAGAACATTAAAACTAGTTTTTATTGCGATTGCCAACAGCCTCAAAAAGTAAAGCAAAATACTCCATATGTTGGGAAACTAGGTACTTAAAAGGTGGGCTAAGTGAAAAAATCATATTGAGGTGAAGCGAAATTCAATTAATTATTCATATGTCATTTGTTCATCACTGTATTTACGTCAAAATTAATATACCAATTAATGATATTTTTTTAAAACCATTTTACAGTGAAACGCATAAATTACACCTTCTATATTTTTGTTTACTTAAAACGTAATAATGTAAATATGTTTAATGTTAAACCAGCCAATAACTTAACAAAACTAGTTATTATTTATATATTTATTTATTAACATTTCGTTGCATTAGAATATAAAAATTGGCCATAATTAAATTAAAAGCAGCTTTATCGATCTCTTCCAGACACCCACTGTGAGAACAGGAAAATAAATGTATTAAATTAGATAAGGTAGGCAAGAAGTGCAACAATACAAATATCACATAGGCCGGTATCAAGACAAAACTAAACAGGAACAAAGAAACAAACTAAACTAAAAAAGGACCTTATTATGTAAAGTAATTGTAGTAAGATGACCAGTTATTTTACGTGTCTCCTTGTTCTATAACCCATAGGTGGGGCAGACGACAACCAGTGTTTCACCATGGCGTTTACAAACCGCAGCAGTTTTATAATGTAACATATTGTGATTATATTATATTATTTTGTAAAATAAAGAAAAAAACTACTATTGTTCTCACTCGGCTCTTAAGAGCCGCGGCGCTCAGAGCTTTTGTAAATATATTTTGATCATATCAATAAAAATAAATAAGATAATAAATTCATTTCCAGAAACTTTAATTTTATGGAAACAAAGCAATCCAATACGATTCGGAACTCGCGAGACACGTCACACAATTGTACCATTTGTTGGCTGTATGTGTACAAGTTTAAGAAAATCATTCATAAATATGCTGACACTCAGTGAGACCAACTTTATTTAAAGTAATCCTTTTTAGTTTAATATTATACACGCTGATTAAAGAAGCCGAAGAAGAAGAAGAAGCGACATTTTTTTATAAGAATTAACACATTTTTAATAAACCTCAGTTTACGGTAAATAAATACTATCAGAACGTTAATTGTCGTCACAGGAAGTCAAATGTTATGTTTGGCATATTCGATGTACTCTTGCAGAAGTATGCAGTTGCCGCCTCCGATCCTTTTCATATTGACATATAGAAGTCATAGTTCAATGAAAACTTGAATAAAACGAAAAAAATTATGCAAGCTGTTTTTTGTAATACCATAAGGTTACTTATATTACTTGATTGATATGCATCTAATGTCTTATGTCTTACCTCTTAAATTTAAGGTATTGCAACCACAAACTAATAAGTAATACAATTAATAAGTTTAATAGATAATACATAATAATTAAACAAGTAATAAGTTTAATTATTTATTCCATATCAGCGACAAATAAAATTATATTTAAATAAATAACAAGACTACTTGTTGGTTTTATTGATTTCCGCTGTAGTTGAATTTTGATCCCTCAGTTGTCCTTTCGACAATTAACTTATAATTTGTTTTTATAATGTTGTAGTTTAAGAAAGAAATGTTTAAAGTAAAAAGTTTTACATCAACAACATAAAAAAACTTAACTTGTCACGCACACACACATGTTATCAAACAATTGTCAAATGACATCTGTTTCAGACAGTTGACATTTGACGTTAAATGTATTCCATCCAATGTATTAAAATTTTTGTAAAACTTTAGTTTTGTAGCTAAAAATCCAAAAAATATTTAAATAGCAATATTTATTTTAATTTAAACCGATCTAAGTTTAACTTGATGGTCCCCGAGGTTATGAAACAATATCGAAACAATATCGTATTTGAGACAAGTTTGAAATGCATAATTTAATTAGATATTCAAGATCTCCTTTGAGACAAAGACACGACTATATTATTTGAGTACCACTTTATAGCTATATTATTTGGCTGATGTCAGTGATATTGGCTGTTAGATTTAGTGAGGTTTGCTAAATGCAATGGTAAATTTTTCACTGTATTCAAAAAAAACAAAAGTAAATCAAAACACCACCTTTTTAAACGTGACAAAAATTACAAAGTTGGAAAATTTATATATCCATATGATGATATGTGGCAGATGATAAAGTAATTTTTATCTACTCAAAAAAGAATCACAAATATACTTTCATCAATAAGCAGCCAGTACTCTGAAATTCCCTTAAAAGAAAACTTTTATAATTTGTATCCATGAAATGAAATTTTTATTGATTGATCTATTTAAATATATTGTTTTAGAAGTGTTAACATTCAACTCATTAGTATATTCACGCTACCACGATTAAATCTTTGCATGATCACTGCACACGCAAACCTTTGAAGATTTATAGGACGATACGAATCTATTGCTTTCGTTTTGAACTTTTGGAATTATTATATATTTAACTGACTGCTGATGTACTTACTATACTGAAGTGACATATTTCTTTGGCCGTTATTCCTTAAATAAGAAAGCTTAGACATTTATCGAAATATTACAATAACTTAAATGTCTCATTTTACATTACGTCGTAAGCAAATTGTCGTACAAGACTTAAATGTAAATAGGATAAATGTATTGTTAATTACACAAACAGTTGATATACCATCGAAATCGGTTTACTTTTTGATATATTTGGCATTTTAATATTACATAGGTCTCGTTTTTGCATGTTCCAAAAATGCCACCAGTATAACGGCCATGACATATTGAACAGGCCTCTTCCAACGGCCGCCATCCATTCATGTGAACCTCAAATTTGTAAGATATTTCGGTATGAAAGTCACGCCAGGGTGAAAAACAGGACGCTGTCATTCCCCTGATAAATTGACCAGCGGAATGATTTATTGTTCGAGTGGGCTTTTATTTGATTATGGAAAGTTCTGGTTAACTAAATATGTATGTTGTACAATGTATAAAGTTTAAAAAAATATATTCTAAAATTTATTGCAAAGAAGAATATGGTCCGTGGACCCAGGTTCATACCAGCGGACGATAATAAAGTTTTAAGTAAAATATTTTAGTTTTTTAATTATCCACTATTAATGACTATTATTATTTCTATGTCAATTAAGAATCTTGTCAATTCTCAATTAGGAATAAGTCTATAATATAGATTATTGATCGTGCATCTCATATCGGGCCGATTTAATATTCTTATTTAGTTAAGTCGTAATTATTGTAGTAATTTAATTAAAGTTATTTAAAAATATTTTGGTATTTTTTGGGATTCACCGCTGGCCCTTACTTAATTATGTTGTAAATATTCTATATTTGTCTGTTATAAATTAATTATGTAAAATCACAAGAAGCAAATACTATGTAAAGAAAAAAGTGTAATTTTTTAGTGTGATCTTAATAACGATTCAACTGATATTTATACAAATGGATATTATTTAATAAAACATATATCATACTTCAGAAACAATTTGACCAAGTCAAAAGGTTTAAAAATTGTTTTAAAGGACGTACTAATTCTTAAAATGCTGGCCTAATGCCAGCAAGACTGTGTTCATGGGCATCATCATTTATCATCAGGTGAGCCTTCTGCCCATTTGCCTGCTCTTCTATCAAAAACGCGGCTTTAATCCTTTTGAAACATGAACGTTACTTTGTAAAGTATGTTTTTATATGATTATTGCGCGAGTTAAGGTTTTGAGAATTTTTTGAAGCAAAATTGCTTGTTATTAAAAATTTAATAATTTTGTAAATAGTTTCAAGTTCTTTAATTTGAGGGCCTTTTTTATACAATATATTTTATGTATAAATATATTAAAAGCAACAGTGGTGCCGCCAACAGTTATTGAATATCGTATGACAAATAAGCTAAACTTAATTTATAATTTTATTTATTTATTTACAAAAGCTTGTCAACGCTCAGACCACCGTAACATTCGTACTTAAGAAATATACCATGCAATATTTAATGTGACAGATAAATATACAAAGATAAAAAATTAAAACTAAAGTAAAATTGATTTCAATGTGGGCTTTTATGTTAAAATTTGCCTGAGTAATATGGTTTCACAATATTTAAAACACCAAATCGAAAATAAAATTCACAGTTTTAGTAGTTCGGAACAGACACTTGGACAGTAGTCACAGAAATTCGTATTGAAATTGAAATGCAAAATCAATACTCGTTGCGACAGACAGATGTCACTCTCGCTTGAATGCATCTTAGTTTAAGAGATAAAAAAGAAATCGGTAGTCAATTTTGTAACAGCAAGTGAGCCTTAACTAAACCAAAAAAAGTACTTTGTGAAATGCGGCACAGCACATACACGGAGTAGAACCTTGGAGGCTGACAGAAAAAAAATCTCGGTTCCAGTCTCTTGGACAGTTTTCCGCGTAAGAAATACAACCACGCTAGACAGAATGAAGAAGAACAAAGAAGCACTAATGACGGTTAAGAAAAGAAAACTTCAGTGTTTCGGACACGTCTTGCGCAACACCAAGAAATACAAGCTCCTTCAGCTTGATGAGCAGCTCAGACGCACATCTTGGTTGAAAAACCTTAGACAATGGTTTGGTCAAAGCACCAAGTCTTAGTTTGGAAGCGCACCATCCAAAATTAAATTAGGCAAAGAAGAAAATATGATTGAAATATTTGTTAGTTCAGAGAAGGTTTAAACGATGAGAAACATGTATTAATAAAAAATTATCATAAAAAAGGGAAATTCAATTCAATTTGTTTCAAGCTTTAAAATATTTAAGGTCTTCTGTTTTTTTGTAATTAAACTCCTCTTAAGCGTCTGGACGGCTTCTCTGTTTCTCAGCTTTTAAAGTTACTAGTACAAGTTCAAAACATTATTATGATTACGATATTAAACGATTTACTTTCTATTGCTTATAACTCCCTATCCGGAGTGTTGGCCTTGTGACTTCGACGTGCGACTCCCATCCCTGAGGTAGTAGGATCATTTTTTAAGGAATTGTTTTTGCACCAATGGACTATCTAAATTCGAATTAAACACTCGCTCGTGCTGTAAACATCGTAAGGAAACCGGCATGCCTTAGTCACAAAAATCGACAGCGTATATCGAACAGAAGGCTGATCAACTACTTACCTATGAGAAAAGACAAATCACGAAAGATATTCAGAAATCTGAGCCGCAGCTAAAGGTCAGCTCAAAGGTCTGCGATACTGTTTTTTATTAATATCACGATGTATCTCAAACTCCTACACTATTAGGAACATTGGATCGGTATTTTAAAGCTATATAAAATTCGCACACAATAAAGTCAATCGTTAAGCCTCAGGGAATAGGGGAATAAATTTTTATCAGCCCACTATTGTATTGAACAACATATTATAATTTTTTTAGTATTTCAGATTTTGCAAACTTTATGTATATGTAATAACACGTTCAGTTTTGCAATTGGGCTTGCCGATGTTGGGTTGGATGTTTGCTTGGGTTCTGGAGTGCGTCGAAGTGATGGTCTTAATTCCATCATTCGGTAAAGTGTGGCATTCTTGATGCTTTGTGTTATTTAGCACTATTGGTATTCTGAATTTGTATAAAATATTTAACTGGAATACTCATACTAACCTTCTTCAAAAAAATGTATGCGTATACTAGTGTACACATGTAAGAAGTGAAACTTCTTTATGACCTTATTTTTAGAAAAATGATCTACTATATGCAACTATACAGGATTTGGTTAAATAAAGTTAAATAAGATAAAGTTTAACAAAAGGCTGTTATTATCATAAACATGAATACAAAAAAGTACTCTACGAATCAACCGTGGTAGGGACAAGAAAAATGTGACGCGTAACCGAAAAATGTGACGATAAGTTTTTTCCTACCTACGCCTCGCTTATCTGCTACTTTTAATGACCCTGTGAATAGGCTATCTCGCTCTTACAACTTGATTAATGGTTATTAACATTGATAAAAATATTGATATATTTTAACAGTGTTCCAACTTACCTTAAGTTTGTTTATCATGCTCTTAGTGTGGTTTAAGATTTTTTTAGCTTTAGTTGTTATTATTACTTTTTGAGTTATTGTTTTGTGGTTTTTTGTTTAATGTTATCCCTTGCTAGCTTGCTTATTTTCTAATATAATTGATGTGTTTATGATATTTTTGATGTCATATTTTCTTGTATAATGTATGTAAAACGTAAAACGTTGGTATGCTGACCATACCTCACTATAGGTGTATTTCTGTTTTGTATACTAACCAATGTAGCACGAGCCGAGCAGTGTTGGCTTAGTGGCTTCAGCTTGCCCCTCTCATCCCTGAGGTCGTAGGTTCGATCCCCGGCTGTGCACCAATGGATTTTCTATGTGTGCAATTAACATTAGCTCGAACGGTGAAGGAACACATCGTGAGGAAACCGGCTTGCCTTAGACCCAAAAAGTTGACGGCGTGCGTGAGGCACAGTAGGCTGATCAGCTACTTGCCTATTCGATTAACAAATGATTATGAAACAGATACAGAAATCTGAGGCCGAGACCTAAAAAGGTTGTAGCGCCATTGATTTTTTTTAATAACAAATACTAATATAGCAATTAAGATCAAATTATTACAAACTCTAGTTAAAATATTGCTGTCACTTGAAAAATACTTGGAATATTTTTTATTTTATTTTATTGATGCTCTTAAAAATCACATATGTTAAAACAAAGACTTTCAAATAATTGTAAAGTTTTAGCTAGGACATCTCAAACATAAACACATTGTATAGGTACATTAATAAAATATGCTTTAAGTATATTTCTATAAATATGAGAAAAAAATCTCATGTCGGACTGGTTACCTAAGAGTAAGAATTAAATGTTTTTTTTAGACAATAGGTCACCCTTAACGCTTAGTATCGCTTCATTATGGGGTAACTTATCTTCAGATAATACATTAATACAGTCTACACCTATTTAGGAATCACTAAAAGATTAATAGGTAATTGTTCTGGTATATACAATAAATAATTAAAGGTACGTAAATTATTACTCAAAATATGTTCTTACATAGGTCTTTTTAATTCGCCTGAAATTGTAAACTGAAAAAGCCTGTCAAAAGTTAAGCTATAAATGAGAAACTATTAGATAGAGTGGGCAGAGCTGCAGCCCGGCGAGGCGGAAGTGACGTCACGGATGCACTCCCGACCGGAACTCGTCTAAAAGCCTTCGCCTGCATTTATCTAGCAGTTTGCAAAATCAATACCACTCACTTATAAACATATTATATAATGTTTATACAATGTAATAGATACTCAATATAAATAACTTTTAAGTTTTAGTTAATTAAGTACATTCATGAGTTTTCGGAAGTTATAGAACAATAGCGGCCTTCTATAAAATAATTGTTTAATAATTTGACGAAATGGTTATCAGTAAAGTCACTCTTCATATTTATAATGTATAAGTAATTTGTATTTGATAACGAAAACATCTCACATTTTCGCCATAAATTATATACAAACATATAATTTCCTTAAATAATTATCTTAAATTTTTTCGTGTTCATCAGGCCCAAATCGTCTATTTTCATACAATCTTCTTCATAGAAAATGGCACATCTTATTTCAAACTTTTTATTTTAGACCGTTTTATGGTTCAAGATTTTGTAATGCATTAAAATTTGTATGAAAATACAAGGTGAGCGAAACGCGATCTTACCTTTTTCACTTAGCCGTTTGAAATTCTCTACGTCATGTTTCAATATATCAGACTTATTTCTGCCACAAATAACGATGACTACAAATTGTATAAAGCTGTCTATAAAAAAAATTCGCTTCAACCTTTTTAGCTCTGAACTATTTCTGTATCTGTTTCATGATCATTTGTCAATCTAATATGCAAGTAGGTGATCAGCCTCCTGTGACACACGCCGTCGACAGTTTGGGTCTCTTTTTTTCAGTCAAGTTAATTCAAGTCGGTTTCCTTACAATTCTTCCTTCACCGTTCGACGAAAGTTAAAGGCGCATATGTAAATCCATTGTTGCACAGCGGGGGGTGGAACCTACGACCTCAGGGATATAATAACATATAAATCGCGTAACATATAAATACAAACAATCTTGAAATATTTGTTGAAAAATCACAATAAAAACAATTTTGTAAACAATTCGATTCACAGCGAATTCTTGGGGTTTTCCTTGATTGATCGTTAAAGAGAACCATCTCCAATACCGACTTACCGACTTTCGATGAATCAAAGAATAAAAAGCAGACCTACTTCATAATTGGACGGTGCAATGCACAAGTGGACTGAATCAAAATGTCTGATAAAATCAACGTATAATCTTATCAATGGAAAACCTAGACCATCGACCACTTAACAGTTTGTTGGACGCTTTTTATGATCATCTCGAAGGATTTCTGTATAATTCTAATATAGCCAAATAATTTACGATTAACTGAAGCTGCAATTAACTTAACAAGCAGATTTTTAAATTTATAAAAAGCCCACATTTTTAATATAATTTTATGCGTACTTAAATTCTTATTTTACTATACTATTTTTAGCCCTGAACTTAAATCCCTGTTGTATACAACGACGCGAGGAAAACATCTTGTACTCAGCAATCAGCGACATGTGTTAGTCGTAATAACACGAACAATAAATACGTGGAAATGTTTGCCCTATGTACATTTTTAAACATAGCTCGCTTAATTTTCTCTTTACTTTCGATCATAAAGTCCTTTTAAAAATATTAATTATTGATGTAGGGCTGGTACATCTGTTAAATATTTTTCTATGCCACATCGCCCAGGGCTGAGCAATTACAGGCCATCGGAACAGTAAGCCATACTCATGGATATTTTTCGTTTATCTACTCCTTTTGTTCTGCAAAACCGAGGCATCTCAGTTACTAATTGGTACCGCTTTTATAAGTCCACCGGCTGAGAGCGGTTTCGGAGTTATTTTAATTGTGCCGATAGCTTTTAGTAATCCTTTGTTAATTGTTTGTGTACAATAGCTTTTATTGTTTGGAATTAGGCGTAACAAATTTATTATATAATTAATAATATGATATTACAAATTTAAATGTTTTTTTTATATATTCATACGGAGATTATGTTATGATTGTATTGTATTTGTATTCAAAATAAATGGTTTTGACAAGAATTACACGTTGCCGCCGGAGGTAAAAACCTAGTTCCTTAAACATATTTTAAATTAAAATACGTAACTGCGATATGCAAAGAGTCAGTTATTGCTGGTGTCCTTCAATTACAAAAGTTAGCTCTTAAAAATATTTAGGCATATATATATATATATATATATATATACATAGGCATATAGTACGAGCGACTATTGGGGTATAGAGTCCATGTCTAACATTGAGTTTCCAAAAAATCTTTGAAGCAAGCAGTGGCGAAATTTCCCTTGGAAAATATATGCACTTTTATTTGTAACAGAACTTTTGGCTGGACTAGGTATATAATTTTTGTATGGAATTAAATATTAAGTTTGTTATGGAAGAGCCAGGAAGCCTGACACAGGTATATTTTCACTAAAAAGGGTTCCGAAATCATACACATTATTATGAATTGTTGTTAAATGAATAAACACATTTTTATTTTTAACTCAAATAAAACTTATAGTTTAAATAGCGTGGCACATGCACGTTCTGTTTTTAGAAGTCTTCATCTATATTCTAACTGGTATTGTCGATAATGCGCAAGTTCACAACAGTTTAGTAGTTCCGGCACTGGTATTTACGTGTATTTGTTTGAAAAGGGACTCCTTTTTAGTCACACTCTTCATTTCTGAAGATCGTATTAGTAGCGTTACACAACTTCCTCCTCCCTGTCTTCGGCAAGCCCCTGCACCTGGGTGATGGTAAGACCTGTAAGGGCCTTTACTTGATCGGTTCTGCAAGTAGAGGATTGTCATCTAGGTCTGGTGCCCACCATCTCTGGAAAGAAACACAAGAATGATGAAGATAAAACATTTATGGTAATGGTATGCTTTACAAGTATAGTGCTTAACTCATAGTATCTATGTCCAAACGTTTAGTCTGGTGTTTGCATTAGTGGTGGTTACAGTATGTATAAAAAAACTATAATTTCGTCTGAATTAAGTGTGAATCCGGCTAACAAAGGTATTTTGACCGATATTTTCAGGTCTCTTTTTTAAGGAAAGGAAATGTACACCATTCTTTCTCCACAATTTTCATACAAATATTATTGCTAGCGTTAGTTTTTTAAATCAAAGCTCAACAAAATAGCGCTTGGAATTTCACTTTGACTTCATGGAAATTATTTCCAAAAGTATCAAATGAAATAGCCTTTTCTCTAAATGAAGAGTTGCTATGGTTGAAAAAGTCTCGTCTTACTAATGTACCTCAAATCAGATAGTATCGCCTTTCTCAAGAAATGCGAGTCTGATAAATAAATAGGGGTCTAAGATTTATTTTGTATAAGACTTGTTTCAAACTATACTTTTCAAAGGCTTGAATAAATTACTACGATAAAGAATTAGAAATATCATCATAATCAGAAAATGAATAATTTTTCACCAGGTAATCTAAGCTTAACTGAGCAACTGTGTCAACTGAGCATTTTTTAAGGCAGTTTTTGCCGCGTACTATCATTGATATCATGTGGAACTAGTAGGCTGCCCACTGAAGTATTTCCGAATAATTTCGCCTTAGAGTCCTTCAAGAAAAAAGCGTACCAGGTCTTAAAACTCCGGCAACGCACTCGCGAGCATTTTGGTATTGAGAGTGTCCATGGGTGGTGGTATGACTTAATCCCTTCCCGCCCTGTACTAAAAAAGCCCAAGATATCTAAATAAAGGGTTGTAAAATAATATCTATTTATAGATAGCATTTTTGTAATTTTATACGTAATTAAAACACAAACATATGAGTAATTACGCCAGTGCGTTTAATATTATTTCTATACGCCCAGGTCTTCCAGCATGTCGTAGACCCAAAAAACTGACGTGGTTTGTTAAGCGCAGTAGGATCAACTGAGATAAAAATGCAATCAAAGAATATGCAATCTGAGGCCACGATAGCGACACTGGGTTATTAATATTAATACGAGATTATCAAAAATTATGGTGCTTTTTTGTAATAGGCAAGTAGGTTATCAGCTGTGCTTGACTCCGACCTTCGATGTGGGTCTACAGCATGCCAGTTTATCGGTATGTTACACATCGGTGATTGATCTCGATGTGTCCTCCACTCTGTCATACACGATGAGGATTTCTAAACTTTCTGGATCTCTGCGTATACAGTAAGTACAATAATACAGAGAAGGACAAATTTAATCCCCAAATACATCTTATATATAGTTAATACTTAGAGCGTTTATTTAAACATTGACTAAACAAATAGCTTAGCAGCTAATCTCTTATCGATCGGTTAGTATTGAATGCACTAACGTTCAATGTGGCTGCAGTTAGAGAATTAACTAAAGTGATCCTTTTAACTAGAGTTTATCTATTTGTTAAATAGTTTACGAATAGAGGAACGTTAAGGTGGGTTGTAAATATAAGCTTCTTGCGATAAAAATGTAGTAAAATTACAATATAACTTTAATACCAAGAGTAAATTAAATAAGTAAAAGAGAGAAGAAGAGAATACTAAGTAAGAGACGCTAGCTTCCGTTGGAGGCAACCTTAGACCGTGCTAAATGTGAGAAATGGTCGTACGTAATAATGTTACGTAATACATATTTTAAATATGTATTACGTAATTTAGACTACCAATTTTAAAAGTACTTACACGGCCTTATAAAATCTGTTTTAGTCAAAATTGGGTGCCATTTTTAGCGTTTTTGTTTACGTTAAATAATTTGACACTTCAAAAACATACCATTATTAGTTCCTAAATGATGTCGATACCTTTTGTATTTTAGTAACTTTCACAATTCACAAAAAAATCATAATCGGGCGAGCTGTTTCGGAGGAGTATGGGAACGAACATTATATATATAGAGATAAATCTAAAACTAAAATAAATTCTAAAAGAATTGTCCCTGTGGCATTGTACTGGCAGCATCTCATCCGGCCACTCGCGACTGTCACTAGTGATGCCTGTTGGATTGAATATGGCTGGAATATTGACGAAGACAAGAAAGCGACGTATGATGTCGTTGGGCCCTGCATGACGAGAAAATAGAGCTGCACTCTTATCGCAATAGAGACCATGATGTCAAAGGCTCCTTACTTCAAGGCCATAGGAGTACCCATATGTACGGTGAGTACGGTTGTACATGTGAGTAGTGTTTGGCGAAGGGTCTAGACCCTTTTTATAAATACATATATACCATAAAACTAATTAACACTAATGGCCAAATAAATTGCACCTACTAATCCGAAACGACAATTTCCAATGCATTCACAAATAGAAAACGTATCAAATAGCTCCGCGTAGTGTTAACGTTCGTGTAATCATTACAGCCGAAATTACTGATCTGAATTGAATTTAAACGTTCCAATATAAATCCATCCATCAAGATATAATAAACAAAACCTTAAGGTATTATTGTATGTATGTATTTTTATGCACATGCCCTGGTTATTGGATATTGGAAATACTATTTACCAGTTACGCTATAAGCTGAAGTAAGGATACTGTGTAACAGCAGTCCAGAGATACTCTCTTTTAATAACTTTCACGAGTTTGTATCGTAATAATTCTGTAGATTTTATTATAGAGGGAAATTAAGTACCTATAGTTTGCTTCAGAGTAAATCTTTAAAGGCCGGATACAAACCAATAAGTCTCTCGGCGTTGCCGGTATCCATTGGCAACCGCGATTAGCACTGTATGGATCATTTCATACTCGTTCTTCCCAGTAAAATAAATGTGTTAATATTGTATTTTTATACGTACTTATTTTAAAGGGTTTTATACCTTTGTTGAGCATTTCTTTAATTACCGTCTCTAAGAATTTACGGAGGTTTTAGTTTAAAGTTTATTATTCTATAAAAACCTTCAACTTTATTATGTTGATTTCTTATAAAACAATGGATGTCGCAAGCAAAATAGTCGTGGAATTTCTTTACTTTTTATCACGTCATTTGCATTACTCTACTGATAGAGGAATATTTTTAAATATTTACTGTACTGTATGAAGAAAATAATTTAAAATGTTTCTGTTTGCGACATCTTTAAAAACTTAGCAGCTAAAGCTTAAATAAGGTTTATATATTGTCAATAATTTGGAACATTATGTCCATTTAATATATATTTCCAATTTATTAATTTTAATAATTATTATTTAATTGTCGTATAAATATAAAATTCAAATAAGATAACATGATTTATAGAAATTTTAAATTGGCATAACATTTTAGTCTTTAGAACATTTTTGTAGTCACAAGCATAATGACAAATATCTTATGTAATTTGACATTGACAAAGCTATAGACACAAATGTCATATCGTGATACAGATAAGTAGTTTATATAATAGGTTTTTATAGTCCAACATTATGTACTAACCACTATTGTCGCTTTAGAATTTTTATGAACACTATTTCTTTCAATCTCATGGCAAATATGTTTTACATACCTTGTTAGCATTACCGAGTTTTTTTTAAAACGGGACATTCAAACAGAAGCCTAACCCGATGTTAATTGACACACACCTAGACTGTCAGAAGGATGTGCGGTACTCGAAAATGCATTGCTGGCTTTTTAAGAATTACGCTCTTTTCCATTCTGTTCTTCTAATAAAGTTCTTTAGTGTAAGTATTTATAATCCTGCATGCATTATTTACCGTACTGTGGTACCGTACCGTACAGCTCCCGAGTATTTAAGTACAAAAAAAATTACTATAAAATTATATTAAGTCTATGATATTATATTCAGTATTAGCACGACCATTCAAGGACAAATTATTTAATTTGTCTCTACTATTTTCTAATATTTTCCGTCTACCTATTTTACTTCATCTTCCCAGGTTTCTGTTGGCCGCTCTATCTATTTTCTTTATACGTTGGGAGATACGACCAATAATTTAAAAAGAGAACACACTCGACTCTCAAATGCATACTATACCAAAAATATAATATATATTGTTTATGTATGTAACACAAAAGCTAGCCCGTAAGCCATATCATACAAGAGAATGGTAGTCATAATAAGAAATCTAAAACCGTAATACAAAGTCGCGGGTTCAAATGAAATATTATGCAAAAGTAGCGTTGCAATTTATTAGGGGTAATTTTTATCAGATCCAACTTGTTAGGCAGCTGAAATATACGATGTAGAGGGAAAATTGGACAAGCACCCGCAAGTGGTTTTAAATTGCCTCACTTTAATCACTGTTCTACATCGCCAGCCATCACTGTTTGAACAAAAATTTAGAAACACATACAGTATGTATATGTGTATACAGAAATATTTTAAATGCCTGTCAACATATACCGAACAATTGTTTGTTTATTGTTAGTTTTATATGCTTTACTATACTTGACTAAAAGTCCTGTATCACCCGAGTGACCAATAGAAGTGAAAACCAGCGTGATCGGTCCTGGGCCGGTCTTAATTTCACTAGAAATTACTCCAGCTTCCTTTGCTTCTGCGATGACGCTTAGTTGCTAGGTCTGTTTTTGGCGGCCACGTTCGGAGCGTATGCCCCATCCATTTTCCTTAAAACTAAAATAGGATTTAGTTTATTTGACTTTGATTTTGCAATAAATTATTTTTTTCTTTATTATTTATAATGCTTGGATAATCTGAAAGCTTACCCCTCAAAGCTATGTGCCGATAGTCTGATTTAAATAAAGTCCCATTATATCGATACTTTTTGGAGTTTCCGAGAGTTTTAAGTGGTTCATAAACAAATCCATATTTCAAATACCTAATTACCGAGCTCAATGATTAATTATACACATACATGCGTTTTAATTTGAATATTAGATATTTGTAAAATATCGGCAATATAAGCTTATAATTATGCGTTCAAATAGGTAACAGATAGGAGATTCCATTTCCGGTCGGCCACCGAGCGGATATTATGGAAATGCATCGCGATATCACATACAACTGGTATTTCCTGCCTTCGTTTATTTTCCGTTGCACTGTGGATATGAGCAAAGAATCGGTCATTGTCTTTAAGAATTCATAAATGCCGCTTAAATCATATGTTAACAATTTATTAAATACCATCATATACTTGGAATAAATAATTTTAATTTTTACTGTAAACGTGGCAGTTAAACGCCCTAAAGAAAATCTTGAAAAAGGAATAAAATATTGTTTTTTTTTTTTAATAAAAAATATTATTTAATTAAAAAGCTTCTGCTTTTTAAGCCTTAACTAATTAAAACATTTCAACCTAATAAACAGTACCTAATCTGACTTAAATCTAGTTATCCTATCTGTTAGTAAATATCGTTATTCAGTTAGGAATCAGGAACCCTCAGTTTTCGTCCACCTGTGTCATGCGCGGTAAATGCGGAAAATACAGATAATTAGCGATACAGATAAACATCTCTTCTTCTCTGTAGTCTTAATTACTGATAGTCGTGCCAGTCTTGAAAAGCCCTAGCCAATGTCTAATTGGCTGCTTCCACACCACTTTACTCTGAGCATATCTCGATGCGTTAGGGTTGATAAACATAAAACGCAGTATAAAACTTGTTTTCTTAGTATATTATCAAACGAATATTCGAAGCAAAAGTATTTTTAGTAAATGTGACAGTCGCTTTTCATTTCCGCAGCGGGCGCGGCCGCATTATCGACAGATAAATATTTTGCGGCCACTCCATAAATAACCTGTAATGGATTCCATTCCATTCCTGGCTTAGGGTGAGATTTTATCGATATACAGATATGGACAACCAATGTTTTAAAAACAAATTTTATAACAAGGAATCAACTTATTTAGTTTTATACCCATACGCGTATCTTCATAATAATTTGAGTGTTAATGATTATTCAGAAAAAATAATTATCGGAGTTTGAGTCTCAGCTCTTTTTAGAGATATATATAAATATCTATTTCGTACATACTACCATAATTACTCCCCATAAGTGTCTCTGTAACTTCTAAGCCTTGGAGACCATGGCGTCCTTTGCGAAAAGAGTGCAGATTATTTTTCTCTCCACGCCGCGCTTAACGACATTATACACCGCTCTCTTGCCTCTGTTAATGCTCAAGCCATTTTGTAGCTAACAGCCATCGCTACAGACGATGGCAAGCGGCAGGATGGTATGTGATTCTACTTATGTGGACACGTTAACCCCGTCTTATCTCCCTTGGACAAACGTACAGCAGGCGGAAAATAATAAACGGTTAGAGCCGTTAAGAGTTTATCCTCCAACTTTGATTTTGTTCCTTTTGAAGTATTCTCTTGGGCCGTGGGATTCAAGTGCACAGGTGCACCTTGGCACCTGGTAGATAGTACTGGTGATCCCAGAGCTGGTGCTTTCCTTGCTCGACGAACATATATCGCAATACAGCGAGCAAATGCTGCCAGAATTAAACACAGGGACCAAACCTTTTTAAATTACTTTTGATTTTCTATTTATCAATTTTTATTATTATTTCATTGCAAAAAATATTTTTAGTAGATTTTTTTTATTTCACTTCCATGTTCTTTTTATCAACGAGAAAATACATAAACCTGATTTTCGCGGCACTCCCGCGGTCACTATTGTTATTTAAATGATCTATTCAAGTTCAAAAATAATGATTCTAAGATTATTGATGGTTCTTTTCCATCACCAATAAATATTTCAATGGATATTTTGAACTTAAGAAAACATCATCATCAATACAGTACAGCCCCTTGTGGGGTCCTTAAAAAATCTATCCCACCAACGCAGCCTATGTCTACCAGGGTTTCTCTTACCATAAATTTGTGAGTTCAGTAAGGATCTTGCGGTTCTGTCGCCCGCCATTTGGGCACATGTCCCAAACTCTAGAGAACACTGTAACAATCTATAGGAATAATTTTCATCTCATCTTACCATTTATACAAAGGCGATGGTTATAGTAGCTTATGAAGGTTCTCTCTGTCTAGTGTACAAACACTTGACCTTCGTGGGTAACAACGCAATAAATTAATTCTATAATAAATACTCAAAACATAATAGAATTCAATCACGACAAAAATGTGAAATAAAATAACCGAAAAATAGGTTCTAATTGAAATTCATAAGATAAGCAGATCTTATTAAGGGATACAAAGATGTCCGATATTACATTATTTCCTCGAAATGAATAATCTTTGTTGATGTTGCCCGTAATGCGAAAACTGTGTATTGAGATATGATGGATCGTGGCATGATCGGTTTTCTTAGAATTTAAATAAATGAAATACTGAGGATGATGTATCGGTGTAGTGAGGGAAAACTGGTTAGGTCATTGCTTCCAGCTCTTTGCTGTTATTCCTATCATATTATGTCCTCTATAATTGTATAATGGCTAGAGAAAATTGACAAAATGAATGGCAAGGCCATTTGATTCTCATTTGTTTGATTGAAGGTGTCGCGTGGCTGGTCTAAATATGTCTAAACGCAATAGATTCTAGAGAACGTGGCAGCTTTTGCAACGCACCACCACTATGTGGAACCAGCCGCCTACTGAAGTATTTCCGAACCAATTCGACTCAGGGTCCTTTAAAAAAAAAGCGTACCAATTCTTAAAAGGCCGGCAACGCACTTGCGAGCCTTCTGGCAATGTGAGTGTCTTTGGGCGGCGGGTATCGCTTAACATCAGGTGAGCCTCTTGCCCGTTTGCCTCCTATTAAATTAAGAAGATAAAGTTAAATGTGGCATGATATCGTCTTAAACATCTCTTCCCTATCCTAAGGTACAGGTATAAAGCCTCTTTACATTTTTTTAATGTATGAATTTATTACTGAATAAAAATGTGTAATTATGAATGCATCGCGTATTAGGTTTTTTAGAAAGCAATATTTTACATCGAGTTTAATATGAAATTTTTCACTTCTACGAATTGCGACCCAACTTCACAACTAAGCAAGTAAGGTGAGGGAAAACCTGATGGAGGCAGATCATTACTCATAAAATTGCTTATTTAGATGTTAAAATAATCTAAAAAAATCCAGAAATCTGTTGCCAACACCCAAAAGAGTTGTAGCGCTGCTATATGCCACACGAATCTACTTACCGCCTAATAAACTTAATAAATAAATCATGCTAATAAAATCCTTTTGATAATCGCAACTTGAAAAAGCTGGTAACGAGTTACAAAGCAACTTTAATCTGGAAAGCCGACGAAATAAATTCAGCACTGATGATTAACCGCGCCTCGGCACCTCGCTTTTCATTTTTATTCATTCCGTATTCACGCCGAATGTATTCATAGAGTTTTCCCTTCGAAACTCCGTTGGATATTTCAACAATTTCATACACAGCTTATTGATAGCGGTGAAATAATTTCTCTGAATCAGTTGTATGAACTATGGCTATGGCCGGCCAATTAATGAGTGCTGATCTTTTAAGAAGTTTCTACTTTCATATACCTTAGTTTTTTTTTAAATATTTATTTTTTACATCATTTTTTATTTAGAAAATTGGAATTTCAATTATACAAAGAATTATGAGATAATATTATTAAATAGTTCTACATTTTAGATGAAAATACAGTCTTAATTAACTATGTTTTGTAAGGTTATTTTCAGTATTCCAAAGGTAATTACTAATACTATTAATAATAAATTAATTATATATTAAATAAGTTAAGATTTAAATATACAGCCAACAAAAAGATGAAAATGATGTATGCATCGTACTATACTACTCATAGTACTTGAAACGATTAGAATAAGCTAGTTTAAAAGAGATATTTGGTATTAAGTACTTGAAACGATTAGAAAAAGCTAGTTTAAAAGAGATATTTGGTATTAATTAAACAAACACAAGATAAGTCAAAAATACTATTAATATAAAATACAACTACCACAGGTTACAAACACACATACAAAAATTGTAAATTACACAATTAAAAAGGAATAAAAAAATCATATACTGTATTTTCTTTGTTAAATATATTAGATTTTGTATCAAATTAAATGATTAAATTGATAACATCGATTCGATTCATAACATCTACATATTCAACTTAGTATTTAGCACAAAAATCTATTCACGAAGGAGATCACTTGTTATAAGGCTTCCTCATTGATTAACTAGGTTGCAATTAGCATTACTGTAGCCTTTTGAATAATAAATACAAAACGCTATCACTAGAAACACAACTTACAAATTTTTCGCCCTTTTACCGCCAGTACACGACTAATCTCTTGATATTGATACCACCCTTGACTCCCGAGCGATTATAAGGGACTCCACTGAACTTTAGTGAGCTTTTGGAATTCACAAAGTAATAAAGTGCTTAATATAAAACAAAAAAAGCTTGATCAATGGTTCATAATCATTCCTTTTACATAAAAATATAATAATATTATAAATATTTAAAAACCTTTTGATTTATACAAGTACCACGGAAGAGCTGGTCGCTCAAAACAGAGGCTCCCTATATGTAGTTACAACTCAGAACAACTTTGTCACAGCCATATTTTATTTTAAATAAATTTCTTATAATTTATTGATTTGCGATTGGCTTTGTGACTTTGTTGATGTATACGTTTTCGCCGTGTTAACGACCTTTACGTCCTAAATAATAACGAGCCCAATATCAACATTGATCTTTTGAAAATGGATTCAAAAACATAGTGTTTGTCCTTTGAAGATAGAACATATACATTGTACAGCTTCCACGGTTAATAATTTCATGTAATTTTGTAACTATAGAGACAGAATAAACAAGTAATCGCCGTTTCTATACTAATATAATAAAGTTACGAATGAACTCAAGTAGTAACTAGTAAACACAGAAAGTTCCACGTATTACATTAAACTAATTATCGAATTATTTATAATTTTTCCACTATCAATTGGAATAAATAAATCTTATAAAAAAACACTTTTTGAACGGACTAAAGCTATGTATTATTATTAAGATTGCGAAAGAAAAAAGATTATTCCCAAGATTGGTACGCGAAGCCATTGAAATAAAAAACACCTCAATTTCAATAGAGAAGACGGCCTAAATTTATCAAACACCTGGGATCCATTAATATCCAAATTAAAACCCCAAGACAAACAATCCGCGAAAATAGAGGACACCGTGAGTCATTTTTGCAAAAACCCGTCATCTTTTAGTCGATATCAACTTCGGGGCAATAAATACAGATAATACAATTTAACTTTTGACATTCAACACCTTTTGTCTTCAGTCACCGTAACTACGCACGCTGAAAAGTCGATAAAAGTGTAACCTAGGTCCTAAAACTTCTACAATTTCTATCAATACTTAATTTACATAATACTCATACTGCGAGTTTGAATGTTCGGACAAGTTTGAAATCGTTGAATTATTGAATTTTCACCGGAGCTAGGTCGACTCCCAAGATAATTGTAAAATATTGTTTATACAGTTAATAACTTTTATAATTGACATAAGTTTTGAAGTGATTTATTAGTTTTAAAATGTATGATTTTTCCTATTTTTTTTTAATTAATGGCGGACCTATCCATGCTAAACGAACTACAAATAAGTATTTTTATTAACCGCTCATAAAACTTATCATCTCGATATTTATAGGCTATGAGTGCTTAGAACTTAGAGAGACACAGAAACAGCAAGGATTAAAAATAATAATTCACTGGGTTCATATTCACTATGGAGATAGACTTTAATATGAAGGTTGTCTCAGCGCCGATTTTAAACTTTCAATGTTTATAAAAACCAAATTGTATTTGTTATATTATAATCGCAGTAAATTATAATATATTACTGCGGATTTTGTGTACGGAATATAACACGGTCAAGATGTCGTCAATCACGGTGAATGCACTCTTCAAAGCGGACTAGCAAATTTGCAGAGACACGCCGCGGAACGTCAACTGATATAGCTCTCACTACTGTCGTTATTTTAGTCTTCAACTGCTCAAACTTCGTAAGAGGGGTATCATAAACTCTTGCTTTGAGGTAACTGATAAATTGTAAAATTATTTAATTTAATTTAATACACCTCTATAATTTTAACAGAATTTAAATTCAATTCATTCCTCCAGATTCCTGATATTGCTCTTGTATTTATACCTATATAATGCAGACCATTTGCCACTTAATTAGGTTGCATTAATGTTGTAGGTAGGTACTGAGATACAAAATTAGATTCTCTTTAGATATAAAACAAGCCACTTTAATCTTCTATCAAATTGAATGAATAAGAATCACAAAATCGTTAATCAGTGCCGCCTTGAATCCCAATCATTTATAAATCCACGTCGTAGAATTTTTCTTGTCTTAAGTAAATAAAAATCCAATCAGAAGCAAATTCAATTTCATCCCGTCCTCGGGACTCGGGATTCGCTGGAGATCACTTTTTTTCTTTTTTCACGTGACAGTACGTATTAAATGGGTTTAAATCGGATTAAATATTGAAACACTAGTCACAAAATAGTATAATAGACATACTCAAAGGATTTATCTCGATGTTATTGCGTGATGTTCTCACGTAATGTAAATGCGAGCTTATTCACCACGGTAATAGTTCTTATTATTATCGAAATGGCTGACTTTAAGTTGTCATGAGAAATGTAGTTTCTGCCCTTTACAAACATTTAGTAAGAACAATATTTAATTGTTATTGTATGTATTTTAATTGTAGAATTATCGGTGTAGGTTTATTTTATTATGTGTAATTCTATTTTATTAGTAGTGACTGTTACGATAAAATTATTATATGAGTATATAAGTTTGTACTTATAGCAAAGACGTGACACGAGATCGTGTTTTTATCTAAGGCGCTCTGTATGTGGACACTACTTACTTACTACTTAGGCGTTATACGTGTCGAAATTGTTTTAAATTGTTACTACTAAATATAAATTCGAAAGCAACACATTAATTTCATTATCAATCAATCAAACTGTAGAATATATTTATAACCTTTTTAATCTGAGTTATATTGACCAGAAAAATTTACACGAAAGTATTTTTTACAAAGCCTGTTAACAAATGGACATTTTCTTTTTGGGCCAAATTGCAATTTTACGCGGCCTGAGCGCGAATATTAAAAATTAAACTTAATAAGAAAGCCTCTGTGCTTACGCAAAATTCATTTAATCATTCTAAATCTTATTATTCGGCACCAAAGTTTCATAATACTGTGAAATTATATACAAGCAAAGCAAAGTGTTTGGGTAAGCAACATCCAAATCCTGCCCTATCCCTTTTCCAAACTTAACTATGTTTTTTCTGTGTGTTGTAGCCGAAAATAGTTAATTTTTTTTGTAGGACAAATACACCTGCGCTTACCAACTTTAAATTATGATTTTTTCACTGGGAATAGTTTCCTGAGCCTCAAGACTCACGTTTACTGTATACAAACGATTTATTGTTTTAAAATATTTTACTTAAGAAGCTGAGACTAAAAAAACTGTAAGTTTTAAATTTATATCAAAAATATAAAAGTTAGTAATTTATTACATTTTCTTCTGTACTTAGAATAAATGGATACTAACGATTAAAATAAAGAGAAATCGTAAAGTCGAAGGCATTGCCGGGTGAAGTGGTTATATATTTTCATTTTGGAGAGCCCTCTCTGGCGCCGCATGCCGCTGACTTGTGGAATTATTGCTCTTCAAACGAGTGGCCGCTACGGGGACGGAGCTACGGGCTACGATTGAGGGCTACGCCGTAGCAGTAATTACTGTCTTAATCGTAAACGTACTAAAGAAATTACTATTATATGTTCCTATACTAAATTTTTGCCTAATATTCCTATCCTCTATTATTTCACCGAGTCTTTTCTAATCAAATAAAATAATGATTAGTATTAACGAAGTGACCTAAGCGTAGGACTTCTAAGGAATTCGAAATTCAAATTACCATGGGATTTTTAATGTTGATTTAACACTTGAACAATGAAGAATGTATCGTGAGTCTCGCTGTTCATTCGTTCAGTCCGTAGTTTTAAGGGACGATGGGATATTTAACCCTCGGTTCTGAGTGCGACTCTGTACACAGACCGATGTGTCAGTGTTCGTTTTATTGCAGGCGACGGAATTTTCTGCTAAGTCCATCGCGAGTGGGTTTTATCAGTGTATCATGGTTGGCGGCTTATATTTTATGGCTGAATAAAATGTTATTGACTTCCCTTGCCTCATAAAGAATTGTATAATAATTTAAAAAGAAACGACGATTTTACACGTTCAACAAGGTAGATGAAGATTATTAGATTTCTTTTTAGTAATAACTATAAAATTGAGGAGTGTTGGCCAGTGGCGTCAACTCTCATCCCTGAGGTCTTAGGTTCGATTCCCAGATGTACACCAATGGACTTTCTTTCTATGCGAACGGTGAAGGAAGACATTGTGAGGAAACCGGATTGCTTTACTCTCAAAAAAGTCGACCGCGTGCGTGAGGCACAGAAGGCTGATCACCTACTTGCCTATTAGATTAACAAATAATCATGAAACACATACCGAAATCTGAGACCCAGACCTGAAAAGGTTGTAATAAAAAAAGAAGTTAGTGGAAAAGATGTAACCATAGTACATATATGATGGCTTATGTGAGAGTGAACACTTTCTCTCTATCTCTTCGACGTATTTAATTTATGTATGGTCCATGCGGTTATCAGGTCAATATTAATTTAACACAAGCAAATAAAAATTATTAAAAAATAACGGAAATATTTAAGCTTTATAGGAAATTGTAACACCAAGTCCAGTAGGAGCCATGATGATCGCTGAAAGAAGGTCTTTCAAGGACTTCAAGCACCAATTCTTAAAAGTCCGGGGCACTTACGAGCTTTCTGGCAATGAGTGTCTATGGGCGGCGGTATATATATGCTCGATTGACCATGTTATATATAAAAAAGAGAACCATGATATACGAAATAGTCATGCATGAATATTATGTAGATATAGTATGTTTTACCTAACTACTATTAATAATGATAACATGTTTCATGAAATTTCTTGTTTTATAAGAGTTTTGTTATTTAAGAAGGTTTTCCAAGGCTTATTATAATTTTCGTTTAACAATTCATAAATATTATCATTAACTTAACAATTAATTAAAACAATTATGATACAAAAGTTAACAATTAACAAAATTACGGAACGACAAAGCTTTTAAAAATATTAAATCTGAGAAACCAAGGACCGTGAAGGCTTGCTACATCTTGTTTACTCACTTAAAAATCCATTACACACAAAAAGCAACACTAATAAATATGAAGAAGACTGCTTCATAAAGATTTCACTGCAACACTGAAATTTAGATCCTAAAATATAGTAAATAAAGTTTAATATTCAATGAATGTACTAAAAGACATTTTAGCGCGTTTTAAAATAGGGAAGAAGATGTCAGAATCAATTCTTGGCGCTATTTCTCAATAAAGTTGGAACACATGCACCGAGGCTTTTAAACTTTGACGTGTATTGAGGCCAAAATGTATGGAGACTTCAAAGAGCGTAAACACTTTGAATAATATCTGTAGACTTCGATAAAGTTACTGACAAATCGCTTCTGTTTCGCTGATAAATCTCAAGAGTTCGTCGGTTGGTAAAAATCTCAGTTTCCGAGCAAAATGCAGTTGTAATCTGAACTCGCAATGTCTTGTTCTAACATTAGTTGGACATTATTATATTAAGAACAACATTTATGTTTCAATAACTATAGTCATGGTCATGACAAGGACAAAACGGTTAATACCTATTTTAACCCAGTATGCTTATGAATAAATGTAAAAATTAATTGGACCTAATTGCAACGTTGTAACTAATGAACTTATATATCTCTTTCAGGGTGAAACTTTGACAGAAAGAGACGAAGAAGTATTTTCGTAAACATTAGATGTCAAATATTATATAAAACTTAAAGTGCGTTTAAGAATTATATTACTTTTAATATCTTATAATATTCATTTCATCTTATTTTAACTAATATTACTGTGTTTCATCTAGAGATCATCCTTATCGCCTCGACGTCAGTCGTTCCACAACTGCGCATTTCTAAAAGCAGTTTTTGCCTAACTACTAACTGCCCACTGAAGTTTTTCCGAACCAATTCGACTAAGGGTACTTTAAGCAACGAGCGTACCAATTCTTAAAAGGCCACGCACTGGTGAGCCCTCTGGCATTGAGACCGGTCATGGGACGGTATTACTTAACATCAGATGAGTCTCCGGCCAGTTTGTCTCCTGTTCTATAAAAAAAAGGATTTACACAATATTTTATTTCTCGGATTTTCCATGCCCGGGTGTGGCCAGACTATTGAAAAAATATGCCTTTAGTTTTGATTAAAACATATAAATACTAAAATGCTATTTATAAATTTTGTCTACAACGACTGGCTGGCTTTCAAAAATACACCTGGTATTTACAGACCATGACTAATGCACGGTCTAAATCATAAATATGTAGTTCATATATTTAGTAATTAGTTATAAAAAGGTTACATTACAGACATCCTGGGGTCAATTTCAAACATAAGGCTCTATGGGCGTGCCGTACCGCCTTTGATCGGTAGACACGGACAAACATTACTTGACAGAGATTGATTCTAATGACCCGGTACGAGCAACATCATCAATATTACTTTTTACATTTGCAGATGTACAAAACTAACAAATGTTAAAAATATCTAGATTATTATTTTTTCCTCTCGGCCTACACCTCGGTCTTCTTTCCGGATGAGTAGGGATGTCTACCGATTCAAATTTAATGACGCGGAATAAGTGATACCTGTATCTCATATTCCATAATAAACATATTTTATTCATTTTATAAAGACAGTTTTATTGTATATATATATTTATATATATATATCAAGTGTTTATCCGCACCTGCTTTAAGGTCCACAATTCTTCGAATTCGATATTTTCCTTTGCAACTATCAAACTGTGCATTCAGTTTCCAGAAACCTACTGGAGTAAGCTTCATATTTTACATAATTTCTCTCTCTCTTTTGAATTTGAAAAAAATAAATTCCTTAATTATGATTAAGCATCTTTATTTTATGTATTAAAAATAAAAGCGGTTAATTAAATTTACGAAATATTCTCATACTTGACACATTAACTTGAGATCTATAGAAGATAATAAATACTTTAATTAAATTAAATACTGATGATGATACGTCTACTTATTGTGTGTAAGTGTCACATTTTTCATTTCACACGCCGCGAACATTACCTTAACATTCAAATTCAAAAAAATAGGATTAATCGTTCGGAATATAAAAAAAACGGCTCAAATGTCTTTCCTCCAACATAGATTTTGTTCCCTTTGGAGTAAAGACTCTGGGACGTAGGGTTGAAGTGCACAAGCGCTAATTAAAGATTTTAGTTGGCAGATAGCATTGGTGACCCCAGAGCTGGTACTTTCCTCGCTCAACGAATAAGTATCGCAATGCAACGAAGAAATGCTGCGATCGTTAAAGGTACACAAGGACCAAACTTTTTAAATTTGTTTAAATTTTCTTCGTATCATTTCTTAACTATTTTTATTATTACTATGTAGGTTTAGAAAATTGTAAACACTGTTATATTTAGGTTATAATAAAATAATGTTTTCAAATTATTTGGTTATTAATTTCATACATTATAGGCTAGATATTGTTTAAATTCACTCACAAAATGGCATAAAGGTGAGGCAGGTTCATTTTACGATGTCAATAAAACTAGCCAAGAACGGAGTTCATAGGGGACATTCTAACTTTTGTGATGTATGTCGGGATCGGGGGAACTTGTAAAAATAGTGATTTTCTTTGACAAACATTGTTATATGACATTAAGTTATGAACAAACCAAACTTTGTATATAGATGCTGTTAATATATGAACAACTATATTGTTGAAACTTTTCTCAATTACTGAGTGAAAATTTTTGTACGGTGCTTGTGATTGAAATATACACGATTCATGAATTAAAAAGCCGGCGACGCACGTGGTTCCTCTGGCCTTGAAAGTGTACATGGGTGGCGGTATCTCTTAACATCAAGTGTGACTCCTGTCCGTTTACCCCCCCCCTCTTCTATAAAAAAAATAACATTTTAAAGCAGTAAATTCTTGAATGCCTAATACATGAAAATGTACTCATTTACATGCCGTAGATATTGAGTAAGATAATCAGCGACGCCGGTGGTTATGTAAAATTAAAATTTAACAATATTATATACCAATAGTATTCTAGTCATGAACCCGATTAATTTTCGCAATTTAATCCAGAATTTTCTAATGTCTAATAATTTACTGAATAAAGTACTGCAAAACATGAGGTAGTTCATTGGGGATTTTGAGAGTGAAAAACAGAAATGGTTTGACAGAAAAGTAACAATCAGAGTGCGCAAGGTGGAAACGAATCCTCATAAATCCGAACTCGATCCTACTCCTACGCCTTCAATCTATATACTAACATACACATAAATTTCTAGAAGAGACCTAGAACCTGATATTAACTTCTCTTCTTCAATAGTTGCCTATCTATATACACTTCTTAACCGAGTTTAATGTTTCCGACCTCGTTGATAAATTATATTAAAGACATAAATTTATAACTTCTTTACTTTTCACATCAATTTAAGTGAAAACTGCGTCGAGGTATTCTAAAATAGCGTCGTACATTCGAACTCAGAACATAGAATTTTCTTTGCCGTCTTCATTTCTATCTGACAGTACGAAGAAGTAAAATATCATTACAAAACTGACATAGCCTATACCGATGTATGTCAGTCCAGAAAGATACATATATCCTTCAAGACCAATGTATACACAGTTTGGCTACAGAATTACTTAAAATATTAATTTATTTCCATACATTTATATCTGTGATAGTATTCTCGCAAAGAGGTCATGTTTCTCGTGGTCCGGTATAAAAGTCCTTTATAAGGCTCCGTCGTCTTAGGCACACATTACATTACTGAAATTCGCTCTCCTTCAAAAGCTCACTTCAGGGGATTCACTATATGATTAAAGTAACTGTTTTTAAATTTTCCTTAAAACTAAGTAGAAATACAGTGTTACTTATATAAGGAAATACTAGAAAATTTCAAACCTCATCTTTGTATGAAGGCATTGTTTCAATCAAAGGCTAATAAATTGCTTGTTGTATACAAGAGTTAATAAGAAATAAAGCTTAACTGCTATACATACTGACCATATCCTGATCATTGGATTTCATGACAGTCTGTTGCTCGGTGGAACACAGTTATTTATTATAAAATGATAATAATAGTATAGTATATAATAGTAGTTTAAAGTAATAAAAGAGCAGTGTTTGACTAGTGGTATCCCTGAGGTAGGTTCGATTCCCGCCTGTGAACCAATGGAGTTTCATTCTATGTGCGCATTTAACATTCGCTCCAAAGCTGAAGGAATACATCGTGTGGAAACCGGTGTGTATAAGGAAACTGATCCCCTACTTGTTTAATAGATTGACAAATTATCATGAAACAGATACAGCAATCGGCTCAGACCTAAAAATAATGTATGTGAATGTGCCACTGATTTATTTTTACAATACTTAAAATCAGATCATATTTAAACTGAACAATTCATGTATTGTAAGTTGTCTTCCATCTGTACTGAAATGTTCTCTATCCGAATATACAAAAATACATTTGGAAACTACATTTTTATTTAATATAAAAAGCGCTGGTTATAAACTTAACGCCTTTTATTGGTCGCGTTGTAGAAATCCAATCACTAGAAATGTTTGCAATAAAATAAATCGTTTTTTAACACACTAGCCTCGTAACTACACTGATGCACCGCGTAGTTTTATACCTCAAGGCTCTAGTTTATCCTAGAGACGTTAAACAGATTGCCATTTTAAGTCACTAGATGGCGTTGAAACAAGTCGTAAATGTTTTATGACACTGCAGGTAATTTTGCTTTAAATTTAAGCTACAGTTGTGAACAAATTAAAACATGGTTCTTTTCTCTGTTAATCTTCTGATTAAGTTACTGTAACCAGGTGGTATTCTGATTCTGATGTGTGAAAGTCCAAGCTAAATTATTTGTTATCCTTCATATAATTTACATTTTTTTTATAAAACATGATATTAATCTTAATACCTAACTATTCACCTATCCTATCCAACATCCGTCGTTTGAGGTATTTTTGCCACGCACCGTCGTCCGGCAAATCGCTGGCAATGCACTTGCGAGCTGCTGGCATTGAGAGAGTCTATGTCCTGTTCATTACAAATAATATGAACAAGATTATCCCTGACATTCGATTTAAATGATTATCTTATGTAATATTACAGTTTTAAAATAACTCCGCAACAATGGTACTTACATCGCTTGCATTTATGATGTTACCAGCTCTTAAATTAATTTAGATAATGCCGCAAGGAAATGCTGATAATTTGTAGAAATCGCACAATAAACTGATCATATATTTTTATGCGTGTTGTTCCCACGAAAATGTAAGTGCGTGCTCCTATCCTAAATCTTTGTTTTTCTTTTTATATATATGTTTTTATTATTATTATAGTTAATTACTCAAAGACAATAACGAACACAAACTATATTGGCACTTATAGTACTAATAGTAATTTTCTTGAATTTGTTACCCAATCTGATATTTTTATTCAGAAATTTTATCATAGACTGCAACTTATAGCTAGAATGCGTCATAAAATTTAAAGCCTAATTAAAACACATGTCTTTAAGTAAATAAACTAAATATCTATCTATCTATAACAAAATAAGGAAATTAAATTATAAATATTTAAAACCAATCTACGTATAAGTCCAGCATCTAATTCGCATACAAATGTGAACAAATATAAATTGGTTGCGATAACAGATGCATATTGGTTTGTTCATAAACTTTAGTGCGCTTGCTTTAGACTTAGCATTTAAACTTGAGATAACTACGGATTCTAGAAACTATAATAATAATATAACTAATCCTAATAGGGTAGAGTAGTGTTGTCGTTGCCCGGCTCTGCACCAAAGGACTGTCCATGTGCGCATTTAACACTCGAATGCTGAAAGAAAACATCGTGAGGAAACCGGCGTGGCGTGTGTCAGGCGCAGGAAACTGATTACCTACTTGTATATTAGATTGACAAATGATCAGGAAACAGATGTTGTATCGCCACTGATATATTTTATTAATCCTAATAGATTAAATTTTATGACTTCTGTGTCTTAATTATGCATTGATTGTAAATAGTGCAGTATGAAAGATGGTTTCTATATGTCTATCAGATGTTGATTTTAAAGTGGATTCGAAGATATATTTATATCTTTACATACTAAGCAAAAAAATACATATGAAGTATACAAAATGTTCGCTATTACCGACTTACTCATTTAGTCCGCTGGCACACGAGAAGCATCTTGGCCTCGAAAAGGTGAAACTTTCAGTGCTCCCTGTCCTGTGCCAGTGCAGTCCAGTCCTTCCAATTGCTTTCAGCTGCAGCAGGTCCACCTCTCCTCAGAATAACTTCATTCGCCGCTCGATTTTGGCACATGCCTAAGGTAGTTAGCTCAATATTACAAGTGAACATTACTTAGTTCGAGAAAATAACTGGACGTTTGTGAGGTAAAATCGTTCGTCCGACACAGTGTGCATAATATCAATGATATAGATCACCAAATAGATAGAAATGTAATTTTCTCGTACTGTTATAATATATAAATATATAAATCCTATACAAATAATAGTGTAATAATATACATATAACGAATTATGTACAGCGTATTCCAAAAAGTTGTCAAAAGGCAAACAAGCGACTACCGATAGTAGCAAACCCAGGTGTCAGTTTGCATTCCGCCCGCATTCCACATTCAATTTCCTTGCAATGGCGGACCGTAAAGCGAACGGAAAACTTTATTAGCTCTTGTTCCCTCAAATTGTGTGCGTCTGAAATGCGACAACTGGCTTTGCACGTATTCTATTTACATATGATTTACCTATTGTTTTAATCATACAAATAACAATAAACTATAAAGTAACTTGGAATTTGTTTTTATTGTCTCTACAAAGACATCACTACAATCTAGCCTAACTTAAGACTAATAAGTAATTGATTATAAACTATATTTTCTTAAGTGTCCAACACTTACAGTCTCTAGTCAGGGGAAGGCATTATATTATTATGTATTCTTTCTTCTATTAGTATATAGGAAGTAAACTTTCCCTCATGCTCTTATAATTTGCCTAAAACAACGGGATTTAATTATAATAATCCTTTGGTGCATCATCCCGCTATGAGAGGCCTATGATTGTGAGCTTGTGTGAGAGTTGTTATTTTATATGTGTAACTGTTGAGCGCTTCCTCAAAACTTAAGAAGTATTCATGATCACGCTAAATATTCGCTGGCCGGCCCCAGTGTCTAAGGTCGAGATGTATATACATAGTTATATGTATATATTTATTTTTATGTAACAGGGGGCAAACGTGAATAAAGCTCACCTGACGTTAAGTGCTACCGCCCATGGACACACACTTGAGAGTGTAAGGCACTTGCCTTGCCGGCCTATTGAGAATTGGTGCGAAGTGCGGGTGTGCTCTTGAAGGACCCTAAGTCAAATTGGTTCGAAAATACTTCAGTGGGCAGCTGGTTCCACATACTACTGCGCGGAAAAAACTGCCGTATGAAACGCTCAATTTTATGCTTCCGTAAGAAACGTGAAACTCAGTTGAAGGTATACATGGACCTTAGTGGACGGAATAACTTTATCAGCAAGATTCAAGGTATGACGTGACTGAACATTCCAGGTTCATTAAATATACAAAGGCTTAATACGGAAAAGTGGAAAGAAATATTGGGATCGTAAAATATCAAGGTAGGGTTTTATTTCACACATTACACCGGTATGGTGTCCGGCCTTTATAGCAGGAGACCTCTTTTATTGGTATTTTATTGATGAGAAATATGTCATGTCATTTAGATGTGTCTTGGCCCCATTTTACGAAAAAAAAGAGAAATATATAGTTATACATATTTTAAAATGGCCGCGAACATGACAATGTTTTGTATTTTTATCAATTCATGGTCACTCTTGAAGAGAAATTGATTATAATTGTTTTATATCAAGTTGATTGTTAATCTTTTTCTATTTAATTATTCACACCTATTAATCTGTAATTCAAAAATATATGCCTATTATGGCATTAAATGTTACAAAAATTCGATCTTGTTTTCTTACAAAGAAGATGAGGTATCAAATAGGCACTTAACAATGATTTTTTAAAGTTGATCAGCCCAGTGCCGAATATATCAAGCACTGGATAAGTAGTGTTCATTATGTTATATGTATAATCCGACTTTAATTTAGATGAATCAATCATTAGTTAATTCTATTTACGGCAAATTTGTTCCACCTTAAAACAGCTCCATTTTTTTTCTACATATTTTCATCACTATAATAAAGCTATTATAACGGTACAAAAGCCATATTCCAGCCATAGTCAACGAGAAATAATATAATTACTGCTTAGTAATTATATTATTTACGACGTTACGATTGCTGTAAATAAATCTAAAGGATATATAAATAAGTAAACAAGCCTATAGAAGAGCAATTAAAGATTACTACCATTGCCTATACACATCTAAATGGTTTGTAGATGCGTCACCGCCCTATGACAGAAGGGTACCCTGTATCCGTAACATTATATATATTGCAGCTTATAATTTTATTAGTGATTACAGTTCCAAGTGTCATTTTCGACTAATAATATGACGTTTTAGTTTTATTTAACATGTTTCGTTTATGTCATGAAAACAGCTATTCTATTAAGTAAAATCGTGAAGACCCAGGTAAATATGTAGATTTCATCACTTCACAAGTCTAGGAATATTTACAAAGCACTTCTTGCTGGACCTCGCTCGACAGTCGCCATTTGAATTTGATTTTAACTTAAAATAGTCAAATTGTCAAAGTAACTGTTTAATTTAGTAAAATACCATCGAAAAACATCTGGGGTGAATTCATACTATTAAAGGCACATAATTTTTCAATTTCATTAATGTTTTTATAATCTGTGCGTAATGTCATTTAAGTCTATATACATCTCGGTTTCCTTAGAATATTTTTCCTCGTGGGTGAAGTGTTGTCCCGTGTAATGACACGCATCACGCCCTATAATAAATAAATTGTATATGTATCATTACTTATTTAATACATATTTATTAGTCACCTAGGTAAATTTGTGTGTTATTTTTTCTGTTAGATTTTGTACCCGGGTTAGGCTTTTTATTATTAATCGGTGGATACTAATACTACGCGTATGACAATCGCATTCTTTTATACGTAGAAAAATATATCTTCAATGTATAAAATACTTTTCAATACGTTTCTCGCTCGAGGCGAGGTTATCCGAATGTTAATATCACTAGCCTTTATTACATCGTCGTGCCTTTTGATCAAATGCAATATTTTCATTATTTGAAATGTTCAATAATAGTGTATCTCTTCTTAACGCATTTATTATGATTATCTTTATGAACCGTACGTTTTCATTCGGTTTCAAAACTAATAGTTCAATCAAAATGTACTTACAAAAATTTTCAACAGACTCGTCATTTATATATGTATAGGCCAACTAGCTTAATAAGCCGTTAATCCACAGCCTCTTTACTAAACATTCGTTTAACTAGCGACGCGAATGATATTCAGCAATTTGTCATACGGTTAGGCAAATATTAAGTAACTAGAATCGATGGTATTTCATTACTTGCCTAGCCAGTTTATTTCAATTTAATTCTACTTTAAGCAATATAATTCAGGGCACTGTTTAGTGAAGCGGCTAGGCTGTTGATTGAACGGCTAATTAAGCTAGTTGGCTGCGACATATGCACATTATAATGTTACTTAACGGCCTTAAGAATATCCTTCGAAAGAGGTTGGGTTGTAATATTAGCATTTTTAACTAAGATCTTTATTCTAATTAAAATAAATCAATGGCGCTACAACCTTTTTAGGTCTGGTTCTCAGATTTCTGTGTCTGTTTCATATTCATTTGTTAATCGAATAGGCAAAAAGGTCATCAGCCTTCAGTGCCTTGACGCACGCCGTCAACTTTTTGGGTCTAAGGCAAGCCGGTTTCCTCACAATGTTTTCCTTCACCGTTAGAGCTAATGTTAAATGTGCACATTGAAAGAAAATCCATTGGTGCACAGCCGGGGATCGAACCTATGACCTACGACCTCAGGGATGAGGTCGTAGGTCATAGGTTCGATCCCCGGATCACACGCTAAAGCCACTGCTCTATATTCTAATCACAATCAAGACACAATTCGTCTTAAGCGTTGTCAAATTTGTCAAAAAAATATTTGGCTACTCATGAAACTAGATTTATGCCTGACGTTCTAGACGGACTAAAGCTTTATTTACGATATGTTGCGTTTTCGCTATATTAATAGCGAATAAATAAGTTATATGTAAGTCGCACTTCGTTCAAAATGAACGGTTCCTGATCACCTGCTTGTGTCCACTAGAGAGACAATAACAAATCAAAATAAAATATCTATAATATTTAATATATGAGGAAACTGTTTTTGACCCGAAAATCATGATGAATAATCACGTTAATATGTACAGAAAAAAGAGCCGCACAAATGTGTCAGCCCCATTCCCTATTAAGGGTCTTATATGTAACTTAAAGTACAAATATACCGCCAGAAAGTAAAGTTGTCGTAGCCATCCAAAGGGCGGGGAACTCATATTAAGCTTATGTTATCCTAAGGCTGTTCGAGAATTGTGTAACGCTGTAGGCAAAATGTATGTTTACGAAAGCTTCAAATAATAAAACTTACCTAAATTACCAAATAATCTTTTGTAAACTACATTTTATGAACCATTATATTAATCTTATTTGTTAGACAATACATTATTAAATTCAAGTTTGTTGTTGTAAAAATCACAAAACATATACAGTATTGGACAAACATGTTTTTTTATGTAAACGCGTCGACACGATATACGATGATATAGCGTGTGTGTACATACATACAGTAGTGTATAGTTAAAGTGACCATTTATTTTTTGACTCAAAACAGGACATTGGTTTAATTTAGGTCAAATATTGTGAATGAAAAAAAAACACTTATTTTTAGTTATTAATTTAGAAAAAGTTATGTATGACAATATGTACACAAATTGTTAAGTAATTTTAACAGAAGAATAAATTTGTTTTAATATTGCTGGTGACGATTTCAAATAAGAATTAAACTCTTGGCACGTTCTTTTTACATTCTGCTGCTCAAGTTTTCGCGTGGTTTCTCAAAATGGGACAATTTTGCGTCCCACGGTTCATTTCGGGGACACCGAGACCCGTAATTGGAAAAAGGGACAGTCTCGTTTAAAACGGAAGTCTGGTCACGTTATGTATACTACATACTTTGTTCTGAAATAAATATTCTTAACAATTATTTCAGAACAAGGTTTTATTAATTAATCTTTGTTAAATAATTTTCTGGAAAAAGGTTAATCTAATTTTTTTTAATTATACCACATTTAGTTCATGTCTATGTATTATATTATGCATGCATATTACTTGTGCAAAATAATTCCTAAGTTTCATTTCTGCCAGGCGTCTCGTGACGGGTCACATTTTTTTTACTTTCACTGAAAAAGGGTTTTTATATATAATTAGCGGATCCGACAGATGTTGTCCGTCCGTCCTGTACACAACACTTACGTATAAAATCTCATAATTTAAATCATTCTCGACTCCACTTGCACACATTAAAAAATCATCAAAACCTGTCCAGGTGTTTAGTAGTTAAATATATATCTATACACTTCACCGATTTATATATACCTGTTTATGCTGCTGTTTAGATAAATAACCTACATACCTACTGCAGCGCCATCTGCCGGGCTGATTTGTGAATCTAAATCATCCAGGGCACCACCCAAACGCTTCCAAAAAATATCATTCAAATCGATCCACCCGTTTACGAGGAGTTCAGTGAAGTACAGTATATACGTCAAAATTTCAATATCTATTTTATTTTTCACAATTCCAAACATTGTGATGTGTTTGTGTGTGAAGTCTAAGCGCGATCTTCTTTTTCCTTTCAATCCTCTTGAAATCGTTTATCTATACTCAAATAAAAGGGAAACATATAGATTTAGCAATAACCTCTGATCGCGAGGATTTATTTATGAAGTGTACACATTGACCTCATAAATATCCTATCTAAAGATGGCGGGCGATAGTAAAACCACAATTTCTAAACTGCTACTTGATACAAAAATATAGTATGGAACTCAGAGTTTTCATCTTATGTGCTTGATTATTAAGGTAGTATTTTCTGTCATATACTAAAATATATATAAACTACAACTTAGTTAAATGTATTGAATAAGTTTTCTTGTTTGTTCCCTTTTGTAAATTTTTGAACCTTTTAGTAGGTAAATATATTATGTATTCCATCTCTACCTTTATTTTTAGTATAATTGTAATTATTGTAGGATTAAGAAATAAATAATATTATCATTTTAACACTCTTCACAGTAACACTTTTCAGATTTAGTTTGAACAATATTTCAAATGGAATATTGTAATATAGATAAAAAATAATCACAAATTATGCTGCTTAGCGCAAAGTCGTAGACGGCTGGATAAATTCGAGTTATTTTTTTCTTGATCTCTTGGAAAGTTTTATATGGAGAGCATTTTTTTAGAGAGATATAAACCTACGTAGACTTTTATCTCTCTAAAAATTGAAAAGTCTCTATCGGGTAGCATAGCTAAATGTTCGATATGTTGGTATAAGCTGAAACGAAGTTCGCGGGGCCAGTTAGTTTATAATATAATAAAGGTATAATAGGACCAGGTCCGTGTTTATACTAAAATGAACCAGTATCATACATAACCATTTAATACATATATAACATTGAATTAGATTTCAATGTTATATATGTATTAAATTAAGTGGGATTCTTGCCTCAGTGAAACAGGAAGATGAAGAGTCAAGGTTAAAATGAGGAGATGGTATTCAAACCTAACATTATGGGGGAATCCAAAAGACGCCGCTGGACCCACATAGAGAGAATAGGAGAGGAACGGAGTATCATGAAAGCATATCTGAGAATACCAATTGGCTGTGGGCCCAGATATACATAGCTAGTAAGACGCCGTGTAGCGTGCTTGATCTTCAAGAGTATTCTCTTGTCTCGTGAACCAAGGCTCTGAATGCGCCCTGGTGTTCTACTCTTTCCCGAGCGTTAATATAATAAAAATAATCTAGTTCTTCTATTAAAGTTGGTCTTATTAACACAATAATTTTCAATCCTTAACTAGAAAAATTCTTTAGCGATTCGTATTCAAAATGTCCCGTGCCAAACCCAATTCATGGACACAAACAGTAATACAATACTGAACTAACACTAAACTACTCTAAGTATTGCAAGTCAGTCGGCATTTGGAAGTCAGGCTGCGCATACTGATGCTATTAGGACCTACGAAGAACTGAAAGGTTCGAAGCATAGTTTTTGTTTACATTTAAAATAAAACGTAAATATTATTAAGTAGCTAGTCGTGTATTTAGATTTTGCTTTAATTTAAAATACCTTACTAACGTTATGGGATCACCCAAAACCAATGGCGCTACCTTTGAATGTCTTTTTCGTGATCATAATAGGTAAGTAGGTGATCTGTTTTCTGACACACGCTGTCGACATTTGAATATACCGGTTTCACGATGTTTTCATTCACCGTGTTAAACGCTCTCGTAGACTTTCAATTGGTGCTTGCTTGAGAACTTACATTACAGGGATAACGGTCCCAGGCTGAAAGTATTATTTACAGTTGTCCACTATCAGATTTTGCAAGCAATTATTAGTTCAATATAATACACATAAATAATGACAATCCTAATTAAAACAATTATATATGTTTATATATTATTTGTGGCATTGCATGTATTAAATACTGTCTCCGAAACGATCCAAATTTTATGTCCTCAAAGCGAAATCGCAAATTTATTTTTAAATCTTAAAATATCTCATGTTACGGTAATACAGTTACACAACTATCGCATTGGTTGCTGTAGGGGTACTGGTTCTAAGTAAATATATAAATAATTATTTAATGTTTAAGATATTTATTTCTCATAATGTAAATTACTCACTCATAATAACATTCACTTACAAGAGAAAATATACAAATACAATAATACATTATAAATGGTAGAAAACAAGAAACAGAAGACTTATTTAATTATAAGTCTCTAATAAAACACAGAAATTACATTTTTTTAAACACCACACAAAAAGGATGGCAAAGACAATGAGAAGAGAAAGAAGACAACAACTTAAAGTAATAACAGATAACACTCAAATCCATCCGATTTTAACCACATCCATTATTCGTATTTCCATTCCTGCTGTGCTACTTTATTTGTGAGAAGTCCGTTGAAAGTGATATAGTCCACCCGCGACTTTACACGCCACACACGTACTAACACTTTTTAACTTACCTTTCAACGATTATCTGATAGGGTCTGAAAATTTCACAATACAATAACATTTGAATAGAGAGATTGGTAAGCAGTTCATGTATTTATTAAAATAGTTCGTAATGCAGACAGTACTTATAACCTTTTTTCGTAACAAATATCTAGCCTTAAGCTAAATGGCTATTTTAGTACTAACATTATGTTAACAATTATTTATTGTCTTTTATTAACTTTTACACATTTAATGAAAACACTTTTTCAATGGATTGAAGTTATGCATTATTATAAACTCACCGTGTCATCGTCTCAAAGTCACCGTGACCACGCACGATGTAAAGCAAGCGAAAAAATTAAAAATTATGTAAAATAATTATAAGTTTATAATAATACATAACTTCAATCCGTTGAAAAAGTGTCTTCTTTAAATTATTTATTGCTGTAAAATCCTTGTATATAAAAATATAAACTGCTATAAACACTAGCAAGCCGGTTAATTTCTATTTTACAGCTTGTCCTTGGACATCGGCCACCTCAAAGGGCTCTTCTCGGTGTCTACCTTTTCGTAGCCATATAGGGCCAGCTGCTCCACTTATATCATCTTTTTATTTGTCTTCTTCGTCTTCTTTTGTCTTAGCGAGGAAGCCATTCCTTTTTTTCTTCTATCATAATGTGTCTTGTCCAATTCCGATTCAATATTTTACTAGAAGTAACAGCATTTCTAAAGATTGAAATATGTATTATTTCTTTTTATTCTTAAACTAACAAGTTTAGACCTAGGACACTCCTTATGATGCTATTTTGACATACTCTTAGCCCGTTTTTTTGTATTGGGTAATAGATGCGCATTAATATTTCCGACTTAAAAAAATCGTGAGGGAATGTTGCCGATGTTTTTATGACTCAATTGAATAACATTTAAGCCCAGTTAAGGATGATTTATTATATAAATACCTATGTAAATAATATGGCTACTTTGTTCAAGTGCTAATGTTAATAGCGCAAAAAGACGAATCCATTGGTGCACAGCCCTGACTCTAAAACGAGCCAAAGCCCAGGGCTGCTCAAGTCACTTTTTGTACTAACCACTACTCTACATTAGCCATGACTTAATTGAAAAAACATATTATTTAGCATTGTAAAGAGCTGCGATAACTGAATATATTCCGTCGTACTATTAGGCAAATAAATATATGTTAATCAGATATAAATTCGTGTAATAAAAGCTATCAGGCGGATATTGGGAGGAATTCGGTCCAAATTCCTCAAGATAATACAAAAGACAATGCATTAGTTAATAAAATTTACTCCCAAGCTCCCGAACTAAGGGCCTGATCAAATATTAACCGCCCCCCGGCGAGGCCTGCATTTTTATTAATATAAACATGTTATATTTTATTCGTACGTATAGCAGTATTGAATTATATATGATACAATACGCTGCGATCTTTATATATCTATAAAACATCTTGATAGATACGAATTTCTTAATATATATTTGATTAATTTTATAACAAACATTATAGGGTAAAGTAATATCATCGTTGATATGTTTACTATATCTAAAATTATATCGTCTTATTGCGTACTGAATGTTTCACTGTATCCTTATTATGTATTTTAGTTCTATATGTGTGTTTTGGGACAAGAGCAAGTCGTGAGACTCTACTGAATGGCGGCCCTGAGATGGTAAGAAAAAGAGGTAGATAGGACCGATGGAAGAATGATCTGATCTGGCTGGCTGGCTGGTTGGAAAAAGGCTGGTCTGTATAGACTAGAGTTGTCCGGGATAGAAATAAGTGAAGAGGGCTAAATGAGGTCTACGTGTCCCAGAACACACTGTAGACCAAAGTGTTTATTTTGTTGTATTATATTTAAATTATTGTATTGTGACGGAAATAAAGGCTTTTAATTAAATAAAATATGCGTTATATGCTTTTTAATTGATTAATTTAAAACTATACTTTAAATTTGGTTACAGACTCCATACAGCCACAAGAAACGATGCCAGCTAGCTACATGACTGATAACTTAAAATTAAAGAATCAATACAATAGAAAAACACAGATTTGGTTATTACATATAACTTTTTAAATGATTTCTAGTACACATTATTGGGCCCTTTTCAGCCAATAAGGTTCGACTGAAATTACTTATTAGTCTTAAGTTAGGCTAGATCGTAATGTTTCATGATGTTTTCAGTAAAGAGATATGTAAAAAACATTAATGGATCGGCCAAAGTTCAACAAAAAAGATAAAAACAAATCAGGGCCATTAAACTTTATTAGGGTCTGACAGACCGATGCAATACTTACAGGAGTTCGCATTTATTTGAATTGCAAATATATTTTTGAAAATGACTTAAATATATACATTACTAACAATTAGGCCTGATACATAAATATTTGAGGAGGGGACTCCTCAAATATTTATGTATACGTTTGAGCGCTATATTAACTGGGAAGTTAATATAGCGCTCATACGATTATTTTTTGCAAACGAGTGCGAACTTGAGTCTTTGAACCGATTGTTTCTAACACTCTATTATGTGACGACCAGAAATGATCGTGTAAAAAGCTTTTAAATTGTCACCTTCAATACCAAAAAATCTTGGAAAACACTCTAGAAAATTATGATCTTAGAAATATGTAGAACTGATTTTTAGAATTTCTGATGAAATCGTTTTGTTGCATATAATAGCACTTATACAATTTATATTGAAACGAATTTCCCACAACGAACTACTGAAATCTGTTAATACAAAAGTTGTTAATTCTTAATTGATATCTCCTTAGTATTCATTAATAAAACCCCAAATATATATAAGGCTGCCTCATATACCTCTGTATACACATAATATTGTTTGGCTGTAGTTCCGCCTCGTTTGCCGACCAAACACGGCCAGATCAAACTATCGACAGTAAATTAAAGCATGCCCCGCAGGCTTCACGTAATTGTCGAGCATAATCAACTATTTTTATTATTGGATAGCTTCTCAATATCTATATTAGCATTTACTATATAGAACATATCATATACCTAGTTTATTAATTAATTGTAAACATAATCTTAAATAGAAAAGAAGTTGGTGTGGTGGAAACACAAACTGGACACAGTTTTTCTGTCCACCAGGATGTCGTGCATATTTAAATAATTAGCTTATATACTAAGGCTAGTGACACATACACTTTAAAATTGACACATTGACGCTCCACAGTTAGCCTATACAAGAAAACTGTTCTTGTCGATATGTTCACCATTCATAAAACTAAGTGTAAACTTAAAAGGTACTTTTATCAAATGTATCGATTAAATGTTGTGAGAGACAATGGCATTGTAGCAGTTATAATTTTTTAATTTATAATTAATATTCAAAAAAAACTATGTTGCACGCTCCATTAAAGACAAATTTGCGCGCCATTGTGTGTGGCAGAATATGCGAAATTACGATTGTACTACCTTTTTGTACCATATTCTTGCAATAAACTATTATTATTAAAAGAGAACCGAAAAATCCATACTCTATTAGACTATTATATTAATATAATCTATTACAACTACGATAGCATAATTAACCACTATAACGGTTCAGCTTAACTTATACAAATTTTGGTTATAGATATAAATCTGTATAAAAAGGCCTAATAAAAATTTCCCGTAACTTGAAACTCAATAGTCTCCATGACGTGTCTCATGAATTAAAACTAGCCTTAAGTAGATCTTCCTCAAGAACCTTTCTTACCTATGTACGTGATGCGACTTACCAACAAATATTATGTATTTATAAGAAATTGGAAACTCACAAAGTCACTTGAACAGAAGTGGACAGAATTTATAATGTTCTGTATTTTTAGGGCAAGTTGATAAGGGGTATGTCTACCGTCACCTGCGTTGTAGAAATCGAACCTAGGAAACCCGAAGATTATATGTTGCGATGATCGTTAATCGGTCATAGAATAGATACTAAATAACAGACTTTATTATTAATACAAAAGTCAGAATTATCTTTTATTATGTCCTTCAAGTGTCCGTACCGATTTTTAAAGGGCGGCAATGCACTTTGCTAATGCCTCGTAATCGAGGGACAAGCTGACATTGTCAGTTTCCATGGTCGATAACACTAACATCAGAATCCAGCAGCCCGTTTTCCCCCGGAACTATACAACCGTTTTAACATTGTACATATGTCGTCACATCGAGCATATTTAGATGTTGCATACAACGTTTTTATATGATAACAGATGCGCTACGACACGTTGTAGATTTGAGTCCAGACAACTCCCGTCCCTGTGTGAGCAAGTTTCAATTAAGGTACAAGGATCTTTGAAAAGCCGAAAATTGAACTTTTAAACAGCGAAAATGTCGTTCTCACTGTTTATTGCATTAATATTTTTTGTATATTCACACTTCAGCTTTATCGACGTGTAAGAAATCAACTGAGACATCAACCCTCCAAACGGCGGTCGGTCGTTTTCGCCCTCGCAAACAAATCTCGTAACCCTTTGTAGATGTTTATTGGGACCCGTTTCGTCCCAACACGAAACATTGTGATCGCCAAAAGGTTTGATTGAAACTATACGGCCTTCGTTATAGGCCTGTAAACTCGTTTGTACGTAAATAACGGGTTTATATTTTAACTGACTTCTGACTTGGATAACATCATTCACATTCGAACAGCGTTACCAATTCTAATAACATTGAAATGCGATACGCTGTTAACGGAGGCTTAAAGGATTTCGCCATATATTTGCCGTTACTGTATAAATTGTATACATTTTTTAATTGATTGCACTTCTATTTAGATATATATATATTGCACTTCTATTTATATATTATATATACTCCTAAGTATTGTCTACCATTGTATAGTGTCTGGCAATGCGAAGTTTATTCAGGATCGAAAAGGGTGCCAGTGTTTAGCGAAAGATAAGTAAGAAAACACTTTTTAAACGGATTGAAGCTATGTTTGGCGTGCTTTTGAGAGTGCGTGGTCACGGTGACTGAAGACAAAAGGTGTTGAATGTCAAAAGTATCACAGCACAAAAAGATAAGTAGTAAGCCAATGACCGGCATCGCTAGAACCCACAGCCACCAACCTTGCGCGGTATGTTATTGAAAATTAATTAAATTAATTAATATTATATTTACTTAATGTAGAATGTAAAAAAATTAATAGCTTAAACTAATTTACTATTAATTAATAGTCTAAATATTCTATAACGTTTTGACAATATGTTTCTGTATCCGAGATACCGCACTTGCACTTATATTCAATACACTAGGTTTAGTAACTCAAAAGGTTTAGTAATCGTTAAGCGTCTTGATGCCATTGTAATTTAAAGTTTAAGATATAAATTCATGGGACTGGTCATTCACGAAGAAGATAAAATAGAGCAAAACAAAGAATAACTTCTATAATAATAATAATGCTTTATTACCATCACAATATCACAAAACAGTAGAATATTATCAATAAAGAACAATATCAGAAAATATTGAAATGGGTGGTCCTACTGCTTAAAGCAGTGTCTTTTAGAAAACCAAAACGTAAAAATACTTTTTTCAGAATGTTTGCAAAAACATTTAATTACAAAAAAAACCCGAGGTTATATTTATTCCACGGAAATTATTTTATGCACCATGTTAGTAATACATACTACATAATTTTACTTTCCTGAAATAGATAGCAAAACCATAATGTTTAGATTGTAATTCTACCAAAAAATCATAAGAATCAATGCGACATGTTTAACAACAAATAGAGAGTAGTAATAATCACCAGCGTCATAATATTTGCTCGAAAAGAGTAGTATATATTACGACGTAGACATTGGTGAAAATGTGTCACGCTGTATACCGGCGACATCCCTAGGGCTCCTAATGTGGAGCTAGCCCTCTATGCCGATGACACCGCTCTCTATACCACTCACAAAGATAGAGGTGTCATCGTGGACAGACTCCAGACCGCTACCACGTCGTTAGGCGAATGGTTTCGGAAATGGGGCTTCCAAATAAATCCCGAGAAAAGCGTAGCAGTTGTCTTTGCCAGGGGCAACTCCGGTGCCAACGCTAGGGATAAATTTCACCTCAAGACAGAGGTAACCCTATACGGGCAAGCCATCCCATGGCAAAAGTCCGTCAAATATCTAGGAGTCACGCTCGATAGCGGCATGTCTTTCCGTAAGCACATAGCCGCCGTTCGCAAGAAGGCCTATTTTGTCCTCTCTCGCCTCCATTTCCTCCTAAATAAAAGGAGTCACATGTCTCTCAGACACAAGGTGACCCTGTACAAGGCCTGCATCCGACCGTGCATGACTTACGCTAGCGTAGTCTTTGCGCATTGTGCCCCCTCCCATATTCACCGGCTACAGGTGCTTCAGTCGCGATTCATGAGAATCGCGACCGGTGCGCCCTTCTATGTGAGAAACGTCGATCTCCACCACGACCTGGAGCTCCCTACCATAGCCCAATGGATGAAGTTGGCGTGCGCACGCCACTTTGACAAGGCTAAACACCATCCCAATCCGCTGGTGCGTAATAGCATCAACTATTACCCCTTCCCGACAAAAAGGGCTCGTAGGAGGCCCCGACACATTCTAACGGATCCGGACGATCCAATTACTGTAGCAAACAATAAATTAAATGCCGCCCGCGCGGCCAATAATAAAAATAGAAATTCACAGATTAGGGTAAAAAACCGCCTTCACCGGGGAAGGCGAGGACCATTACTTCGCACTTCGCTCACTCCAGTGAGCTTCCGTCCTGCCTTTCAGGCGATTGACCACCCCGCGACGGCCCAAGCCGAGGTTCGAGTCTCACAGGAGACGCCCTTGCGCTAGCCGCGGGATAAAACGCCATTCTGGCCGAGCTACGCTCGCCAAAACAGCCCGAGCTGAGCTGTAAAGGCCCTTAAGGCCAACAGCGAGATTCCATTCTCAAAAAAAAAAAGGTGAAAATGTGCCGTCCTTATGTGCGGTTAGGCCAGGTTCACACGGCATTGTCCTGCTTTTTTGCAGTATATGTAACGGATAATAGAGGCGCATACACACAATAGCAGTTTTCCCACACTGTTCGTTTTTACACGAATAAAAATCTACCATATGTACATCCAGCTTATTGTACGTTAAATAAAACGAATAAAAAAAACGTCCAGGGCAATGCCGTGTGAACCTGGCCTTACTGTATATATAGACGGTAATTATATTTAATCTTTTCAATTTTTAATTTATTTCATTAATTGTAGCACACCCATTTGGAATTCGAGGACTTCATCATCGTCATACTTATCTAATGATGGTAATATCCCATTAAAAATGAAAGGTCCCGATTCATTGGTTTAGATTCGTTATTTGAATAAGAATCCATAAATTTCATCATCTTCGCATCTACAGGACTAATCATATTTTTTACAGATCTTTTAGGTACACGATTAGGTATTGGGCTCTTTGCCTCCATTGTGTTATGTGTCTTTATAGAGTTTTCCAACAATACGTGCCACCCGTACAAAAGACGCTCAGGTATTAAACGCTTCTTCGGTTGCTATTCGATAAAAAACGTATGACATCGTGTCGTGTGAAGGAGACAAAGCTATACCATATGCCACTGCGAACCGAATACGTCAAAGTTCATTCGATTTGCTTAACAAGTCCGTTGAGTATGCGTTTAAACGTATAAGCGGTACACGTGTTTTTGCAGTACAATCGACGTGTGAATGGATCTATGTACGTTGTATGGTCACTATTTATACGTTAAGACGTATACTGCAAAAAAACGTGCAGGACAATGCCGTGTGAACCCAGCCTGAAACAATCGTAAAACTCTTAAATTACAGTTATAAACATTTAATTATTTTTTAACTATTTATACTAAATACATAACAACATATTTGAAAATAAAAAAATTTTGCTTTTACGACTTTTTTCCCTGGTGCAAGCGATATAAAACTTCACGACCTTATCCACTGGGGCTTCTGGACAGTCAGTGGTTAAACTGATCGAAAATCCTTTTTTAGGTTAGAGGAACTGTTCACTATCCTTCCACAACAATATTATAATGACTCAATTCTCTTTATGTACTTTGTCCGCTAAAATTTATATCAATTATAATTTAGATCGTCTTACTTAAAAATCTTCAAACTATGCATATTTTGAGAGCCTGAATTCATTTTCACGTTGTTACTTCATTTGTTTATGTATTACCATTTACAATGGCTTTATTTCCGAGTCTAAACAATTGATATTCTGTTTATTCATTTGTTTATAACTTTATTACAGTTCTCGTAAAAATTCAATCTTGGAATGGAGGCTTCGCAGTAAAAGCTGTTCGCGCAATCAGAGAGTAAGGGCGAATGAAAAATTTATCAACCCAAAATGTGTAATTTCACAGTTATAACAGGACTATTTCAGTTTATTTTAGCGAGATGAAATTTTTTAGCGTTTACGTTTTGAAGAGTGTTTAATGAAATTTTTGTTCGCTAAACATTGGTTATAAAAATTCCATATATTTTTTGTCATACATATAGTTTAACAAAATTAATACACAACAAACAAAATTGAAACACAAGGAAGTGAGTAAGGTCAAAGAATTTTTATCAAATACGACTCATATTCATGTGACACACTGTTTTCAACCAAGAAATATTATTGTTTTATTATAATTGATAAATACAGTTTTCAAATACACAAATATCGATTTACGGAAGCAATCCATTTTCTTGGTACATTTACGCACTCAACAGTATAAAGTATCTCCATTTTGAATAGCGGGAGGCTCAAGAGTGCCAATTTAATATCAGACATGTGTGTATGGTTAGCAAAACAGTTAAAATTATAAATTAGATGTATGTTAGGGACAAGTATGATTTCACGAGCTGGTGAACCACTGTTTCGGACTCGTAATTAAGGCATGGACATCATAAGGGAACTGTTTTGTTTTAATTCAACGTAAGAATTCGATCAGTGTTCTTTACCTAACGGTCTGCTTGATTCGCTGTCCAAATCCTTTCAGCGATTAAAACTACTAAGCCATTATCACTTCCACAGCAAGTAATAATAATTAAGTCAAATTTATAAGAATTTCAATGTCAAAGTAAGTAATCCAGAGTATGAATTGTGTGAAATGTGAGTACTTAATGTTTATTTATTTAGTAATCCCACAGTTAACATAAATTATACATAATAAAAAACAGTTATATTAAAGATATAGCCACTATGAACTACATAATATAGAAATGGTTCAAACAGTTCAAAAGGAGGAAATCAATAAAAAATATTAAATACATTTACGTCGGGTTTTACGTGAGGGTGTGTATTTGGGATGTGCTAAAAATGAACATGATTTAGCGTTATGGATATTGTTAATACAATGGAATCTCTATAACTCTATCCTCATTGAGTCAAAATCCTCCTTAGAAAAAGTTGCCACTAAGCCCCTTAATACGCGGTATCTCGAATTATTTAGACTTTGTAACTCGAACAAAATGTTATGTTCTAGGAAGTATTGATAATACACATTTATTAACAATACTTTAACTCGATAACTCGAATTTAAAAAGGAGATTCTGTGAGTCGTATTTAGTAAAATATATAACATCTTACTTGAAATTCTCTGAAATACGTAATAGCAATAAAATGAATGTTTGAGTTTGAGGAGGAGTTTTATGAATGTATTCATAAAATTTCTAAGTAACGCGGCTGTGAACTTTATGTTTATAAAAAATCTGCAAATAGTTTAAATCAAAAGAAGATACCGGTTTTTTTAAGTGTTAAGAACTAAAGTTGAATTGTTATAAAATTCTGTACAAATCGAAGATTATACTTAGAAATCGCGCTTCTGTATACCTAAATTTTGCAAGTGAAATCATATTATGTATCTCGAAGTTCTTCTTAAGTTCTTAAAAACGTAGTTAACTCGATTTTTTTTTTGGATTTTCCTTGACATTCGAGTTATAGAGATTCCACTCGACTTATTTTAAGCATATTCCACGATAGCTTAATCAAAAGAAGATACCGGTTTTTTTAAGTTCCACCCGTATCACCTCGACGTCCGACGTTCCACGACTGAGCGTTTTTCAAGGCAATTTTTGCCGCGCACCACCGCTATGTGGAACCAGCTGCCCACTGAAGTATTTCCGAACCAATTCCACTTAGGGTCCTTCAAGAAAAGAGCGTACAAATTCTTAAAAGGCCGGCAACGCACTCGCGAGCCCTCTGGCATTGAGAGTGTCCATGGGCGGCGGTATCACTTAACATCAGCTGAGCCTCCTGCCCGTTTGCCCCCTATTTTATTTAAAAAAAAAAGTTAATAGTGGTCGTTGTGTATCCGGGCTATGCGACACAATTATACATTTTAATATAGAATATTTTATATCTAAAAATACAATGTCAAATCTGATAATTTGCTATCCTGTAGATAATATATATTATTGTTATTTTTTTCTATAAATTTCTATTTTTTTTATCTATTTGTTATATATATATGCGTATAAAGTAAGCAATATGCATAATAGTTATTAATGAATCGGACTTATACCTGTTATTTTAGAACGATTCATCGCAAATATATTAAAAATGTCTTTGTGTTGCTAACGGTACATATAGCGAGATTTTTATTTAATAACATTAGAACATGGGTACTTCGTGTAGATTTTTTGCTATTGTGAGCAATTTATGATATGAAAAAGTGTTTTAAAGAGGATTTGGAGTATCTATACAACAATCTTATCGTATTGTTCGCAGGATAGAGAAAATGTGTGTTGTGGTCGAATTTTATATTAAGTAATGTATTAAGTATGAGCAATGAGGTTTTATATTTTTTTATGCGGTGTATTGGATGGCACGCCCCGACTGTCTAGAAGGTGCCTATGCGGTTTGCTTGTAGTGCCTACCTTTTTCAAATTTCTATACTGCTATTAGAATAGATGACATACTATTCAGTGTACGTCCATTTAGATACACACAACAACAAGACACGACATTTAATAATATATTACCAATGTCATTGAAGTTTCTATAACCAGCATTTACAAATTTAATTATGTGAGAATTTGCACGCAATTCGAATTTCCAATAAATTTTATTCGAAACCCGAGTTAATTTAATTTTAAATTCACTTTTTTATTTTTGTGAAATTGTGGTAGTTTTTTGCGCCATTTATAAACTGAAAATTCGTACAATTTTCCAATATGAACCTACCTACGTGTACGGGCCTAACACTGCTTGCATAAACACGGTCCATTATTGGTTCAATCGTTTTGAATTTGGAAATGTTGAGTTGAAGAACGAGCCGGTAACCATTGGCAACAACGATGTATTGAAGACTATAGCGGAAGCGGATCGAACTCAATCTAAGGCTGAGCTTGCTGCGGGCCTTGTAGGTCATGTTCAAAAAATTTTGAATAGACCATCAGCGAGACTTACGCGTCGCAGCAGGCAGAACACTACTTCATCGGCATAGAAACGAGAGAATATTAAATCAAAGTTTTAGGATATAATTCATACGAACTTCCTAGGGATTTAGCTGTAATCAAATTTGGTTTAAGCGTAATTAAAAACGAAACGGAAAGCGCATATTTGCTGAGAGAGATCATGAGACTGTACGTTCGGGACAATTATTACCGCTGCCGGAAACAAAACCTATTTGCTGTGCGTTCGGCTCGCACTGTCCAGCGTCAACAAGCTCCCATTCCTCGGTTACTCTCGCTGCTTAATGGGTTTCTCCACACTTCACCGGAGAGCGACCTATTTGTGAAGCGTATGGGGGTAATATACTGTGATTTAAAAATATACTTGGAAAATATTAGAGGATAAATAACGATAAGAGTGTAAGTAACTTAATTGTAATTTATTTTAGTTTTATGTTATTTTTAGTTAGAATTTGGCCATGCATGGGCTGTAAATAAATAAATAATAAATTGTTACCAGCGTTCGTGTAAGTAGGTGGACCTGGATACAGCACTTCATCAGTCCGCTAAAAAAAGATTACTCATAGGAAGATGGAGTGCCTGGTGGACCAGCTTCTTACCAGGAACCTATCAAAGTATTATCGAACCATTTCACCTGAGATCGTACAAATTCCAAAGACCAGCAACGCACTTCCGGCAGTGTTCATGTGCTTTTATAATATTTTAATATCATGTGTGCATCCTGCCCGGTCTCGTTAAATAAAAAAGTCTGCCTCAGAAGCTATGCCGCAATCTAGACGAAATCAATTATGCAGATGAAAAACGATTGTCAAGAGTAGACACTGCCTCCAGGGAAATTATGTGGACGTACTGAGGTCAACGGCGTGGAAGATATTCGCGAGAACTGTCTCATTTTTTAAAATTAGACCTAGGCTTTCTAGGTATACCAAATATTATATCAACTGAACTATTGTAATGCACTATTAATAATAATAATAATACAGTGGCGCTACAACCCCACATGGGTCTAGACTTTGGATTGAATCCGTTCCTTTGATCATTTTTATTTCATAGACAAGTAGTTGATGAGATGTAAGTATTTAAAAGATCAGCTTACAACTTACCTTAACAACAAGGTTGTATAAAAGAAGAAAACGAAGTTAAAGTTAACAGTAAACCAGTTTTGATAATATCAAAATCGTTTAAATATCAATAAATATATACAGAGGGCCCAGAATCTAGATTATCTGGCAGCCTCTCGATCGCTGAATGTCGCTCTCTAGATTAAACAAATATAACCCTCTGATAAATGCACCTAAGAATGTTTAGACATGGACACTTATTCTTAATATGAAATACCTTGTCAGACAAATTTTTGTTAAGTGCCGTGTCTATGAAGTTAGCAGAGCAGAGAAGTAGATTTCTAGTAGCAGACACAATAGCTCTATAGTTCTTAATAGTTTTTAGAAAGAGCTCTGGACGTTTAATTCCAGAAGTCATTTTTTAAAATGGTAAATTGCTCTGCCAGGCCATCCCTGCTGTGATAAGCAGAGCATTTCTTATCGAGCATTCTTATATACTACACAAAGAACGATCATTACGAGAATACTACGTTCAACATTTCTAGTGTTTTTTTGCAACCGTGGCCACAGCGACACCATAAAATTTGAGATTAATTAAACATCAATTTCAAAATAAATTAAAATATAATTTATTCATATAGGTAATATCACCACTATGTGGAACCAGCTACCCCCCGAAGTATTTTCGAACCATGTCAACTTAGGGTCCTTTAAGAAAAGAGGGTACCAATTCTTAAAAGGCAACGCACTTGCGCGCCTTCTGGCAATGTGAGTGCCCATGGGCGGGCGGTATCACTTAACATCAAATGAGTCTCCTGTCCGTTTTCCTTCTGTTACATAAAAAAATTACACTTATGAGATTTTTAGTTAGACAAACAAGGTCTGAATTAAATTTAATAAACGATTCAAATAACAAAGAATCTTTAAAATATTTTTTACACGGCGCTGTATTGGTATTGTTTACGTTACAGCGCAGAGAAATAAATATTATAGTGTAAAAGAGGTCGCTTCTAAATATTTGAAAGTCTACATTGCCACCAGCTTCGTAATATCCAGCAATATCAATACTGCAGCCGAACCTGAGAAATGAACTTCGCCTCCTCTATATTACTCCGCCTTTAATATCAGAGCCTACACTTCATTTTGACATTATTTAATTATTCCACCAGAAAATATTACATTTCGTAACTGTCTTTCATGACCAGTAGTTGTACCATTAACTCGAATGTTTTTTTCTGGAATGGAAGTTAATAATAATATTATTAATAACTTAACAATTTGTTTGTATTGGAACGATGAAGTTTGTTTCAAATATATCAGTGGTGCTTCAACCTTTTTAGGTCTGAGCCTCAGATTTATGATTTTTTTATGTAATAGTTTTCGGTCTAAGGCAAGCCAGTTTCCTCACGATGTATTCCTTCAGCGTTCGATGCTAAATGCACATAGAAAAAAAGTACATTGGTGCATAGCAGGGGAAAGAACCTACGAACTCGGACACTAGGCCAACACTGCTTAAAAAAATTCATATATTCAAGTTAAATGTCTCCGAAGAACTTCCCTTCTGAGAGGTTAAAAAAAACCTTTGTGGTAGTAACTGAGTACAATCAAGAGTACCTCAGTGGTATCAACCTAGGTATTTCAAATCTTATCAAACATATGTTTAAAAATAAATGCATCGTAATATTGCTGCCTCTGCTAACATAAAGAATCTGAAATACCTTCGTCTTCTTTCTAAGAAACTCTCTTCTTTTTAAAGAAAACAGCATCATAATCATCAAATTTATTTTAGGAGTTAAAACAGGGATGACCAAATATTGTATGTTTCTATACACGGCAGTTTGGAGGCACGGCAGTGCACCCACCAAGTAGAGCAAAAAGCGGCAAGGCCGTACCATCCTTTTCAACAAACGGTTCAGACCATTTAGACCCCTTATAACTGAGTTGACAACTTATTACGGTAGAACTACGTCGCTAGTCTTTTTTTTAACTTATGTATTTGGTCGTATAAACTTACATGCGACCGTCTAGGTAGTATACCTTACTTATAGCCTAGTATTAACACAATGCAAATCTCTTTTTAAAGCTTTAAAGCCCACACATTGTGAGCAGCGATCAAACGAAGCGTGTCTCTTTATCAGTATGTCTGCGTCTATCTACGGAAATGAGATTTTTGCCTTGCGAACGAGCCAATTTAACCTAACGTGTTTTAAATAAACTCACAATTGCCGACTTCATTCTATTTCATTTACTACTATTGTTTGCATAGGATTTTTAATACTAATCCAAATACCAAAATATTGCTTGTTTTTTTATAGGTTTTTTATTTGTTACGATAGAACATTAAATGGCACGAATTCCTTTTCTAAAATAATACATTTTATTATACCCTTCACGTTGTGCATTTAGTTTTGTTTGTCAGTCTGTGGAAAAGACGCTAGCTTTGGTTGTCTATGTATTTGTCTGTCATTTTTCATTTGAATAAGAAGTGTTTGTTATGAGTACATTTTGAATTGATTATAAAAGAAATAGAAAAAGAAAAGTGATTTTCAACTGAAATAACAAACTCTAAATGTTGTTTAGTTAAATAAATATTTTTGCAACACATTTGAGTTTAACTTTCTTATATATAACAAAATAAATGCTATATGTTTGGCCATATAGCTAGAAGAGAACCGAATGGTCTCGACAAGCTGGTAAAGGTAGAGAGGAGTGATGGCAGGAGAAGTCGGGTTCGATCGCCTTCTTATCCGCCCGTCTGTCTGACCAAATCAAGACAATTATGGGTCCCCACATCCCTAATGCACTGAAACAAACTGAGGTTGTATGGAGGCAGCAAGTCGACGTATCGGTTAGGGATTTTCAAGACAGGCACGACTTTCAGTAATGAAGACTGCGGAGAAGAACAGAATAAATATCAGCGCGATTAATGACAGTTTTAGTAGAATACGAACGAGTCTTTTTATAGTCAACGTCACCTTGAAATACGCTTAGTGGTCTTAGTTATTAGATCAGTAGTGCTTGTGAAAACCACGAAAAAGTGGTACTCCTTGCCCCCTACTCCCCAAAAGATTTCAACCAGGGGCAGCTCAAAAGCCAACCTAGGCAGGCGTCCTCAGATGTGCGAACATCTGTGCAGATCTGTGTCAAAAACGGGTAAAAAATACAATTAACCCAAATCCAAAAAATGATAACCAATCGTAAACAACTTCTCAACCTGTCCTATACTGACACGAAAAGTATTCTTAGAAATTATAAATTATGTAGAAATTATTATCTTAGCAAATGGAGTAACTAGCTGCCCTACAGGGAATCCTGGTGTAAAGGCTAGTGCACTTTCTCTTTTAATATTTATGTGTAATAACGTTTTTTTATCTTTCTTTTCTTTTGTATTCGTGTGAATGTTTCAAGGGATAAATGAGGCTTAATTATTAGATTTTAAACTCAGGATTTGAACCGAACAAACAATGTTAAAAATCTGGTCTTAGATATTTAACAGTATGACCCTTAGTTCATCGAAAAGTCTGTGGCACGACTTTTTATCGTATTACACTGTCAGTACTTCGTTGCATTAAGTCATAATGACTAGTATATAGGGCTGACAAAACAATGAATTAACTTCATGAAACAAAACACCATAAATCAAGTGGTAAGTAAGGGAAATCTCGACAGAACGGTAATCTTCCCTTGAAAAGGTTCGCGTGCTTGACTCAAGAGACAAGTGCCCTGTAATGGATATCTATTAGCCACAGACGCAAAGAAATCTTATAGGGCTGTCACTATTTTGATATTATCAATAAAAGTTTCGTATATTATTTGCGGTACTAGCTTCTCAACCTACGCCGCACTTTTAATCCAGTGAAAATATGCGATTATGCTTATTTATTTCTTGTTAATTAACAACTAAATCAGTTTTTAACATTGTTTTAACTAAAAAAAAATTGAGTCTTTCAGCAGTGTGTACAATTTGATAGAAAGATGCGATTGATGTAGTTTTAAGAGAGCTATGAACCTTATTGGTTCCTGAATTTCTGTCTGGTCCTGAACCAAAAACTTCTACAATCTCATTGTAATATATAAATTTTACATTCATTAAAATATAAAAACAATCAGTGGCGCACTACAACGTTTTTATAAATGGGCCTAAGATTTATTTATCAGTTTCATGATCATTTGATTAATATGTATGCAAATAGGTGCTCAGCCTTCTGTGCATGACGGACGCCATCGAACACTTCTCAACATTTAGCTAGTAATATTTAAATGCTCAAATTAAAAAAAAACTGATTAGTTCTCATATACGTATTAAATATACATTTCATGACATAATATGATCTCTACATGTTGGACCTATAGTTATTTTTATATCGTTATTGGCCAGATTTTTTGACCTTGGCTAGATTTTGGCTTGTAATAGAAAAAAATGTTCGCGTATGTTTTTTTTAGCACCAAAAAATTCAGGGTACATCGGGATCCTGCCATACATCAGCATGTACCTTATAATTATAACTGTTTCTCATATCGTATTTAGTATTTACGATTTTAATACATCGACAGCCCTAATAGAAAAGTCCTTCCATTACGACGATTTCCGACACTCGTGGCTGACGCAGCTACGCAAGCACTTACCAGATCAAAGAGCCTATTTGTACCACTGGGTCAAGTCAAGGACAGGTCTTTGATAGTCCTAGGCTATACCTATGTCTGCTAACAAGAATTTTATTCGAAAAGTAGTCATTGTATTTTGTAAATCTATAGAGAATAAAAATGTACGCGTTTGAAATCAAACACTATAGGCTTCAGTTAAACCATTATTCGCCAGGCGGGAAACACCCAGAAATGTGTATGAGAATAACCATGGTTTATCACGTGACCGTACAAATTTGTTCGGCTGTAACGAACAACAAACAAAGTGATTTTGTTTCAAACCCCAAAAAATGTATAAAAATGAGTATAAGCAATAGCTTTGCAACGTTGTCTAAAAACGTTTGAAAAAAATCTAGGTTAAAAATGTTTATTATCCATAATTGTGGTTAATGCAAGAAAAAAAAAGCTCCTGCTAAAAAAATCATAGCAAAAAAAATCATACACTGACGACAATTAAAAAAAAGTGTAGAAAAGGACTTTCAATATATTTATTAAATTAATAATAAAATGCCTTAGAATTTACAATCGCGTATGCAAATGCTGTATGATTATTTACTCGCTCGACACGCTTTAAATACCATCCTTGCATCCGTGAATTTTAAAAATTTAAAGGAAAGAGATTTGGAGTATTAAGTCCCTTTTGCATTTTTGTACATAAATAAATTCGATCACAAACAGCTGGTTTTGGAAAACAATAGAAAGCTCTTAGCAAATTAGCCACTTCTTTTCCGAGAGCAGATTGTATGTAATCCGATGTTATTCAACGTGATTACTTGTGACTGGAAGTCGGATTGCGTTTCGCATATGGTACGAGTGGTAAGCGATAGCGTGAACGACCGCTATATATATATCACTAATAGCAGTGCTTAGTTGCTTCAGCGGGCGACTTTCATCCTTAAGGTTCTAACCCCGTCTGTTAACCTATGGACCTTCTATCTATATGCGCATTTAACAATCGCTCGAACGGTTAAGGAAATCATCGCGATTAACTTGTCTTAGACCCAAGAAGTCGACAGCGTGTGGCAGTCGAGGCCGATCACCTACTTGCCTATTAGATTGACAAATGATCATGAAACAGATACAGATATCTGATACCGAGACTTCAAAAGGTTGTAGTGCTGATCAATTTTTTTTTAAATAATCCTTAGAATTTTTTTTTAGATTTTTTTAGATCCTTTAAAGGACATAGTTTCTGCTCGAGAGTATTTCTCACATGATAGCGATATAGAGTGCCATTACCGCTGACATAAGAAGCTGATAAATGCGATTGCTGTGTGGATTCACTGGATCATTGTAACTTTTCCTTTACTGATGAGAGTTCGGTCCCACTTTGGTGAGTGGCAATGATATATCTCTTCTGGAAGTTTCCTCTGAATAAATAAATCTTTAACTTGAATAGAGAAAGTGAAACATTTAGATCGATTAATTATAAAAATAAGCACAATCAGCCATATAAAAATAGGCATGCAAATGTCATATAATAAGAACATTAGCATAATAATAAGTTATTTTTGTCAAACTTATGGTCCAAATACTCATCCCCGCATGAAGGCACCTTAAAAATGTAATTACCATTCTTCAATGGCTGACTATGCGAATTTTTTTTTGATATATTTCATGTTTTTTTATCACTCTCTGAGAGCAACAATGCAAATATATTACATTATTAATGACACAAGTTACTTTATTTTATTTTATACATACGCTGGTCGGACGTGAAAATCGGTAGGTAGAGCTTTCTATTTTTAGATTTTGGAGAAATATATAAAACGCTTATAACTTAGACAAAATAAAAGATAAGGAATAAAGTAAACAGTACACACAAGCGTTGTTGGCAGTTCGGTTTATTTTCTACGCTTCTACCGTACCGTAAAATATTCATTTCATCTCAGTATATCAAGGATAATAATTGATTTCTATACAATTTTGTGATGAAATTAACAAACTAAAATTATGGCGTGCATGTGACATACATTATTTAAATATCTACTTCCTTTTATTCCCAAAATGGAAGCACCACTACCACCAACTGGTCCTGCAAACTTTTCTGGTAGAAATATGTTTTTCTTGATTCTATGTCATATTATATCGGACTTACCTGAAATGGGTTCAGTGACTAAATCTTGAAACTAAAGCAGAGAACCGACTTTCTACTAACTTATGATCCCGATTCGGGGATTTCTGTACGCTGGGAAGCCACAGCTACGCATTCCAGGACCACGTGGGCGAATGATTCCTCTGCGCTGAAAGAGCCTCTGCATAAGGGTGTGTCTGTCGCGCGAAGGACATAGAGAGGTTTATTAATGAGACAGTGGGCCATAACTACGAACAGTTTTAAAGACTGACAATTTTTAATTTCTATAATAACTGACCATATGATCAGTACGCACTGTCCCATACCCCATTTAACAGAAATCATTACCTTTCATAGTAGAATTGATGAACCCTTGTTTCCGCCCCTTGTCAATTGTCCGGAAATAGTGGCGTTGTATTTACTACTTCCGGCTCGGGGGATGGCGGGAAACCAATTAATAACTTTTATCGCTTCCGATGTTGGCGTCTCGAACAATTAGCACAGCTATAAAAATCTTCACAGCTGATTGGGTCCACGGGTCAAGTACATAGCTGTGGGAAAATGGATATGACTTGGAAATTTTTAATATTGTTTATAGGGCTTAGCTTTGTGACTGCATTTCGCTATGGCAAGTGACAGGTATCCTTGTCTGTCAACTGTTCACAGAGTCAAACGTGTCACAATCCAAAGTCTTAGATAACATTTAAAGGCCGACTTTTACCTCTTCCTATGGTATTAATAGATTAAAATACATTTTTTAATATAAAAACTACTACTTTTATTTTTTTCATTTATTCACACTTCGTTGCATTGAAATATAACACAATACATGAAAATTATAAAATATGCAACTGGCGGCCATATCGCTAACAAGCGATTTCTTCCAGGCAACACTAGCAAGGGAAAAACTAAAAAAAGAAAAATGATGAGTACCTAACGTGCAAGTGCATAACCAAATGTTATATAAAAAAATTAGAAAACTTTAATCTTTAGATTATACAATAAAAATATTAATAACCAACTAAAAACTAAAAAGAAAATAATACTTATGAAAAAAACTTTGATAATAGTTAATAAAAAAGTAACATTAACATGCTTAATTCTCACTAGTCTTCCAGTTCATAGTGAACTTCATAAAGTCAAGCGTGTCGGTCCAAATTCTTAGAGAATTAAAGACGGTCAGTATTTCACCTCTTCCTATTTTTTTTATTACAAAGGTTTTGGAAGTTATTTCAATGTTGTTCTGAATTCTGCAGCTAAAAGCGCATGCTTTTCTAACTATTAGCAGTATAGGCTGCGATCGGTAATCGAATGAGTGTAGCTCCGGGCGCCACAAATCTACTTACTACCTCTTTGTTGGAAGTCGCGAGACATGGAACGATAAAATGGAAGTTGGTATTTATTAAACAATCTTTGCACTACGTTTTGTTAGTTTAATATTAGTAGAAATTAACGTTCGTAGTTCCTGTAATATTATTTCTCCAATTATAAATAACTACGAAATGTTTTCTCAATTTATAGGACCATACTAATCTACATATAACGAAAATCTTTGACGACACTGGCACAGGGTTATATAAACATGCTACAAGCCTATTTAATTAAATTATTAGACGGTTTATCGGTTATTTCCCAATCATCCAGGCTCTACCGATTCCGTAAACAAAATATCAATTAAATGTAACAATAAAACTACTAAAATATGTGTTAAGTGTGTATAAAAGTATTATGAAACAGATGACATCAGTAAATCGTCATATGGGGAGAGATCACACCAATCACTCCCAGATAACAATGAGATATGTAAAAAATATTTGTACATGCAATATAAAGTACTAACATATTGAAAATAATAATGCTTATAACCATTATTTCAACGTATGCTAGCGAGCGATATAATTTTATAGATTTTTTTAACTCTTTATAAGGAATTCAAAGAAATTTGTACCGTGTATTACACCTACAATCACCAACGTGAAATTAGTGGCCTTTTGTTTTGTTTTGTTCCAGTTCCAGTTATTAGTTCTTTGGGAAACAGCCGCCACAATAAACTTATTTCATTAACAAAACCAAGGATCTTACCAAAATTATAAGTACTGGCCAGAAAAACAAAAAAAACAAAACACTGGCCAGAGAGAAAAAATTCAATACGAAACCTAAAACCGATATCCGATATTCAGTAACGTTTTATGCGACGTCAGAGATTCCTTAAAATTGTCACATTTACCATTTTCCTACATCGTTGAGTATCGTTTAAGAGCCCGAGGGAGGCCGTAATGACATCACAGCGATAGGCACTCTCGCAGCCGAAGATTTTTATCGACAATACATGCTATAGATAGTTTTTATCGGGGAACGCTTGTGTAACACGTCTAAGTAGCAAGGGAGCGTAATAAAGAAAATTTTGGTTTTGATAAAGTATAAAGACCTTTATCATAAATAAACGTTTTTTAAGGTTTTTTAAGCAGGTGACGGTTTCGGCCCCATGGCTTGACCTGGGTCCTAAATGTCGTTGTTTCGATGTCATATTATTCTAACTTTCAGAGCATATTGTTGTACAATACGCGGAATCTCTGACCCATGCCCCCATTTGGAGTTACGCTTACTTCACGCGTTCATACAGAGGCATGAATTCGGGGTTAAGCTAATTAGATAATATTGTCAAGCATTGAGTCATTGACTGTAAAACAGATGAGGACCAAAGCAGTTGTTTTTTTTTTGTGACTTAAAAAGTATAATTTTTAACCCAATAATCATTTGTTTAACGGTTAATATATTATTAAAGCTCTTTTACGGTTTTTATTTACTTGTATTTTTTATGATTTTTCGTATTCTGTGTAAGACTTAAGAAATTCCTTAAATTGTATATATTCCCAGAAGTTGGAACTTACACGAAATATATAGTAGGTATTGGTCAAATAATCGTACGTACCAGTATCAACAAACTCGCTTTTCTCGTAAAAATCTATTGTGAAGAGTATTTTCCCCAATATTAATTAGTTCCTCATACGAACAAAGAGTATAACTTTGTTGGATTCACACCACGCGTGAAACTTTTCTAATTAACTTGCTTCGACAAAAGTTTTTTCGTTAACGACGCCGGTCGAAGTAGCTTTTGTTGTAGTTTTAATGTTGTCTTATCCGTTTGATACATCCAATTTTACGCTTTCCTTTTACTCTACTGCTGGACATACATAATTTGGCCTCCACAGTAAAAATAAATGTCCTTGGTAACGGCGAGATTCAATTGTACCCAATTAGTTAAAAGCGATTCTTTATTTGCAATGCGATGTGAATTCAAGACAGACACGAGATGTCTGTTCTTGTAGTACTTTTAATTTAAATCTTAACCGAGCATATTAAAATAGTATCCAGCGGTTTGACCCCATAGCGTTGCAGTCTCTCTGCATCTTCTACCGCAATTACCACGAAGAGTGCATTACCAGCAGCATCAACGGTCGTCGAGGCAGAATACGAAATTCCAGCCGTGTCACCTCGTTCCACAACTAAGTTTTTGCTGCACAATGTAAATCCAACTGCCCACTGAAGTATTTCCCAACGAATTCCACATTGTTAAAGGAAAGAAAAGGACGTACTAATTGTACTGGCATTGACAGTGTCCATGGGCGGCGGCAGTCAACATCATTTGTTCTCTAATCTATAAAAAAATGACTCCTAAATGAACACCTTCATATATACCATCTCTGTGTATGTGACGATGTACTTTTTCTTCATCTATCGGCCCGAAGCCCTCAGTGGCTAAGGTCGAGAGATCGATCGTCGCGTTAGGTCGATTGAAAGACGAATATTGCGCATTTCTTTTATATATATCGGATTAGGTTGCTTGTAACATGACTTCTGAAAAGTTCCTTTACTTTCTTATACAAACCTAAGTACAATCCACACCGCTGGCACGTCCTTTCCATAAGTCGCTGACGGACGTCGCAATGCGCGGGAACAACGGCAAGCCCAGGTCACACTACACGCCGCTTTTCAGTTAAGAAAAGCGTTCGACATAATCTTACTATACCCCCCTTCCCCTTTAGATATTCCTCGATTACAGCTGCACCACACTGGGAAGAGAAGCTGGTGCCTAATACGACTATAGAAGTCATGTAGGATCGAGAAAATAAACGTTCAATACTGAGTATCTGCGTTCTTAATACAGGTGTGCAATGAATTTCTCTATGCAAGTATCCCTTGCTCTCACGGTAAAGGCAAACGGGAGGTAGTCGACATGTCATGCCAAGGAAGTGTCTGTAAGAGAAGGATGATCAGAAACAGATGTTTGAGGCCAAGGATTGTAGTGCCACATGTGAATCGGGGTAAATTTTAATGATCGAATAAAACACATTTTAGTAACACATCAATCTTGTTTTAAGTACAAAATTACGTAGAAGCTAACATAGAAACCATCGATAATATATGTAATGTGTCGCAGCCCACTAGCTTAATTAGCCGTTCAATTAACAGTCTAGTCTCTTTACTAAACAGCGCCGTTTAACCTGAATGGTATCAGCCATTTGATCAAACAGCTAGACAAATTACTATATGACTTAATATTACTTGTTACTATCCTGTTAATTTCAAGTTCCACTTTCTGCTCACCTTTCCAAACTGTAAATAAAGCGTCAGAAAAAAACAAATTTGATGATATTTCCTAATAGTGAAAGCTAGTATGGAAGAGTGTATACGTATAGAGTAGGCGTATAAACACTAATTACATTTAAATATATTAAATAAAGAAAATCTTATGTCAGATATTTCTGCTTTTTTATTTTTAACACATGATCGTACGAATGGCCTAAGCATTAGCCAGCCAGTTTATTAAATGTTGTAACAAATTCTACGGCTGAATATAATTGAGGCCAAATTATATAATATAATCAGAATATGTTACATTAGAAAACCGCTGTGGTTTGTATTAATGCTACCATAGCAGTCTTGTTTGGGAGCGCGACAATTGCATATAAAAGTAGTTTTTTAATTTACTGTTAATGTTGGTTAGTGTTAGGCTATATAATATCTGATTATGTAGACCATTTATTAGCCGCAGTTGCAAATACCTCAACGTTCTCTCGCAATATACGTTGTTTGAAGTTAAACGGCGCTGTTTCGTAAAGAGGCTAGGCAGTTAATTGAATGGCCAATGAAGCTACTTAGCTGCGACATATGTATAGAGTTGAATGTTTTAACCTGTAGAGCGTTATATTCTAATTTAATGAAACACTAATTAATACAGAGAACATTATATCCGAAGTTATAAACCATTTATTTAAGGATTATTCCATTAACAAAAATATTAGCTTTGTTTTTTGAAGTTACATTTGCAATGATAAATGTAACAATTAAATATAAACGTATTAAATATACAGATACTGGTAGATAGTACTGGTGTCCCCAAAGTTAGTGCTATCCTAGCTTAACGAATAAGTTCGAAATACAGCGAGGAAATACTGCCAGCGTTAAAGCTACACAGGGACCAAACTTTTTGATTTTGTTTGTTTTTTAATAATTTTAATTATTACTTTGTCTTGAAAATTGTCAATATTGCTTAATTGTATTAATTAATAACATAAAATGTAAATATTATGTAACCTATGTATTCTGTGAGATGAACTTAATTTATCCAGTGTCCTACACTCATTGTAATTTTCACATGTTCTATTTAAATAAATTCACGACGAAGTAATTATCTATATCTTAATTGGTTTTATTGACATATTATACAAGTTGAAAAACCATTGTTTTATTTTAATTTTTATAATATATATTAACCGTGTACAACAATAGAATATAAGTTAATTGATATGTAACAAATAATTGCAATGTAACCGTTGAAGAGAGTAAATCCTTATAATACTAAGAAAGCCTTAGTGAGCTAAATGTACAGCCTTGGGTCGTACAATAATAAAATTATAAACGTTTTTTTTCGTAGTTAAAAATAATATGAAGTAACAACAGGGAAATACAAATAAAAAATATATATTTATTAGATGACATAATTTGTGGTAATCCTTTTAATATTTCGTCCATCTCGCTTAATACAATCACACTTTAAACTTCCGAATATTATATATACATATAGAAGTATGTTTTTCGTGTAATACACGCATTTTGATTCAGCCCCTATAAAAATGTCTTAAACGGGATTATTGCTAGGATATATGACCTATACACATCGTATAGGAAATTCTTAGTTGCGTGAACTTACTAACACTTTTTTAAAGAAACCTCAAATAATTTGAATGTTCTGTCACTATCACTCTTATGCTAGATTGTAAATGAATAAAGTGACAAAACATTCTTGCTACTTTTAACCTTTAGAAGCACTTATCTGATACAATATTTATAAATCAATTTAATTTATTTACATTTTGTGCGTACATATAAACACAATATTTTTTGTTCTTTGGTTTCATTTCAAACATCAAGTGGCATCATTCAGCACATCTTTTTTCATAATTGGGAACCCACCATGATCTAAAATCCTTGTACGTTGTATGTTTGTCCATCCTTTCATTTAAAGCAGCGCAAACGGCGCAAACATTATCGTCATACATTGGGTTCTTATAAGTAAACTTTCGTTTCCAGCTCAGGTAATGACTATACGTTTTGGGGTATTCGATAAGTGTGACTATAGTTGATGCTAATTCCTCTGGTGTAGACTTTCGCGCATCTAGATACGAACCGGGGGGCAGAAACCTGCAAACAAATAGGTAAAATAATATCACAAAAGATAATTGTTGTGAAAAAAAAATCTAATAACAGAAATCTGAGGCCAAGACCAACGGCTAGAGCGCCACTGGTTTTAATTTCTCGTCTGTTTTACGTTCTTGACTTGACAGCTGCCAATTAATGTAATAATCCTTTTTGTAAGAACTAGATACTTATGAAACAATATATTTTCCTTTTGTGGAGCGTAATTGAATCTTGAACGTTTCCCTAAATTAAATGATATCAAAGATTTCTTGGCAAAAAGGGAAAATATGGAGAAGGCTTTTACCCTAAAAGGGGCCATACGGAAACGTGGTCTAGGGTCTAAAAATAAAAAAATCTAACTTAATTTTTTTTAAACTTATACTAACACAACTAATACTAATATTAAGGATAATAAACTAACCACTTATTGTATTGATTAATTAATAAAGCTTTATTATTCATAATAAAGTCCTAAACAGTGGTGGGTACAAAATAGTTTTCACTTAATACAGACTATTGGTACTGTTATTAGACACTTTCATATGCTAAATATACTTGTTAGTAAAGTAAGGCTAAACCTAGGCTTTATTCTTAAAAGGCAACGCACTCGCGAGCCCTCTGGCATTGAAGGACACTCCATTGGCGGCGGAATCACTTAACATCAAGTAATTCTCCTATCTATATGTATATATTCTATTAAAAAAAAACTCAAATTACCTATTTGTCTTAAGTTAGCCTAGATCGCTGTTGTAAACAGATACCGGCAAACTTCTTGAGCTTTAAACAAGGGAGTGGGGGAAAGTTTTCGCATCGTACACAGTGCGGGACACAAACGTCAACTGATTTACTAATCACGCGATCGATACGTCAGCCTCCCGGTTATACCTAAAAATTGCTTCTGCGCAGGCAAGGACATTTGTTCAAGATCTTTGCCGGTATGGTGTCTTGGCCTCGTGGCCCATTGTGAATAATTGCGAGCCATGAAGTCAGGGAAGAGACAATTGATTAAAAATAAACATTTAGGTTTTATATTTGATTGATTGAGAGAATTGAAAGATTTCAGCTCTTGGATCGTTTTTTTTTTCTAGCCAATACGTATCATTTTAGTATCAAATAATTCCTGTATTAAAAATTTCTAAAGATCGCATTACATTGAAAAGCATATGATTTGTTAACAAAGATTATATGTTTAATTATTTATATGATTAAAAGTATTTTATGGAACAGCGGTTAAACAAGCAGGAAGAACCTGAATTAAGTAATACCGCTTGTCATGGATACTGCCGCAAGGCTGGCGAGTACGTCGCCTTTTAAGAATTCTATCAAACTGCTGGCCGTTTGTAATACATTAAGAACAATAGCAATACAATCAACTCGCAGTAATTGTTTCGCATTTTATAGCACACGAGACGTTGACTTTCACGATTAATCTTAACTGGCGACTTTGCCGATAAGAAAAAACTGTTTTTGTTGGTGGAAAATTTTAAACATCAAATCTATTTTCTGAATAGTAATTTTGTCCTAGTGGCTTCAGCATGCGACCTATTTGTGAGTTCGTAGGTTCGATCACCACCAATGCACTATCTTTCTATGTGCGCATTTAACATTCGCTCGAAAGTTGAAGGAACACCGTGAGGAAACCGGCTTGTCCTAGACCCAAAAAGTCAGCGGTGTGTATCAAGCACAAGAGGCTGAGGCAAGTAGGTGACTTGCCTATTCGTTTGACGGTGATGATAGATGATCATGAAACAGATAGAGAAGGTTTCTCTATTATAGGAGGCTATTTTCATAATGTATTAAAACACTTTGTAATAATTAATTTTACAATTCTATTCCTTATTTAGATCTGGTGGAGATGACAACGGTGACAAAGCAAATTGTTGTGTAAAATGAAATAGTAATCCAAATACCAGTGATACGTTAAAATCTCACGTGAACTATTCCGATCAAACATTCATTATATTTGCATTCATTAATCGGCCCTATATATATACTCCTATATACGAAAAAATACTTAAAAAACTTAAACAGTGGTGAGTTAGGTAACCTAAAAGTACGATTCCACCAAAATAGCGTGCAGCACACTTTTTTTACAACTATTTTCTGCAAAATAGCTGAACACGTACTGAGCGTGTATCGCGTTCGGTTTCTATCTCCAACGGCAATGCTGTGTGTAAATTTTGTGTTGTGTTTGTGTTGTGTGCACGCAGTGTTGCACACTTATTCAGTGAGAAGATTAGATGCCGACAGTTGCTATTATGGACAGGCAGGGGAAACTTTGTGCTTTATGATATATTCCTGATCATTCAAAAAATTACTTGGCATAGGACGTGCACCATTAAATGTGTTCGCTTTGGTAGCGGAAGCAAGACTGAGTTCGCAGACAACAAGTGTGTACTGTGTGCGCGCACACAAGTGCACAATTGTGGGCGAACTTTTCTGAAATATTCGCGCCAAAACTAACATTTGTGCCTTACCCAGTGAAACACCGTGTTCGGCACACTCATGAATTCGTACCTTAACATTAGTTAAGTTATATATGTATGTTTTAGTTAATAATTAGGAGCGTTAACCAAATGTTAGCAATTATCGCACACTTTAGTTTTTCACAGACTTATAAATTAATAATTTTATTATATTAGTAATTAAACATTTCTGTTTCCGATACTGTCAAAAGGGTCGACAGCACTTGTATTGTGTGTGAACTGTCACTGAACTGAAGTGTCACTCTTAGTAAGTTAGTTTTTGTTTGCGTCGCAACAACTAATTTTATGTTAGTAGAAAGCTCATATTTTAAACGATTCTATACAACTATCTACAACAACCGCCACCGAACTTGACTAGCGTTACAACCTCTTTAGGTATGGGCCTCAGATATCTGTATCATGATCATTTCCCAATCCAATAGGTGAGTGGGTAATCAGCCTTCTGTGCCTGACCCACGCCGTCAACTTTTTGTTTGGGTCTAAGGCAAGCGGGTTTGTTGTTCACTGATGCTCACGATGTTTTACTTCAAAAGAAAGCAAGTCTTTGGGGCATAGCCGGGGTCGAACCTACGACCTCAAAGATAAGAGTCACAATCTGAATCCTTTAGATCTACACTGGTAAAAAAAAAACTACATATGATAATTATTAGAAGTGTTTTCTTATTTGTAAGTTGTCACTCACCTTGAATAATCAGCACCTCCAAAAACAATTGGTACCACATCATGCTGCAATGCAGTTAACAGTTTCTCAGTAACGTAATCTTCGGAAAACGAATTCTCAAATGCCAGGTAAAAGAAGTAATCCTTTTCCAGAATAGAATTGCAGCTATTTTCTTGTTCTCGGGGACATGTGTACGGACCACATTTACCATAAATATCCACGCTATACCCATACACAGAGAGAGATCTTTGCAAATCTTTAGCTAGTTGTAGTCTGTGACTTCTACTTTTACAATTAGAAACAAACCAAGCCACTGCCTTTGTCTTATTCTGAATACGATAGAACAGATCTTCATCAATAATACCCTCTGTTTCATCCCAATCCATTCCTGCTTTAGGTCCAATTATCTCACCATCTCTATATCTTACTTGCAAATACGGAAAGGGAATGTCCGAATCCAGGCGATACGTAGATGTCCAGTTGAAAAAATCATCAAAATATGGGGAACAGATAGGATAATTGTCTGCTGATTCCATATTGAAGTATATAAACTTTTGGTGATCACTACGTCGATGGGGTAGTTGTGATTTCGACATTGTCACTAAAGACCTTCCGTTGAAAGCAACAGCGTCGAATTTAGTGGTGTCTCCGTCGAATAGGTATCGATCTGAAGTGACATAACAGTTGATATATGCACAGTTCTTCTCGATGAATTTCCTCTGTCCTTGACCGAGTATGTAGAACGGTGCAAGCTCTTCCGTGGTCCAGAGTAGGATAAATTTAGTTTCATTCGGCAGTCTATCCGCCTTTCTGTATACTTCCGCGAATCTGTAATCGCGAGCGACATTTTCAAGGGCCTCTTGAATCAAACTTTCGTTCTGGTATGAATATATTCTTTTGTCCACGAATTGGATCCAAGTCACTGAAATTGTGAAACTTATGCAGGTGATGATGAAAAATGACCGCGGTGTCAACATTTGTCTTACGTTTGTAACAATGCTATGCCGAAGAGAAGTACACATAGGCATTTTATTCGCCACATCGTTACATATGTTCGTCTCTCGCCATTCATTGTTTTGTTTAGATTCATCTATTTGTTAGCCTGAAAGAGAAATTGTTGCTTAATATCGAATTCCACAGTATCGCTTGCGATATAAAAACACGACTTTGTAATTAAGATTATTATGCATGCAGTTAATATTTCTAATAACTGGTTTTTCCTTCTATTCTTTATGAATGTCTTTACCTAACGTTATGGAAACCAAACTATTGTACTTTCGATAGTAATGATAGATAAGTGATTTTCTGGAAGAGATCGCTCGAAAGCGATAAAGCCGCCAGCGCCCTCCTTTTTATTTAATTAATTTAATTGTACTATATCTCCGTTTACTTACTTACTGTAAAAGTAGAAATAAATAATGATTATATTAAACTCTAACCTTTTTGGGGCACTGTACGCGTCTGTATCCTTGATACAATTTAGAACCAAGAGCTTATTCCCAAATGGGGCTTGTGATAGACACAGATAGAATAAGGTATAATGTTTTTAAAATTAAATCGAATAAATTACTATTTTGTCGGGATCGAACCCAGCCCAATTAATTAATTTATTTAAGTACCTACAACGTACATAGTATTATTCCTACATAAAAAACACGCCTATACAATGTTTGTAAACAATGGCACAAAAACTATAAATAAGAAGTTTGCGCCGGATGTTATCAAGTTTCGAATCAAATTTCATGTTCATTAAACAGATTGCATTACCTATGAGTATGTGACACGATCATTATATCACAACAATTATAGAAAGTAAAGTCATCCAGTGTAAATGCAACTATAATTTAAACTGGTAATTAATTATTAAATTTTCAAGTATTTTTTGTTGTAAAGCAAACCAATAATATTGTAGAGTATAGCTTATTTATAAACGAGTCATGATTCTTTGAATAACTTTAAAAGTAGTCACGATTTTAAGAGATATATCATTGTTATTATTCTTTAAAAAATATTGTAGAAACAGGTCATCACCCCTTACTTTCGATATAACCCGACAAAATACAATTGCATATAAAATAAGCACTACACATACCACATCTTAATTTCACAGCGTTAACTCGCACATGCGCCGTCACTTAATCACAAACAAGATGACTACAGAATACTATCTAATCATATTTTGTTACGTTATTAAATTTATAACAATTTATATTTACATTTTTGTATATATTATCTAGGAATGTTAAACAAAATTATGTTTTTATTTGCAGCACGCCAGCTGCCACGACGGGCGGTTCGCGACTGCGCAGTGCGGTTCAAAAACAAGGTCACGCCATTGAATTTATAGGCCAAATCACCTTTTCATTTTTTAAACTTGCAACATTAAAGGGAACTCCACGGTACAGATTGACACAACAGGATGGCCCAGGCCTAATAAAGTTTTATTAAAGCGCTATTGTAGATTGCTAAAGTGATTGGATATATTGGCCTAAACATTGGCCCATACATAGTAGTTTTTAATCATCCGGGTTACCAATACTATTTACGTAAGGTATTTAGTACCTAGAGAATTATCAACAATTTTTTTTTACAAAAATTACATTTCATTTTTTACAAGTTGACATAAGAGAGTCAGATCGCGCTCAAGTCTCATGTTTGTATCTATTCCTGTCTTGACCAGTGTTCGTCAGAACGTTACGTTAAAAGTTCGACTGCGGAAACGATTTTTGTTTCGGTACGCTTGATGAAGATGAATGATAAACAACAACATTTCAAACAACCAAATTTCTTTAACAACTGGGCTATTTGACTGCGAAAAACATTACAGATGGACTGTACATTAAATTTTATCTTTGACTACTTATAATTTAATGCTCGATTGTTCAACATCTGAGTTTGGAAACATAGAGCAGGCCTGACGTTAATTTAAAATATATTGAGTACTAGCGACCTGTTTCATCTGCTCATGGCAGAATTTTTGAAGTGAAACTTCTTTATCGGCGTTGTAAAAATATTTACAGTCACATTTTTCGATTACGCGTCATATTATTCCGTTACACGCCTCGTTCTAAAAGATTCGAAGCCATTAATAACAAAAATATATAATAACGATAACAATGATAGTAATAATTCTATTGCAATTAATGATATTCTATAATAATCTTAGTAGTAATAAGGTAAAATGATATAATTGTATTATTTGTATTCATGTCTTTGATAATAAAAGCTTTTTGTTAACCTTTATCTTATTTAACTTTATTTAACCAATTTCTGTAAAGGTGCATATAGTAGAGCATTTTTCGAAAAATAAGGTCATAAAGAAGTTTCACTACTTACGTGTGTACACTAATACATACACGCACACATTTTTTTTTAATTTTCCGAAAACTATAGAACATTGCATGCTTGCAAAGCTTACTTCTCCTACAGGGGCCGGCATAGCTCCCGCTAAAATGGTCGCACATGGGCTGCGCTGACTTCCCTTTTTGGGCGTACCGTAATAAGGGGGGTATCCCCTATGCTTTAAAAAGATACAGTAAACTTTTTATTCATATAACAGCCAGGCAGGCAGGACCTGATGTTAAGTGAAGTTCATTGCCGGCTCAAAATACTGAAGTATTCTAATCTTATAAGAAACGTTTCATAATAATTGAAAAGATATTCTGACATTTAGACAGAAATTTCCCTCATCATTCATTCGTCTTTATCAGTTCCTCTAATAGCAAATTATTATTGTAATAAAATATTTACAACTACTCCGGCCCAATGTTCTTGGTGAATTTTACTTAAAAGCTGTATGTATGTATGTAGTATTCGATTCAATATATAAAAAGTTATCACGGATTTATTTCACGACATTACAAATCCAGCAAATTATTGTTATGTATGTGCAATCAACACTTGGCCTTACGGAAGTAAAACGTTGTAAGGTAACACGCATAAGACCACCCTAGGCACCAAAGCGCCTAGAAAGGAAAAATATCAGTAAATCCGCAGAATCTGAGCCCAGCGTCCTTACTCTGTACTCTGTTGTATGTTGGATGTAGTTATATCAATATCGTAGCGCTGATGTGGCAACCTTGAAATCTTGGAACAAAAAGTCGTAACAGGTCCTGTGGGTATTGGAATCAGATTAGGGTAAAAAACCGCCTCCACCGGTAAAGGCGTAAACCTTTACTTCGTACTTCGCTCATTGCAGTGAGGTTCCGTTCTTCCCTTCAGGCGATTGACCACCGCGCGACAGCTCAAGCCGAGGTCCACAGGAGACGCCCTTACGCTAATCACAGGAATACGCCCATTCCGATCGAGCTACGCTCGCTAGAATAGCGCGAGCGTCCATTAAAAAACGCTATTGGAAATTACAGAGAAACAGCTCATGTGTCTGACAGTCGCTTGTTTTAATTGCCCGAAAGTACCTATATATCGCAATATATAAATAATATGATCAATGTTAATATAATGTAACTAGAACAAAGAGGATCGTATCACCGTCGTAAATAAAATTTACATTCATAAAAATAATCCAAATAAAAATCCGTAAAACACTCACGATTAAATGTTTAAAAAATAGGAAAAAATACAATCACCTCACGTCCACACAAGTCAGCAATCAGTAAAAACTGAACTAAACAGCGAGTTGATACAAAACAGACTCATTTGGTAAACATACATATGGTATGGATAATTTGATAAAGTCCCGTCTCATAGAATCCATTATCCCAGTCCATAACTGGTGGAACCTATTTTGATTAAACTTATAGATTCAATAACTATTGTACCAGAGTTGGTGCTTTCCGCGGTGCACGAATAAGTATCGCAATACAGTGAGACTAATAATAAAACAAAAATGTTCTATTATTTAAAGCACCTCGATGACCCAGGAACCGTACAGTATATTTGTGTGTTTTGTAATGACGTAAATTTAAAACTTCTATAACGATATATATGAATTTTAAATTACTTCTGTAAACTTTCTTTCTTGTTGATCACTATTGGTGCACAAAAAACGAATTATAAAACGTGTTTCAGATTTTTTCTGAGGTAGAGGATCGACAATGTTTATTTTAGTGATGAGTCACATTTTCACCACGAAGGGTACGTCAATCGTAAAAATTGCCGTTACTGGTCATCAAGCAATCCAAAACAAATACATCAAGCATTACACAGGCCTAAAGTTATTGTATGGTGTACAATATCGCCGAAGAAAATAATCGGGCCATATTTCTAGATTGTTACTGAGGTGAAACTGTTACAGTGTGTATAGACGAGTCAGGTTTATGGTTTCAGCAAGATGGGACTACAGCCCACACAGTCAGGGTCTCCATGGGCACACTGAAACTGTTGTTTCCGGTAAAAATCACAAGCAGCTTTGGAGACATATTGTGGCCATCCAGATTTAACCCCAGCTGACTTTTTATGGGATTAACATGAGTTTGTGATACCCCTCTTACAAATTTAAGCAGTTGAAGACTAAAACAACGATAGAAGTGAGAGCCATATCAGTTGACGTCCTGCGGCGTGTCTCTGTAAAATCGCTAGTCCTTTCACCGTGATAGAAGACATCCTGACGGTGTAATATTCCGTACATAAAATCTAATACCTTATAATTTACTGTAATTATAATATTACAAATACATTTTTTCAATAAATATTTAAAGTTGAAAATCAGCGCTGAGACACCTTGAACAAATAATGTTATACATTCTCTTTATATGTTATAGATTATTTCGATTTCTTTTGAACAGTCATCTTTTTTAGCAAGTTAGGTTAGACTTAAATTACTTATTAGTCTTAAGTAAGGCTAGATCGTAAATTTCCATGATGTCTTAGTAAAGACACATGTAAAATAAAATAAAAACTGTACATTGTCCAACGGCTGACACAGCACGTGGTGGTTACAAATTTTAATAGATGAAGGTGCGCGATGGACCGAGACCGCTTGAGAGTATTCTTATGTATGTGTAAAGATGTAAATTATTTTGAAGATATTGTATTATACATAATAAATCAGATTCTAATATTATTCTGTCGTATTCATTTCTCGTTTCTTCTCAAAGTAGCGAAGACTCCTACAAACCCTTAATTATAGTAGTGAGATTGTCCCATAGCTTTTAAACCATGAACCCCTGATCTTAGCCGTAGGGCTCCCCGTCTGATACCTTAGGTACATATTTATATATTCACTACAATACATAAGACACATACACAGGTTTGTTCCAGTAAACGATTGCCTTACTTTATCGGTTATCATTCTGTATAATTACTTGCATGTATAATTATACACAATATGACATTTCATATCCCCAATTTGGCTAAGAATTTTGAATCTAAAACAATTCAGTCCAACAAAATAAAGCTACTATTTCCTGTTAGATAAACATTACCACAAATGATTGCTTCGTAAAAAAATCCTATACGTCAATAGGATAATAATTTTCCCTACAGTTAGTATAGCTAAAATTATATTCGATGTATTTTCGTTCATTTAGTTTGATTCTATAATATTATAATATAAGTATAGTCTTAAAAAAAAAACAAATTTAAAAAGTTTGGTCCCTATGGCAGTGTACCTTTTTAGGCTGGAAGCATTTCCTCGCTGTATTGCTATACTTATTCGTTGAGTGTGGAAACCACCATATTACAGTGCACAATTGTATGCGCAGAGATATAGTCATCCTCATACCAGACAATAGGCACAGAATCGAGAACTTTATATTGAAGCAGCAATTGTCTAGGTATCTTGGACAAGTATTAAAATATTTCTTATAAGAATCATAACGAGGTATTATATTCTGTCGCTTTACAGTTTGAACGCATCTAGTATTCGCTACATCGCTATACAATAGGTTTGCCAACAAAAAGACATTATAACCATTACCGCAGCACGATGTGATGGAAGTATAATAAATTTCAACTTAGAACCAAGTTAAAACTTAACTTACTTATGAGTCATTAAGAATGACATATTTTAGCGCTTAAGGAAACACCGGCGTTAGCTCAAGTGCTTAACAGGAAAATACAGCCAAGAAACTAGTTACACATATTTGTTAAAAAATTGTTGCTTTATTTCGTAGAAGCGTGAGATACTTAAACCCTACTGTCGTGACCTATACACCATAAAAGATTAACAATAAAAGAACTTCGTATACAAGATATTTTAAATATCTCTATCTGATACTACTCTTTATTCTATTAGATATTTTCTAATTTCTTCTCTGTAATATCTAATCGACTAAATTAATTACATTGGAACCGTTAAGAAGTTATTGTATAGTATTCAACAACATATATTTTACTGAGAACTGATCAGTTTTAAGATCATATGCGCTTATTTGTATCTATGAAATCTATCCAATTTTGATAAATATAGTATTATTCTAAAAATATGCTAAAATAATACAGTTTTTATCTACTTACCTAACACGATAATATGCAAATCACAATATGAACAAAGGCTACGTTAGAGGCAGAAGTTTTCAAATATAATGGGTAATGGCTGACGGTCACTCAGCACGCTATACACTTCAGTGAAGAGGGAGACCATACTTATATTTCGTAGAAAAATAAATACCTATAATTCTAAAGAATCAATTTCATAAAGCCTTACAGGGAGCAGATTGTTATTTGCTACTAAGTTATATACTTTTCAAGTATCAAGATTACTATATTGAATCATCATTCACGTCATTATAGTAAATATAATGACGTAATACTATCAATATAACAAAATACTCTTAGATGCGACCTTTTTGCGAAATTCCACGATAGTAAAACTACTTCTCAAATTAATAAATGTACATTAGCCTCAATCTAAATTTATTTGAAGGATATATCTATGTCATATTCGACATAGGTCAGACAAAAGGTTTACCTGGAGTAGGCTTCTTAATAAACAAAATTTAAAAACCACTACACCTCTTTTTACAACAATATAGACACCAAAGAATAATAATGAGATATATACTAACTTACACATTGCCTTATACTACTATCTTTTATTAAAAATGTCACAAATATATCCAGTTCTAGCGTAGAACTGTCCAACGTTTAAGCAGCGAAATCAAAAGCGGAATTGGTGGCTGGCGAAAGACGGAGAAAGTTCGTGAGCTCCGCTCGGACAGCAGGGCTTACCTCTGTGATCTTAAAAAACTGTAAATATGTAATTATACGATTATGTTACGTTACGTTATCAGCCTTTTATGATTATTGAATTAGTACAGTCTTGGCTTTAAGAAAACTAATACTGGTTCGTGAATGCACAATGAATTAAGTGATACAACGAATGTGTTGTCATCTATTAATATACTACATCTCAACTAAAAATATCTAAGCGGCATAGGAGGCTGATTACCTACTTGCCTAATTTGACATATTATCATAAAACACATACTGAGGCCCAGACCTAAAGAGATTGAAGCGCCACTGAAAAAAAAACAATATAGAAAAATCATAACGTATGGTCATTGTCAAAACGATTTAAAGCACAATATTTACTTTCAATACTTTGATAGCTGTTCTATGAAAATTGCTTAACAAACATAAATGCAGTAAATCTAGGTTAAATCTTAATTAATATAACAGTTTCGAAATGAAAAGTTCACAAAACTTCAATCCGTACTAATTACTGGATTAGATTTTTTTTAAACATTCCTAGAAACTGTCCGATAAATCTCGAATGAATCATCCATGAGCGCCAGTACTCTGTGATCTAATAACTAGTGATTGTGTTGCTATTACATATTATCGAAACAGTTAAACGCATGCACGCATGCAAACAGTTAATTCAACTGGCCTTGATGTCATTAGTCGCAGCCACCAGCATTCTATTCTTGACTTAAGGAGACATTTGCTTCAAGAATCTTCATTACACACATAGAAACAAAACGGTACAGTTTCGAACGCAGCACCTCTGCTCACCAACCTATAATATTAGAATAGATATATGATACAATCAGCAGAAACATTATAATCAATTACCGAAATCAAAACTAACAGGGTATAATTTCCTTCACGTAAATGCTACATAAAAATCTTTCGAGTGTCGGCCGTACGTCGGAACTTCCGTAATACTATAACTGGTTATTGTTCAAAGCTATAATTTACTATAACTGGCCGATTTAAAAGGTAAATTCCAAACGCGGGTGTAAACAGTAAAGAATTATGTGCTGTCTTATGTGCCTGGCATATGCTGCTGTTTTGGGTCTTAATGCGCACATAGACAGACAATCCATTAGTGATACCACTGCCAAAACTGTTCTTACTTTGCTGCTCTGCTTCTCTCCCTTCTATCAATGGCCCAGTTTGAGAAGTTGAGAAGGCTCAGTCTAAGGGAATCAGCCATACAATCAACCGGCTCGAAATTCCCTTTGGATTGGCGAAGGAAAGAGTACGTTTTTAATCTTTCTACGGCACCATGATAGCCATACAAATGTTCTGTATGCATGACAGACTTGATGGCCATAACCTTTGCTACGAGACTCTACAATAGTCTTACAATTACCATTTTACGTAATTAGTTCTTAAAAATGAAAAATGTTTTATTAATGTAATAACACATCGTTACCACAATCAACACGATAAATGTGACAAAAAATTGAAATCCTTTATAACGAAATAAATTTAAATGGAACGTGATAGAATTTACCGTTCGTTTCGCGCCCTTTCATCTTTTGTAAAGATGTACAGCATTGTAAAAGGAATTTATATTCGTTTCCGTACAATGCATTTGTTTTGACAAAGGAGCTTCAAAGATATCGCTCAAATGACATGTCGTGATACTGACGTTATCGCTTAGGAGTTTAAGAGAGCTTTACACGCACATTTTTATAGTCCATATAAATTCTTACTCTCCGGCAAAGCAAATCTATTTTAGTAATAATTTAAACAACTAATATTAACATAACAGGCATGGCCCTCGCGAGGCCATCTGGCATTGAGAGTACGGGCGGTATCATTTAACATCAGATAAACCCGTTTTTCTATACTGACAACATATTTTCTATAGAGACGATTGTGCCCTGTTCTATAAAAAAAACTTTGTTAGAAGTACATGAGTTATGACATGACTCTCGTAGGTACGAGAGTACATTGATAATTTAATGATTATTTTAGAGTTATATTAAAAATACTTGGCCTTATAGTATTTGACATTTCGATAGGGTTGGGATTGTACACAAAGCGTTGTGACTTATTGTTTAAAAAGTATTTGATTTTGACATACAGGGGTCTTGGAAAAAAGACTCAATGAATGACTCAATGACCCAAAGCACCGATTTCAATATGAGTGTGTTGAATCTGTATACGTAAGCTCTCTACAGCAACTTCTTAAAACATACCACCTAATAACATACCAGAACACAGACTATATGTAACAACACAGACCATGTAACAGTCCTAGAATATTAATTACAAAATGTCTACTGTGTTATAGCGATAGATAGTAATATGCATAATCTGTTAATTAAGCATTGTGTGTTGCATGTATTTACTAGAATCAAAGAACTTTGTTCTAATTTCAAATCACACAGAAACGATCAACATTTGAAGTTCTATTATCTATAGACACTTGTATTATCTATGCCATTCTAATACAAAACGCAACCCAAAGAGGTCTGTAATCTCATGAAGTGGTCCGAACGCTGCGCCAGCGGGCCGGACCACAATAAATCTCTGGATTATCCCGTATTGGGCTGACTCGCCCCTTTGTATGACGTATCTATTGAGAATGTTTAGATATTGAATTCTCTTTGTTATAAATATTGGATGAGTGTGAAGTTTTTTCAATTGAATTCAGCAGCATTATACGAAAAGGAAATTGAACAAATTCATTACATAAACAAATATTTTCACAATGTTAGTATTGACTATTGATCGTAATATGTAACGCTTATGAAAAAAATGTGGTGGCTTAAGTAATAAACGGAAAGCGCTGTGTTTTACCCGCTCGCCTTAAAAGTTAATTTGTTAACCGCACAGTATATATAAAAGTAAAATAAAGAACAGGGGTAACTATTATTGGTGAAAGTCTTCTATACCTACCAACGGCTCGCTTATCTTCTTCCTTTAATGGTCCAGTGAATATGTTATCTCGCTCTTACAACGTGATTACTAAGATTGATATATTTTACAACAATCTTCCAGCTTATCTTAACTTTCTTTCTCTTGCTCTTAATGAGGTTGAAGTTTTCGTTCCATTTTAATTATTATTATTACTTTTGAGATATTGTTTTGTGGCAGCTTGATTATTTTTGAAGTTATACTTCTTTTGACGCGTTAGGGAAAAATGATGAGAGTAAATTTTTAGGATGCGCGCTCACTCCGTCACAAAAAACCGCCATCCGTAGAACGTCACAAAAAAACCTACACCCTGATATTAGTAGTAAACATTTTAAAATAAAAAATGTCCATTTCTCTAATTATGTAGAAATAATTTTATTGTGTTATTTAAATAAACTTTATGCTTTATAATAAAACTTTTCAATGTTTTTAATACCTTTTTTCTACTATTGTAGTATAAGGCGAAAGATAAATTTTTTTAAAGATTTTTATCTTGTTACGCGAAAGAAGTATAAGTTTTAAGGCGTGTACATAATAAATACACTCACATCACGTTTTTCCCCCTTGCTAGCTTGATAATGTTAATAATTACTATGTACGTTTGTAAAATGTGCGATGTCATATTTTCTTGTCATATGTTTACACGTTGTTTTACACATAGAAATAAATAATAAATATTCAAATAAAATCTAAAGCGACGTAAAGTGAGCCATTCTTTAAACACCAATAGTGTGGCTATTTGGTATTATAAGATGTAACTACTTAAAATTATTTTCCTTCTACATTTATATTCAAAGTATTATTACATTCTAATTTGTATCTCGAGTCACAATCTTCTCATGAGCTGTCAAATATGTCACATACAGTAAAAATGGTATGGCAGCTCTTGCAACTAAATGTAAGTTTGATTGACGTTATAGAATACGAGTCTTAGAATTTTACAAAAAAATAAATAATAATAAGTCAAATAACTTATCTGCTTCTATTCATCACAGCGTTAACATGATTTGGCAGAAAGAGACGACAAAATACCGTAAAGGAATGAAATAAGACGAATCTTATTATCAGAATCATTGAGAATTATTTTCATATTGTTTAATTAATTTGAGCTAGTTCAATAAATTATGATTATATTGTCTATTTCTAATTAAATAAACGAATAATATTAAATAATTATCCGTTTATAACTTACACCACACCAACATGGAGTTACACGCAGTTTATTCACAAGTTCGTACATTCTCACAACATGTCGCCCGGTCCCGGATAACAACCGATTTTATTGCAAGACTTTTCAATAATTTATATCATAACACATGCGGACTCGCTTCGTAATAAACTGTCCCCAAATGCTATAAATTCTCCTCACTGTGATATGCTTTATATTTTCCCCAATGCTTGTGATTCTGGCAGCACTTAGGCTATCCAAGGCAACTGTCATGTTTTAATAAATAGTCACAGACAACCTTCCCATTGCTTTGTCTAATGATAGGATTTTAATATATGGAAGAATTGACTGCAATGAAAAAAACGAAACAAGAATTAAACTCAAAACACTTATTTGTACTGTTCATGATTTTAGACTAACACGTCATATGTGCTATTATATAACTGCGGTTAGATTAAAAGTCAAAATTACTAAGGAACCAGATTTCAGAATGAAAATAAATAAATTTAAGTGGAAATGGGTGGTCTCATGGCAAGAAAAACAGAAAGGTTTAACCAGATTAAATTATAGCCCAAGATACAATAAACGCAAAAGTATTTAAATATAAAGTATCTTAAATAAAAGGCTTTTAGTGTACTAAATATAAACGCCTACTAAATAAATTAAGCAATGATAAAATGAGTACTTTTGCTTTTAGATGATTTAAGATTTGTTAATCTGGTATTGATGCTTTAACGGACTCAACACACTATTACAGTAAAAACACTTTTATTTACATTCGGTGCATTAAACATATAATTTTAAGTAGTTATGACGGTCTTGACCATAAGATATAAATACAATCGAGTCCATTCGCAATATGAGATATTGAATAATAAATCTCATTAACAAAATATGCAGTAACATAATGCTCGAACTAAACACGCTAAGTGGATTCGTCCAAAACCCTGATTCCCACAAACCAGGGTAAATTTTCCCGGTACAGTTTTCTCATCGTTTCCCGGGTTTCGCAGGCTTAAGCGGGACTTAAAGCCTAACAAAAGCGAATTGAACTTTTAGAGTTATAATGAATACGAACAGGGATATGTTTTACCCGTTGAAGAAGGGTTGAAATTGATGTGTTTAAACACTTTTTTTCAACGCAATTATTTCTAACTAAATTATATGAGTCTTTAGATCATTTTATGATATATAAATATATAACAACTAATTATACTGTATATTAATATTTATATTTTTTTTATTAAAATAGTTTTTATGATTTCTGATAGCTCGATGATGGTGGGGTACAATAAATAGGAAACCAGACGGGACTTACAGTTGGTCTACTATGTAGTGTAGTCTTAAGGGGGCTAGAGTGCAATGTGCTCTAAGAACTCGGTTTTTTTAGAGACTTAGAGGATATAACTATGAGGATAGTGATACCAAGGTTCAGAACCAGTCTGTTGCACAGATCCCCTACTGAATGCCGTCTCTAACACAATCGATATAAATATTAATATGTTTTTGACATGCAAAATTAGAAAATTATTTGCTCTCTCTTTAATACCATAATTCAAAACCAAGAATCTTATTATACTAAGTTATTGCAACTTTACCTTGTGCAGATGTAATGTGGCACGGAATAAGTGTGTTCCCGATTCAGGTGAATAATACACAACCGCAGAATAACTTAGAAATCGGTACACATTATTGAGCGGAGCGTTTATTAAGTAAATAAGGCCTCTTCGAGTATTGCCCGTGTATTATAAATATGCATAGACTTATATTACAAAATGACCCTATAAAATAATAGTTAATAATAAAAGCATTACAGATGTAAAGTACATTTAAATACAATTATGCAATACGGAATAACGACCTCCATCGGAAACTTGATGCAGAGGATGTCGCCACTATAATAAAAAGCCCACAAACATAGGCTCCATCTTCACGTGAATGGCGAGGCTATATAACACCTTGACACCACGGGCCTAGTCAGAAAACTGAAAAGTACAAAACCATTTGGACTAGTGAGTTAGTGTTAGAGTACGTCTAGTCTTATGTGTATGTGAAAAAAAAATTGAAACAAGAACAGAGTGTCTTCCATTTATTTCAGATAGTAAATAGACACATAACATAAAACATAAGAAGATGTTAAAGATAAGTCAATTAGGTTAAACTTTAATAACTTATTAGTAAAGTTAGACTTGATCGTAATTTTCCATAATTTTTTAAGACACATGTATTAAAAAAATCTTTTAAGTCATCCTCCAAATCCCGCCATTTCTGTCTGCCATGTGCCTGCTGTTTCCTTAATCTGTTTCACTATCTAAATTGTCTTCCTTGTTTATGGTATCTTGGTCACCAGCTTAATACTTTATAGATAGAGATCGCCCTAAAATACAACAAGAGTTAAAATAAATTAATCTCTAATTTTACTATTCTTAATAACTTATCACACTCTATAAGAAATATTTAAAAATGAGCCTTAAACCCAAGTCTATCCAAGTCGCTGTGTCCGTTCAACTGAGTAGCCTAACGTCATACTCCAAAAATTTTACAACTAATTAATCTAAGAGCATGCATTTGCATGAACAAATTTTTATCTAGTTGTCACTTGTTTTTAGTATAGAGTCTAACTTTCGCACGTCGCGAACCATATAACACAGCGGGCAGTGGGACAGATAGTCAAACCGCTGGTCTCCCCCGACCCGAAATTTAAAGACAATGAAGAATACGCCTGAGAAGATAATTATAATAATAAATTTAAATTAATTATGTTAGAAATAAATACTAACAGGTAAATTTATTAAATTAAAGTTGATAATTGTTTTTGGTTGATTGATTACACGAACTTGTTATTAACAGAACCGTTATATAAACGCGCTGAAACACATCTAAAGAAATTTTTACGAATGAGTAAGAGGTGGGATCGCGTCCGCTCCGCTCATAGACGTGGGTACTCAAGAATTCAATCAGATTCAGTGCGCAGTGATCTCGTAAGGGCGCGTGCATAAATAACGCGCGTCCGCTTCCATCCGCCCGATGGATCCTGGAGGAGTTATTACCCGACATCACGATTGATGTGCCACTAACGGGCGTGCACATGCTTTATTTTCTATTGAGACAATTTTTTGTCATTTATTCAAGCTTTTTGACAACTAAACAACACTTATAGAACACTATAATGGCTTAATACAGATTATACGCTCGGAGACAATAGATTTTTTTGGTTAAAGTTGTGTATACATCTAGTATAAATACTAAATAACCAATAACGTTTTTAACTAAACTCGGAATTAAACACGAAAATTTAATACTGATATCGGCTATTGAAGTTGCGTGGTAAGCTTGCTTAAAAGAAATATCTTTCAATCAATCCTTGCTTAGTATATTCGACGCGACCATTCGTCTAGCTTTATAGACTTAGGAGCCACCACCTGTTTACAATTTATTAAGGATTTATCTAGTACTACAAAATTGTACAAAACTTTGTATTTTATCTACTCGTTGTCATGGCACATGACGTAATGAAGAGGTCCTGGGTTCGATTATTGTTTAAATAAAGAATTTTATAATGCAAAAGTTATGTACAAAACATACCTAAAAGACATGAAATTCAACTTATTTGACTAGCAACTTAGCTGCATTATAATAATTATTCTCATAATCAGCTTCCCACCTTCCACCATCAATTCCTACCAATTTAAAACATTATATAAAGAATCTATTACATTCTTTAATAAAGAATGATTATACAGCCCAGAGAAAGAATGATTAGAGGAGTTTATTTCATTGAATATTTATTTGTTTTAATATTTTATATACAGTACAATTCGTATGGGAACGATCATAATATATATAACGTTGCCATTTCATGACTCAAATCATGCCACCATATACCGCCATCTTTTACCAGCATTCGGACAGGATTTATTTGAATTTTTTCCCTTGCTGCTTCGACCACCTTTTTCGTACGAACACTACGTGGACGGCCAGATCTTTTTCTGTCACAAACAGAGAAGATCTCGCTATACATATTGATAGCCCGGTACACAAACATTTTACTAATACCAAGCGTATGGAGAGTTTTTGAAATTGCATTTGGCTCCATACCTACTTTGTGTAATGCAATCACAGCGCGAATCACTGTAAATTCTCTTTATTATTATATTATATTTTTTTTTATTTGTCAATTGTAACAATATTTGTGGCCAGACTAAGTTCTGACAGGAGGGTTATGTGAGAACACAGAAATTTTACTGTAAAAAAATATAGATGAGTATTCTATAAAACTACTATAAATGCTGAATTAATCTAGCTTGCTAAGCTTTTACTTCATCTTGGTGGTTGCGGGCCTCCTATATAAATCGCCTCAACGTTCTATTACAAAGGTCTAAATGCAGCATATATACCAAATCAAACTTTTAAATTTGTTTCATTTTCTTGTTTTCCATTTTTGTCTATTATTACAATAAAAGTAAAGATAATTTTATTAAATAAATAAAAGTTTAAAATTTCTAAGGTTTTCTTTTCATTTTTAGTCCAAATCCGTAATTTCATAACTCCAAAACATATTTTTTAATCACAACTTCTATATGTACTTAACACCTTACCGTACTAGAATATTTTAAAGTTAATAAATAATTCTATTAAAAAATTCCTTCTTTGATCGTACATTTATAATTTCTCTCCTCGTGTCACTATAATGAGGCATCAAATAGTCATCACTTCGGAGGGACATCCATCACAAGCGTTATGCAAATGGCGTCCTTCTTAACGGTTTCTTGATTTGCGAAATATTTTTTGAAATATCGTCTTTGAATAAAAGAAGTCGAATGTGATGTATATAGCAAAGTGGAACATTGCTCTTATTTTGTTCATTGATTCTTATCTCAAACAAAATGTGTTAATAAAGAAATTGACTTATTCCTTACTGAGATCAAACATAAAGAATTTAGATTAACAACTTTATGAAAACCCTATTCATTACTAATAAGAATTTTTAAAAGTACACCAGTTCCTCGGAACAGTGAGGTCGCTCCGCGAAGCCTGTGAAGTGCCCGGGGGACTTCTGTGCTTCTGGAAGGAGTTAGGCTGGCTAAATTAGCCAGGGCTTTTACGAACAACGGACCAACTACGCGTCTAAGTGCGGAAATTGAGTCCACCATACCAAGTACACCAGTTTTATAGCATTGTGCAATTGTAAAGATTAATTATGCATTTTCATTGGCAAATCATTGCCATTAACGAGATATAAAGTAAATATACTTATTTTATTTATAACATTAAGATATAATTTAATATTAGTTTGTATGGAATGTTCTGCCCCATGAACATTAGGGGCACCATGAACACTAGCTTATGTGTTCTTATTTATTCATAATAGGCACTTAATAACATTTTACGTAATATAAATACAAACGAGTATTTATAAATACATTCTATAATGCGTTAATTAGATGCGATATCTTCATAGCAAAACTATCGTATATAAATATAATGTATGGAATGAACCCGAAGTAACTTTTTTTTTTAATTATGTATTTTTTTTATGTAATACCTATACCAATTCGAATAAGGGTCCTTCAAGATAGGAGCGCAACGCACTTGCGAGCTTTCTGGCAATGTGGGTGTGTCCTAAAATGAATATATTTAACCTTCAAAACGTCGTATATGACACTAAGTAGGTTAAACAAGGTCATAGCTAACAAGTAGATGAAATAGAACGAATTTTTGTAATAATAATTAGGTATTGTATCTGCAGGACGAACTTACTTTATAGTGAGTAAGTGCGTCCTCAATACTCTACATTAGAGTAGTACTCAATAGATCATATTAAAACCAAATATCATAATAATGAGGTAGGGTATCCACAAAACGCACTTATATTATATTAAGAACAATCCAAGGTACCTATTCTTGAACAATTGTGATTTGTACAATTTTACGATGAATGTAATAATAATAATAATTTTATAACAAATAATGTGTTAAATATATATATGGCTTTTACAATTTTGCGGGGACATAGTATACGCTGGTGCAAAATTCGTCTGAAGTCCAAGAGTATAGATCAAGTATACTATATTATATTAACAAGTCTTAGAATTTCTATCATATCCGTAATTCTCTTACTCGCTTTGTAAATGCTACTCTTTGGTCGTCTCTTCATGAGGTGATTTCCTTAAACTTTCTGATGCAATAACAAGAACGTCAATATTTGATTGATATTGACTGTGACGAATTCCGAAGAATGATCGCGAAACTGAACGTTATTTGATATGTCAACGCCAAGTATTCCGATGCTGGCTGTGGCTGTAAGAAGAGTGTCTTCGAAAAGAAGAGCAGCAACAAAGGGAGTTTTTATTTCGCGGAAAATACGCAAAGTTTTGTCTTCTTTGGATAAAATTGATCTAGATTTGGTTTAGCAGTCCGAGACTCCACGTAGCAGGGTTTCGGCATCAGACACAAGTTTATACGAGTACTGAAAGACACCTGCCCAAAAGTAGCGATAAGTGTAATGAGTATCATCTGTGCAGTCGTCCGCATAATTCCTTAGTTGCAACATATCATAGAAGAAACATGGGCGAGGACTGGACGGCACCACAGCATTTGCGAGTTTAAGGTGCTCCATCGATGACGACCCTGATTCTGCGATGGCCCAGATAGCTGGAGATCCAGTTGCATAATTTCGGGGAGCCCTGGAGAGGAGCCCGGAGGCTGGAGGATTCGAGAGAAGCGCTGAACCCGATCGAAGACTTTCACTATATCCAAACCAAGTGCAAGCGCCTCCCCCTTCGATTTAATTATATTGATCGAATTTAGATCCCCAGAGTTCTATCGCAAAGACATAAATTATCTCTCAGGTAAATATTTTTGTCAGTCCAATATAAAATAAATTTAATTTTAGTGGCTATATTATATTTTCTAATATTGTAAACTAAGAGACAAAATTGGCACACTATTTCATAATATATATATGTAAACAGTTTTACGTCTTACCGAAATGGAATTGTTACCATTGAAATATACCTTACATCGCAATTTTATATTTTCAGCTCCACCCTCTAGTCATTATAATAAAGCATCAAATAGTCATCATTTCGGAGGGTATCGATTTCCATCACAAAGGTTATGGAAATGGGGTACTTCATAAATGTTTCTTGATATGCCGAAATGATTCAAACATCTTTTTTTAATTATTCCCTTTGAATAGAAGTCGAATTTAATTTATTAAAAAAACAAGGTGTACTTCGGTCTTGGTTACCTTGTTTATAAATTTTTGTCCGTAAAAAATAAAGAATTCTAATGTCTTAATAAAGAATTTAACTTATTCGTGTTAATGATACGGAGTTTAAATTAATAACTTTATCGCTTTAACATATATATATGATGAATTATTATGTTTTTGCTTACAAAGCGATTTCATTTTAACTATTGGTACCATGGTTATTGGTTTTAATTTTTCATGTATGTATTTCAAACTTTGAAATTATACTACAAGAATTTTTATAAAAGTTTTTTTAGTACATAGTAATAATGTTATAACATTGTACAATTATTCAATTAATTAAACAAAATCGTAATCCTTATAAACAACTCTTAAATGTTTCATTTTGACTATTTTTTTTTTAATGTTACATATTTCATCATGTCAGACATACAGTATTTCATGAATTTTCTTCACCGTAATTTTTTTTTTTTTTTTTAATATACATGTGTCTTTACTACGACATCATGGAACATTACGATCTAGCCTAATTTAAGACTAATAAGTAATTTAAGTCTAACCTAATTTACTAAAAAGGATTGTAATAAGTAAGTGTCCAATAACGCTACTTATAGTCTCTATTAAAGGGAAGACACTCTGTTCTTGTGTTTTCATTTTTTCATTCACTGTTTAGCACTTAATATTAAAGTACACTAACACTAATTCACTAGTTCGAATGGTTTTATCCTTTTCAATCTTCTCACTAGGTCAGTGGTATCAAGGAGTTGAATAGCCTCGACATTCACGTGATGGTGGAGCCTATGTTCGTGTGCTCCAGCAGCCTTTTTTATTAATGTGGTGACGTCCTCTACATTAAGGTCCCGATGGAGGTCGTAATTGCGAATGTACCAGGGAGCATTGACTATTCCCCTGAGCACTTTGTTTTGGAATCGTTGGATTACTTGGATATTACTATTACTGGTACAGCCCCACAGCTGGCAACCATAAGTCCATACAGGTGTCAGGACTTGTTTGTAGATCAATAATTTATTTTGTACTGATAACGTGGAATGCCTTCCGAGCAACCAGTACAATTTAGAGTAACGGAGATCCAACTCTTCGCGTTTCTTTTTAACATGGACCTTCCATCGGAGTTTGGTGTCTAGCGTCATACCTAGGTACTTAGCTGAATTTTGGAACGGCACTTTGACGTTATCAATATATACTGGCAGGTAATTTGATGTTTTGTTGGAAAAGTTTATGTGAACTGATTTAGACTGATTTAGTTTTATCCGCCATTTTTTGGTCCACAAGCCAACAATATTTATGGCTTTTTGTAATTTTACTACCGCTTCCTTTTTAGTAGTCGCCGTAGACATGATAGCAGTATCATCGGCAAAGGTCGCGATAACGTTATCTTTTAGATCAGGAATATCGCATGTGTATAAGAGGTACAAGACCGGACCTAATACACTCCCTTGCGGCACCCCAGCTTTTATTTCTTTTAGTTCTGAATAATCATCATCTTGTCGTACTCTAAACATTCTTTGTGTTAAATATGACTCAAGGATATTTGAAAATTGACGAGGCAGTAATTTCCTTAATTTATGAACAAGTCCTCGATGCCACACTTTATCAAATGCTTGAGCTACATCCAGAAAGACAGTGGAGCAGACTTTTTGTTCTTCTAGTGCTTTTTCAATATTATTTGTGATTCTATGAACTTGCTCTATGGTAGAATGTTTTTCTCTAAAACCGAATTGGTAATCTGGTATGAGCTGCTTTTTGACAATAATAGGGTTAAGACGTTTGAGAAAGATTTTCTCAAATAGCTTTGCTATAACAGGTAACAGTGAGATTGGCCTGTAAGACGTGACTTCGTGTGGAGGTTTTCCTGGCTTGGGAATCATTATAACTTCCGCAACTTTCCACATATTGGGAACATATTGAAGTCGAGTCGAAGTCTTCACCGTAATGAAAATGTTTTCATTTTAAATCTTTAAATTAAAATGTAGTTAGTCCCTCTGGAAATGTATCTGTGTGTATTTTTAATGTTAGGGAGTTTTCATGTTAAAGTGTATTTTTACGACAAAATAATTTATTATCATTACTATTACAATCGTACATTCTAATATTCGCAATCGCAAACTCCTGAAACTGGAATCTTAAATGACAATCAGTGGAATGTTAATTAGCTTCTTAATTATTAAAACAATCAGCCCCAGCTTGACCCTTAAAATTGAGTGCGACAATACTTAGGCAGGCTCGTAAAGACTCGTTTACATGACAAAGTCGAGCTCGGGACGGGTAGGACATTATTATTCTACAGTTTCTACTATAGGTTCTCGCTTAGATCTAATGGAAGTTAGCTAAAATGTATTCTTATAAATTGTATATAGACAATAACTTCTAATTCTTTGTGCTTATAACTATACGTTACGCTCCTCTAATAGGTGGAATGGGCTACTTAAGCATATCCTATCCTGCTCAATCGTGACTTTTGTAATTCATGTATTTTTAGATGCGGCCCACTGAAGTATTTTTTTAAAATTAAGTTTAGTAATTGCTTTTTTATTTTTTTTTATTTGGTTACGCACTTTAGTATTTCATATTTTTTAGCGATAAGGCCACCCATGGTATCCCTAACAGTGAATGTTATTTGTTTCAATTTGTAATGTAACGAGGTGGAAATAAATAAAAAAATGACATTACAGTGTTTTCTTAGTAAAACGAGTTGCTCGTTCCATATTGTGCATTACTCCTTATGATATTATAAACTCCCGTGACATCAAAAAGTGCGTTAGTCGTTAGATATTTGCTATTTATTAAAACCTAGATGACCTGTAGAACATCGTATCACCGACATATATTTGTGGCAAAAGATTTTTAAAATAGACCAATGAGACCTCATTTTATAGCTTACATAGCTTTTCATAGCACACAAATTTCTGAAGGCATATATAGACAATCAACTGACAATATTTTTTTTTAATAAAAGTCACATATTTTCCAGCTAATAACAGTTTTTATTGAATAATTCATACTTATTATCTATGTTTCCCACCGTTTAAACATTCCCTGAAGTTTGTCAAATATTACAAGATCATAATTGGCCAAATCGGTCTAACTATTCTTAAGTTTTCAGCTTTTTTAGCGAGACCAACCAGTATTAATAAATATAAATAATAAATGTAATTTTTGTATATATAGATTTTCTTTAGGCTAGTGAGAGTCATCCGAGACCAGTGTTCTAATTCAGCGTTTATTGCAAATATAGATATAAAAATCCTGAAGTTTATACGAACGTATGGAACTGATAATTGTAATAAGGGTGGACCCTAACATAACCTAATAATTTTATCATAATGGTCATGTGAAATAACGAAGACAATGTAACGTTCAAAGTATGAAACTTTTATAACGCTGCCTCTTGGTAAAAAAACATCAATGCTACCTTTCGTTTTAGAGATTTTTTTGTAATCCTTAATCATCATCACCAATAGTAGTGGTATGTGGTAACGACGTCAAACGGGGTTTAATGTTGTGGAATATTATTTAACTTCGTGTATCCCGTTAATGGCAGCACTTTCATTGTTAATGATTCTAAAAAATTATTATGCTTTTTTCGTTTTTATTTAGCGTTTACATTTGTTAGCTGCTAATTAATTTTTGAAGAACCTAAATGTGCCATTAGAATGACAAGTCAATATTCTTGGCTATTTGTTAAAGTTATTTAGAAATCAAAACTGCTTGTAAGTTCGAGTATATAAACGTGTGACGTTGTATGTTATGCGTGTGCGTATTATTATTATTATTGATTATAAATAATACGTCAAAATTATGAAATGATAACATACAAGTATGCAGCGAGTCACTTAATCACAATTTTTCAGCAGCTTACAATAATTGTTTCTACTCACTATAATGCTTCCATGCCATATTATTATGACATTTTGATTCAATATGGCAAGTGAAGCTTGCAACAGTTGCAGTTCCTTACAACTTCTTTGTAGACCAATAACATGGCGAATAAATGTTTCTTGTCCATTCCTGTCGCCTGCCTGATGCCTTAATAAAAATAATATCTTCCTTTCGCTATATAAATAAAAATGATTCCAAAACATTTCGAATTCGAAGTCTGGGGAAGGAAGGAAGGAATGGAGAGGAGAAATGAAATATTTAGTTCTATTTAGTACTTAGGTTTGTATCCCGGTACATCGAACAGGTATGGGGTTGCAAAGTGTTCCATATATTGGTACCTATTAAAAAGTTAGGCTAAGTTAAAAAAAATATTAATGCGAAGCGAACTTCGCGGGAGCAGCGAGTTTTTAATAATATCCATCATACCAATATGAATAAATTAATTATTTGATCACGATTTAGTTTACCTTACAAGTCCACACGAATATGATGCCATTTCTGCGTTAGATACGTGAAATTCGGTTTGCTCAAAGCAGGCATACAGCCAGCGTTGATTTGTTCCTGTAATCAATTTAGCCTGAATTACAATCGTTTCCGTTATGCTAAATTAATTGCAATAATTATGATTCGAAATAAACAATTTATATCGCTGCGGTTTTGTTTGCGTTATTGAATGTTCTATTATTCGAAATATTCATAATTAAATAGTTACCTTTACTAGATAGATAATTTAACACCATCAAGGAATAATCAAGTTAACATTTGAATCTCAATAAAACATATATTTTTAATGACACAGCTTACTTACTTTACTTACTTATAAATAAGGTTATCAATTTTACCTGTGTCCCCTCTGTTTGTAAATTTACTCATCAATTTCTTTTTTAACCGGATTAACGCTATTTGCATTATTATAAACTTATAATTATTTACATAATTTTAATTCCTACTCACGGTGTCCTCTATTTTCGGGGATTGTTTGTCTTGGGGTTTTAATTTGGATATTATTGGATCCCAGGTGTTTAATAATTTTAAGCCGTCTTCTCTATTGAACTTGGGGTGTTTTTTTTATTTCAATGGCTTTACCAATTTTGGGAAGAATCTTTTTTCTTTCGCAAGTACTTTCGGTTGGTCAAAGCCTATGTAATAATTAGGCCTATCTATTGTGTGTTCACAGACTGCTGATTTTGTGTGTCGTCTATGTCTTATGTCCGCAATGTGCTCTTTGAGTCTGCTGGACATATTGTGTTTAGTTTGCCCTATGTAAGACAGGCCACAGTCGCAATCCAGTTTGTCCACCTGCACCACCACCTGCATCTTGCAACGGGGTGTTTCTTTTGATTGGTCTTAGGAATTGCTGAATCTTCTTGTGCAGCTTGAAAATTCTATAAATAGAAGCTCATTTTAGGATCCGGCTAATTCTATCTGTAATTCCCTTTACATATGGCAGGTAGGCTGGCTGGCGGGGAACTGTTTGTGTCTTCCTTTTGTTTCTGTGATGCAGCCGGGGGATGCACAGCTGGTTTCGGCGTAGCACCTGTTTCACATGCTGCAGTTTTTCCTCGAGGTGGGCAGCATCACAAAGACGTTGGGCTCTCTGGAACAAAAATTTACCGACAGAAAGCAGTTGTGAAGGGTGGTGGTGGGATTCACCATTGAGGTACCTATCTGTGTGGGTTGCCTTTCCATGTATTGTGTGACGTAGTGTGCCATCTGATTTGCGTATAATTAAAATGTCCAAAAAGGGCAGACAGTTGTTGTTCTCTTGTTAAACAGTACAGTTTACGTATTTCTGGAGCTAATATAAAATGCGAGGTAGCTTTGAATTTTGTAAATTATTTTAAAATAATTAACTTTTATTCACTAAATTAAATGTATATATTAATTTATTAGGAATAGTAAACTTTCATTAAACATAGGCTACGTCACGGGTCACGTATTTAAAAACTTTACTCGTAAAATATTTAGCCATTAATATAACTCAGATTTTACAGATATATGTCTAAGCAATATTTAGTACCAGTACCCTCTGGCATTGAGAGTGTTCATGGGCGGCGGTATCAGGTGAGCCTCCTGCCCGTCTGTCTCCTGTTCTAAAACAAAATTTATTATTCGGAGTATAAGTTATATTTTTATCCTGCCTACGAGATAATCTCCGACAAACAATTTCCAAACATTGCATACCTTGTCAACTTTTTTACTTGAATAGCAATTTGCAATAGCAAATGAGGTTCAATAAATTATTCAGGATTACACGAAAGGGCGATAATGGGCGAAAAATTGCGGAGTGTGCATTAAATTGAATAATTTAAGCGTAAAACCTGGGCCCGTAAATGAGATGGGAGATAAGCTTACAAATAAAGAAGATTATACTGGGTTATTTTAATTACTATTATTTTATAAGGCATTGAACGAATTCCGAAGAATAAATATGTATTTGTCTTAGTTCTTTAAATTGAAATCAGTTAATTCTTTATTTATTATCAAGGTCATCATTTCTTTAGAATTTATAATATTTACATAAAATCGTTTTCTCAACATGAGTTATTGACTTGAGAATATGATATGATTTCTAATTGCTTTTAATAAGTATATTGCTTAAATGGGGGATCAAATATTACATTGAAGCACCGCTTTATAAAATATTTATGCTACATGACAGTAATAATAATATAGACATTTTCCCCCATATTTATAAAATTTAATATAACGTTGTTTGTGAAAAAGTCAGTATAGGGGAGAGTAGGGTAATGGGAGTCAGCGGGCAATGGGAGTCACCCACACCACTACGAAACACTACATGAGACCGACGCGTAAACAGCGTCCTCAGCCCCCGCTTCGGGCTCCCGCGCAGCCACGAACGGCTCGCGCAAGTCCACTCATGCGCCACTGAGAAACGACCATGTTTTCTTTTTGCGCTCCGCTGATGTAATTTTTCGTAAATGCAAATTATAAGGTAAATACCAAATATCTTGCAGTATGCGGTTATGACATTTACACTTAATAATGAGACGGTTCAAATTGTGATATGCAGTTCAGATTATATCAGTGTATTAAAGTTTTTTTTTTATTAGTTTTTTTTACTCATTAGTGTAGTTGTGGGTAATGAGAGTCATGCCGAAAGTACGCGTCAGGACAACTGAAAAGGCCTAAATAAAGCTATACAGCTCATTGATGGCGGTTCTTCTATAAGAAATGCTGCTAAAGTAATGGGAATCCCTTTTTCAAGCCTTCAGAAGAGGATAAAAAAAGGTTCTACCTTAGCACCACATCTAGGACGATTCACTGTCTTTAGTCGTGAGGAAGAAGCCCAGCTAGCGAACTTGGATAAGAAAATGGCAAATATTTTCTATGGTTGCACTGCTAATCAAATCAGAAGAGTCGCTTTCGAATATGCTGAAAAATTAAATGTGAAGCACAATTTTAATCAAGCTTCAAAAATGGCTGGACGCGATTGGTTGCATGAAAAAAGAAGGAAGAAGAATTGAAGGAAAAAAGACGAAAGTATAGAAGAAGGGTCCTGAAAAGGCAAAGCGCCAAGTATCACAAGAACAGAACGAAACTTCTATATCAGATGTTGGCACTGACGACTTATGCCAGGACGATGAGGATGATGACGCAAAAGATGCTAGAAACAGATGCCTAGTATGCGACGAATTCGGAAGAAACAACGAGATGTGGTATAGGTGTACCTCGTGTGGACTATGGGCTCACGCGGAGTGCACTGGATGGGAGTCAGCTGAAGGTTATGTTTGCGACGTATGCTAGATTTTATTTGACTCCGATTGCCCCCAGGGTGATCACCATTACCCCTACGTTGGTGTAATGGGAGTCAAATCTGTTTTTTTTTTAAACTTTTATAATTTCCAAAGTTGATTGCCAAAGTGACTGAAATTGATCTCTAATGATAGTTTAATAAGCAAATTATGTTTACACGCAGTTATAATAAATACTTTCTTTTTAATTAAAATTTTATTTGAGTTCTCGCTTAAGTGACCCCCATTACCCTCTTTTACCCTACTATATGCCTCAACTGAAGTATTTTTTATGAACTTTGGCTTGCTTTCCTCTATTTAGAGTCGGTTGATAAAATTAATTTGATCATGTCGAGATTGCAAATGGAATCGATTAGCATAGAAGCAATATGTATCAGTAATTGTAAGCTGAGCTAAGCGTTTGTACAGTTAAGCCGTTATTAACAAGCAGTCAAGAGCGTGAGATTGTCGCGCATCGCAGGATTACCTCATATATCCCAATAATCCTCATAATACGTACTTGCTTATGTACAGTCAAATTTTAAATTATACACAATAGATTTGTATCATTGCTGTGTTCGATCTTTGAAAAATGTATGCCTTACCTACTTGAGTTAATTTTTGTTTTATGTAACAGGAGGCAAACAGCCAGGAGGCTCGGAAATGCGTTGCCGGCCTATTAATAATTGGTACGCTCTTTTCTTCAAGGACCGTAAATCGAATTGATTCGAGAATTCTTCAATATTATATATCTAGATAATTAATTTCACTATGGAAAATTACGGTTAGTGAGATAAAAATATATTTCGCTCTTTTACAATACCGTAAAATTAGAAGTATAAATGATATGGTCTTTAGTCTTAATGTATTGGTTAAGGGCTTCGATACTGAGGACGTGCGTTCGAAAAACTTATACCTACAATCCAAAACAGGGTGAGGAAAATCGCCCATAAAACGACGTTATCACAAAAGTATTTACTGAAGAAAATGAAATCAACCAAAACAGATAGATTAATTTAAAAAAAATATTCGGCTCCTACTTAAACTAAAAATAATGATAGAATCGTTTGTATTTGTTGTCGACGACTATTGGACATTCTCGGCATGTTATATTATAATTTATGAATGTTTGATAAAACTAAAGAGCTCTTTTATTACTACCAAAACTGGTGTTTTACAATTTATCAGATAATGTTCCCATTTGGTATGCGCTTCTTTGTATTAACTATTATATATATGTAACTTAACTAACATAATATTGAATGATTATTAATAACTAAACATAATAATCAAATATACAGTATTTCCAATTTTCGTAACCTAAAAGTTTGGACTTTGTCGTAGTGTACCTTTCCCTGACAGCATTTCCACGCTGTATTGCGATACTTATTTGTTGAGCTAGAAAAGCACCAGCTCTGGGTCCACCAGTACTATCTAGCAGGCGCCAACTTAAATCTTTAATTAGCACCTGTGCACTTGAACTCCACGGCACAAGAGCCTTTACTCCAAAGGTAACAAAATTGAACGAAAAACGTTACTAACGTTAGGTTACATAACTTTGGTTTGTAGTTGTATTTATACAATTGACTAATTCAGAACCGAAAACATTTTAACGCATTATAAATTATATAACAGTTAATAAACTAAAATATGCCCTACATTTTAGTTTGTATATGAATAATCGCTGTCAATATAATTATTCTTTACAATATACCTACACTTAAGCAATTTTTCTTTACAATAAATTTAAATGTTAGGTAATCATTTTATTATTTTGGAAATTGTAAACAATGTGACGGGTGACTGCATTTAGCACAATTATTACTTATAAAGGCTGCCTTTAAATATTTATAAAAAATAAAAACAAATTGTATTTGTAATAGTAATTGCAGTAATTTAATTATAATTATTTCACTAATACATTAGTATTAGTTGGAATTTTATGAACGGATTATTACACCGTCATAATGTCTTCCATCACGGTGAATGCACTGTTCAAAGCGGACTAGCGAATTTGAGACACGCCGCAGGATGTCAACTGATGGCTGGGTGGTATGGATCTGCTGAAACCATACACCTGACTTAGCAATAACCTCTTTTTATAGCTGAGGTACAAAAAAAAAAAGAATCCTGTCAATAGACGATATTTTTTTTATATAAGCTGTATATTTAACGCTCAACGTGATAACGAGGAACGAGGGTGGCTCCTAAATTAAGGCATATGAATATAAAGGATGACAAGTGAAGGAATTGAATGATATAAACATTGTCGTCAAATTAGTTTTAATTAGTTGACATCCGTTAATTTTGACCATAGAGTCTACACTGTAAAAGGCTCAATCGAAAATTCGACAATTCATATAGTCGAATTTGACCCAGAGAAAACACAAGTTTCGGCGTTCACTGTTAAAAAGATTTCCTTTGTCGAATGACCATTACCCGAAGACAGACAATATCGAAATTTTCACCGTTATTCAGTGCCCGAGTGCTCGTATCGAGCGAAGTGCAGCGTTCAAGGAAGGAAGGTACGGCTAAATTAGCCTCCTAAAGACCTGGTAAAACAGAAAGGTGTAGCGCGAAACGGTCGGGCCACTTCGGGCTTGTAGGAAGTGGAAATTCGGTTTCGTGGGAACTCTGCAGTACTCTCTGTATCTATTTGATCGTATTCAGAAATTACTCTAATCTCTTTTAAATATTCTTTCCCTCAGCACCTTCTATCACATATATCATGGGTAGTGTTTTGAATAATTTATTGGACTTATAATAACATTAAAATTTCAACATCCTCCTCCTGGCCTCCTGTCCTCCTGTTGATACCACCAATAATTGATGATTATTACGACTGTCACCTGGAGGGTACACGGGTTCTTGTACAAGAAACTATCTAGCAAACCAAGCTTCTAAAATTTCACTAATCTTGTGGTAGTGTTATGATTACGTTAATTATTTCATTATTATTATTATTCATATGTACTTTTATATATAAAAAAAAACTTTTTGCACGTAGTTAGTTAAATTAAAACATTAAATAATAAGGAATAATAAAAATTGTTTCAGAATTACGTCTGAAATAAAATGTTCTAATGTCCGGAAGCAATTCGACTTAAAATCTTTCAAAAACCACCACCACCATGACCAATTCTTAAAAACTGGCAATGCACTTGAGACCCATTTGCAGTGAGAGTGGCATTTGACGGCAATAACGAGCTATTTAAAAAGGAATTGGTTGACTCATAGGATTTAAATAAAATAAATTACGTAATACTTTATTATATGCACAGCCAAATTTACTCACATACTTCAAATATAACTAAACTTAAAAGAAATATGATGCAAGCCATTGTATGAACGGTATAATGCTAAATCTGCTACGCACCATTTCATTTATTATTTATTTTTTCAAAATAAGTATCTGTTCCTGACGAATTGAATGATTGATTTGGTTTAAAGGTCTCGTTACCAGGCCATAAAATTATTTAAAAAAAAAGAAACAATAAATGATTGATCACTGTTATAAACAAAAAAAGTATCTGGGCACCGTAAATCCCACGACAGTTATCTTCCCGCACGGTCTCTACGTCCCTAATCAGTATTATTGCAATAAAAATCATTAGACATTTAAGAAAACTTTTTTTTACAATATATAAGAATTAAAACTAAAACGTCCTTACAAAACATGATCTTCTGAAAACGTGACTTCACAATCATTTATAGAATTTAAAATTATCTATTTATCTTCGGTTGAATAATTGTTAAATTTGAAAATATAAAGAATTGAATATGAAAATAATAGAATTGCAGTAACAGAAAATAATATGATTCCAAAATTTGTGAATCTTTATTTCGTAAGTCGTGTATTTATTACACGGATCTTATTGACCGCAAATGATGGTACCAACTAGTAAAACTCATGTAAAGTATATCTGTCGAACTACGGATATTAATCACTTCATAAATTATCCACTCATTAATAATTCTTACATTCATTTGCTGAACTAAAACATGCCAACTACATGGCTGAGTGAATCCTTTCATAAGCATATGACTGTGACAGTATTAAACAATTATTTACAATATCGTGTTGCCTTGCTCCATATTTCAATCAAATTTAAAATTAACCTAACAACTTTAACACACGACACTGTTTATACCACAATCTATAAGATTCAGACGTTAAATTGCACAACTACGTACAATAGTCAACGTTAAAAGAATAGTTACAAGTTTTGTAAGGAAAGTTTTTCTGCAGAGCTTCATATACATCCAAGAATTCTCTCAATCTCAGTGATTAGTTGTTTACGTGTTTAACATGCCATGGTCCTCTTTAATCATATCTGCTCCCTTTTCCCCAATCATCATTGTAGGTGCATTAGTATTACCGCTTGTTATTTCAGGCATTATAGATGCATCCACAACTCTTAATCCTTCTATATTATGCACTTTCAATCTTTCGTTGACGACTCCATCGGGCGCCATGCGACAAGTTCCTACAGGATGTAGTATGGAACTAACTGTATTAACAACGTAACATTGCCAATACGCATCGGTGCCCCATTCGAAATTCTCACACCCCTTAACATTTAATTTGACAACTTCACCTCCTACACTTCTATAAAACGACGTTCTGGCTATTTTGGTTAAGAACTTTATACCTTCAGCTGCCACGTATATGTCATTAGGATTCCTAAAGTATCCAAGTTCAATCACTGGTGGATCTAATGCATTGGTACTTTTTATTGTTACTTGGCCTCTAGATACTGAATGCAGAAACACAAGTAACGTAAAATCTAATTCTCTGATTGCATTAGCTTTACTAATAGAAAAACAAAAGTCTTTATTGAAATTTCCTATAGATTGGCATCCATATAAGATACCAGGAGCTGCGGTCGCTCCGATATGTAAATTAAATATTTGGAATTGTGGCTTTAGTGTTCTGTACCTGTTTTCATAGTCATACGAAGTGAACGTATGGTTTAGCTGGAAAAAGCCTGATTGTATTGGAGCAGGGTAGGCATCCAATTCCGCTGATATAAGCAAGTTTTGAATTGCTGTACGCAATCCCTTTCGACCAGTTATTATCAAAGGCATTATTGGATGATCCTGCAAGTTTTTGCCAACTGGAAGGTCCGCCAGCACTTTTATATTTAATTTCCTCAGTACCTCTTTGGGCCCAACACCAGACAACATTAAAAGCTTTGGTGTGTCAATTGTTCCAAGTGATAGAATAACCTCTTTGCTTGCATTAACATCAATAACTTGTCCAGAATTTAAGATAACTCGGACACCGTAAGCCCGCATTGTGGTTGGATTAATATGTACCTTAATAACTCTAGCAAACTTAGTTATGTGTAAGTTTCCTCTGTCTTTTGCTGGTTTCAAATATGCCTCGGCAGTACTCGATCGCCTTCCATTTGCAAATGTAAAATGTGGTCGAGATATTCCGAATTTTTCAGGTCCATTATTTTCTAATACCTTTTTAACTCCTATTTCTTCAAAGGAATTCAATACTATTTCATCTATTTCCTGAAAGTATGCATTACTATTAGGCCTTGATACGGCAACAGGACCATCTCTTGAATGTAATCGTGCATTTTTAGGATTCTCAAATACTGTGTTGTCTTTCATTCCTTCTAGTTTTTTGTAGTAATATAGAACAGATTCAAAGTGCCATCCGGGTGCTGACTGAGCCCAATCATCAAAGTCTTCTTCCACTCCCCGGGCATATACTTCGTAATTATTAGATGAGCAGCCCCCCAACATTTTTCCACGTGTCATGGGAATGTACCCATCTGGATGTGTTTGTCCTATTCCAGGATCTAAGTAAGCTTTATAATCCCAATCATACTCCGTATGTGCCAAGAAACTGAACAAACTGGGTGCCTGAAACACATGAATTTATCTCTTAAAACGAAACAAAGAAAGATTTACAGATACATCGATTTTTTTATAAAATAATAAAGGTAAGAAGAGAAATTAAATATTGTAAGGGATATTAAATGTTTTTTCTCATTCTCATAAATATGTCTTCAAAAATAATTTGGGAATACTTACCACACTCGCAGGTGGTGGATCTCCCCCAGCTTCAATCAGCAGCACTCGCCATTTATAGATTTCACTAAGCCTTGCAGCAACGACTGCACCACCAGAACCCGCACCAACTATTATGTAATCGAAGGTATCGCCACCTGAAAAGGCCAACTTGTTATAAGTCAATTCAATACATCCTTATCATTAAACACTTGAGCATCGGGAAGCTAATCAATACAAAAATCGATAAAAAAATAAATCCCTTCTTCAGACTGTGCATCACCCAACATAGGTATTCCATTCAAATTCTTTCACGTGTAATTATGATTTTGAAAAAAATATTTCATCACACCATAGAGATTTCAATAATTACAAAATACTATTATAGTCTGTACCACTTTACACGTAACATAGTAAAAAATCGTGCACCCGCGTAGTAATTACTTATTTTATAAATTGCCACTACTTAGTATGTTTATCCGCATCTTTGTTGCTGGTGTAACGCACAGTGCTATCACTAAAAAATGTCCATAGTACAATACACGTGGTACACACATTACAATTCAGATGAAGTAAACGTAATAATGATAGTCTTGGTTATGAGCCTCTTAAACTAAATTGCTTCAGTTTAAAATATATATTGAAATAAAATTGTAGATTGAGTTTAATATGTCCCAAACCCCAGAGGGCCTAAACTGAACTGCATCGCTAGGCTAGGGTTCAGTTTTATATTGTGGCCAATGTTGTGAAAATTTGATTTATTAGTAATCTTACACTTAACACATATCATATAATACTTAATATTTTAAAGAAAAAACTTCTAAACAAAGTTCCCGCTTCTTCAAATATTTCCTCACATCCTCTTTGGTAAGATGAAAAATATCAAGATCTTCATTATTAGTATCATAGTTAGTTAAAACCGGAAACATTGACAAATTACGTAGATAATTCGTGTTCGTACGAGTCACATGGAACAACTGTGAATATCTTGTTAAAGACAGCAAATAGGGGCAAACTATTCGCCCACTAAAAATTGCGTGCAAAAATAATACGACTTACTAACTACGCCGACATTTCAATGAGTCTAAATTAATATATTTGCAAGAATCTGCATAGCTATCGAAATATTGATACTGTTGTAAGCTAAGAAATTTCACATTTTTTTTTATATATTTTATATAGTATGGAGACCAGATATAACTTGCATGGTCCAGCTGCTTCTGACATTAGCAAAATAAAGGCATGAACAGTACTCTCACTACAAATTATAACACTGATAACTAGGTCCAGGCACTGCTTGGTTGAGTCTCAAAATGAATAAACGTGGATGGAAAATATACATCTTTGTATTCTTACAGGTTGCCTGTAGAATATAATAATAAAGCCTTTTTCATTTACAGACCCCCTAATTGCCATTTCAAATTTTGTTAGTAGGATTGTAAGTATTTACTTATAGCTAAATGTTAGTAGGAATATCCAGACCTATTCCATCCCTTTCCAGATGTCTCTATCATTGCCAATAGTTTACCAGTGTCCTGCTATTTCTATCAAGACATCAGCTCACCTTTTTGGCCTGCCCACTTTTCCCCGAGGTCCCTTCCATTGTATTGTCCTAAATGTCCATCTGTTGTCTTCATATCGTGTTACAATATAAACAAATGCTAAATAAAAACTAATTTAACCTATTTAAACGGTTATCAAAACGGTTTTAAGCAAATCAAGTCTGAGGACATGGTTACGTGGATTGGACAATGGATTTTTTTTAAGAAATCGCCAATACCACATGGTGTAATGGTTGCAGCTCAATACAAACGTTGTGTAATACAAAAAAAAACTTGGCGATTGAAAAGAGTGGCGGAGAGTTTATTGCCAGTTCGTCTCTTCCGTTCTACGCCCTTGATTTGAAAATTGGCAGTAAATGTAAAATTAGAAGCATCTAATGTATATTTCTTTTTTTTTGACGTTCATAAGTGTACATTGTGTTACCTATATGAATAAATGATTTTTGATTTTGACTTTGACCATCAAAAACTAGGAAACCGGCAAGTCTTTGACCAACTTAATATGTAAGGCACAGGAGACTGATCGCCTCACCAAATGAAAATGATTAAAAAGCAAGAAATCTGAGGCTCTATACCACATACTTTATCAGCGAATTTTACCATATTCCATTCCCAACCTTGATAAATATCAAGTTTATTTTGATCTGTATATTTCGAAACAAAACATTGGCAAATAATATTACGGATAACATTACATATATATACTGGTAAGGTCACATTTTGCAATATCTTATATTTTACAATAGTCTCATTCGGATTCAATATAACATACACATTTACATATATTATTGAGAGATTGACAATAATGTATTAAATTATTATCACTTAATAAGATGCCCTATGCCGAAGAAAAATTAAGGATAATAGATTTATAAATTCGATATAATTATTTCAAATTTATTTTTAAACTTTAAGAAAAACAGTTTTTGAACGGATTAAGGCTATGTATTATTATTAAAAGTTATAGTTATTTACACAATTCTAAATTTTAAATTTTTTCCGACGTTTCGCGTTCTTTTCCGTGTGCGTGGTCACCGTAACCGTGTAAATAACTATAAGTTTTAATAATAATACATAGCTTTAATCCGTTCAAAAAGTGTTTTTCTTAATGTGTAAAAGCTATTTTAACAAAAGACAATACTATTATTTTTAATCTGTGGATAACAAAACAATGACTACCATCAACTACAATTCTTGAACGACAACAGGTTATGATTTTTTTTCAGGACTATTACTAGTCTAAATCAAAATCTAATACGTTCTTTTTGTTATTTATGTAGGGTACTATTGGTCATTATAAAATTTTTAATTGAATTAATTAATCAGATTATAATTTAATTGAATAAAACATTTAAAATTATTATTTTAATAAAGCCTTTTGAAATATTAATATCAATTTAGATCTTAATATTAATTTAATTATTATTTTTTCTAACACAAATATACAGTATTCTTAACGTAATATTCTTATAATTCAAATACGTTCTTGATATAAAGTTTACTTACTATTGTGTATAATAAAACAACAAATCCAAGTCCTTGTTTCTACGACAGAAGATTTATGCAACAAATAAACACGGCAATTGATATAATTATTAAAAGTAAAAATCACATTTGAAGACGTCATTAGATGTTTACGCGGGAAAATTCAATTTACACTAGAACAAAAAAATGTGTATACAACCCCATTGAAACGAAGATTTATATTACACGATCAATGTAACCCTTATCTATACAAATTTCAAATATCACTGTTCTACCAGTTTCACTTAAAAATTATTGATATTTCATACCTTTCAAATCGTAGGAAATAGGCCATCCGGCGGGCGCGATTGCCTGGGACAGTGCAAACACACGCAACGTCCAACGCAACCACGGATTCCAGGCCCAATTCGATTGCAGAAACCCGAGGAATTTATTAGCCGCTACATTTAAATTCATTTTCAAAAAAACACTATTTTTTTAAGCAAATTTTTTTTGCGCTCGACCCGATATTTTTGTAACATACAACCGAATGCGAGCGCTGTTTAAACAAATATAATTAAAGAAAAATTCGTGGCATTCCACAAAAGGCCGAATTTGATAAACTGGATGTGAATTTATCGGCTCACATTATATAAGTATACTAGCTCGTTTGACGCCGATTTGGTGTCTATGGTATAGAGTTGACTGACTGATTCCCGCGTCTTTTACCATAAAATTGCAGTCCTTGTGATTTAGAGTATTTAAATTAATTTAGGGAGGTTAAAAATATCTCATGTAATTTAGATATATTTCAGTTGTTTTAAATATTTAATTAAATACGTCTATAATTTTTTTTTAATAGAATTTTCAAAGTTCAAGCTTTTGTCTTTGATTATGAACCATTATAAAGATTTGCCTTTATAAAGAAATTATTTCGTTTCAAAAACGAACATCATAATTCATCATAACAGATGAATTATTGCCTGCATTTTCGACAATTCAATTTATATTAGGAAATTCCATTATACCCTTTCTGGGATCAAGTTAATGGGCAGGTTGATCTACTTGCCTATTTTTATTAATTGGCATAATCACTATTGACACTAGCATTAATTTATTCCTAATTATTTTAAGCGTGGTTTGAAACATAGTTATCTATTTTAAAGTATTTAACTAAACGGTTAGTACATTGTTAGTACTATTTTATCTTAACCATTAACCCAGAAATAAAAATAATAAATAACTTTAATTAACGTAAAAGTTTCATATTTCCTTCCTCCTATTGCTTTGTAAATACTAGAATTTGTCTGACTTCAAAAACCGTAAGAAAATAATGATTTTTTTGAGTTTTATTTTAAAAGTAATTTCTTGAATGACAGCTTAAAATGGTTGGGTATGTGTTTAGCGTGAAATATTAAAAATCTGGACTGTTATCACTAAGTTGTGCCAAAATGTTTTCTTGCTCTCACATTATTTGGCATATTTTTTTATATTTATATTTGATTCAATATTATTTCCTACATTTTCTCTTTAAACCCACAAATTTAATCAAATCAAAGATGTACAACGCAAGGTGGTACATGATTTAATCAATAATTATAACGTGACCAATTTATACAAGGTCAATAAGTAGCCATTGGAATTTAGGATTATGCAAAATTTACTCACGTCATCAAAGTGCAAAGTGCCCTTAAAAAGGTATATATATAAAGGTTTACAGTTTATGTTAACATCTTTATACTAATAATATACTGACGACAACTTGTATTTATATATAATTGTCCAATTCTAAAACTACTAGACTGATTTCAATAATACACCATTAGAATGCTACATCCCTAAGACACACAATATTTTGAAAAATGTCTTAACGAATCAGGGACAGAGCATTAGTCAGTCCAGTGACTAAGTGACAACAGGCCTACTACATAATCTCTTCAATCCGTAGCTTATGAGCGTCGTTTCTATCTAAACTGTAACTGTTTATATAGTTTTACTCCATACTGATTCCGATTTCAATACTCAAATAACAGTTTGTGTGACAGCAGGCCTACTCCGTAATAGCGATTCCAATACTCATGTTTCATTATCGACATTAGCACTACGTATAGTAAAAGAATAGAGATATACAGAACAAAACTCTATATTGAAGTATATTTTTTTATTAACAAAAGCTTGTCAAAAGCAACGCTCTGCACTAATACATTGGTACAAGAAACTAAATACAAGAATGAATGTGACAATGTATAGGCAAACATAACAAACACGAAGAGATAAAAAAAATACATCGATGTAAGTGTCAAAATCAATGCCGGCTTTAGTTTAAAAACGAGAGGGTTATGATATTTAACGATTTTCACATTCAATTTTTGTTGAAGTAAACGTCTTGTGTGTTATGGCTTTAGATCTTTGGTACTAAATACTGCGATCCATTTTAAGGGACTTAATCATACAATTGTCACAACACACAATTCCTAATGACTAAAGAAGTAGGCTAATTGACTTGTTAAATATCATTATAGTTTTAGGTACAAGGCTAATCCTTGAAACCTCTACTCATAAAACTGAATTCTTTATATTCTAATATTCCTCATTTACTTTGCAACATTCTGCTCTGGATATAAAGACGAGCTGTCTTTAAATTGATTTAAAAATTCATTCATAAGATCATGTTTCTTCTATCTCGTAATTAGCTACTAATTAATTGTTAAAATGTAAAAGCTAATCATTGATTATTATTTTTTAATGTTAATCAATGTTATATGTTATATTATGTACATTTGGTTCATTATTTATGCACTTCTTGTAATTTACCCTCTTTTCTGTTTTTATATATTTACATCCCCGTTACCTGGATGAAATAGCTTTTTAATTAGTACATTACAACTGCTCACGTCCCGTTGCCGTCCCGTCCCGTCCGCTGTTTGACCAAATCTTAAGAGGTTTAGATTAGCAGCTTTCAAAATTGTCAAAAAAACAGTGTATAACCGAAATTCTGCATGATATTAATATGATGTATTTTAAATTCTGCAATAACTAGATGACATTAATAGGTGGCAACATTTTGATTATAACCGGAATTTATTCGCGTTGAGCAAAAAATTCACGTGAAATTTCCTAACTTTGTTGCAATATTTTGTATCAATTTTATTAAAATTTTAATTGCATATGCTATTGCTTAATTTAGTTTTAGCTGATAATATAGAAAATGCCAACACTTGCAATAAAATACTTTGCTCTCTATTTTAATTCAAACTAGGCTAAAGAAACTTTTATAGCATAAGACACAGTTTTTTTTTCAAACATTTTAATACCACCTCACTAGATTACACTACTCACCTAGTTAGATAATTGTAATAATATCTCATATTAAGTAATACACTAGCATACTAGGTCAGGGTCTTCAAGGCTATACATAATATAATACAAAAACCTGTTTTAATAGTTAGATTAATAGTTATTGTGTTGCGTGGTTGGAGGTAATAAAACAAAAATTGTGTATACAATTTTAATTGTTAACAATAAGTGAAAAAAAAATGAAATATTAAACAGCTATCCACGAATTCATACTAATATTACCATCCTGATTAAAATTACGAATATTGGTAGGTATATTTATATAGGTAGGATATAAATATCATTCCTATAAATTTGTTAACTTAATACTTGCAATCATATTTTAAGGTTGTTTCGTCGTAATATGTAAATGTTCCTTAAAAATTAAATGCATTAGTCGCCTAAAGAAGTAGTAATTTTATAATTTTACTAATACTAGGCCGAAAGTAAGTAAAATGCAAACTTTTTGAATTTCAATTTTAGACCTCTTTTTTGAATTTCAATTTTAGAACATTTGTTTTTGTGAGTTGGCGGCAAATCTAAAACTCTTGTTAAACAACGCCTACTGAAGATAACATCAGTGCTGTGTGACGTATGTTAGTGGAAGATAAGAAGAGTGACCTATCAGCAGATACAGGCATTGGTATGAGTCAAGTTCAATATTACACGAACATTTAGGCGTCAGGAAGATTTGTACCAGATGGATTCCCCATACTTTAACCTACGACCACAAACACCTTCGCATGGTGTCGCCAAATGTTAGATAAGTTCAACGGCGGTGACTCAAATGCTGTATTTGACATCGTCACAGGTGATGAAAGCTGGATGTATTGCTACGGACCCGAAACCAAAAGACAATTATCTCAGTGTGTGTTTCCTTTCAAGGATAGGCCAACTAAGGTAAAGAAAGGAAGAAGTAAAGGCAAAAGGATGATTGTCTCATTGTTTGGTGGGAAAGGTCATTTCGCACCAAAGATAGGCCCATTGCTTTTCTCAGTGGTTCCATCGAATGCGATGATGTGTAGAGAGGAACGGGATTACTTCGAAAAACAATAAAAGTATTAGCAACTTTCTATATTAAGCCGTTTTTCATTTTCTAAACATTTTCAGTGTTACCTAGGTATGACGTCTTTAATAATAATTAGTTAAATTATTAATGATAAGACTGTGTCAATGTATTAAAATAAAATAAAAAAAATAATCATGCATACTAAATAACGCGAATATTCTTAATTCATAGATACTCAACGTTTTTATTTTCTTACGCGTGCTGAGTTTTGACAGCTTGACTTTGATAAGTTGTCAATTCACTACGTGCTTGACCAATGATCATTGGGATGAAATTGTTCATAGCTACATTTCATATTTTTTATATAAAAATATTTTAAAATACTAATAATATATCAGTATATTATTTATGAATATTGTGTTTAAGTATCTTTCCATGGTAGACATATTAAATTTTGTAGTATCATAATCTTTGGTCGACACGTAAACATGACATATCCCTTTAAGCGGCTTTTTATTTATAGATTGAGAAATAATAATTAAAATTTAGTTTTTACATCGGTTTGACACCTAGTAGTTAACTCTAGTGGCTGCTTAATAAATATAAAGAAATGGACTTAGTAAAATCCACTTCAGAATTAAACATTCAAGAGTAAGTTTTATTTAGTAACCTGTAACAATACAATTTTCGGATTTAATTGGTACTAATATTGTTCTGAATATTAATATTAACATATTCAATTAAATATTGACTCGCTTGATTCCAGTACAGACCGGCAACAAAATAAACGGGAGGACTACATTAATTGGAAAGACTATTTTATGGCGATGGCATTTTTAGCTGCAAAACGTAGTAAGGATCCTTGCTTTCAAGTTGGAGCTTGTATAGTCAATAAGGAAAATAAAATAGTTGGTATTGGGTAAGCTTTCTTCCTAAAGTGTGTAGTAACTATTAGTTGATTTAATCACAAAACCTAACATACAAAGTATATTATTAACTTACCCTATAACAATTTATACATGATGTTACTGGTTAGGATAAAGTGGTTATCATTTAGTTTCCTTTATACCTACAAACAAGAAAGACTCGAGACTATTAATAATAAGAATTAAAATGTGATTTTAATCACTACCAATACATTCTATATTATATTAATAATTCTTATGTTGCATTTTGTATTTCTCTTATACCTACTTAATTTCCTTAATAAATACCCATTCATGTTTCAAAATCAATTAAGCTGCCATATACACTTTTAGGTACAATGGAATGCCTATAGGATGTAATGATGATGAGTTTCCTTGGGGGAAAAATACACCCTCACCTTTGGATAGTAAATCCCTCTATGGTAAGTTGTATTTTAAAATACAAATTATGTATTAACCTATCTTTTTAAAAACAATTCATCACAAAAATCTGTTTCGCTGGTTACAATTAGTATATTTAATTGAATATGCTAATCCTATCCTATTATTTCTAATTTAACGTAGGATTTTATTCAATCAATTTGAAAATGTTTCAAGCAAATATTTATTTGTTTTAATAAATTTAAAACTATATTCTTATATAAGTAAATACCTGTTTGAAATATTCAAGTTATATAGCCTATATATGTCATAAATTCAAAATGACCAGTAAAGTTGTCTTAACATTTTTTTTTATTTCAGTGTGTCACGCAGAAATGAATGCAATATTAAATAAAAATTCTGCTGATGTAAAAGACTGTACAATGTATGTTGGTCTTTTCCCATGCAATGAATGTGCTAAAATAATAATTCAATCCGGTATCATTGAAGTTGTATATTTATCTAATAAAAGTTGGGATAAACCAAAATATGCAGCATCAAGGAAAATGTTAGATGCGGCAGGTGTCAAGTATTGGTAAGAGTAGTTTACTATCATATGCATCATGAATTTAAAAAATATGTTAGTTAAGTACCACTAATACAATTCTTTTTGGCTTTAAATTTGTTTAAAAAATGTATTGATTTTCTTTATAGTATTGATTGAAATCAGATGGTTTAGTTATAATGATCTTATTAAGTTTTAATAATTTTTCAGGCAATATATACCAAAGCAAAAAAAAATTGAAATAACATTTATACCTTCATGCAGTAGCAGTTCCTCATAAAAAATACTTATACATACTATAATTATATTATTAACAATAATAATTATTGTGATAAAAAAAATATTTTTTTTAAATTTGTTTCAATTATACTAAATGATAAAAATGTGATATGGCAATGGATACCTATAATTTGGACGTGTTTTATAAAATGAAATAAAACTAATTTTGTAAAATAATTTTTATTACTCTATTTACAAGGGGTACACAATACTCCCTCCCATCAGGGAGCTAACAACAACTGAACACTAAGAACCCATAGGAAAAAATCTGTAGAAGAAAACTGCCATTTTAATTATAACTAAATTTTTTAAAATAGTTTTATTTCTGGTGGTTACAATTAAATGTTATTTCTAGAGACTGACTGGAATTTAATTAAACATGGCACCAAGCTTTTGTTACATTTCCTAATGGCCGAAATTGCAGGCTTTATATGAATATTTCCTTCTATAAACACTCTTTTCGGAATAGGGAGAACATGTTTGGTCTTTTTGAATAGGATTTTAATTGAAAATTATAAATTTTCAAGTCAACTTCCAATAATGTACCTACATTTACATAATAGGTATATATGATATAACGCAGCATAGCCGAAACTGGTCATAGTTTATATTTTTATTATAATTTTTTTATCTGTCTAATGCAGTTTAAAAAAATTACCTTCAAAGATAGATAAACAGGTGAATATAAAAAAAACTGCATTTAAATAATGATGCAGGTTAATATCCTACATTCATATTAAATAATGTTTATTTCTAGATATCAATCAAATAATTATTACCGGCCTTATTTATAAAAAAAATTAAAAACTAATACTAGAAAATTTGTAGATTGTTATGAGAATACAGACAAAACAAGATGTAAAATTTATTTATGAATAAGACAAAAAGATATGATGGGCCATCTGTATATTTATTATAATTTATATAAAATAATTTTTAATTAATTTTGATCAACGTTATCCAATCACTTGTTTAAATATCAAATATTATGCCTAATATTTTATATTGTAAAAAACATTTTTAGAGTTGGTATTTTTGCTACTAACGTAAAGCATTGTTCTATTGGTCAATCAGAAATACAATTATACAGAAATCGTCAGCAGTAAATATTTCGGGGTCACCTCCAATTTGTAGTTATCAAAGATACAGATAATTATTTTCAATTTTACAGTTGGGTAATGTATATCTAAGGAAGATAAAAATGTTATCAATGATTATTAGTTGTAGGTTAAGGTAGGTCATCAAAAACACAATCCGCATGAGAGTTTTGAAACTTGCATAAATAATGTTTTAAATTTTCAAATAGTAAATTTCATACTGTCGAATAAAACCACTATTTTTGACTATACACTAAAATTTATAAAAATAAAAAATTTGTTCAAAACTTGATCTAGGTAAACATATTATATAGCGCGCGTCATATGTACATGTACTGGGAAAAACATTGTAAGGCAACTTGTACTATCATCAGTCCACGCTTCAAAATATTGACCAAAAATAACTTGAAACATTAACAACAGCAACATTGAGTTGCTGAATTATTATAGTTTGACGATAACTGCATTTATTGTATTATGAAATTCCACTTAAAAATTTTAACCTCTCCCCATTAGCTATGTAATAATTACATATTAAAAATTGGTTTACAAATACTTAGTCCGTACAATTTGTATAACAGTCAATGAGTCGAATTAAACCTATCTGTATTTTACAGCGAAAACTTAAAGTAGTTATTTACAACGCGAACCTCGATCAATTATTGCGTGAGGTTATTTCACACATTTATCTATAAAACCAGAGATTTAATACAAATCCTATATAACTTGAAAATTGAACACTTGAGGCCATGCTTACAAAATCAACAATCACTAAATTAGAGGAAGCTAAAATTGATGATGTTTAACAAGGGATAGGCGACGACTTAAAATTAAATGCAAGGAACATTAAAGTAATTTGAATGGTTTGCTCTGAACTTAGAAATGTATTTACTAATAGACATTTTCTTTTTTTTATAAATACTCAAAAAAAAAAAACAAAGACATTCTTCTTAAAAATATCTGACCGTGAATTGGGACATAAAGTGTTGTTTTTACTTGGTGTTAGTTTACTTAACAGTATTCTCACTAGACCATGAATCAAACATTTACAAACTTTAATTGCGTTTTATAAATCAAAATAAAATAAACTCCCTTGAAATCTCAGATTAAAATTTGTTCTATTAGTACATACAGATAAGCTCGTAAGAAAATCAGCAGCAAACTGAGCATTTTGAAATCTTCACAGAAATTAACATACGCAAATAAATTTCATACTTTGTGACACCCGAACCGAATTCATGCCTTAATATTATCTATTATTAATTTTATCAATCGAGATATAAAAACCATTTTTGGTGTTTCCAAACTTCAAAGGACCTAAGCGACCTTCAATAATTTTATTCCTTTACCATTATTGCGTTAAAATGTATATAGAATAACTAGAAAGTCTTTGTCAATATGGAAATTCGAGGCACATAATTTGACGTGTAGTTTTTATCATAGACAATACAGATTTTACCATAAACCAAATTTTCTACAAAACAAAATAAATTAAGTAATGTATTGGTATTCATAACCCTTACTAAAAAAATGATTCAAAGAGTAACTTAATAGTAAAACAAATTAAATGGAAAATAATGCTGCTTTAAAAATAACTAAAAACAGTTCCTTTTTTTCGAATAATCTTAATATATTTAAAAAACGTATGTGGTGTTTTGCTGTCGAGAACTCGAACTCAAGAAACAACTAATAATAATAATGGCTGATTAAATAATCTCGGCAGCATAAATTAAAACTATAAACACGAAGGTAGTAACAAGTTAAAATTAATTATTAAAAAGGTGATGTTTGTGTAAACAATGTTAAAGTTGTGTCCTTGCTTGACACTTGCGGAAATTTCGCCCAATCTGAAAAGTCATTTTGCACTATTTACGAGGGTAGGAGGATAGGCTACCAGGCTCAACTATCCTCACTTTCAACAATCCTGGTAAATACCAAAAACTTTCTAGTTTGTCTACGATTATGATCTAGAAAAAAGCCTCGGAATAAAATTACTGCAGACCTGCCTTTAGCCTTCAGTGGTTAAGGTCAATTTCCTTTGGCTGTAGATCTTCTGAATGGTTTTCTTCTGGTGGCGGAGGTTTGAACGCGATCGCGTAAGGGAATTTCACCCTACACGCCTCTATGTAAGCTTCAATTTCCTTTTCGCAAGGACCGAAGTCGCCTTCTCTCAGACTTTCTAGTACTTCGAGGGAACCCTGAAATGTGAATAAAAATAGATCAAATCAAATTTTTAAGAAATTTGTGTAATGTTATGTGTATCTAAGTATTCAAAATAATAAGGGGACAAATTTTTATTCCAATATTCTCTAGGACAAAAAAAATATGTGCCTGTACTAGTGTACACACGTAAGAAGTGAAACTTCTTTATCAGGTCATAAGACCTTCTTTTTTCGAAAAATGATCTGCTATATGCAACTTTACAGAAAATGGTTAAATAAAATAAAGTTTAACAAACGGCTTTTATTATCATAGACACGAATAAAAATAATAGAATTATTACTACTAATTACTGAAAACATTAAATTTAACAGAATTGCGACTTTGCACAAACTTAACTAAACTTTAATTACAAAATTAAATTCTTATACAGGAAACAATTACTCATGAGAAGAGTTATGAGTTCCTGTATAGTATGTATATGAGTCCTGTACATACCTGTATAGTAGTGTTAGGTGTATCCAAGGCAGTGGCAAGCGCGAGCGCATCTTTAGTACGTTGCGGCACGAGTCTTCGCAGCGCACGCGCACCCCATAAAGCGGACGCTTGCGATTTCGAACCGCATTCACTCACGTACTCTTCTGCTATTGTTAGAGCGCTGCGATCGCCAAACATCTGTCGACAAAATTAACCATTATTTTTTACTCTTATTCAAAATTAAGGTATACCGTTATAGTGTAATAAAAAATAATATATATTCCTTATTTTAAAGCTACTCGAGAGTGCCTTAGTCATAATCTCGTTTTGAGCGCTCTCATGTCATTGTAGTACATTAAGTAGTAGGTGTGGGTTAGTTTTTTCAAGTATTATAACAATTATGATGTAGACATAGAATGATCACCTTCCTTATCAACAACAGATGCAAGTCTGTCTTACTGGAGATATGAAACAATGTTAGTGATAACCAAGTCAGTCATAAAATTGTATGTTTTTTTTTCTTTTTTACCCTTTATGTCACTAAGGGTCTGTTTCACAATGTACGGATAAGTTTTGCATAAGTTCCAAATAAGCTATTTATTACTTATTGGCAGGATAAACACTACTGTTGCGTTTCACGGCTGTCAGATAGCGCAATTCGTCACATAAAGTCCATCATAAGGTATGAGTACGATGAAACGCGAAGTTTCTTATTCGGAACTTTTATCTTCCAAATAATTTATATGTTGCATAGCTATTTGGTACTTTATCCATACATTGTGAAACAGACCGTTAGCATTATAGTTATATCTGTAGATCATGATAAAAACCGCCGAATTCAAAACATTTTATTTAAAAAGTATTTTATAAGTACTTACGAAATGACAATTTCAGGATGTATAAAATTTTAACCAAATTGAAAAAACGACGTACTTTTTTTAAAATTTAGTTTAACTTCATTACTGTCAGACTGAATTAGGAGGGATCTGTCATCACAGGTGATCACAAACCCAAAATTTGCTTAAAGGGAGAGAGAAGGGAGAGTCAAAATGACTTTGAGTTTGAATATATAGGTAAACAAGGACACTTATGAACGTCATAAAAGAAGTTAAATTAATTGTAAATTTACATTTACTACCAGTTCGCAAGTCAAGGGCATAGAGCGAGCAAGAAGAACTGGCAACAAACTTTCCGCCACTTTATTATTTTTTATTTTATGTTAAAAGGTACACTAACGAAACATACAAATACTTACAGAAAACACATGGCATACAAAAACAAGATACATGCATGTGCATCAATGACAAGTGTGCACAACATTTAAAGGGTACAATTACAATGACAAAGAGAAAATAACTTAAACTTTAAAAGTAAAAGACAAATTAGACCAAAAAATACAAATAATACAAATGTGCAATTTAACATTTTAATATATAATATTATTGAATATAATACATACAGTTTTTGTCTCCGCATTGATGACAGCTACCACGTGCGGGTTGAGTGTAGGAAGTCGTTCTTCCAACCAGCACTTGAACCTTACGAGGCAATCGTGAAGATGCTCGTGGGTGTTATCCAGCGCCCACGCACGCTTTATGCTTTGCAGCATGAGTAAGGGCTTGTCTGAAAAGGGATAAAAGTACAGTATTAAAATAATAATAAAGTTTTAGTTTAGCTGACAACGCCGTCCGTTAAAGGGAAAAATAGTTTATTACGTGAATAGAATTATCACAAGAATTGATCAGTTCCGAAACCACGCGGAGGAATAAATTAAAGTAGCAATAAATTTTATGTCATTTAAAACAAATTGGTCAGCTTTTTGTGTCTCGTACACGTAGTTGTATTTTAATTATGACATATCGTTTAAATCGCCTTGTCCTGCCGAGGGTACACATAGCAAGAAATTTCTGATGGGACACGAATTCACTGTATGAAACACATATTAATCTCATAAAATATACTTCAAAATAGTACCTTTCCTATAATATATTTCAAAAGCCATTAAATATGTGTCTATCCTGTCGGCAGCCAGCTGCCGGAGTGGCAAAAGGAACTTTATTGCTTGTTCTAACGGGTCTTCTACCTGTAGAGTATAATAATAAGACACTATAAATTCATATGATGTATATAATAATTTATTATAACATAATTTGTTTATTCGTCCAGTCATTAAGACCTCAATTACGCGACTTTAAACAAAATTCTTCAAATGTCTTTCCTATTCAGTAGCTCGATTTAAAGGCGTACTGGTTGCAAACTTAAAAAATTATACTTTTAGAAACGCCACCAAGCGAAGCAAAGGTTGAATTACATAAACCAATATCGCCACATAGTTGCAATGTATTGTGTGTCAACATAATCTAATAGAAGGCACCAGATGTAACCAGAGTTTATTTATTTGGAAACAAAACAGATACATCTATACAATCAAAAAAGTTAAGACATAAAATAAACACACTTGATGTATCCACAAAAAGTTTCACTACTAAAAAATCTGATACAAAGCAAACCAAAACATGACAGCACAAAATTCAAATAGAAATATGTACTAATCTACAGTGCCACATACTTTTCTTAGCCGGCGGCTGAAATTGGTACTACCGTCGCCATTCTGGTGCATATAATAAATAATTTTACCATATACCAACATCTAATAAAAATTCAACTAAATGTTTTTATTCCTTGCATTATTTATTAAAATGTTTTAATTATCGAACTTTTCTGTTCTGATGGCAAGGTACCTTAAATATTATATTAATAGTTCAGGTTACCTAACCTATAATATCAGTTGTTCTTAAGTTTGTGTCACATTTATTTAAGCCTTGAACTGTATTTTCTAGATACTAATACATTGTTTTATTCAGACATTTCAATAAATTATTAAGTTAGCTTTCAAATATTTCCCCTTATAATGTTAAATTTTTATTTACTGGCAATACTAAAATCCATGAGGGCGAGGCTTTTACCGGCCAAGTAAAGTATGTGGCATAGTACATAATGCTGAAACTATATTAAAAAGTGTCATAATGATAATACTTAATACAATTCAATACTTATAAAAAGGTACGTAAATAGAAAGGATAGAAAATCCTTAGGTCATATTTTTCATAAATTTGTTATAGTTTACTATAATATTGTCTAAATAAAGAAATGAATGTTGCAGCCGATATATTTTTGAGTTCCCAATACCGATATTGTTCATACGAAAATGTTTTTTACATATTCAGGAAGAATACTGGAAATTAATATTGTTTTTCTCAACTTACCCTAGCTAACTTATCAGGTATCAACTCATCGAGTTGCGGAGCTTCGGGATCACCTTGTTCCTGCTCCCGTCTCGCCTTGTGATGTTGCTCGCGTTTCACCTGAAATTTACATATTAAAATTTACTTTACTTTTTGATATATGACCGATTGATGATAGCAGCTACTTCTAAGGTTACAGAGATATCGTGAATACTTCGCAAGTGAAATTATTCGGAATATTTAATTAGTTTCTGTAACAAGTAATACCACTATCATACTTATGTATGATTATATATGACTACCTCTATGCCTCATAATGGATAAATTAAGTAAAGAAAGTTGGATTGAAAAACGCCATTTTCTTAGTGCCATTATTAATATAATTCTGACTCGAGGCTTATAGCACGATAGTATCGTTAGATAACCTTTACATGTAATTGGACTGAGCTTTTACTGACTTTACTTTTATAGAACAGAAGCCAAATGCACAAAAAGCTCATGCCTCAAAGTTTTCATCATTAGTGGCCCAAGCCGGTTAGGCAGCCCAAGTCCTTCGAAAAAGTAAAAAGCGTCGATATTATTTTCACAAAATATTAGGATAACACACCTGTACTTGCGCGGCCAGCGCGCTTTCCTGTTCCGCTTTGCGTTTCGCTTTCCTCTGCTTGTTTCTAAGTTTCTTCAGTTCTGACGGCGCCAAATTTTCTGTAAACAATGTCATATAATTAGTATTCAATTTAAACCCTTATTATAATACAATACAGCGTGAATTCCAATGACGTACGAAAAATACCGAAAGCAGCGTGCTTAGCATCGCAAATATATGTCTCATTTGGTTGACATCTCATTTAAGCATAACAAGCGCTGCTCATTTTATGAATGAAATTTTCTATCTGGAACAATCCAAGACATTCATTATAATAACAAGGGGATTTTTATGCTTTACTTTTTCTTGTCATATAGAATATTGTCACAGTATCATAATAGTATAGATTAATTATTATAATAGGCTAGGGTAGTGAAAAAAAGTTATGACACGGACGGCCCTATATTGGACGTTTTTGAATTATAAATTGTTTTCTTGTTTTTGTAAAGTTACAAAGGGTTCTTGAAGTTGAAGTTAAGTTTTGGGACGTCGTCCTCAAGTGTGCTGTCTAATTATAGGTTAATAGAAAAACAATTTATAAATCAAGAATTTCAATTAGCGCCCGTGTCTAAATTTTTCTACTAACTATCAAAACATAATTTTTTTTTTAAATAATAAAAGATTTGAAAATTTCAACAAACAATCTATGCTGTTCAAATAAAAATCAAATTCTAATTAATGAAACAAATTTCATCACAAATTCACCAATCTACTATTTATTAAAGATAAAAAATATAATAGACTTATTATCAAGATAAATTGCCCTTAAGCATAAATTATACAAAAATCATTACGAGTACGCAATATTAATGACGCGTTGGTTATTTCTAGATCATCTTGGCGTAATCAGAATCCTATTAAATTATAATGACGAGATCCGCATAAACAATTAAAGTAATCGATGCTTAACGGATATCAAATAGAAATTGATACGTTATTAATAGATATCTACTAGAGCGAATGTGTGTCACGGGATTATTATCTTTTCACTTAACATAAAATAATCTGGAAAAAAGGTACAGACATAAAGAGCCGCTTTCGCAAATTATCCTTAATAATAATAATTATCTACGTTTGGCTATTCATTGCTGCTCATTGGCGTTGTACTTTGCCTAATAGGTAATAAGAAGACTTTGGATACGATTTTTGTAATTTTACAGTACAGTATTTAAATTCTCAACTCGGCAACTGAGCTACTTACAACCGCAAACGAACGTTAACATCAGGCCATAATTTGCCAAGATCTTTTCCAAATACAGGGCCATGACAAACGCTGAATATAATGAGTTTAAAAAGACCTTCTCTCACAGGTAGCTTTTCGTCCGCTGTTCAGTTGTGAGGTGGCTCAGGTCGCATGTTTTCTTATAGACAAAACAGCGGGAAACGGACAAGAGGCTCACCTGATATTAAGTGATACCGCCGCCCATAGCCAGAAGTCTCGCAAGTGCGTAGCCGGTCTATTAATAAATGGTACGCTCTTCCGAAGTCGAATTGGTTCGGAAATACATCGTTGAACAGCTGGTTCCACATATAAACCGGTGTTTTATAAACTACGATCCGAAAGGACCCCTCAGTACATGAAACCCGCTTAGCATGCAAGAATAATCTTTAATCTATATCAGCTGATAGTCGATAAGTAGGACATATCCTGTCGACTACCGTGATGTCGTCACGTCCGTTGCAATATCAGATACAAGTAGAGCGTGGTAAAAATCGTGATCACCACGTGAGGCCAAGTGCGAACAATCACTATTTAAATTATGAAAATTAAAACCATTTATATAAACAATAGAAGTGGAGAAGACTTTTTATTTTTCTAAATTAGTTACATTCTGTCTATGAAGGACATTCATGACTCTACGTTTCACGTAAACAAACAAGATAGACCAACACTGAATACGTAACTCAATTGAGATATATTTCTTATAAGTAGCTTGATCTGTATGTACTTGCATATTGTTATTAACAAAGGATCTTACGAAATGTTATTACTAAAAATAAACTTCTAATTAGTAAACTTTCAAATGATCTAGTCAGAGACTTAAACCAAAATTAAAGAAGCTGAGTCAAAACAGTGATTATAGACCCATTGCTTAGTTATCCAGAATGTATATATGCTTTAGGAAATCTGTTATCAACTTATTTAGTTAATACAATTACGTTATAATAAAATATAATTTTAAAAAATCTCTTCGCGTTGTTTATGTTTCCCTATAAGTGCTTGTCACATTAAATCTTGTATTTTAATTATCTTGTAACAATGTCATCAGCGTGCCGAGCGGTAACATTACCTGTAATAAACAGGCGTTTTAACAGTGTTAGCCTGGTGGCTTCAGCGTACACCAATAGAAGGTCTATCTATATATGCATTTAACATTGGGTCGACGGTGAAGGTAAATATCGCGAGGAAACCGTCTAGCCTTAAACCCAAAAAGTCGACAGCGTGTGTCAGGCACAGACCAATAATCATGAAACAGATACAGAAATCTTAGGCCGGGATCTAAAAAGGTTGTATTGTAAGGCCATTGATATATTTATTTTTATTATTGAGCGTTATAAATCAATAGTTTCTTAGTTATCATCTTCTTAGAGGACAAAAATGTATAAGTATCCAATACGAAACAATAAAAATTAAATAGCGTTACTGCAACGTGCACAGTGCATAAGCTACAATGCACCGATCTGTCAGTACCTATATTTGTGCATTATTGTAACTAAGCCGGCAAAGTTTCGCAAACTTCAGCGGTATTAAGGGCACCCAGTTAAGGTACACCGCCCTTCAAGCCTTTGTCTAACGATTTAAACGTTGCAATCGATCGAGTTTTGATGGAAAATATGAAATTACTACAAAAGGACCTGATCTTTTTTTACCTAAGGTTTTGTACAAGTTTTCATTTAACATCCATTTATATCAACGGAATATCTTCAAATATAAATTTACTGTGCTACTATTTCTTAATTAAAGTAAATTCGAAAATGGTTTACAATTAGATGACTTTTTAGTATTCAAGACGCGTACAGGACAACTCTCCAGTCTCGGGTCTGCTAGTAAAAAGCAGAATTTATCATTATGTCATTGCTTAATATTGAAAAACTATAACATATAATCAATAACACAAAAGATTTAGCAAAACACAAAAAATAAACACACAATTCATGTATATATATATATCTTATTCGCCGATCGTGACTATCACACACGACACCCGACGCATTCCGGAGTTGGGCATATAAACACTGACATATCGAGGACATAAATGTCATATATTTACGACATAATATCAATTTCATGAAATTAAAAGTTTACACGGCTAGCAGACCCGGCGAACTTCGTACCATCTAATAGTCAATATCGTGTTACAGATTTGTGGAACTTAATTTACGCCATCATAAAATAAATACAATTAATACTAAAGAGGATTTAATACAACCGTATCCCATGAAGCCCATGAACATATTGTATTGAAAGATTTTGTTTCGTTAATTTTCCAATATTTTTAATAGTTATTCTATGCGGGACGAAGACAAATACGACGAGTTATCAGTGTTACACTGGTCCGCTTATTATGTGTATATTGTTACCTACTTGTGTACCGTACTGCTGTTACGTTTGTATATAATTATTATTTATCTGTGGGACTGTTAAAAAAAACAGTGGCGCTACCATCTTTTTCGGTGTGGGCCTCAGATTTCTGTATCTGTTTTAAGATCATTTGTCAATCTAATAGGCAAGTAGGTGATCAGCCTCCTGTGCCTGATATACGCCGTCGAATTTTTGGGTCTAAGGCAAACCGGTTTAACTCACGATGTTTACCTTTAACGTTCGACCCACTGTCAAATACATCTAACATATTTTTTCTTATTTTTCTATTAAAGAGTTCTGAATGTGTAATATAATAATAAAAAATGTATAATATAGATTTATAAAAATTAATTATTATAACTGATTTTTATATACTGCCATGGGTCTTGACTTCATATTTCTTAATCTGTTTCATTAATTTTACTTTACACCCAGCAATCAACTTTCTAAATCTGACAGACGACCGTGCAAGTTTTATTGTGATATATCGCGGAATATGCTTACAAGGACTATTAAAAATATCCATAGCGCTAAATCCCCTGCATCATGAACAGACCGCACATACACACCCCATTTACGTGACTCACATTCACACCAACACACAACACACCCGATTTTTTATTACTTAGTTAAATGTATTTAATAATTTCTATTGTCTTTTCCTTTCGTAAATGTTTGAACGATACTACATACCTATATTTTGTAGTCCATCTGTGGCTATATTTCGCATATATTTTTTTAATATACAATTTATGCTAGTTGTACGGATACGAAATAAAAATAAGTAAGTATACATATACCGTAAGTGCTCAGCTGAGGTTGTAACCCAGAACCTTGCGCTCGAAAATTGCACACTTAAATAACAGACTGCGCTATGCCAAATATATAGTATATTTTTGAAGAAAATTTTGCGTGTTTATATTGCCTATAGTTTTTTAATTTGTTATTGTTTGAGATATATATATATATACTTTCAACCTTAAGATATTTGACAATTTAAATATATTTACGGTGAACATTAATTGAGAAAATGACAGTCATGCCGAGAAAAAGGACAGAAATCATATTTTAACAAAGGATCTCGCAGATCCTTGTCCTTTTCAATAACGACCTCTTAGTGAGTTTTTATAATAACATTCCGGGTACAATTAATGTAGACTTCTTTGTTACAATGTGTTCATGCGTACAAGTCCTTGACTTCGCAAACAAACCATATTATGACTGATGTCTGTGTCTTTAAAAGTAGTGTGAATAGATCTTAATCGATGCGACATTTTCATTCAATATATCGTAAGTGTTTTTCGAAAAACATTTGCTAACAAGCTTTATTTGGCAGCTTTGCTTTGTTAGAAAAATAGCATTCACTTATTAGGAATAAAAAGATTGTGAACACAACATTCAGATGTTGAAAAAAAAAGAGTCAAAGGCCATGCGACTGCCCTAAATATACTGGACTGTTCTCATGCAGTTTTATTACAACTTAGTGTTTATCGAGGCCATGTACGGTTTTAATGGCATAGGCTAATGAAAACGGCTGCATTTTCGTAAGAATTGTGTCTCCGGTCTGTCTAGGGCACGACGCGTACATATTGCTCTAATTCACTATGCCTTGTGTAATGAAAACTTACGATTTTCTCGCTCTCAGCATAGGTATCTATGCATTATTAGCGGGAGTCATCGTTTCTAAGTCTTGAAGAAACTCAACCTAGGCCTTACAATTAGTAATTTCTGAACCAAGCTGGAAAATAAATCATAAGAATATATATTTCTCTTGTAACTATTATGCGCAAGAATAATTAATATCAATTGTAAATTTTAGAATATGGATCAACAATCAAGAAAATAAAATTTATATTGCACGAGTAAATCAAAATAAATAAATATAATGTAGGACTACACGGCAATACCCTTGTTAGATATGTAGGATTCAATAAAATATCCTAAAAAATTCGTGTACAACCAGCGCCATCTAGTAGATATTTAGCGTCCACGTAGAAAATTACGCAGTTCACGCATATTTCGGGGATTGATTTTATTTATATAGATGTTCATTGTTATAAAACGAAATATACCATTGCCTATATTTACGAATTTTAGAAGATGCGGGCTATGCTCATCAATATTTACTTATTATTTATAACAATTCTGCACTTCAAAATAACGTCATTGTACTAAACAATGAACTTAAAGCTTCTAAAGAATTCAGAGGTTGGCAAAAATTCGAACGGCACCGGTAGCCCTGACAACGCCCTGCGCATGAGTGTCGCAACAGACCACACCGCAGCTGTTTTGATCTAGTTTCATATCCACTTGTCTTTTGAAATGCCTCATGAGTCTAGATAGTTGTTTATTTTGAGAACAATTCGTGCGGAACTATAAACCGGATAACCCTTATTCTATTATTATAAATGCTAATTGGAATCTTACTGAATATTTGCTTGAATAGCAGGTATAATATATGAGAGAACAAAATAAAAATACAAAAACATGTTTTAAGTCATATAAACATATATTAAGATTAATTTATAGATCTATAGTTCAAAGTATGTATAGTTGAAGTAGGAAAAGCTGGGCCTTGTGACAAAATCATTTATCGATACACGTGACCCACTAACGCCAAAGGAATTCGTATAAAATATTCACGTGATAAAGCGTGAGCTAATGTCGTTCCCTAACAAATTCCTCTAGCGTTAGTCAGGCACGCACGTCTTTCAAATAGGTATTTTTGTCAAGCCCCAGCTCTTGCCATTACAGTAATTTTGAAGACATGAATCAAGACAAGCAGGCGTACGCCGAAATATCAATCAATCCAAAAATCCCAAGTATGCATCGCTAAGGACAAACAAAAACTACATCAAAGTTCCTTTCCCTTGCGAAGAAAGAAGAAAGATACTTAAAACGATACACTAACTGAGATTTTGATTACTAATTATAATAGGAAATAAATATAATATTCAGATGACAGAAGTTTTAAAATCTATCCAGATTTTTTAAATTTTGTTTGCCACAAAAACATTGAAAGTTTCCATCAAATTTTTTTAAGAAATCAAGCGATTTAGGCAATAAATGAAGGATGTTCATATTACCACATAACCACGATTTAAGACAATCGTGTGCCCCTCATTATTCTCGAAGCCACGTATACGATCTACTTGAATAATGACTTTTGTCGGCATCACGATTGAATGTTACGAAACGCGCACGTGTTTTTAATATTAATTAAATTCATAAGAGATCATTGAAAGTAATTAATTTGGATTCATCCTTGACATCATCATGGAAAATACTATAGGGTAATGATTGAACCCTACGAAGAAAGTTGCACAACTTCTTTCCTTACCTTAAGAACTTTTAAGTTATTATTACCAAAACGGAAAGCGCATACTTGCGGGGAGAGATCATGAGATTGTACGTTCCGGACAATTATCACCGGTGCCGGAAACAATCTTTTTGCTTTGTTGACTCACTCCAGCGTCAACAAGCTTCCAGTTCCCGCTTACTTTCGCATCTTAATTGCTTTCTCGCCTCTTCGCCGGAGAGCGATATTTGTGAACCGTAAACCGTAAAATACTGTGATTTAAAGAACTAAGAAAATAATAATGGATAGCAAAAGGTTTTATAGTATTAAAAAAGTCAGTTAACCGTGTTCTGTGTAAAAGTTTAATAATAGTTTCAGTTTAAATTTGACCATAAATGTAAACATCTTTCAAATTGACTTAAAGGAACTGAAAATATTTTGGACGTTTCCTTTGGTTCTTTAGAAACGCTGTTTCATCGTCCGCTGCAGTCGACTATTACAAAAACTACATAGAATATACTGTTACTATGTATTACTAATGTATGTTATATGTATTACTAATTACTGTATAGAATAATTATGTGGGAAATAAATGGAGTTTTGGTTTAGAGATGATGTTGACCAAACAAATCAGTCAATCACAGAACAAAACGCGTGGCCGTTTCAACTTTCGCTATATAAACTCCATAGATGCTCGGATTATACAAACGATGCTGCCGCATTATACTTGATTAAATTTTGTGATTTTACTAAAATACGACAAAAGATTGAACACAACTATTAAGACGGATGTAAATCGTGTGACCTATTGAACGAAACAGGATACAAAAGCGCTTTTAAAGTCATTTTAACAAGCATTGCAAGCAAATTGATCTACCATTAAAGGCTAACTCGTATTCTTCTTATTATGTATTCTCTTTAACGTTTTAAATTAAATGGCTATCATATTATTGAGCATTACTTTGGCAACGTTAACCTAGTGACAGACAAACTATTTTATTAAATTTGAATAACTTTTGTACACTGTAGGCCATGAAAAGTTTTGGCAGAAGCTTTTGGCAACCATCGCAAATAAATAAAAAAATCTTTTTCATCAGGTTTGATATCGTTTATTTTGTCCAAAATCGACAATAGGTCATACACATCACCAACATCATGATGGGTTCATTAGAGGTCACCTTAAGTTATCTTTAGGATATTTCTAAAGATAATAAACTCTCTTAACACTGTCTGTTGTAAAGTGTCAGTTGACATTGACACGCAGAATCGTGACTACTCTATATTTACTTCCGTTTTTAAATGAGACAATAATAGCAAATATAATGAAAGGTTAACGAAAGGTTCGAGGTTGAGAATTTGCTTCAATGGTATAAATAAACAAATAGTATTATTACATTTTTAGATTAATATTAGTTTTAAAGATTCCACGCGTTTAGTGAACATTTATTGAAAGACATACTGGTATATAAAATTTCTTCCAAAAACTAACGAACAGATTACAGTTTTCACCGATAGACTGAGGAAGGTTTAGTAATATGTATAATAAGTTTATGTAAATTAAGTGACAACAATCAACAAATTGTTTAAACATCTTGTCTAATCATACGAAAGCTTCATCTGCTTTTTTACCCGCGTCAATGACTCGAAATCTGATAATAAAAATCTCCTACAAATTGAGCCTTTTAAAAAGCATTCGAACAACTACTTCCTGGATAGCATTCAACAAAACAAATCACAAATTTGCAATTTAGTATCTAAGTATATATTTTCATAATAATCTGTATTATTATAAGCTTTCTTAAACGAGTACCCTGCGGCAATTTCCAAACTGTGTCACCATTTCAATAATAACACAGCCGAGTAAATACTTGTCTCAGACAAAATAGCAGGTTGTTTCAGTTTCATTAATGGTGATAAGGCCAGCTAGATATTAGCAATTCTATATCCTGCAATCGACTTTTTAAACAACGGATAAATAGCCCAGTTTCACTGTCGGCACGATCCATTTCTCATTGTAGTTCTATAATATTTGTTATTAACCAAATTTCTGTAGGTTTCGTGATTTTTATTAATATGCAATAAGGTGATCAGTTTTACATGCTTAGATAACATTTATTGGGTTTCCTCGCGATGTTTTCATCTTGGAAAGTGAGTGTTAAACTCACACATAGGAAAGTTTAATGATACAAAGCCGCGATTCGAACTCAGGACTGAACTCTTACTAACATGTTGTACCTACTTATATTCTTTACTAAGTTAAAGTCAGAATAAAACCACGATCTACCTAACCTAACTTTTATGCGGCAAGAATTTAGAACCTCTGCAATTGCGAAATTATAAAAAATTACTCAATTATCTCAACATTTTGCTGATAAAAGAACAAACTTAAATCTAACAAAGACTTTTTAATATAATGTACTTATTTTACTGTTTATCTGTGTAACCTGTTTTGGCTTTGAATTATGTATAAGTGTTGTGTTTTATAATATGTATTTTAGCTGTATGATAACTAATAAATAAATAGACGTTATATAACCTACATATAAAGTTTACATTAGACAACTTATCCATTAAAATTCAATTAGTCACAAAAATTATATGTTTACTCGACTTATGACATAGGCGCGCGCCAGATAAAATAATAAATTCGTCACTAATAAAATCTTGATTAGTATCTGTGCACCATAATTGATGTTATACGAGAGCAAAGGCAATGAGATGATTTAGATCAATTTAACATTAACATATTAAAAATTCGGAACAATGAATCCAGTTTTATATTAAACAGCCTAAACCATGATGATGACAAAGTATCCGAAATATTATTTGTCATTTTTTTTAAATACATTTATAAGCTTTGAAACAAAAATATTTAAGAACTACACTGCTATGGCATGCAATGCCAATGCATTCAATGACTTCGATGTCTAGGTCTTGGTCTCAGATTGCATTTGTTTTTTCTATTTCATAGACAAGTAAGTGATCAACCTGTTTTTGTGGGGTCACTCTGCATCTTCTAACGGATTTACCATGGAGAGTGTTCAGAGGAGTTCGGATTAATATCTGCAGTTGAATTTCATCATCAGAAGTCGAGGCATAATACGAAATTCCACCCGTATAAACTCGACGTCCACCGTTCCACAACTGAGCATTTTTCAAGGCAGTTTTTGCCGCACCACCGCTTTGTGGAACTAGCTGCGTACCAATTCTTTAAAAGCCGGCAACGTACTCGCGAGCCCTCTGGTATTGAGTCTGCACGGACAGCGGTATCACTTAACATCAGGTGAGCCTCCTGCTAGTGTGCCCCCTGTTTTATATAAAAAAGCCTGACTGACACATTTCAAATGACATGTGTCTTGACATAATCGACGACTTTTGGGTATAAGATATGCCGGTTTCCTCATGTCGTTTTCAGTCACCGTACGAGCGATGATGAAATATAACGACGAAGCGTACATAGATGGAAAGTCAGTATCAATTTGGTGCATTGTTGATCGTTCCTACGACTTTAGGGATGAGAGTCTCACGCCGTAACGCTCACAAAAATAGGGATGGCAAAATAATTTACCACTATATTTGTATTTAAATAAAATTAACTTATTATGACAGATAAGGACGAATACCACGCACAGGAATTACGCATATCACCTTGCAAAAAGATTTATCGGTACAGAAGACGCTTAACAACATTGTTGACATCAAAAATTATTCTACGCACATTATTAACAAGTAATCAGCCTGGTTTTGGGTGCGTTGCCGGCTTTTAATATTACTAATTCCAATTGCCTTTTGTACCAGAATGTTTTACGAAGACGTCAATTGCAAATGTCATTGCAGTATTGGTAAGTTAAATAAAACTCGTGTTTTTTGTAACAAACTTTAAGAAAACGCAGCATTTACTGACGATTTTATACCGCAACTACAATGATACAACAAATATGATATCAGCAAGTTTCCATAGCGATACAATTTATAGATACCAACACACTTTGATACTAAAATCATGATTTTGTCCATAAGACAACTTTTATATTTAACAAGATCAAACAGACGGAACTTTGTTATTATGTGATTATAACCTGGTAATCCCATTCCCCTTGAAAGGATGTACGGAAGGCAAGCGCTGAATATGAAAATGCTTATTATGATGTTATCAGTGTCCTTTATTTAGTATTTATCATGACACAAATCATTGATCAAATGCATTTTTATTGATAAGGATTAAAATCAAGTTTTTATTTTTCTTGTTAAAATGTATATATTTTTAAATTGTTAAATCGCAAGCTTTAGTCTATAAAAACAGTTCTATGTTCTAGAATATTAGCCTCATTCCTGTATGTTCCATGCTTTCACCATGCCTCCTGCTGATAGAGGGAACATCTTTGTTTTGAATTTATTTTATTATTATTTTTTTACTACTAATAACTTAAGCAGTAATTTGAAACATGGTGTAATGGTTGTAGATCCTTACAAACATTGTGTAAAACAAAAAACTTGGCGATTAAAAATAATGGCGAAGAGTTTATTCCCAATTCTTCTCTTCCGTTCTATGCCTTTGATTTGAGAACTGGCAGTAAATATAAAATTAGAAGCATTATGTATTTTGACGTTCATAAGTCTGCTACCTATATGAATAAATGATTTTGATTATTTTTTTATACAGGCAAATAGATGATTATCCTTCTGTGGCTGACACACGCTATCAATTATAAAAGCTCTCTGACAAAGCTATTAGTACTGTGCTTGGTATGAGTTGAGTACAAGGGGTCAAAACAAAGGTTAAGTCAAATATTGGAACAGAGTTTTCACACGTTTCGCAGACAAATTGGTAAACAATTTCACAAAACACTAACGTCGAATTCCAGCATGTCTCAATGCCTAAATCGTACGAAAACAGAATTTTAATGAATCTATCCAAAATCTTGTTACATTTCGTCCCAATTCCCACCCATGTTTACATACATACGCGTACGTGCCAATTATTACATTAACATCGTAATAAAATTCCTAGTTTACAGCCTTGACAAAATTTTTGAAAGGAACCTAAGTGACATGGGCAATAATAATGCAATTTTATGTTATTTGTGGAAATTTCTTGACTAAAACACTTTAATTTTGCGATTATACTCGGTATTTATCTGAAGAATGTGGAATAATGGAAAGTGCTACACTCAAGAATATACTCAGTATTCAATTTTTTTTAAACAGGATCTTTTTTGTATCCTGTATGTTTAGTTTGACTAGTTATTTTAAATCTTAGTTTTATATTAGTTACTATTTATGAAAGCTGATTATCCGTAAATAGGGGCGCTCTAATCTTTTTAAACATGCTCCCGTGGTTTTATATAAATAAGTAAAAGGAATTGAGGAGTCTGAGGAATTATTTGTTAAGTATTTTTAAAATAGCATTTACATAAATTGAAACTTCGTAATGTTACACATTCAACAACCTTGCTCGAACTAAACAAAGCCGTTCCAGATAAGCGCAATCAGACTTTTTAGCTTTATATAATTAGCCTTTTGACTCTTTTGACATCTAGATATTTATTTAATTTTACCTGTAATAGTATTTTTGGTACACGACCACACGCCACATTATCGAAGTTATAATACCTTACTTTTACCTGTTTAAAACATAATATACGCAATGTTCCGTCAAAAATAATGTAGGCTTCTATAACTTTTCAAATCGGTCCAGTAATAACAAAATTAAACTATTCATTATTATAATATTAGTGTAGTTTTTATTTTATTTTACAGAATTATATAAAAAAAATCGATAGCGACTCTCATCCCAGAGGTCGTAAGTTCGATCTCCCGCTGTGCATCAATGTACTTTCTTGCTATGTGCGCATTTAACATCCGCTCGAACGGTGGAGGATAACATCGTGAAGAAACCGGCTTCCCTTAGACCCAAAAAGTCGACGGTGTGCGTCAGGCACAGACGGCTGATCACCTACATGCCAATTGGATTAACAAATGAGGATGAAAGAGACACAGAAATCTGAGGCCCAGACCTAAAGAAATCATTAAATGTTAATCTAGAAAACCACATTTGTAATGTAACCAAAGCACTCTTGTTTAGAATCGCGAAAAAAGGAAAAAAATAGTTGTTTTTTAACTTTATTTTAAGCTATCTAATAACTGACCGGATAGTGCATATATTAGCCGCGGTAGAATATTCCTCAACGTTATCTCGCCATTCTCTTCGTTTTATGTTAAGTCGCATGTATGAGTTGTCAAATACTTTCAACCATGAACCCGTTCAAACAATTATCACCCGATTAGATTTACCGTGGCACGAATTCGATGTCAATGTCGTCTTGTTTAAAAAAAACAACGACTTCGTGTAAGTGGGTGTTGTAATCGTTATCCTGGTATGTGAGAGTCGACCTCGCCTAATATCAATTAGCGGTTTCACCCATTCTGAGTGTTTTAAAGGAATTTTGCGGTTTTCCCCATAGTGTGTATATTTTAGTCATATAAATTAAAACATACAAAGGCCACAAATATTAAATATATATATTAACGTCCGGAATATACAATCAAAAAACATTTATGAGGAAGAAGAAAATGTCATTCTGTACTTCGTCGGCAAGCACAGAAGCTCATCATCTACTTGCCCAGTAGAAAAAAAATGATCTTAAATAGATTCAGAAATCGAAGGCTTAGACAGACGTTTTCCGCGCCACTAGTTTTTTTTCTATAGAAGAGGAGGTAAACGAGCATCCTCACTTGATGTTAAGTGATAGCGTTACGTGGGTGCGTAGACGGCCTTTTAAGAATTAGTACGCTTTTTTCTTGAATAGGGTCTTTCGTCGAATTGGGGCGGAAATACTTCAGCTAGTTTCACATTTTTAAGGCAGCTACCATTAGCTGCCTTAAAAACGCTCAGTTGTGGAGCGACGACGGTGTGAACGACGTCGAGGTGATACAGGTGGAAATACGATCAAAACATTACGGTGACAAGACGTATAATTGTATAGAAACCACATTTAAGAAGAATGATTTTTTATAGAAAAATCTAAGAACCGTAACATTTACGGTGCGAATATGAGTAAAAGATTCGGATAAATAACACGAGCATAATTTTAAAATAAACAAACAAGAAAACCATATCCGTCATCACGTTCATCCGTAGTCAGATATCGTTCATACATCACTAAGTAAACAGTGCTGAGAAAAACCCACACAATTCCTATATGACGAATAGCACAAAAATGGCCAACCAAGTGCTGACGTGGTCGGCGAGGCACATCGCACGTGGCATGCATTTTACGACATCATCGGGAATAACACGAAACGTAGGCGTGACGTAGACAAAAGAATATTGACCTTTGCGTAACGACGAGTCAACAATAGCGTAAAATAAAATAAAAAATGCTTATATCAATAAAATAAAAAGTTAGATCCATATATATATATATAGGACAGTACAAACGAACATTACCTTTCCTTAGAAAAGTGTCAATATTGTTGTATATTTTATTAAGTTTTTAGCTTTAGACTTTGAAATAATAACGAATACTAAAATGCTATAAAAGTATTTTTTTTTATATAGATTAGGGGGCAAACGAGCCTACGGGACCGTTTCAAGCGTCAATCAGGCGTTCATCGCAGACCATGATCATAAATTTTAGCACTCAACCACGTTGCCACCCTTTGAGAGAAGAGTATGCTCTCTTTCTAAACAGTGGAAGTCGTATCTCACAAGAAAATCCCACCAGGAGTCGATTCCACAGTTCGCTAAAAAAAATATCTTGTGAAGGAAGACTCCCAGCCATCAAAGCAATTACAAGTTACAATGCGCAAACATTCAAGCAATTTAACACAAATTTCAACATCCACATAACTCAGTAATACAGTAATGGTATGACAAAACAGAACTTAAATAATTTGAAGCGAAACCGCAATGATATCATCAAGAAAATTTTAACTTCGACGTCACGCATGTCTTCAAAATGACGACATATCAAAAGACGTATCAGTCTAGTCACTCTGTTTTAGGCAAAGTTTCATTTTTATCTTATAGCTTAACGCTAAACTTTACTTGTCTTTGAGAGACATTTTGTTGAGAAGACTACTTTATTGTTTAATATAACATAACTGAAAATAATCAGAGTATATCATTAGATATGTATGAATATATTATGATCAAGATAATATATGTTTCCGAATACGTTGTCGCTTGCCAACTTGTCGCGTTGATTTTAAACACAACGTTTGTATTCCATTTTCAAAACTTTATCGATTACACTAGCTGCCCCTACCTTAGTAGCTTCTGCAAAGCTATCCCATAGACGCGAATACTTAAATAATTTGAAGCGATGATATGATCGCAATGATATCATCAAGAAAATTTTACATTCAACGTCACTCATGTCTTAATGACAACATCGACGTCAAACTGAAGTTAAATGAATCATGTAGCGAGTTTAATTTGTAAAAGAATGTTGCGATGACAGACGATGAGTAATATCTATGATTTGATAATGGTTAGTATCAATTAAGTTAATAGAACAAATAGAAACCGGAACAGTGAAGAACAAGGAAAATGATTGGTATTTTTAATATTTCCAATATTTATATTTATACTGAATATTGTAAGGAACATAGTTTCATACATAAACAATAATTGGGGGTAAAACCAGTGTCACTAAAACCTTTTTGGTTTTTTTTAGAACGGTTTTTTTTAGAACGGTTTTTTTTTAGGCAAAGGGCCTGAATTAAGACTCCTGGCCAGAGGGCTCGAGACTGATTTCTGTATCTGTTTCGTGATCATTTGTTTTTTCTAATAGACATGTAAGTTATTAGCCGGTGTGCCTGACCCACACCGTCGGCATTTTTGCGGTGGGTTGTTTGCCTTCAGCGACGAGCGAGTGTTAAATTCGCACATAAACGATAGTACAAGGCGGGGGTTGGACAATAGATCAAGTACACCAAAAGTTTATATACATAAGACGTCTAGACTCGAGTTAAGTTCGTTGGCGGTTGATGTAGATATGTTCAAATATATGTTAAATACAATACTTTGTTTGAAGCTGGATGTCAACTGCCTTTAATTCTCAGAATGCTCATATTTACCCTCCTCTCGAGGGAGATGTTTAGGCCCGTTCGGGGTGTATGCCCCCTCCGGGTGGTGTGATGGCTCGCGCCATGCTACTTCACGGTGCGGGTGCGGGCTTTTCAGCCCTGAAGCGCGCGAGGAGCCCGATAGATAGACACTCGCAACGCGCAACCGGTTGTTTAAAATATGAATATATATATATGAACTTATCACAAACATACGATTAGGGCTAGTGGGGTTGTAACGCTAACAAATAACTATTTGGCTTATTTAACGGTTTTAAATATAAGCGTCACTTAAACAAGAAAGTAATTACAACTTAAGAGTGGGGAGAATAATAAAGGGCTAATTTTGTTTATTGAAAATTATAATCCAAATAGGGCCTTTGTAGGTACATATATTGGTAATACAACTTTTAAAATAATGATCTAACCGTAGCTGTGACGATATCCATCACCATCAAAGGCAGTCCACGTGGTAATAATTGTCATCAAACACGCGCACTTACAATTACTCAGTTTGGCGTCTCATTTTTGCATACAACTCCCACATATAGGTTTGAACAAGAATGGAACATAATTGTAACGAATATGAAGTCATAGTTACGTGTACTGATTGTTTATATGTTTTATAAGGCAATTGGAAAACCCATAATACCCATTGATATACTACTTTAAAGTATATAAACGAGACACCCAAAAATGCTTACTTAATATGCGAAAATTGCAAGCAACAATTATGCATGATACTTGTTCAAACAGGATTTTAAATAAATATTTAAGCTTTTGTTGTGATAACAAACAAAGGCGTTTTAAAGTCAAATTCCAAGGAAGCGATAATTGCCGAAGCGAAGAATAGAGTATTAGACATGGTTCGCAGCATCCGACCCATCTGGATGACATGTGTGGGAAATAATAAATCTCCCATTGAATTGGCATGTATTGTATTACATTGAATTTATGTATTTTCCGAATGATTTACATAAGTGTGAATCAATTGTTTATTATCCATGAAATTGCGAGAAAAACAACATTATATGAAGTTTAATATCCGTGAAGCGGTTCTTAAAATGTATATTAATTATTTCGTTAGTCTTTCGTGAGTCGCGTTATGATTTTTCCTTAAATGAGTCTTCTTAATTTAGATGGATACCGCGAAGAAAGAAAAAAGAAAGAAGAAGAACCCTGTGTAACATAAACCTAAACCTAGAAACAGAAACCTAAATTATAAATTTGAGGAAGCACACACTAGGAAATTGTTGACGAAACGCAGAAAGTAAATGTTCAAAACATATAACGAAAAATTTCAAATTCCAACTAATTTAAATAAAGATTTTTCTACATTTATTTATCATTTTGATTTAGTGAGATCTTGGTCACTTTTCGATTGCCCCCCATTAACAATTGCCCCCTATGGGGAGTGGGAGTTGGGAAACACTGCATTAGATAATCAACTTCAAAACAAAAGCTTACTTAGATTTCAATTACGTATTTTTGAATAATTAATCCTCTATAACTAAAAATATACATACGAATCTCAATATTATAATTTAAATTACGCTCGTGTAGCAAAAACAATAATAATTTGCCAATTCACGTGGAATTTCAAGACAAAAAAAACATAATAAGAGGTAAAACGACACGCAGTTTTAAATAGATTCCGTCATTATTTAAATAACTCCTATTAGGAAAAATTACAATCATAAGAAACGCATTTAACTGTATTTAAATTACTAGGAATTTTAAATGGCATTCCTTAGCTTAATGGTTTACCACATGGCGTATAACTTTGAGGACCCGAGGTCACGGCTGAATAAGACAAAAATTTCGGCAAGATTATTAAAGCCGATATATATGTATATATGTCTTGCATGCCCCATTGGAATGTCATATAGGGGACTTTATAATGTTCTATTTTTTTTTGTAAAGTTTGGACATCGTATATCCCAGGAAAGAACTCCACTGAGAGTCAATTCCACAGCTTCCAGTAGCAAAGCAATTACCTAGAGAAGAGGTCTGTAGAAGTCTCTCAGCCGTCAAGTGGGTTACTGAATCTCTACTAATCTTTTCAAGTATCAATCTAAGCAACGCCGCTTTACTTTACCATTATGTTGAGAACACTGCTTTATTATTTACAATAACATTAATAATAATAATCAGAGGATATTATTAGATATGTATGAACACACGATCAAGATAAAATATCTTGCCGGATGTGTTTTCGCTTGCCAACTTGTCGCTTTGAATTTAAACTCAACATTTATATTCTATTTTCAAATCTTTATTGATTACACTAGCTGTTCCACTAGTTTGGTTTCGCATTAATAGATTTTTTTACTTAGCCTACCTTTTTAGTAGCTTCATACCAAGCTATAGTAGAAACTGTTCGCTTATACGGAATAAAAACTTAATGTTATCTCCATATAAACCTTCCTCAGAGTGCAAGAAATAAATAAAAAAAATACTTGAATTGATCGAGTCTTTGAGTTTTGATCTAAGCAACATATTTTACGGTCCATTTTTATTTATATAGATTTATCAACTGTAGCTTAATAATTATAATGGCATGAAAATGCCATCATAGTATCGCTATTTGAGCAAGTCTTTGTGCTAGATAAAATATTGGTAGATTCCTATACACACAGTATATTATCTAAACGTGGACATTAGTCAGCGTTTAGCGTTTAAGATATCACAAATAAAATGTACTAAGGAAATCACCTAGGATTTTCTTATATAAGTTCTATTAAACTAACGACACGTCTGTCTATAAAATTACGTGTTTATGACTTCACTTTAGTAATATTTTAGCTCTACATAGTGGTTATACATCACTTTCAGGACATGTATTTCAATTCTGTTTATGTTTTGTACTTATCCGTATCGAGAAGGCAACCAACATGTCGTAGACCCAAAAATCATCTCGATCAGACACAAAACTAATTTGTATTAATCCTCACAATCCCACAGAACAGTTGACATCGGCCCTGCAGCGCCGCTATTTTAATTAACTAAAATATTATAATTATCAAACTCCGAGACGTAGGTACTGACAACGTAACAAGACGTTATTCAAAACTTGATGGATTGCATTCAAGTTTAAATCGAGTTACCGATATAGGGCATCAACAATAGAAGACAAAAACAATATCGCATGTCAAGAACAAGAATTAAGCCGACCCGATTCGTGACCAGTCTGTATCTAGACCGGAAACCGAGACACGTTTTAAGAGTATTATGACTTACGCGATTGTAATCTGATATTTTCTGTGTAAATTAGGTAATAGGATTGTGTTTCATAGTGGACAAAACTTTTGTTACGCGTTGTGACTTCGTATCGTGATCTGTGGAGGTATTAGACCCAAGCAGACAACCGTGATTAAGTCAGAGTAAAACAAAAGAGAAAAAGAAACATTGCTGAAACGATTCGTTTGATGAGATTTTAAACTAATCGTTTCGTCAACGCGTATTACACTAGGAATGTTGTTGATCAATCAGAACCAAGCGGTACAAGCGGTCGTTTTTCGTTTTACTCTCTCTTCCCGGTGCATAGTTTAAAATTAAGTGTGATGGTGAAAATAAAATAACATTTTCTACGCTACGAAATAACTGACTTAAGAAAACAGAGCGGTACAATATTTTATAAATAGCTTTTTATAGCAGTAGAAATGTAAGACTTAGTCTAATTCTAAGACAACCATTTTTATTTCTATTATTTGTTAAAGGTAATATAAAAAATACTTTCTATTCAATTCAGAATCATTATAAAAGTATTATTCTATTGTCAGCCATCTCATTAATTAAACATAACATCAACGGGAAGCCCGTTATTAAACTGTTATATAATGGCGGAATCAAAATACTAGCCGTTAACATCCGTAACCATTGTTTGCAAATAGGAGATAATACAAGATCAAAGTTGTAGGTTGTAGAAGTTGGTCGTGGTGAAACACTCAAGGCAAAAAATTGCGCGGCCGTTTACCTACCTTATGGACAGATCAAGTGAGAAACACATCACCATTAAAATACGATATAATATCCAATAAAGTTGGTAAAACAGGTGGAGACATAGTCGCTCAAGATCCTGCTTATCCATAAGCTTCCGAAGCCCTCTTTAGGCAATAGTTTTGTTTGACTGTGATTGGTTAAACGGTTCGTTCCGTTTCGCGTGGTTATCGACGATGTCGACCAATTAGAAACAAACGAACCGCAGATAAGTTCTTCTTTTGTTTTACATTCAGACCTTAACAGTTAAAATTACTTATCCTTATTAAGATTATAGATGTAGGTAGGATTATAGAAACAGAACAAATTAGTAATGTTACCACGTAACTTCAACCAGTGATAGTAATTTCGATTTGAAAATTGAGACAGCAACAGTATACCGATATTGGGTTTCGTTTTTGGACAACGTCATTTGCGTTTTGTTGGGAAGTTTAATGCCAGAAAATTATAAACTAAATCGATATTGCTTTTGTACCCCACAAAGGTAGAACGATGATCCAGAAGCAATATTTACGTATGCAAATTAGATTTATTGCAATGTGTGCAGAAAACGCTTATTACAATAATTACAAGAAATAATTACAACACCAGTTTTATCTAATTGTAATATTTCTGCATAGTTAATTGGCTTCATTGTCCGTTGGTGGTGTTGACCGTTTTCTAAACTATGGAAATTTACTTGAAGACTCGAAGATTCGATGGGAATAATTTGATAGAAAACAGCTGACCAATTCGACTTAGGATCCTTCAAGAAAAGAACGTGCCAATTCTTGAAAGTCCGTCAACGCACTAACGAGCCTTCTGGCAATGTGAGTGTCCATGGGCGCGGGTAACATTTAACATCAAGTTTGCCCGTTTGCTTCCTATTACATAAAAAAAATAAAAAATTACTTAAAATAACTACCAAGTAAGTAAATTAAGTTTGTACACAATGTTAGTTACATGAATAACCACGTCTAATTGCAATACAAAACATACGCAATGAATTGCCAACCCCTATTGTCTGGTGTGATCGAGATTTAATTTGATATTAATTCATGTTTCCGACATTTGTACATTAATCATTTTGTAACTATTTGTATTCTAAAACATGAGATACAAAGCTTCAGCTTCGCAACACTTTCTCATTAAAATGTTATCAAATTTAATTAATTAATAAACTTTTAGGTGTTTACTTTAAGAGTTCATGTAAATTTCTGTATGAGTAAGAGTGCCTTGAACATTGTTTACCTTAATAATAATGAATCCATTTCTTCTTCATACACATTATAATAACTATAAAGAAATTTCTTTCTATTTACGCATTCAACATTTAACATCAATAACGGCTGAAGGAAAACATCGCCAGGAAATCGGCTTGCCTAAGATCTAAAAAATCGACGGTGTGTGTCATATACAAAAGGCTGATCACCTACTTGCCTACTAGATTGACTAATAACCATGAAACATATTCGGAAATCTGAGGCCCAGACCTGTAGGTTGTAGCGACACTTATTTATTTTTTCTATGTAAATTTATTAATTTTAATATTCTTCTGTAATTTATGAGATAGCAGAACATTTTATATATATATATATATATATATGTAAAATACATCAGTATGCTATATAAACCAAAGAATTCCATAACACAATAATACGTAACGTAGCACCAAACTACATCTATACTCTAAAGAGTAGGCTATATACAAATACAAACTCGTCTATGCTACATAACCAGAGATCACAGAATCATATAATCAATGGGAGAGTAAGTAAAAACAATAAACTTTCACACGACTCGCTATGGAAAGCGAATCTTACAAGAAACGCGTAAAAATTCACGAGTTACCTTCAAGCAAATTGGCTGTGACAAGTTTCACTCATTTTCGAAAATGTCTATTTGCTATTTTTAATATATAATATACCAGCTTTCACTAGGTCCGTGTTGTTTTTAACAATATGTTATACGATAGCGACGGTCCGTCAGACTGGAAAAACATCAACAGCACTCTGCTATACACAGCAGTAAGCAGGGATCACACTAGACGCGTCACGTACTTAAAGAAGGTATATGTTTTGTATCTTACTTATAATAGAATTCAATCCAACCTATGACCCGGGTTATATACTCTGCTAAGCCACAAAGCCAACAGGCAATATTAACAAAAATAACAGTTTGTTAATATTATAAAATGCTAGCAAAATTTGGTTGACACACCTGTGCTTCTTTCGATTACGTGAAGCCGCATATAACCGCTGAGCTTTAGCTTGCAAGAAACAAATAAATTTTCCAAGATTTAGTCTATTAAGAATGATGGATGTTAAAGAAAATACCTAGTTGATTACGTCAATTACCTCGTCCTACCACAACAAACAATGCATGCAATCATTTTTATCAATTACGACGTGCGCAAACAACTTTTTTGCAAATGCACATATATATGTAAATTATATGTAATAACAATCTCGCCATAATCACTTGAATTAATTAGACTTTTATAATTTCAAATGTTATTTGAGTTATTGTTATTAAATGGTTGTGATTTGACATACAGGACTAACTTAATATGTTCCCCATGTTGCTGGCCACGCCAATAGACAAATTTTACAAATTTAGTTCTTTGTTTATAATATGTTGATGTTCGATGCGTGTTTTTCTATAGGATAGAGTGCAAACGAGACTACGGGATAAAAGGGCTGTCATCGCAGCCCATGGACATCCAAAAATTTGATAATTGGTCTGATTGGTTGATCTTGTCAACTTCTTTTGCACTGAATGCTGTAAGTGCTTACATAAAACCTTTTTTACGTGTTTATTAAACTCATTCAAACCGTCATCACTAATAAACTTTTCCACGAGACTTGTCAATAACAATTAATAGTACATGGGCTTTAGACACGAACCTAGAGCAATTACGTAAAAGATCTCCGTTTCCAAGAAGGGTATTAAAAGTTGACAGATTGTTCAATTTACTTCTCATAGCATAAATGTGGGAATCGCGCTGTTATATGCAATGATTAATTATCAACGCGATTAACTCTCTAACTACTTATATATGAACTGCGCATTGTAAAGGGCTTAAACGATTTTGCCTAATTAAAATGTATATAACACAAAGCTGTTTAACTAATACATCAATCGTTATATGGCAAAATATACTAGGGAGTTAGTGGTTCCTTCATAGCATACCTAGTGATGAATTCGATTCAATCCATGATTGTCTGAGATTGGCCGAGACAGCCGATCGACTACGTGCTATAATGTGCACTTGACACTGCAGCATTTAATAGTCAAATCTTGTTAATATGCTAAGAAAACTCAATATGTTTCAATACAGTTCAGTCCTTTCGATGATTTAAAAAATTCCCACCCGTACACATACAGCACCTACATACTTTTTACATATATATAGTAAATAAATAAATCAGTGGCGATACAACATTTTCTGTGCCTCAGATTTCTGTATTCACGATCTTTTGTCAATCTAATAGACGAATAGGTGAACAGCCACACACGCCGTCGACTGTTTGGGTCTAAGGCAAGCCAGTTTTCTCACGATGTTTTCCTTCACCATTCGAGCATTTTTGAAATGCTCACAATTAAAGAAAGTCCATTGGTGCACAGTTGGGGATTGCACCTACGACCTTAAGAATGAGAGTCGCACGCCAAAGCCACTAGGCCAACACTTTTCTTTGATAAATGTGTAGGTAAAAATACCTATTCATATTCACGATCATTTCACGAATGCTTATACCGTTAAAACGTGTCAACTGTCAATATGTGGCGATAAGTGTACTATACTTGTCAAAGCCTGCTAATTTGTCATATTGTTATCCCAATGTATAATACCGCCTACACGAATGTGATCTAATTTTTACACCAGTCGCAATACCGGTTAAGTGACTTATGTTAATGTAACATGTTTATTGTTATATAGTTGAAATTATGCTTCAAGGTTTCAAGTAGGCACAGCAGAGCGGCTTATAGATATATCTACTAATATTATTTCTTCTATTTCTCCTTCGAAAGAGGATGTACAGGACGTCAAAAGATGACGTAATGGAAGTAGCGGAACACATAAATGTTATCCCAAGACTTTCAAATAATATGGAGGAAGCTTTTCCCCTCAAAGAAACCATACAAATACTAGAACACTAACAAAACTAGCCTTCATTGTTAGAACTTATACTAACACCGCTTATACTTATATTAATCTATACACTGTATAATATGTTGTATGTATAAATTAAAAAAAAGCTTTATAATAATCTACTAATAAATATAAAAAATGTATTTAATTAAAGAACAGAAGCCCGCTATTTAACTATGATATAAAGGTTTAAAAGTATCCTAATAACGGAAAATAACCATCATAAAAAGATATTAAAACTATTATTAAAAAAAACTGTATACGTACAAAAACTTAAAAGGAAAAACTGCGTATGACCCACAGAAAACGGGAATTGAAAATTCCACATTTGCCAAGACAAGTAAATATTATAAAGAAAGCCTAATACAGATTAAAATTATACTAAAACCTTTCGTCATTTCATCAGCTATATAATTCGTTCTTTATATGCTCATGATGGGCGTAGTCTAGCACGATCCTGTCATTAACTGACCATTATGAATGTTTGAATGCACGTTTCATTTGTCTTACTTAATACCATTGTTTGAAAATATCATTGTATTTGAGAACACCAATTTTCAGTCAAATCGGTTTAGCCGTTTTTGAGTTATTTATATATATAGTAACTTACACGTCTTTCTTTTATAGATATTTAGATTTAAATGTAAGTAATAAACAGTTTAACGATTGCATACGACATACATATGCATTTTATAATAAACACTTGGTAATCACGCTATTTGAATTATTTTCACATTAGGCTACATTATCATAATTCCAAAACTTTTAGATATCGCCATTGCCATCTCTTAAAACTACGTGGTACTTAATATTTAATATCTAACAGTACTTTATAAAGGTTACGGCTTTCAAATTAAATAATTCTATACAGAAAAATATTTTTTACTTACGCTTACGATAATATTATAGAACAGTGTATATTCTGTTTTATTTTGTGATTTATGTTTGTTTTAAAATGCGAGTTTAAACTCTTTTGAACCCAACACAATTAAGCAACATAAGCCCGAAGTCATAAAATAGATAAAAAATATTATTAATAATTATGTGGCAACTTCAGCAACTACAGAAAAACAAATTTAACTTCTGATTAAAATTAAAATCGATTTTCAATAGAAATATCTATGAATCGAGAATATAGCTATAAATATTTTCGTGAGGTTGTGTACAAAATAGTATATATAATTTCACTTAATTAAATAATAGTATGACGATATAAAACGCCTAATGGTCGTGTTTTTCAAACAGCTATATATATGTTTCTTAAGTAAATATTGCGATATCAGATGCGCACACGGCACAACCTTGCAAGGACACATCTCACGTTGCCCACGTAATTAATCGTGACCAGGTGCAACTTTTTGCTGACGGATTCATCTTCAATTATATTTGCCAGTTCATATTTACTTAGGTACTCAATGTTAATCATTTATCAGGAAACAAACAGATTTAGTTACAGAAAGAGGAATACGTATCCTATAAATTTTACAGAATATAATAATTGACAACCATAACAACAGACGAGAGAACAATATTGAACATTGAAAAAATTTGTTTGTGGGTAATTTCTGCAGCGCGGGAAGTAAGGTACAGAATAGTTAAAGAGTCGTACACATAACCAAAATGTTATTTTCTAAAGAACAGATGGATTTTTAAAAACATGCTATGTTTGTTGAGGGTATTTACACACAACCATTGCAAGTATGTAAGGGATTAATTGTTTTATTTTAAAATATACAACATATAGATTGTTTCTAAACTAATAGGCTTTCTTTCTTTCGTTCAAAAAAAGTTTTGTGCGGTCGTCATTTGGCCATTAAATTCCGATTCCGAGGAGAACTGCTTTATACGACCAACTGTTCTGTACGGCTGAAGCTTGGACAATTAAAGAAGATACACGCCGACGCTTAGAAGAATTTGAGATGTGGTGCTATCGTCGCATGCTTTGTATAAGCTGGATCCAGAAGGTAGGAACGAGTTGGATGGTCTAAAAAACTTCTGCAGAACATTAAACAACCGAAATTTGCGTACCACGAGCCACGTGTTGCGTCATGTCCGGTACCACCTCGTTCAATTAATTACAATGGGTAAAATCCAGGGTAAACCACGTGTTGGTAGAGGGAAGAAATCATGGCTTCGCAACGTTAGGAATTGGACGGGTATTGCGACTGCGGAAGAGATGCTGCATCTAGCACAGAACCAGACCAGAAGCTTTGAAAGACTGACGGCCAACCTTCAGTTTGGAAACTAATATCCGGATTCTGTTGTGGGTGGTTCATGCGAGGACGTGTAATACTCTACTACTGTAAGCAGTCGAACCGTCGAATTGTGCAAATAATTTAATAATTAGCTTATTTTTTTTTATTATGCCTCTTAAAGAGATGCTCTGGTAGAATTCGAGAGCAAACCCGTAGCAACTCTAACGCCGGCTCGTAGGTACTACCCAAGGTGGTTTTAGCTTTGCTCACGTAGTCACTGAAAAGCGGGTGTCTAGTTCCACACACCCCTGCTTGCGAGGTCAGGAAATGCGCAGAAGCATTTACACCTTGGATATAAAAAGGGCTGTTACATAGATGGTGTACGTTCCATCCTACATTGATAATTTTGTTTTTATAGAAAAGGGGGCAGACGGACAGGAGGCTGACCTGTTGTTAAGTGATGCCGCCGCCCATGGGCTCTCTCAGTTCCAAAGGGTACGCGAGTGCGTTGCCGGCCTTTTAAGAATTGCTAGCATCATCAAGGTAACTACCTTATTAACAAATATATTATTAAAGCACAACAAAATAAAAACATATTATTTGATAGCTATTATTCAGGAGTCAGGACTCCATTGTATCTCTATAAGTACTTTGGTTTCTCTTGAATAGCACTTAATTTGAACCTTAACTGAAGTCGATAATTAGTCTGAATTGAAATATCGTCAATTTCCTGTGAGACCGGAATGTGTAACTAGTGTAATAACAATAGGAAGTGATTAGGGGTACTTAAGGTGCGGCGACAAAGCCTCGCCCAATCAATACAATTGCATCGTTAATCATAATCACATAATTCAACATTAATAGGCCTAATAGATTGTTTCTTGTAAGAAGCGGCACATGAATTTGCGCATCCCCTGCCTCCAAAAGTAGCACGGCTGTGTGTGACACACATCAGTCTCAGACTGGGTGATCAATACCCGCTGAAACCACCTGGGGTAGTTCCTACGAGGCCACGTTATGAAGTCTCCGGGGTCGCTCTCGCATTCTATCAGGGCCTCGACAGGTTAACTATTACGCTCCCTGGTACATTCGCAATTACGACCTCCATCAGGACCTTAATGTAGAGGACGTCACCACATTAATAAAAAAAGACTGCTGGAGCACACGAACATAGGCTCCACCATCACGTGAATGTCAAGGCTATTCAACTCCTTGACACCAATGACCTAGTGAGAAGATTGAAAAGGATAAAACCATTCGAACTAGTGAATTAGTGTTAATGTACTTTAATATTAAGTGCTAAACAGTGAATGAAAAAAATATATATATTGAACACAAGAACAGAGTGTCTTCTCTTTAATAGAGACTATAAGTAGTGTTATTGGACACTAACTTATGATAACAATCCTTTTTAGTAAATTAGGTTAGACTTAAATTACTTATTAGTCTTAAGTTAGGCTAGATCGTAATGTTCCATGATGTCGTAGTAAAGACACATGTATATTTAAAAAAAAACTTACGCTCAAAACCTCTCGGTCAGATCTCTTCCTATTTTCATCTCGTTTTGTCCTAGAGCGCTCTATCTTGTTCTACCTACATATTAGCGAATTGACAAACATATTTTGTGGCAGGCATGACCACTATAACGATAACCTATTGCTATACAAATTCGATTGACGCTTTCAACATAATATATTAAAATTCACTCCAGTGATAATGAAATAACTAAATCAAGAAGAAATATGGCGATAAGGCCATAGCTATTTTGAATAAGCTTTTAGTCTAAAAACATTTTAAAACCCACTTATGACTTTGAAGTGTCACCTACTAATCTGCATTGAACAAAACCTACATGAGTTTATTATAGGGCTCTCTAATATAAGATTTGTCATTTTACCTTCTTCTAATACAACCCTTTTGAGATTCCTAATGGCATTTAAGTACCAAAGTAAAAGGCCGGAGAAAGACGTACCAATTATGGTACCTTTGCAAATAGGCAGTCTCTTATTGTATCGGTCGCTTACCATAACCAACAAAGCACTATAAAATTCTACTAGCATACTAGTTCTATGTAAACGTAGTATAATATAATATTGTAGGTTTTATTTTTTTTGAATTTTATTTTCGGCCTCTAATTTTCCCTTATGTTTAAATGTTACATGTCATTTGTTATTCCAAACTTTAACTTGTTTATTTAAACAATATCAAAATAATTATAGCTTCAGTTCATTGACTTATACGTTTTACAAATACAGTAATCTCACGTATAACACGGCAAATTGGTTTCGCGTTATAGGAAACGCGTTGTAGGAATATTCTCACATAATGCGCTTGGTTTTTAACTTGTTTAACGATCTCGTTAAAGGGGATTTATATCGAATATTAAGAAAAATCTTATGAAGGAAATATGTGCGTACCAATACCAATCATAAACGTCACAGTGTACAGAAATATAACGTGTGCAATCCCCGCGTTATATGAGGGTATACCCGCGTTATACGAGGAACTTAAGTTCCGTAATATGAAAATGCGTTATAAGAGTACCGTGTTATAAGGGGTTTTTTGTTCTATCCTCCTTATTATCCTAAATTCATTTTTAAGAATCCCCTCAACGCTAAAAGCTTGATTTGACATAAATAGACACTTAAAAATACATACAAAATCCCAAATATGAACAATTAGATGCAAGCTATCATTAATTTCATATTGCAATGCATATCCGCGTTCTTAGTCCCTTAGTAATATCCGTGATCTAGACGTTTGAACGAGATCATTCTGTATTTATCGTTAGCCTTGAATAACTTGTCTCTTTGCCTCTATAAATATACTGTTTTATAACTCCATACATGCATTTGAGACCAACGACTCACCTCGGGATTTACACGAAATATTGCATAACGAAACGCATTAAAATGTTTTGATTTTAATATATATCCTTATAATTTAAGCTTCCAATTTCCTACTTCCTGTACTTCGAACAATGTGTCTGTAAATTGGACTGCGAAAAATATATAGCAGAATAAAGTGGCATTATTATGAAGGTCCGTCTCGTCCTTCTGATACCAGCGAGTCATGTTTTTATTATTTTTGCAATATTAAAGTTTTTTAAACAAACGAACTGTTTAAGATTGTCCATAATTACCGTCGACTAATTGCATTTGAAAAAAATCTACCAATGTATAGCATAACTATATGTATAATTTTATGCTACTCCACACATACCATTCATAAGCCCACAAAGTCGCACGACCTTGTATGAACTGTGAGTACTTTTATGTTCGTTTATCTTAAGTAATCGTCTACCCACTCCTTTGTATTATATTAATTGTATTTATTAGTAATCCTAATGGATTTTCGTACATATCTATATTCAAATAAAAATTCGTTTTATTTAAAAAGCAATATACTTCTGAGAATCTCATAAACTAAACGAAATTAATTACGACGATTATTAGATAGTAGATAGCCATGTGTGATTTCGTGAAATTAAATAAACAAAACAATAAAGACGATAGGTAGACAATCAAACTGCCATAGATTTAGAAAATCATATAATCATAGACAATGAAAGGAAAATACATACTTAGTCACTTAAAACATAAATAATTTCACGATATTTCGCAATCTTCACCGTTTATTAGACATGCCGCTAACTTTAGTTTTAGTATTATCATTTGTTGAATACAAATTCATTTAACTACGCAATATTCTTTTGCGAAGTAACGTATAATATGGGAATCTTAATATAACAGCTTTGTTATACTTAAGCTCCTAGACGTCAAACGAAAGACGGCACGACAGCACGTTTCGTAATATTGTGATTGGTTAATTCAAATTCAAAATGCGTCACGTGCCTGTGATTGGGCTATTGTTCTGGTATATTTGTTGATACTGTCCATTCGTTTTATATTCCGAGCCCTTAACATTATTTTTCAAAGTAACGTTGCGAAAAACAGCTTAGTTTAACATTTGACAAAGATTTCCGAAAAAGTTCCAATGTGTATAGCAAATAGTTTGCTAACAATAAATGCAATTCCATATAATCAACCAATCAAGTGCTAAACAGTGGTAAGTGAAAAAACACTAGAACCTAAGAACAGAATGTCTTCCCTTTTATAGAGACTGTAAGTAGTGTTATTGGACACTTTCTTATGTTAAATATCCTTCTTAGTAAATTAGGTTAGACTACAATTACTCATTAGTCTTCAGTTAGGCTAGATCGTGTTCCATGATGTCTCAATAAAAGACACATGTATTAAAAAAATATAATCAACCCGTTCTCGAACAATATTTCCCAAACTAAGTCATCACAATCACAAGCTATACCCTTTTATGTAGATCACGAAAGCGGTTTATAAGCAACAGATGCCGCCAAAATAATTACAAGAGAATGAGACACCGTCCACAGATCAACGCAGGCGCATGTCACGATTTCTAACAAAGCCTTACTGGGTCAACGACTTGACGTGAACCTTGAAATATTCTAAGACCGCGCATGTATATCTGACCCATTTTCACGTGAATTTACGATACTATATTGCGACACCAGTGATCTCTTTCAATAGGCTATAACGCACTACGAATGCTTTAGTAAGGCTTAGAACGTATTTTGTATGACAACCAAGTTCATTTGAAGTGTTCGCAAAGTATTACTTTAAAAAAGGTAATAAATAGAATTGATAGTTAAAACAAGCAATTTTTTTTTAATAATAAAAAAAAATACATCGTAACCATGGTGAGAGAGTATGTTACCATGCTTACGATATATTGGTACATGGTGCCGAGTGCAAAACATAACCAACAGGGCATGCGTTATAAGAGACATAAAGACTAGCGGAAGATAGTAGTGTATTTATTACCATTGTGACCAATTTTTTTAAATACATCATAACCATGATGAGAGTCTGTTACTCTGTGACAGACTCTCATCTTTGGTTACAAATTAATAAATTAGTTTAAAAAACCCAATATAATAAGACTAACCAAAATAATGTACTTTAAATTCTGAATAATATAAATAGTATATAATTTAAGTACTAATTAGTACATAAAACGAAGGGTTAGACTTGGCAAAAACATTAAATTCGTCATTGCAGTGTTGCAGCTGTCACTGTCTGGATTTGCTATGCAAGTTATTAACGCAATCTGATTAAAATGTTCATAATGATACGCAAATGTAAACAACATTAATATTTAAATGTAAATTGAAATGTCCACGATTCAGTGGTACACAGCACTGAAATTGGCCTATTTTGCCGGCGCAATTCCTTTTCCTTGATGATATTATTTCATATAAATAAGTATCCATTTAAATAAAAATGAATCGCAAAATATGTTGGTAAGCTCAAAACTCAAAGACGGTTGTACCAATTCGTTTCTTGAACTCTGGGGAAGGTTTTGTGAAAAGAAAAAATTGACAGATATTACTACTAAGGCTAGTTTTATTTAGTACTTATCAATATTTTCAATGATATGTAGCTACTAAAAAGTTAGGCTAAGTAAACCAATCATATAATTGCACAACGAAGTTCGCAGGGGCAGCTAGTAGGTAATATAATAAATTGTCTCGTAAAAATGAAACTTGTTCTCAAACCGTACATTTTATTTATTTTTAATAATCATTATTGCTAGTCATTGTCATATTTAAAATCTTTATATAAATATAAACCTTCTGTGCGGGTTTGTAAAGAAAAGTCCTTCTAAAATCTAATTCGATTTCGATGCTATTTTTTGTATATTCAAGCTGACTAGAGAATGGATTAGATTTACAACAAGATGATTTATTTTGTATTCAGGCGTGTCTATAGGACCACGTCTGTCGGGTCCGTTGGTATATCATAATAAATATTTCTCCAACATAAGTTTATTGCTCACATAGAAAGAGAAATCAAAATAGCATTTCCCAGATTAGAACGTCCAAATAGTGGGTAGTGTAGGTAACATGTTGACGAACGTCAATAAAAAAATCAAGATTCAAATGTAGATAGCAGTGCAGTTTAAGAACTCGCTAGAAACTAACGCAGGCCTAACCACAGAGCAGTGCTCTGTAAGACATAATTTGTGTATTCATACAGTCAAAGACATTTAGCCTTTGTTGCATATCATTATAATATCAATGGAATGACTCACGTCAGTTTCACTTCACAAAGGTTAGCACCTACAAGCATCGGGAGGCACCTTTACACCAGTCTAATAAATCTCATAACTTTATTGCACATAATACCATTTACAAGGTTAAGAAAAATACAATAACATATAGTGCAACGGACCTTATTGTTTATAAATGATTTCATTCAGATAACTTTGATATATCATCTTGATTATTTGACTTTTTTCTTAATTTAATGTATAATTATACTTTTAATTAGACAACAACGTTTAATACATTTAAACTAATGATAGTTTCGTTTTATATAAACAATATACACAGGGTTCAATATTATTTACTTCTTTAAACTATTACAAATTCGATACAATAAACAATTTAATGTGAACTATTTTTTATTCATAAAAAGGGCAAACGCGGATCCGTTAATAGCAGTAACAAACCAATGCTTGGGTTTAATAAATGAATTATATTGGTAGCATTTCAACTACGGTGCTAAGTGTACCCTAGTCAGTATGCAGAAAAAGGTTACTATATATTTAATTTGCTTAAAAACTCTTTACTCTTAATGAAGGACTTAGTACAGCTGTAAGGCAAGTAAACTTGTAACACATTCATTCATTCAAAAAGCAACATGATGGATGCAAGTTGGCTGTCCAAGCAAATGAATCAGTAATGTCTGTAGTTGAAAAACATGCGACAGTATTACGCCGTTATCAATAAGTTATGTCAACAAAAGTTTAATGTTGTTTTTGTTCGATACGAAAAGATACTAATGAGTTTCTTCATCATTTAGAAGATTTTTTTAACTTACAGCAACATATGCATTTTTTTAGATAATTAATATTGGTTATCAACAACAACACCTAATTTGCTTCTTTTTCTTTTTAAATAAAATAAAAATTATAAAACAGTGGCGCCCAACCCAAGGTCTGATCCTCAGATTTCGTGATCAATAGTCAATCTTATAGGCAATTAAATGATCAGCCTCCTGTGTCAACCACGCCGACGACTTTTTGGGTCAAAGCAAAGCGGTTTCTTCACGATATTTTCCTTCACCGTTCGAGAGAATGTTAAATTCGCACATAAAAAGAAAGTCCATTAATGCATAGCCGGGGTTCGAACCTACGAACTCTACGAGCTCTAAATCGTGTAAGAAAATATTAATTTATCCAAATAATAAAGAGAAACATAAAAAAGTGAAACTCCACTACAGCGTCAATACGTCCCCTAGGTATACATTTGTTCGGTTAAATAACTCCCAAGAGCCTGATTCATATTTAATATACATAATTAAATACCTTCTACTTCATCCAACTTATCCTTTGTTCGACACAAACTTATAACGAAACCTTGCAAAAGAACGTAAGACTACTACTAATGTACACCCACGTAGATGTTATTGACCCGAAAAGATCTCTAACAAGCAATTTTGCGAGCGCTGCTGAGAAACCAGCTGCCAGCAGATCTGGCGACGCAAATGGAAATGAATAGCCCATACACTCCGAAGGGATCATATTTTCAAGCAGACGGTTAATTGGGACCCGCAAGGAAAGCGGAAGCGTGGTGCAAAGAGCGAAGTGAACATGTGGACGCCCTCTGTTCCATCTAGGGGTTACAGGGTATCAAGTTAGTAAGATGTAACATACGTTTTTTTATGTATTGTATAAATGATCTTAATATAAAGGAAGTTGGTATGGTGGAAACACAAACTGTACACAGTTTTTCCACCAGGAAATCGATCATATTTAAATCATTAACATATATACTAAGGCCAGTGACATATAAACTAAAACATACAACTATCAAACCACTAAAATTGCACGTAAAACGTCATAAATCAATTGAAACAATGACGCACCATAGATAGCCGATGCAAGAAACCTGTTCCTGTCGAGAATTCTCATTCGAATACGGGATGAATTATATTCGAATATGTTTTAAATTACGATGTCTGATTAGTATCATTTTTAATTAAAATCATTTTAATAAAACAAAGGTACTTTTTGATACGCTCATAGGAACCCTGTCGAAATATAAATAGCCATAGGTTATATCAATTTCACAGAACTAAAACTTTGATTAACCACTAATCAATATGAATAATGTGAATATCACGACTCGGAAAGGGAACGTGAGTTAAAGTTCATTCACCAGTCGTCCATTACTATTCTGTATTCGGAACAAACCATAGAGGCACGTGTAATTATGATTAGCATATTTGCTATCACTATTAGCACTGATATTTATATGAACTTTCAAATTAACTATTGCAGTTACCTTACAGTCTACTACCGCTTTAGTCAGAATCGAATCTTGGGCATGAACATTGAACATAATTCTAGGCAAGTCGGCACGAGTTATGGTTCTTCAAATAAGGTAAAAATTTATTCCCTAGTATTTTATAAATATATTAACAAAACTAAAACATATGAGTTAGTAAATGTAAACTTTCAAAAGTAAGTGACACCCCAATATATACTTATATGACATTTATAACGGCAAATATTTCCGTTGAACCGAATAGTCTGTTAAACGCAAGAACTCGTTACACTACCCACATGTACACTTCTAATTGCCGTATTCGTTATAATGAAAACTGCACGGTAAAACGACTATATTGGCCAAACCGAGTTTAGAATTATTTCCTACAAAACGGTGATATAAATACTGTATTTCAGAGTATGTTCGGGGGCAAGAAAAAAAATTGTAGTACAAGAAATAAAGCGTAAGCTTTTAATATGTATATAATTTAATAACATAAGAATCTATAATTGGTCAATAATTTAAATGCAAAAGTTATGAGAATTTACAAGAACTGAATAGCTTTAACGCTTATTAATTTATTAACGTAATGTTTCTGAATCAGTAAATAGGCGATCAGCATAGGAAAACTAGGATTTCCATATAAAAGTCACTGAATAAACCACATTTTCTTACACACTTATAAACGGCATAGATCTCTAGCAATGAAATTTAAAAACAAGGCTTATGTAATTACGGAGATGACCAGTTGCGCCGGCGCATCCGGATACTGGTCAAGTTCACGGTCCATCTTTGTAACTGGCGTTGTTATCGGCTAATCTTTATATGTTAGTCTTCTTGAAACAAGCCTATTAACATACATATAATATTAAAGCCTTTTTTTATTTCTGTGACCATACAATAATTTTAAATATAATACAACACAATATAAAACATTTGGTTTACAGTGTTTCCTGGGAAACGTTGGCCTCTTCTAGCTCTCTCTTCTTATTTATATCCTGGGGACACTAGTCTTTTTTTTTTTAGGTAATAGCAGGCAAACGGGCAACTGGCTCACCTGATGTGAAGCGATACCGCCGCCCATGGACAGTCACATTGCCAGAAGGCTCGCAAGTGCGTTGCCGGCCTTTCAAGAATTAGTACGCTCTTTTCTTGAAGGACCCTAAGTCGAATTGGTTCGGAAATATTTCAGTGGGCAGCTGGTTCCACATAGTGGTGGTGCGCGGCAAAAACTGCCTTAGAAAACGCTCAGTTGTGGAACGACGGACGTCGAGGCAAAATACAATATACCATTTGTATTTTGCCTTGACGTGCGATAATGAAACTCAGCTGCGGGTATTAGACCGAACAACTCTTCTGAACACTCCCCATGGTAAATGCGGTAGAAGATGCAGAGAGATCAAGCCGCACGGAAAGTGATTGGTCGTCAACGATTCGAATCGCTCTTCGTTGAATACGGTCAAGTGGAAGGAGCTGGTACTGGGGAGCTCCCGCCCAGAGGTGAGAACAGTATTAAAGACCCCGTTATTTGCAGTTCATCCCTCCATCAACTATTATTAACTATTTAATATTATTTTTCTTTTCCCTTCTCGGGGCTACCATGCAGTAGTGAATCTTGTCCATTCATTACTTACTCTTGTCTTGTCTTGTCTAAATGCCAAGTGAGTTGCCAGGCGAGGCAGGTCGGGACAGCTAGACTAAAAGTATTTAAAAACCCTTATTTTATTGCTTAATATATCTTACTAGTATAGGTAGGTACTATGTTTACATGTTTCTATTGTACAGTCAAGACTACGTTAATATGAAACTTTCTTAATATAACTTATCATCCCCTGACAATCGGCATATTTATCTATACTAATATTGAAAAGAGAAAGGACTTGATTGTTTATTTGCATTGAATAGGCTCCGAAACCACTGGACCAATTCGAAACATTATTTCACCATTAGTACCCTACGATTAACATAGGCTATACCTAGACTATTTTATTAGACATCAATGTCTAACCATGTTTAACAAATCAAAACATATTTTTGCGCCATTTACCAAGAAAAGCTTTAGTCTATAGAACTATGACTGGTTTGATGCGGTTGAAACCACAAAGCACTGCTAGTGCTATTTATACTAAAGTGATATCAGAGATACTAACAGTAATAGAGGTATATGGAAAATAGTATTGCAGTACTCTATCTAATAATAACTAACTATAATTATCTAATACAATCAATGATTTAAATAATCCAATAAGAATAATACAAAAGACACAAATTTGGTACTAAATTATATGCAGATATGTGACCTTGCTACTTAATTTAATTCTATACTTAATTTAATCATAAACATATAGAAACGAGAACATTAATTTCATCACCAGATGTTCGTAAATCACATAAATCATGAAACGTCAATTCACGGATCTAAACATCTCTGGAGTCTACATGTATCCGTTATAACGCATCCAATATTGTTGGTATCTTAAAAATATATAAAGAGAAAAGCAAAATACTACCTAAAAAATAATACTAAAACAAAAGAAGATACTTATTGTAAAGCAATAGGATTTCATGAAGGAGCAATAGACAATCAAAGTTCTTTAAAATTAAAATAACATACACACAAACAATAAATTTAACTTCAATCCCACACGAAGCCAGCATATCACTAATCACATATTACCTAAAATCAGAACCAAATATGGTCGCACAAATATAACTTATTTCGGAGCGAGTCTTTATAGCTTACCTCTTGAGGTACGGGATGGATCCGTTTCGAAAACGCTTTGGCTTAAAAATAGCGTACGCCGGTATACTTTACTTTACATATTTCTAATATAGTTCTTATTCTCTTGAAAATTTCATGACAAAACTTAAGAAAGAAAGTTATTTATTATTTGATCGATCCGTATACGACGATTCCATTTGTATGAACTTTAATTTATAATCATTTTTATACATTACCCCATGAACCTACATAGAGCACATCACGTGCATCTACTCACAACTTGTTAAAATTCCACAACAGTTTGACCCCAGGTCAAAGACATGTCCGGAACAGTATCATCAAACAATCAGCATCCTGCCTGCGGTGATCTTCGAGTCAAGTTCACGGCGACCGAGTTGCGCCGGCGCCGCTTCGGTGACCGTACCATCTATTGACCTAAACACGCCGTGGCCGACTTCTCTGGCATTGAGAACGTTTATACATTTCGCAATAACAATTTGCGTGAACTATGATACGTTGGGTAATTTAAGTAAAGAGATAACCACGATACTGAGTAACCTTGAAATAGATAAGAAACTACAAATGACTTCCTGAGGCATATTGAACTACTAACCACAGCAAATACATCCTATGATGGCGTTATGGTTGCATGATAATTAAAATGCAAAAAAGCCAGTAATAATATACCAAACGACATCCAATAATAATATGAATCTAAAATAATAATATGAATCTAAATAAAGTCGTTGAGAAAAAAATATTACCATTATACGCAAATTCTTTAAAGCATTAAATAACAAGATTCCTTAACTCCAACCGTCACCGCCTACGCAGGAGTTATTTAGACGTCCTAAAAAATACCTGAACCTGATTGCACTTGACTTATACGATCACATTAATTCATGCCGAAATGGCAATACCACTTAATGTTGTGGTCTTTAATATTAACAATGAATATGCAAGCAAAATGGCGATAGAATTCCACTGCCATTGTTAAGATTAGAAACCGATCGAGCGAAACGTTATGAGGGTCACACGACCGCACCTTTTGTCTCTAAATTACATTTTGTTTTCTTCTGTCTGGTATTCCCCATAACCCAGTATTGACCTCGCAATAAATTTTCGATTTGAAGTACAATGCAGACGCGGTATTCAACAAGGATAGAGTGTAAATCGATTCTTGGATATAAAACTGACATTTAAAAAAAAAACAAGTTTGGGGGAATTAATGTATACCATTAAAATATATGTTTGGCTTATAATTTAAATAAGACCACTTTAACCAGATACACATTAAATAACAGCTCGACAATAAAACATGGATCAAGTTTACAAGGAGTAACATTGGAGGCATTTTTATTACTTCGCTTCATTAATACAACTGACAATTCTACGTCCTACGAATCTTTTGTGCAATGGAGAACACACAGCGATCAGTGTCCTTGACGTACATATAGATTAATATGTCCACATAACGCGATCTCGTGCGATAATGAATTGAAAAAATTATGACACAATAGGTGACCTCTATTTTATAACATTCACGTAATTCAAATCGAGTGGGTCAAATCGATAACGGTATCGAATAGTGTGATATGCTGATGTCACGCATCTCGAATAATCATTTATATTTCAAGGTATTCCAAGGTAAGCGAGCGCATTGACAGACGGGTGATCAATCATTTCGGATTATATATCAATCAAAGTGTTAATTGGGTATAACATGCCCTATTCACATTTGCATCACGATCGATTTTACATGCATAAAACACTAGTTAAGTCTAAAGCCAAAAGTGCGTGTGAACGTGTTAAGTGGTACGAAGTTTAATATGACGAAGGTAATCAAATGGATCGTTGTTGAATTACGCATTTAATTCACACAATTTACAATAATTTTATCCTGGTTACATAAAATGTGGTGTTAATGTCTCCAGTGTAACTACCTACACTGAAGTGTTTTCGAACCAATTCGACCGAGAGTCCTTCAAAAAAAGGGCGGCAACGCACTCGCGAGCCCTCAGGCATTGGGTCTCAATTGGCGATGATATCACTTAACAATCGGTGAAGCTCCTGCTAGTTTACCCCTTATAAAAAAATCCAAAAACTCCTTATGCTCTTGTTCTTATCGTAACTTTAAATATAAATCCAAGCTATTAACTATTATAACATATCTCACGATAATCTAAATGTTACATCATCACACACGCTGCAGGAAATCCTATACCACCAGTAAATGCTTTACACAACAGCAAAACTTTGCTTAATAACTTATTAATTTTAATTGACTTTATACGTATTATAAAGTGATCATATAAATTTCCCTAACCTACAAATTAGGAAAGAAAGTAATTTTTCTGTGTTTGCCTCAATAGGTAGGACTTTGCCTTTTAATTGCTCTGTATGCCCAAAATAATTGTATTTGATTTATTTTTAAGCATTATTCTTCTTTTGGTGCATCTCCGTTACTAGAGTTTGACCGTCAGTCTTGTGAAGCGGCAACCACAATGCCGCAACTCTTCCGCAGTTGCAATAACCATGCACTCCCTAATTGAAGGTGGTAGCGAGCGGTCGTGGCGCAACACGTAGCTAGCACGCAACAGGTACGCAACATTCCGTTGTTTGATGTTCTCCATAAGTTTTGTCAACATTACAAATCGATTAAGAACTTTGTCATTAGAGACAGGATCCAGCCTATGTCTACTATCTTCTTTTATTGTCCAAGCTTTACAGCCCTACAGATAAATTGGCCATATGTAGGAAGGACAAAGGAGCTCGAACTTGCAGTTTTAATGGTCAAGTTTTAAAATAATCAAACTCTTGATCAACGGACAGTGGTTAGAATCGAAATAAAGCTTCGAAATGATTCATATTCCACTTCAATAATAATCATCAGAATAGTTTGGCCAGGCTCGTATCAATTATGTGGGACAATCATCTTTACTCTTAAATCATGGTGACATTAACAGCCGAATACAATTTTGGTTTGGCACGTCTTACGATGGTTCATCAGAAATAAAGGCTCAGACACAATAACGCAGATGGACCTAATAAAACGAGGGTGTAGATCGTGCTTGCAATCGTATACGTAGTTATAACAATAAACAACTTCCTTGAAAAGAAAAAAATGTGCCTTTAAAAAATGTAAAATTATAGTGCTTATATATATAGTTGGCTCTTCAATATATTATACATATATTATAAAAACATTGTACCAACAAACATATGTTAAATGTATTTTTATATTTAGTTTAGTGATAGTTTATGTTCGGTATTGTATTTCTTTATTTATGTTTGGGTTGTCTGGAAGAAACTGCATTTAACAGTAAGACCGCCCAATTACATCCTTTGTAATTTATTTATTTAATTATATTTATCCCGTGTTTACTGTGATATAAATAAAGTGTTTATTATAATATTGGTCCCTAATGCTTATTGTAGTTTAAAATAATGCATGAATAATCGAATGTTTGGAAAAAATTGCCCCGAGTGTAACATCAAAACCTATAATTTGAATAAAAATGCTCGAACACAAGCCCTGCTGAGTAATATCCATAGACCACGGCAGGTAAACCTATTTTAGGCCATGCCCCACCTTAACCTTTCCAAAATTCTTAAGCTACATATTTTTTTTATTATTAAAAAAAATTGTCACTTAAAATTAAATTATAGGCTTCAGATATTACTACGAAATTGTTCACAAAACACCATAAGTAAACTTTCGAAACCTAATAAAAAACTGAAATTCAAATTCCAAATAATTAAAATACATTTTCGAAAAAAAATATTTTCCTTTACAATCAAGTTGATCGAAGTACTGCACTAGACTGTATATTTAAGTGACTACCACTTGATGCTTTTACAAAATACCAAAACTGTATTATCCTCATTCTATATGAACCCTTACCATATCATCTATAGAAATGATGTTCTTATATATCAAAGGCGGATAACCGATGATGCAGTCCTGAGTTCTTAGAACTTTTCTTAATGTTCACGGTGAATGTCAATGTATTTATTCTGAGAGGTTTCGAATGCAAAAATAAATAGACATCCGAGCTACGCAAATGAGTTGAGACAAATAGTCTAAATATGTCGTAATTAAAATCTTTAAATCAATTTTAATAGACAGATACTTTTGGATATTGTTTGCCCCGTAGTTTTACAATGCGATTATTATCCCTGGCTATACACACGATAGGACTTTGTTTCTATATGCGTATTTGACATTCGCTTGAATAGTGAAGGAAAACATCGTTAAAAGCCGGCTTGCTCAGACCCAAAAAGTCAATACTATATACTTTATATACTTTTTTTTATTGTTCCATATTAGGGTTGCCTGGAAGAAATCGCTTGTTAACGATAAGGCCGCCCGTTGCCTGATAACTTATGTAACCTACTATTTATGTTTTTTTTTTGTATATGTATAATTTTGTATATTATGGTAACGAAGTATAAATAAATAAATAAATTTTAATTTAATTTAACTTATTTCATTATTCATTTTCATATTTGTATGTCATATACAAATATGAAAATGAATCCCTATTTACCTTGGTCACGGTCACGCGTGAACGGCTGAGCCGATTTCGCTAATTCTTTTTTTGTTGTGTTTGTTATTGTCATAAGAAGGTTGTTACGAAAGAAAAAAATAAGCAAATTGCGCTGAAAATTATAAAGTTTAAGAATACTTAACCACTATATTAAGTAATAATGTCTTTTGTTACGATAGCAATTTTTTTTTCAGACAGTGATGATAAAATGTCTCGGCAGGAAATACTACAACGTTATCGCACCATAGACGTCGTTTGCTCTCAAAGCCGAACCTGCGATGTCACTTCGAAAAAAGTGCTTGACCAGATGACATTTATTTACACATATTAAACCACTACAAAATTACCTAAACAATGCAAGTTACGTCACATTAGAAGAAGTTCAATGATAATAACATTCAGGCTTTTTTCGCGCGCTTTTCGTCCGCCATTTTGTGAGAACGCGAAAGTGGAAAGTCGCCATTGTCAGTGTCTCGGGAGTCGGCATTGCTCTTTCTATGTGAAAACTTAGATAACAACCACCATTAATGTACGATAATCTAAAGATTCCATCATTTTTCTCATTCAATTAACTTTCTGTTCCTTTACAGTACCAATTTCTGTTCCCTATCATCCTTTGATTGAGCGGTCTAAGTGGCCTGTAGTTTCGTCAAGTATTCGTCCTCTAGGGTCAGTTGATGATACCATTACCCATAAAAAAAAATTGACGTTGATAAGTGTACATTGTGTTACGTATATGAATAAATGATTCTTGACTTTGACTTTGGTGATCAGCCTCCTGTGCCTGACACACAGTTTTGACTTTTTGTGTCGAAGGGATGTTAGAAAGAGTTCATCGGTGCACAGCCGGGGCTCAAACCTACGACCTCAAGATGAGAGTCGCACGCTGAAGCCACTAGGCCAATATGCAATCGTGTGGAATAACGCGGCAAATATTGCTTTAAGAATAATTAAGACTAAAAAAATATAATTAAATTTCATATATGAGATATTAATGTTGCTGTTAGTCACTCGGGTCGTCATTCAACCCACAACTATCCATTACGATGAAAAACTTAATTTTCCTAACATTATGGTAACTCAGTACAGGTGTGCGTTATCGAAAGTAAAATCTGATGAGATGTCAACGTGTAATTGGTTTTCCTGATTAGAATCTATTAGACGAAGGAAAATTTCCGAGATTGTATAAATATATCACGAGTTTCGTTTGATGTTTGTAAACTCTGAGAAAATTTTGTACAATTTTAATATAATTATCCTATAGTCATTATTTATTACTGACTACCAAATTGTCGTTCATTTGAAGATCTATTAATATTGGCAAATCCAATAAACCATAGATATTGAACTAATTTGACTTTGATTATGTTAATTTACGAGTTCTGTGACATTTTACAATGGCAGCTGACAGTAGCGGCATTGCTCCGTCATATATTTGTAACTAATAAATTTAAAATGGTAATGGTCCTACTTCAAAAATACTAACTTTAAAAATCTACATTATTCGTGAGGCATAGGCATTATTTATATCGTAATAATAAATTAATTACTCAATTCAGTTATTTGATCTGTGAATTGACTATCTCCGTTATATTTTTAACTTTAATGATTTAGAAGGATTGGTGATACAATTTGGCATACTTTTATAGATACAGTGGAGATTATTTATTTTATTTCTCCTATAAATAATATATATGGCAAAACGATGTTTGTCGGGTCAGCTAGTTTGTATATAATATTTTGCTTCTATGCTAGATATCAGTCAGTCAGTCAGTACATGTGAAAATAGAATGTCAGGAAGTGTTAGAAATCGGTAATAACCGAGAAGAATGACAAAACAAAGATCTGCATTTGACAGATGGGTTCTGAGATGAAATGATGAAATTACGATACGAGGAATACCTTACAATCCTCTTTGGTTTATGTCGAAATACTAAATAACTTGCATTGTTATTACTTTATTACCGGCTCTTTAATAGTTTTTGATGATTAGCCACAGATTAATCGCCTACTTGCGTATATATTATATATTATAATATTAGCAAGTTACATATATATGTCTCTTGTCTTTGCATGAGTAAAAAGGTCATTAAGTCACGAATCTTACTCTCCCTTAAATTCCTGTATGTCAAATACAATAAGACTTTGTAACTGAACTGGTTTACCACACATAACAAAACATTCGGTGTTTTTGATTATGCGCTGAATAAAGCCACGAAGCTAAACACATTAAAGAAATGCGTCAAGAAGTTTTCCATTAATCCATAAACCACAAATAAAAATACATCGACGAATCTATTAACATAAACTAGAATAAAATTAAGAAATGTATTGAAATTCACGAACAGCTGGCGTCTCAATGTCGGCTCAAAACAACAATATTATTAGTTATGCTAATGCTACTAGTCTGTGCTATATTTCTGTCCATCCATTAATCAAAGTGATACTGTTCTTTACCAAATCGGTAAGTGTTCGGCGATTCCGTTTTTGCCTAAATATTTGGCGCCAGAAAATGATACAAACTAAACGCAATTCTAAACACATTGAAATAAGGTTCTAATACATTTAAACTGGTATAGCGCGATCATTTGTTGGTAGATTAGAAGTGTTAAGGAAGTTTGACTGTTAATACCAATACATAGGGTCGTATATAGTTTGAACACTACCGGTGTTTCGCCGGGTTTTCCGCCGGCGAAGCATTCGACGGGCATTCCAAGAATGCGGAGACGACTTAAAAATTTGGCATATTTTAGCCCCTATATTAATTAACATAACATCGCGTCGGCGCCTGCATATTAAAAAGCTTTATCTAACTAATTGGAGTGATATGAAATAATAGCCAAAAAGAAACAAGTTTTAGATAGAAGTTGTTTTTATATACGATCACTATCAGCTTTAGAATGAATAGAGAAAAACGTCTTCTTCTTAACAAGTACGGTAAATTAAAACATACTCATTAAGTTTTAATTTTAGTTAGGTTACTTGGTACAAGCAAATCGATATTAACATAAGAAAAGCTCTATGAAAGAACTGATTTTACTAAGGCCAGATATGTTTATTAGTCCTAGAAGAAAAGGTATGAACTAATTACAAAGATATTTAAAATACTTTATTATAATTTAAAAGTTCTTATTGAATTGTTCAACAAGAGTCTAAACTTCACACGCCATAAGATATAAATTATTAAAAGGCATAAAAATACAAGACTTCGACAACAAAATCTTAATATAGTTTTTAATTATTAATAGAATATTATAATTATATTTTAGTTATCATGACCGGTGTTAAAACATAACATTTTTACTGCGAACATATATCATTAATAATTAAGACGTCAATTAAAAATATTATATCATTAATATATTATCTTTAAATATTTACGCATTATAATAATTTTAAATAAATAAATAATATATACAGTTATTATTTAAGCCCTTTCCTTCCCTCATGTTATGCTTTTCATCATGAAATTCAGACAAATGCATATTTTTCTTACAATTTCATTCAAACTCCAAGTTCCCTTTGGAGCTTTATTTGCTTACTATAACCGTAAAAACTTACAACCGTGAGATAAAGGCATAAAGACGCATCCACAATCTAAAGAAATAATAAAACAATATTTCTTAATTGTAATCAAGTTCGAGTTATGGAAAATATACTATGATTTATAAAGCCATTTGTCGTGCTAAATCTCGTTCGAAACTCGATATCCGCTAATTAAAACATTTACAACGGGCGTAGTCGCAGGACGGATAACGAACCCTTTCCCTTTAGTTTGACGATCCCGACTTCACATCGCTTTCTATAACAACCTGTTCCGACGGTCATAAGTTTTTATTATTAACTTTTACTGTATAACTTGTAGGACAAGTTACCGCCCTGGAAAGTAAAAGCTCACTTGCCGCCCGCCCAAAACACTCGCTTAACTATTTATTTAAAACAGCATTTTCATTCAATGTTGTACACTGTTCACCTTTTAAACTCGTCTGAAGCCGTGCATTCAAATGCCGGCGACACAAATGTATTCTTTATTCGCTGTTAGCACTTGCTCGTATATTGATGGGTGAGAATCGTGAGGAAATCGATCTTAAACCCAAAAAACTATGGCCAAGACATGTGGGGTTGCAGCGCCATTGGAATATTCTTAACAATGATGGTGTTTTTAAACCAAAAATTTGGTAAAGAAATGTCAAATGTTGTGCTAAAGGTATGGAGAAAGATCAAATTTGATTGCAACGTCTTTAATTTTAACATATTAAGTTAAATCAAAACAACTTTCTACGTGTCTAGAAGAACTTAAGTTCATTACGTAAATTTCTGTGCCATGCATATCAATGAAGCTTTGAAATTGGCGAACAAGCGTTTTATCAGTAAATATTTGGCATATAGGCTGGATTCTTGAATTTTACACGTTTCATAACTCACTCTCAATGCCAGAGGGCTAGCAAGTCTCTTGCCGGCCTATTAAGAAAAGTCAAATTCCTTCGGCAATACTTCAGTGGGTATAACTGGTTCCATATATTGGCGGTTAAAACTGATACGGGTGGAATTTCGTATTCTGCCTCGACTTCCGATGATGAAACGCAGGTGTTCATTCGAAGAACTCCTTTGAACACTCGCCGTCGTAAATGCGGTAAGAGAAGCAGAGAGACCTCACATCGCCACGTCAAAGGATCAACGCTCGAACACTGTCCCACATTGGTAATCGACAATTCGAACCTAGCTAACAACGAATCAATAAAATTTTGCTTTATCTATATCAAATTAAGAAGCCATTTCGTGATCACGTCAGCGCATTGAACTATATGGCAGATCAATATTGTGCATTGACTTTTAAAAGTGTACACTTATAATTGAGTACGAATTCAGAGCTGGTCAACGCCAAAATCTACGTATTGAAACTCGCGCTTTCTATAGCCCGTTGAAGAATAATTGCATACAATTACGCACACATACAAAATGTTAGCAGACCGTTATGTATCTATTTTAGATCACGCACGCATACAAATTAACATCGAAAACTGTGAATGAACTACAGTATTCAAAATGGAGAAACCAATTTAGTTATTTTCCACTCATCTAGATTTAAATACTCCGATTTAAATAGTTCCATAATTCCTTGGATTATAGATACCAATCGAATCACGTTTATTATTACGTTAGTGTCGAAATGTATTTTATTTATCTACTGATTCCGTTATACAAAAACATTTATTAGCAATGCAAGAAATACTAAAATATTCTCTGATGAAATAAACTTTGCGGGATGAATAAGTTTTTTATTGTATAGAATAACCGATAACAGCAATGTATTGTTGTTCACTTCAAAGTATTGACGGCGTCAAATGTAAAAAAATGCTCATTTGTAACTGTTTAGAGCTGTTAATACAAATATTTTTGCATCGTTGACAATCGTTGACGTTGTTAGGGATTCTCTACTTACAAAGGTCGACGGCCTGTCGTTGCCGATTACATTGCGGGAAAACCAACGAATAGGATTTACGTGGACCATCACATCAAGAGTTCAACGCATTAAAGAAGTCCTCGGCCGCGACTGCATGTATGAATGAGATAAGCTTAAAAATGAATGAAAGTATTGTGTGAAAAGGTAACAACAATATTGACGAAATACACAAATTATACGCACAAAAACCTGCAGGTGGAAATAAAATTAATGAAATATATTTTTTTAAATCGTGTGCCCTCACAGGCCAATGTTTAGTCCCTGTTACGTTACATTACAAAAACGAAGATTATAAATCAAAACATGTTCTACGAGGTTTTTCTTTTACAGCAAAACATGAACCGTGTAATTACTTCAAATCTTTGCAAAAAAGTCATTTAAAAACATTAGTCATCGTTGGTGTTCAAAAATATTTCTCGTACAGTACAATTGGACAAACTGATATGGCAAGGTCATTATTATAATTGATTTAAAATAAGTACATATTACTCCAGTATGATTATTGTTATTTTAATTTTCTATGGAATAAATAATATTCATTATAAAATTCTAGCCACCCTTGTATGATAGGTCAAACGAACGCCTAAAAAGTCAGTCAGTCATTGCAGGCCGTGGATACCCATTTGTTGCCAGCCTTTGAGGGATAAGAATACTCTTTTTTAAACAATTAAACCCTTTTAGCTATTTTTTTTTATCTAAGTTAAACTTCCAATTGTCAAAGACGGTATTACGACATATTCACCGCGAAAACTAAACTCCAAATCTTTTATCGAAAACGGACACACATTCAGTTACACACGTATTACTCAAAACCTATTTTGCACGACATGAACTTCGAACCTAACGTAATCTGTCATTAATCAATTTTAGAATTCCTGAAGTCAAGTCTGTACTCTAATGTGTTCTAGACAATTGTATTTGAATGAGGACATAAACTATATAACTAAATTATTTCACATTGCTTATGAGAAACAAAAAAAAATCGAGCCAATATAAAAATAAGAGCTATATTACTAAATGTATTACTGAATGTACACTTAAAATACGAAGGTTTACGGACGCTGTACTAATTATTCTTTCCAAGCATTCTCAAAAATATTTGTCATCCGCGCGAATATGGAGACGGCATAGTCTTTACGATCGATGTGTTTGTATTCGTCGTTGGTAGACTTTATATATATAAAAATGAGTTGCTGTTCTTTTGTCTTGCTAAAACTCAAGAATGGCTGGACCGATTTAGATAATTATGATCTTGAAACATTTGTGGAAGTTCAGGGAAGGTTTAAACTGTGGGAAACAAATAATCTCTCCCAAACTCCTCCGAAACGGCTCGACCGATTCTTATGAAATTTTTATGCATATTCAGTAAGTTTGAGAATCGGCTTCTATCTATCTTTCAAACCCTTAAGTGATAAGGGGTGTTTTTTGTGTGCACCCCAAAAATGTATGTTTTATACAAATTTTTGTTTTTATTTTTTTATGATACAACATATTAAAGCACATACAACCCTTAATTGTCATCACTCTACCACCTACCTACATCTATCACTCCTATTTTTTATTACAGTACATAGTTATTTTTACTAAACTAAAAAAATATTTTCAATAAATAAATATTTAATCTTCTTAGAAATAAAAAAATGACACTTGCTTGTCATATATTTATAGCCTTCAGAAATTTCTGTTTTAGGTGCAGTCCGATCTCTTTGGTATATTTCAAAAATTTTAAGTTTTGACACATATACATGTAGGTGATACTCACCGGGTTATTAGTTACATATATAATTAACCTATTTACGTCTGACAAAAAAACTATGTATTTAGAATCGTAACAGTTATAAATACAGTAAAACGAAATTATGAAGCATTAATATGCGGTAAACGTTTTGCATAACTCAGTGAGCGTGAAAATTTGCATCTGGAGGTGCTAAATATACAGTAATTAGAACAAGGTTCGGATTGCGACATACTATGAGAAATTAAACGAACTGACCAAATTAAATGTAGTTATTTAGACTGATATGATATTTTCATACGTTGTTGTTTAAAGTATCCAAATTAAAGCGTTCATAAATATTTATCGTTATGAAGTCCCATACACATTTATGCTACAAAAGCTAGAGTGCTTCGATGGGAATCGAATCCAGGATCCCCAGGTTGTCATATGGGTCAACCACCAAGCCAGAACCCCTGGCATTGGTTTATAAAATGCCGAGCCATTTTTACTATACTATCTGTAACATTTATATAAATATCTGTGTATTGTACCACACCAATACACATATTATATTTTTAGTAAACATAGAAAAAATAGCAACTTGAGTTATATAACCCAACATTCAGTTACAGTTATTTCAAGTTACATTTATTTAAAAACCTCTCCATAGTAAACCCGCCACCATACTTAATTCTTGCCTTTTTTTATTTCTACTATTAGTCTGTGAAGCCTGCCTGTTATAAAAGCATTACATATTACATACTTTTTATTTTACAGGATGTACTAACAAGCAATTGAATGGCATTATGGCCTTATGTACGATTGGAATGCGAGATAGTAATGCAGTGTGTGCACTTTTTACCGCGAACGGCAATGAGTTTGTGTGAATACCAAACATTCTTGACGATTTCTTTCATACTAAATTACTTCCATTGACAAGATTTAGCTGTACTAATCTTGAGGGGACAACATTAAAATAATTAAGATTGTTTAATGTATTCTCGCAAATATATGTGAATATTTTATGGGACACGAGGCAAAGGAGCTAGCTTTGTGGTGTGTAATATAGTGTAATAAAGTGATAACTGTTGGAGTTTATGGATCTTTCAGGGAATGGCGCGTTAGAATGTTCCTTAATTCGAACAATTCTTCAGAGCACTCTCCGTGATAAATGAGGTAGGAGATGCTGAAGGAACCAACATCCCAACGCAAAGCCAAAGGATTAAGCCGATCGGATCGAGCCGAGTCTTCGACGATTCGAGCCCTCCTACATTGGATGCGGAGCCCTCCCAGAAGTGAAAAAAGTACTCCATGCACTATTTGCGTCTGCTATTTAAATTTGGTATATGTTTAGCGTAGGCGCTAGGTTCATTAGTCTGGGGATTAACTATGACCGTAGGCTACTTCACATATAATTTAATAAAATTAAAATCCAGGTCCTCGTACGGAGTGTGTCAATAGTAATGTATTGTATACGAAAGCATTAATAAACTCCTCGGCGCGCGAAATATTAATTCCCATAATGAATGACTTTAACCTTCAAAATTAAAAATATATAGAAATAAGCACAAAATAATCAAGGTAATTTATCAAGAATGAGAGGAATTTAAAACATTTGAAACCAGTATCATATGACGTCAAATAATTAAGACCCATTGGACCTTATTATAGCGAAATACAAATATAAAAAAACAAGTTGGCGCCAGTCGGCGAAAACAATATCATTAAATCGTTTTTTTTAAATAAAGATCGATCATTAGAATTCAAAATAGCTTTATCGCTTCAGAATTGGTTGCTCCTTGTGCGAATTGTTTACGCCAATAAATAATCGATGTTTTTGATGCATTTGATTTTTTTATTATTCAAATATGTTTTGATTTTATTAAAAAAATAAATCAACATTTTTAGGTCTGGGCCACAGATTTCTCTGTGTATCTGTTTCATGTGTTAGTCTAATTAGGCAAGTAGATGATCAGCCTCCTGTCCTCTAATGGGGCCGATTTGATCACGATGTTTTCACCGTTCGACCCAATGTTAAATGCGCTTATAGAAAGAAAATCCATCCAAGCACAATTGGGGATCGAACCTACGACCTCAGTGACGAGAGTCACACACTTAAGTCTTATACTGCATGTCAATCTTATAATTGCAATCAAACATTAAGGTTTTCATCTTATTCACTGCAAAGTAAAAAGTCGCAAATAATAAACGTCGCAATAAATTCTAAAATGTAATCCCCAAAACAAAGGACCAATAAACACTATTTTGTGTTTACTAAAAAAAATAATTTGAATCATTATTAAATATATTCACTAGTCAATATTCACTAACAAAAGCTTTTTGTATAAAAACAGTACCAGTTAATTGTATTTCATTTGATTGACATAAATAACTTAATTATACGATTATTGATATAACTCAGATATATCAATAAGTTCTCTTAAAAACCTACAGAGTTCACGACATTTTACTCATATGTAATATTTGATCTAAACTTTCGAACCACGTAATTACTGGTGTCATTTGAGCTAACATTACTTATATAATCATTATATTACCTACCTACGCACACATTACTAATTTCCTAAGCAATGTCTCTAACAAAAAAAGATTCTCTACAATAAAAATAATATTTCGCTGAGGTAAGGGTTACCACAAAATTCGATATTTTTATATACTATATAAGTGATGTACTACCTTAAGAAAACTTCAAGTCAAGGCTCTGGGCTGACTTTTGTTAAGCGCCGAGACTGTTAAAATCAAACAAAAATGTCAGTGGCGCTATGACCCTTAATCTTGATATTTTTTTTTCTAATAGGCGAGCGGATGATCAGCCTTCTATAACTTACATAAGTCGACTTAGGTGTAAGGTTTTTCTTACGATATTATCCTTTACCGTACGTGTAGTGCTTCGTAAGTTAAATGCGCACATCAAAATAAAAGTATATTAGTGTAAAAAAACAATATTTGTTTATTCGAATTCTAGGTGGCATTGAACTGAATCGCGACTTAGCCTCAATAACATGCGATAAGGCATATCCAAAACACATCGAAATTGATTGCATAATTTAATTCAGCAGACGCCGGTCGTCCGGCGCCTGCGCATCGCAACCCGGATTTTAATCTTTGTCATCTAAAATCAGTTTAATGTTTTAAAATCATATATACTCATTTTTATATGAAAACATATTTGTTTAAATAAATGAAGCTTTAGTTTAAATCAAAGGTAAAATTCGGATTGGGTAGGCTTTTTCGTACATACCTGGAGCAAATAAAGGAGCGAAAATACAAGTTAAAACTACCGTACTAACGGACGAGCATGCATGGTAAATGTCATGAAAGTGGCAGAAACGAGAGAGCAAAAATTTGAGTCTTGTTGAACACCATGTCCACATGAGATTAGATAGACTTACGGAAAATAGGTATAACCTACAAAAATCGTTAAGACTTTTTTTATATTTATATACATATAATACTTTTAATTAAACTAGCGGCCAGTTATATAATCCCCTCACCACGTTACAGTAATATCGATAGAAAATAACCCAGAATAACGCAATTTAAACTTTAACAATAAATTTATATAGTTATTTTTTGTTTTGTTAACACAGTTGCCTAAACACCACAACTTGGTCAACATCTCTATTCTTATCGATTTACGCAACACAATTGCAAAACTTTTCCTCATTCCACAAAGATTTAACACGTTTGATAACTGTTTTCTTTCTTTAACCCGGGGACAAATGACCTGTAGACTGCAATATCTTTAATTATCTATTCTAGTATTCTTAAAAAGAGTATATTTCTATTTGTATTACCCAATAATCGCTGTCAACTGTCTTGTGCATATATTAAAATGTACATTCCCGCCGTCTCTGGCTTATTTACACTTATATTTTTCAAGCATTTTAAATTATCTGAACAAAATACTAAGAAATAAATCCATGACAGCAAACCGCGCATTTAGAAGAAAATCGGGGCACGATAGAGATTTTTATAATAAAACCATCAATACTTTGTTACACCATAAATTATTTAGGTATTGAAAAACTTAACTGGAAAAAAATGTACGAATTTAATTTGAGTTTAATCCTTTGTTGCCAGAATCTGGAATTCGTCCGGCATTGTTCTCAGCCAGGCATCAAACCCACCTTGGGTTTTGAATAGCACGGGTAATAAGCGCGTAGCAGAGACGTGTGATATTAAATTTTCATATCAATTTTTTATACGTATTAACAAATATTTCAATTAATCAATCAGATTATAACAAAAAGCGGGAAAACACGCGTGTGGCGAAGTGGCCACGGTGTAGCGCCATCGTGTCGTGGAATGCGGTATGACGCGACATCAAAAACACGGCACCAATAAAATAATACTGGGATTAAAGACAAAAATATCTTATATCTGTGTGTATACCTTCTAAGGACGAATGCAACCCACGGATCCAAACTAGTTATGACACTGATATGTCAAAAACGTTTTAGATTCGACATATTTTGATGTGAATCTCATCCTCATTCCTCATATTCAAATCGAGACTTAGCGTCTCGACCATAATTGGCATTTTTTAATACTGAGCTGGCTACAATCCCCCTTGATCTTTTGATGTTAAGTGAGATGCGGCCTATCAGAGGGCACGCCAGGAGATGCCTATTTAGCCGCTTGAATGAACCCATGTAATACTGTTTCGGAAAGACTGAAGGGAGCAATGAGGACTACTCCTTCGTTTCAGAAGAAACCACGTACCAAATGGTGGAGGGGGATGTCAGCAAAGAACAGGTAAAACTCCATCACCAACATCGAGACGAACGTTTGAAAGGAGATGACTGAATGATGATGCACAGTCCTACAATCAACAATATGCCACACTTATCCCGGTCGTAGTTTCGATGACTGACTGTACACCATAGGACTTTGTTTCTATGTGCGCATCAACATTCGCTCGAACGGTGAGCGAAAGCATCGTGAGGAAACCAGCGTGTGTCAGGCATAGAAGGCTGATAACCTACTTACCTATTAAATTGATAAATGATCATGAAACAGATACAGAGGTGTAGACCTAAAAATGTTGTAGCGCCACTGATTTATTTTTTATACAAATTTAACAATAAACGTCTCTATCGATGAAATAACATTTTGTCGCGTATATTTCTGAACGAAAAGAAGAAAACATGCATTATGTTAGTGATGCAGTCCCATAAACATAACATTTTTGTTACTTGACGTAATCTATCTAGTCTTTATAGGTAAATTCTAGGCAATGGAGTGTATGTTATGGCCATGTACTTCCATGCCTTCGTACCGACTTCTCTAACACCAAATATATTTTTTTATATAGGACAGGGTGCAAACTGGCAGGAGGATCATCTGATGTTAAGTGATACCGCCGCTCATGGACACTTTCAATGCCAGAGGGCTCGCAAATGCGTCGCCGGCCTTAAACTAATTGGTACTTTCTAATCTTGAAGAACCTTAAGTGGAATTGGTTCGGAAATACTACAGCACCATACAGTGGTGGTGCGCAGCAAAAACTGCCTTAAAAAACACTCAGTTGTGGAACGACGGACATCGAGGTGATACGGGTGGAAATTTTAATCCGGTACAGGTATTAATCCGAACAACTCCTTTGAACACTCTCCATGGTAAAAAAGTTCACAAACATAATTTTAATATATAAAACAATGTTCGAACACCTATACCTCGAGAACGGCGATACGAAGCTCGTCATGATTTTAATTTGTTGAAAAATTTACTCAAAACAAAATAAAAGAAAAAACTCCAATACAAAATGGATTCCTTAACTGTCATGTTAGGCGGTATGAAGCGGGTCAGCTAGTCAAATCATAAAATACAGCTATAACGACGAAAGAGTACTCAATCAATATTTGCTTAGACAATCAATACAATTTCGATGTAAATATCGCATCACCATCGAGACAAATAGTTGAGTCATCTTCCAACTTAAAACCAAAAAACACTTTTGTTATATTAGAACATTAACATTAAACAAATGTCGGTAACACTTTCACGTGTTTTGTTAGAATAATGCAAACAGCAACAAACCGCGGCCAACAACTTCACATCTAATGCTTTCTATTTCGGCATTATCTTAATAAAACAGTGTAATTTTCTATTCATAATAAAGTTCATAGATTAACAAGCTAGTCAAAACGCGACGTGAGACGTTCTCTGTCGGTTTCTTTATCTCATTTTACGTAATAAATTCAAAATTAACGTATAGTTTCATAAGGTAAAACGGAGAAATGTATCGTATGTTAAAATTTCATAGTACCTATAATATAGGTAATACGTATTCCTTCTTTTCCCTCTTTTATTCACCTTCTGTGTCTTAAGATAACAATAATAAAATTTATTATTATTTTAGTAACCTTCTAATAATCATTAAAATGTGTTTTCTTCGGTCGTATGAATAATATAAGGGCACATATTACGATTGTCAATTATTAATTCTCACTAAATTAAAATTTTCATTACGTAACAAATATAACCAGTTCCGTTGTAAACAAAAAAACGCATCGGTGCGATAACCTCATCACCACATTGTGGGGCAATCCCAACCGCATTCCGCTCAAATTGGTACATCAGATCCGGGATTATTCTAAGGCTTTTTGTTCAGCACACGATAAGTTAAGCCACTGATGAAAAAAATTATTATATACACATATCAAATGCTTTCAAGTGTTAAGAATTAAAGTTATAAGACAAACTTGATCTATTCTTGATATATTATATAATATAATATAATCTAGAAATATATATTTAACCGTTAAACACTGCTGTAACGAAATATATAGAAAATTATATACACATAGACATGTATATGTTATTATTTTTTAAATAACTATCACTCCAAAGGTTGCCTTGTTATAGGGAGATTTTTTCTATAATAGAGGGGCAAACGAGACAATAACATAAAACAGTAATCGCAGCCCATTGACAACTATTTTTGTGATAGCGTTTCCGGCTTTCGAGGGAGGATTACATTAATTTTGAATAGTTGGAGGTTGTTATCGTAAATAAATAGGTATTAATTAATATTCATCTATAAGATGAGCCGCTGTTTTAGTTAATAAGTTTGCTAATCTGGCTTGCAAAGCCAGATACATCTCTCAATTCTTGATTTTATCATGGAACAATTGTTAATATCGGTAATAAACACACCGTGCATTGCGAGGTTATAAAATGAACACAAGCAAAGACATAAGCGAGTGCTTGTTGAATTTCGTATGGAGTTATGCAAATCGACTCCGCGACCTTTGGAGGACGACTGGTGTCGATGACATTCAAAATAATACAGTCCTGAGAGAATGAAGAATTTTTTAATTGGAAAACATCTGTATTTTCAATTTGGAAATCCGCGTAATTTATTTACTCAACAAAATAAGCTACCATTACACATAACTCCAATGCGGTAACTTAAATTTATATCACACACAAAACAATACATACACAGTAAAAAACAACGCAATAGTAATACAACAGATTTAAATATTTATAGAATGACTAACTATATCTTTCAGTATAGGAAGTGACATGAAGCATACCTTTTGTCATTTCAGTCAACGGACACTTAAAAACTGCCATATAATTCCTTAAACAAGTAGCCTTTAGCAATCGCATTATTCCGTAGCGGAGTTGCATATACCTATTATCTAGCATTACATTTAATTTAATCTTGAACACTTAAATTTTTTTTCGCAATAACATACATGTACTTTAATCGAACCGTAAAATATATAAAGGATTATACATCAAATGTATAACCTAAGGTTTTTTTAAGTTAAAAATAGACAACATATTCTCGAAATATTAAAAATTAATTCAACAGTACTATTCCAATTGACCTTAGTCAGAGGTAATATATAAATAGCTCATTCACAGTGAGCAAACTAAATGACTAATAAAATCAAAAATAAATTGGTTCTACTTACTGAAAACTAAAATTAGTCAACGAAGGGACGGAGAGGAATCACGACTATATTTGAAGAATATGTCACTATTATTAAAAAAAACATGAAAGTTCAATGTTTAAAAAAAATAATGCAGTTTTGAGGAATGTTAAAAATAACTCTGCTACGAATGCCCTCCAAGGACATATAAGTCGTTGACACGGAACAAATGAATCAGGGCGATCGGATGCTAATATTAAAAAAATATTATTGACAAACAATATAATATGAATAACTAAATATAGAATTATTATAAATATTATATCAACTCCGTAAAGGCAACCGTTACTCAAACAAAATCCTTATCTGTGGCACCAGGATCTAATGATCCTGTGTGCGTCGCGCGGCCGTAGATGTTTATTTGTGTGCGTATTGTGCGCACGCGTCTACCGCGCCGTATTTACGCTCGCGCCCCTACCACCGCGGCCACTCATGAGCCGCGCGACACGACGAACACACGTTCACCCCCCCACAACCTGTGACCCTCGGAGACCACAAGCATCCCAGTTGCTCCCAGCATGTGCCAGTGTCCAAACGCAAGTGAAAACTATTTGTGAAGTGACTGTTATGTGCTAAGGCATCAAAGTGTATAATCGTCGCAGCCTCAACCGTTATCAGTTAAAGTAAGCCTGTGTTTTTTTTATTATGATAAGAGTTGCAACCCCCCAACCTCGATCACACGGAATTAAGTGTTAACAATGTAAATTACAAACAATATAGCGACTTTAATATTATGAAGTTTCACAGACCTCTTAGGCGTAGGCGACTCAATGACGAACGTATAAAAGAAACACCTGTGAGAAAATGCAAACAAAGTGTTTTTCACTCATTGCGCAAGGATAGATATCATTTGAACAAGAATTCGTGGAATATGTTAAATTGCTGTCTGTCAGATAGCTCATTGCAAAATCTACCAAATAAATAAGTTTCAATATGTATTGGTACGGTTTTCTAATCAACAACAAAAATTCTATACATTTGTCACGTTAAATATTGACATGCATTGGTTTTTCATCACAGCTTATGTGCGAACAAGGTCGCGGCTTTAACTGTCGAGAAAAACACGTAATACGTAACACTAATAAACTTCAGGTAATTCCGATAACAAATCCTGATCGAATGGAATTTATTATATACAAAAAAACAAGCGACGACACAATGCTACAATAACATCCGCGTAGCGGTACTTATAAAAACTAAACGCCCGCATCATCTTCGGCTACAATAAGTTAGAATTAATTTTGAATCCGTTTAAGTTACATAGAACCGCGAGTGTCTTGAAATATTTTGATCTGACAACAATAAGAAATTGTTCCAAAACAGCTACACGGATCTATCAAATTGTTAAACCTCCCGAAACCCATTTATATCCTTCAAAAATCAACATTGAATACGGCAGGAACCAGAATTGATTCATTCAAAGTTTTATTAGAGGACTATAGTAGTACTGTGGTAACAGTACCAAATAACTACCAGTTATATATTATCGACTAAAATACGAATTACAACACATACAAAATTTTAAGGTTTGCATTCGCTATCGACAAGATGAAAGTAGTACAGATCAACGAAAGTAGTACAAAAATATTGCATCACAATTCGTATAGATACAAAATATTCGTACAATTATTATTTTGCATGAGGAAGTGTTGAAATTTAAATATTCACAAATAAAATTAATTTCAAACGCGGATGTCGTTATAAAACGTGAGACATTTCGTGTTTCCACAATATAAGCTAGTTTACAATAATTTATAAAAGTAACTGGGTCATTAAAACAACCGGACAAAATCGCTAATAAAATTCAACAATAGGTCGATTTGAAGGTTAAAATCTATAAGAACAATTAATGTTAACAAATTATCTTAATAAGGCCTTACAATATAAAGGGTAGTGCAAAGATCATAGAATGTCGCCTTACCAATTATGGTAATGCACTTGATGACACAACAGTCACCTGCGCCGGCCTGAATTGTCATCACAACCTTCTTCGTCATAAATGTAGACAACTATGATTCAGAACTTTAAAAGGAATTTATAGATATTAATAGAAGGTTAACTGGTTTAAGACGATTGAAAACATTTCTAGATTAGTTTCACTCAGCATTACCAGCAACTCTATTTCTGTGAGCATAATTAAATAAGCCACAGAAATACATACAGAAGACGAACGTGTTAAAGCTAAAACAATTGTTCAAGAGAACAATTATAAAATATTCCAGTTATCAAGCTTTCAGATTTCCTTCCTTGAACTGACACAAAAACCGCGTGATCTATTTAGCGGACTATGTTTATTGTACTATGAAAAATAATGCAAACAATTTGGAAGTTCTATTAAGGCTGATAAACCAAAATGACGTCATACATAAATCAGCATAAAAAGTGAATCCGGCTCGCGTCGTGATGGACGCGTTATCGAAACCCAACAGACTAGAACGCTACAAACGCAAGGTCTGTGAAAATCCAAAGAAAACAATAAGACTCGTGTGTAGCAACGCAATTGTCACCGGTTCTCCTACAAACAATAGACTAATTTCTCATCATTTACGTTCAAGCTTCGTCAAACTAACAGGTCTAGTTTATGTCTCCTTGAACGTAATTAACAACAGATATTATCAAAATAATGGCCATTCGGAACTGGTGGTCGCAATTGCGAAATTTTTAATACTTTAGCTTTCGTACCACGATGGACTTGGGTGCAATTTAAGGTTGCCTATGCGCCACGCTCCGAAAAACATACCGTAACGCCCAAAGCGTTGAAAAAATTTTGAAACTCATTGCAAAAGTAGTCGTATCTGCCACTATTATCTAAAATCAACTAATTGCCGTTTTCCACATTGAATCTTCGCGATCAGACTTTGCAATATCGCTTTGTAATTAGCACTTACCGATTTGGAACAAAAATCCTTACCTGCAACAGAACAAAATTGAATAATTATTATTTTTGCAATTAAATCCACGTAATTGGTCACGTAAATGAGACCGAACGAATTCCGTTATGCAACCTTTATACACCTATGTGAAAAGCACGAAAATCTCTAGATGCCGTAACAGCAATTACGGGCGTACGACATAAAGGAGAACAACAAACCATTACACGGAAGATTACATACAATAACTTAAGCGTAGCCACTCTGCGAAATTACGAAACAAAGAATCATGAAAGTCGCAAACAAACAAAGAAAAGAAAGCGTGCATTTATTACAAAATCATAGCACGTACTATGGAAGCCATCGTGCGGTGCATCTACCATAAATCCCATTAATATTGCGACCCAAGTTACTAACGATGAATGAAATCCATCCAAAAATGGTAAGCTTTGCGTCAACGACCGCTCCACTTCCCCATTATAAAAAATATTTAATCACGTTTTGCATATTTTCGGCGTTACAAAATTTCCTCAAACAATATGGACGAAGGTCAAGCAACACAGTGCGGAAAGCTTACGAAACTATGTAACCCTGAAAGTTTAAGTTAATCATTAACAATAGAGTATACGACAAATACTTCAAACCACTTCGCTACACGGCCGGTGAGAGGCGCGTGCTCGAGACTTAACCGTAAAAATGTTTCACGAGTGTCGATATTTTAAATAACCTTTAACCGGAGGTACTTCCTATCTATATACAAATAATCAAATCTGTTTATTGCCATTTGATTATTTGCAACAAATAGGCAATCAATCTAAATAAGCTACAATTTCGCAATGTATTCACAAAATAAATATAATAGCCCACGTAATTCAAGTCTGGAGTTGAAAACTACGAGAATTCTCACATTAAACACAAGGCTGTGCGATAAACAACACAGTTTCTATTATCTCTTCATCTAAGGGAACATAATGGGAAACAGCTAAATGACATAAGACCTAGGGCCAGCTTGAAGGTGCAATACTAAACAAGTTATAGGATGGTATTTTGCCTTGACCGAAGGCGACAATCGCAATGAAAACCATGACACTATTAGCATTATACAATAACAAAAACAAATCGTAATACGATTAATACAGAATGAAGTTAAACCCTTTTTTAAAATTATATATACAATACTAATAAATTCTAGAACCAGAGAGAAAACTTCACAGTACTGAGTTATCATGGCAATCAACATTAAATCAATGCGTGTTCACTGTATTGCGAATTAAATTTATTTCTACGGAAAATAATTACCAACGGAGGTAATTACCAATATATATCCCGTCAATAATGATTGATTTCTTTATAGAAACCGATAGTTATAACGTGTCGTTTCTAATAAATTCAAGTAAGATTTGCTACAATTTCGAAAGCTGCGACAATGGCGTATAATATATGACAAGTCCAATTCATTGAACCTCCATGAATTTACTTACGAAATCACTTACACGAGTCACGGTTGCCACAACTTGTCCACGTGCATCGCCGTTGGCGGTAACTTACCTGATTAACTTATACCTAAGACATTAAAAACTCGTACGCTTTCCGCAACTTCAAGGAGATCGATGTATGTAATTATGCGTAGGTAACGATTTGTTGAGACCCTGCCTTTGTAATTACGTAAATTGCCACTAAGAACCTTCAATGCGTATTTACGAACGTCAACCTGTTGATAAATTATATTCCGATCCTAGTGATTTTTTTGTATATTGAACTGACTAAATTCCTTGTTTAAAATGTATAGATTGGACTTTACAAAACATTATGTATTTATCGTTATCCTAGACGACGTCGTTAGCAAGACTAGAGAGTTAGTTATAAGGTAGAATAAACCGGGATTTCCAAAGCGTTTTAAAATATCCTGACAGCCAAATTTGGCTAACAAAAGGCCATTGGAAAGTTGTAATCGACAAGTACTGAATACAAATTATCACGTATTACTGTTTCACAATAGCTATATATAAATCTCAAATTCCGTTTGTAAGAAATCTTTTGATTTTAATAGGATAGACTTCATATGCAATTTAGTATTAATAATAGTATAATTTTCTATAATACTACACTATGTTCGTGTGTCCGAGATACCGCACTTGCACTTTAATCACTACACTAAGTTTATTTACTCAAAAAGTTTAGTTCTCTTATATCAAAGTTATATAAAATTAAAGCTGAATATCGAGGGCGAAACAGAAAGCGTCTGTCCCTAACGACCAGAATTTAAATTCACGTTTTGCGGTGACCGCAAAAAATTCAGCACCTCGCATGACAAGGCCACGAGACAGTTCAGTATCAGTTTAATCTTGTCAACCAAGCGACGTGCATTCAAATTGGTTCAGTGGTTGCATAACCATGGTTTAATTATATAACGGTCTTTTAATAACTGATTTATATTGCTATAAGAAACGTTTCTAATTAACTAACCCCGCAGTATATTTTCGAATTCCCGATATACTACTCCGAAAACGTAGCATCATTGTCTTACTCTAACAAAGCTAGTCATATTGTTCAATGCTGTTCGACTTGTCAGAAAAATGTCAAAAAGTTTCAATACTCCATTACATTTTCAACGAAAAGTCACAAAACAATCGCGTATGCACAAGGTTAACTGGTGTTGAAAGGATTTACAAGATGAGTCCTACAAAATGTCAAACTTCATTAAACATTTGCGGTGAACTTTTGCCGTGGATATTGCTAAACATTCCATATGAACCTCACTATTGCCAGGCAAATGAAATTGACACAAAAACTATAACATACGTCATAAGTCTAATATCCGTAAATTTACGTGAAAGATCCGTTCACATTAAAATATATTCATAAACTTGTTTCGTGTAATAATAAAAACTAAAGGCCACATCAACCTACTGCGATTTCATATCAGTTTCAAAGGCACATTAAAATGTTAATAGAGCAGGTCGGTATACGCCCTGCTACGTTATTATTACATTAGTGCATACCAAAACACAAATTTAGTTCGCCTTATCCATGCAAAATCGTTAAATAAGGCGCGCCTAACAACTTTACTTATTACACTTTTTACTATTGTCAATAAACCCATTAAAGATTAATCAAACTGCGATTAGTTTTGAAAGACTTTCATATTCAATGTAATGTGTGCACATAGTTACTTTTTTTAAATCGAAGTTTCGCAATCGTAAGTCACATTGCCAAGTAAAGTTTTACAATTGCAACGTTTTCGACGCAAGAATGCAATCGATGAATTAATCCGCGGCTCAAATTAAAACAATTGTGTCGCTGGCACCGCGGCCTTCCTGTCTGGCTTGTTACTCGTTAATTTCCAAATTAAATGCTTGATTCTCAATGCCAGCAGGGTCGGAGGTGGTCACTGTACGAATTCATAAAAAGGCGAGTGGTCGCGAGCCGCACTTCAGTGCTCCAACTACTAGCTGAGGTTTTTGTCTCCACTAATCCTTTCACTTAGCGCGTTCATGACCGAGAACTGCGCGTTAAATTAACAAATTAACTTAGATAAGTTTATACTTAAGGCGATTTTGTTTTGTGTTCTTCAAGTGCGGTTTATTAACGTGTTATGTATTTGTTTTCAGATGGTGAGAGGGGCGGCGTTAGTGCTGACGCTAGCACTGACGTGCTGCACAGTGTGTTGCAGCGTCCTTGTGCCGACATATGTATTGCCGCCTGACTCGTTCGTGCGCGATCAGCGTTCGCTGGCGTCCACATCAGATTCACAGACTGCAGAATCACAAAGGACGATCAAACGTCTTATCGGTGGACATATAAAAATTAAACCTGAAAAGGACCATGGAAGCCCGAAAAATTCAATTATTTTCAATGAAAAGAGTGAAAGTGGGAAGTTCGCAAGCGTAATCGCGCCGGACCAGCCGGGCGGCAATGTGGGCTGGAACCAAGGTATTTGGGACGATGGTATGCTAATGTCTAGCGCCGGTGAGGGCAAAGAAACTAAAAAGTTGAAGGAAGATGACGAAGAAAAGAAAACATTGTCTGATCAGGTGGCTGAAGGAAAATATGGATTAATTCAGAATGAATTATTTTCAAAGACGCCGAAACGGCCAGGAATATTAAGTTACGAGCCAAACACCGAGACTAGATCGAAAGACAATTTACAAAACTTGGGAGGTCTTAAGAAAGATGAAATTTGGCTCGCAGAAGATCATCTATTAGTGATAAAAGGGGGATCATTCCCCGAGCGTACAAATGAACCAGAACAAAAAGTATGGCCACCCATAGACAACTACGAGGCGCCTAGAAGGCAAGTAAAACTACCAGGGAAACCAAAAGTTCCACCGCCCTTTCCCGTACGTCTCTCCGACGACGGACCGCTCGTCTTCCTTACGCCTAACGGCAGTGTCCCTGCGCCCATTTTCCCTCCCTTCCCTGCGGGAGAAAGCGAAGGCTCTCTACCGCCACCGTCATTCCTTTATCCACCAGGAACGTTCGACTCCCCGAGTTATAATCAAGGAAACACTACTTCCGGGGGAGCGTCGTTGTCAGGTCCTCCGTTCCCATTCCTTCCCGGGAATGCGAGCGAAGGGGCATTCCCTTTCCCTGCATCCATGAACGGCTCTTTTCCAGAAGGTTTTCCTCCGGGCGCCGCCTTTCTACCACCACCGAGCAACCAGTCAGACCTTTACGACGAAGACGACCCTTCGATATACTATCCGCCGCCTTACAATTTTTCTTATCGCAATGACTACAATGGTAACGTTCCGGCTGGACCTTTAGTACCTGGAATTATTCTTCCACCACCACCGGACTTTTTCGCGCCACTCGATGACATGGCCACAAAAGAAATTCAGACTACGCAAAACCCACCACCAAGTAATACACGTACTAAGAGTACATCAAAACGTCCATCACCAACACCTGTAACATTCAGAGGAAAGTACAAAGCTAGACTTACGACCACAGAGTTACCGAACACAACAGAAACTCCTATAACTTTAACAACACCGGTGGCTAATGAAATTCCAACTACAACTAAATACAGAAAAACGCAACGTGTTATACCCAATCGAAACCCGATTAAACATTATAACCATGAAGCAGAAATTATTACGAGACCCAAAACTGAGAAACCTATCTACAAAACACGGACAAAACTTACTTCGAAACCACTTTCAGTTTCAGTGTATGATTATCCAGAAGTGTACGAGAATAAGCAACCGACTACAACACAAAAGCCTTACGTACCCTACAGAGTACCAGAAAAGGCGATTGAAGAACACATCAATGCGATTTCTTCGACTCCAGCAGTACCTTTACGAACATATTATTCAAACGTTCAAAACGATGAAATACCAACAACCAAATTACAACCCGTGTATAACAGAAAGCCAAATGAGAACACTGTAGCTTCATTTTATTTCTTTGATGAGCAACCTAAGACGAGACCTCCAGAAAGTAATTTCGATGGCCGCTACTACTACCAAACTGTACCCAGTCAAGCTTCATATGGTCCAAGACCAAATGCTAATCAAGAGTCTCAATACCAGCCTGGAGTTGGCGTTTCTTACGGAACTTTTGATCAAGGAGATGCTTTCTTCTTATTTCCACAAAAAGAAGGAACTCGGACCTTTACACAAGAATACTTCAGTATTCAGAAACCGCGCCCTCAACCTACTTATGTGCCACAGCCTAAAGCAAGACCCGACTCATTTTATCAACAAATCTCGGATATTCAGCAAACAATTGACTATTTCACAACAAAAAGACCAAAAGCCCATCGACCACATTCTACTAAACAAAAGCCAATTACATCACGGCCCGTTTATCAATATAGTTATGAAAGCAAGCCAAGACCCGAAAAATTAACATTCCGGGCACCAAAACTTGATCCTGAACCTTTCCGTCCGATGGTCAGCTACAGCAAGCCATTCAATGGCGATAATGAATTCAACGCAGTAACACCGTCCTCTGCATCTCCGAATTATCAGCAATATCTGGTCGAAAACGTTCAAGTAAGCACAGAAGCGCCAACATCATCCAGATATTATCCAAAGACAAAATTAAGAGATGACGACTATGAAGACGTGCCAATCAAGGAGACTTTGCCCGTCAATAACAGAAATCAAATTCCGGTACAAACTGGTAAACCAATTCCTCACATAAATAGACATCCTAGTACTACCCCTAATCCAATAAGCAACGGATACTACACAAAACACGACGAGCGATATATCGATGACTTCACAAAAAGTACGTTTGACATATTTGGTCAAAAACTTGATGACGGAAATCGGGACGATCACGGCTTGGCTGTTACTCCACCCCTGGAAACAGTTAAAACGCCCATCGACAACAACATAAACCTTCAATATGCCTATGAAATCGTTGAATCTCAAAGTCCTAACCCGCCGTCACTGCATGGAGACACAAATGTCAACAATAGACATCCACGCCCACCTGTAAATCCAGACAGTGAACAAGTTCATCCGTCGCAAGCAAGCGCACAACTTGTGGAGCCTCACAGTCCACCGTCTCTTGCCGGAGACACGGTTGTTAACGACAGATACCCAAGACCGCCTATACACCCGGACAGTGAGTTTATACCCATACCAAACCCCAACTATCGAAGAGGACAGCAATATAGAGAACAACCACAAGAGCCTCAGTATACTGGTGAGCAGTACGACCTGAATAGGCCATCGTTGGTTGGAGACACAGACGTCAACTACAGGAGGCCTTTACCGCCAATCAATCCTGATGCAGAATGGATTGGGGCTGTTAACGCCGCAGGTGAAGGTCGACCGGGATCTCTCATTAGGTATAGGCTTCCTGGGGAAGGAGCACACGTGTATTTCCTTACCCCACAAGCGGCACAAGCCGCCAGGGAGAGGTACAGAGCTCCCGGCTACGGACGGTGAAACCAAAGCTCTAGTCTGAACGTGTAGTGTAAATACAAAGCGCAAATGTGATTTATAAGTGTCCTAAGTAGTGTAAGAACGAAAAGACTAGCGGTCATCCGCAATGCCATATTATTAATGTGTTAAACGATGTGTTTCGCGGACATTAGCGAATTGAACGTTATTATTAATAGCTATTTATTAAATTATTGTTAAGTGACTGGTGCAAGAGTAGAAATAGTTAATTTATTTGTTTGTCAGTATTTTCGATACACTTACGAGTATGTTGTGAATTGTGATGTGTGAGTATTGTTATAAACATAATGCGAGCATAATGACTGTTATTGTAAATTGTATAAAACAAATATTTGTGATTTGTAATGACTCTAAAGACTACGAAATAAATTTATTAAAATTTTTAATACTTGAAAATTTGTTTCATTTATGAAATATAAACCTTTTAAAAAAATGGTAATTGAAAATTACCACACAACTCTAGAAAAAACGAGAGTTACTTTAATACTTAAATAAAATTATGCAGTAAACGATAGCATAAATGCTATTTATAATTAAACTTAAATTAACCTTACAAAGTGAAATATGACCGTGAGCTGATTGATTATGTCGCAAGATTACTGGCGGTCATTCATAAAAACACTTACCAAAATGTAACACGACTCATTAAAAAAATTAAGTAAACGATTATGCTAAATTAGGGTATTTCATATAATTAATGTTAAAAAAACAAAATAAAGCAGCTTGATAAAAATTTGACTTTATTACGAGTTGAATTATGTTCTTGATCTAATATAAATTTAGTTATACGACTAGCCCGTGCAAAGTGACGCCATTGAAGTATGATAATTATCAGTTATAATAAAAATCAGGACATTTTAAGGAGCGATTTTTTTTTCCAAATCACTTCGGTGTTTATAGCTGTACGAGCCAAAGCTGTACACTTCATAAATCGTCGGAGTTACGTCTAAGTATAGCCAGACGTACGGTTACTATGTTACTATGTTAATGAGAAATATGATTAGAAATGACTTTTCTATCAATAAATCAAGGTCGCAGACGCAGAGGACAAAGAAAAAAGTCATAACAAACTATATATTGGTTGCATTACTAATGAATAATAATCGTAACAGTGAGTTGATTAAAAAAGCTAGCGAAATCGCTTTAAAATATATATATTACATATTTAATTTAATAATTAACTTTAATTTAATTCAGTATTACTCAGAATATGAAGGAGTCGAACGAGAGAGTTAAGAGTACTTTGCTGAAGTGACCGTGGAATATATAAAAATTTCTAAAACTATAGAAAACCTACGTTCCAAAGTCCCATTATCGTATAACATATCGTATTGACGTATGACCACAGCACTTTTGTATAATCCGTGTGAATATAGTTAGATAGATGTTCGTGTTAAACAAGTTATTTGAATCTCCTTACAATTTTTTTGACGGTTATGAGTAACAGAGTTATACTTAGCGCTCAGTACTGTATTGTCTAAATTATATTTTCTTTTTAATAAGTTTTCCGCCTAGAAAATGGTTTAACTTTTCTTAACTATTAGTTAATATGACATACCTGTATCTGGCTCCGAAGTCTGCGGCGCGTCCTGTAGGGGATGGCTGTGAAGTCTCAAATACACTTGTATGGCGACGCGTGCGCATCTGAAGTAGAACGGATGCGCTCGTAACACGTCTTCGAGGCGGAGCAGACCGACATACGAACGTAACGTCATCTTCCGCATACAGTATGAGTGGAAGTCGAATTGGTCTTCCATTATCTCGGAGAAATGCTGGAAATTTAATCACTTTTAGATATAGGATGTCGTAGTATTATCATCTTATTTTGTAATATTACTCTTTACTAAAGAGTACCTTTGTTTGGTTCTAATCTGGGATTCTGCTTTAGTTCAAGTTTCTTGGCCTATTCTTAGTTAGGACTTTGTATGGAAAAATGGTTTTACGTTATGATAATATACCTAATAATATATAACGATCTACGCGCGTTTGTCTTTTCGTTTGTGACACCGCCGCCATACACATCATTAATCCTTCGAGCCGTTACTGCAGCACTGGAGCTACGATACGAACTCGTACTCGTAAATAACGCGATATTTCATGTTTTCCATTTTATAAATAGAGTGATGCAAAGTAAATTATAACAGAAAAATAGAATGAATTGTGGTTTGTTAATTCTAATAATAAAGAAGAATGCCTAACCAGAGACGAGATATTTGAGGCCAAAGGGACCAGTACGCCAATTTCATATATAGGACCCAAGGACCCAATATTAAGCGGGTCGAATCGTAGTGCACAGATAGTTTAATAAATATGTAATTTAAAATATATAAATAAAATTTTAGATCTCAATATATATATACAGTTATCACTCCTATAACACGGTAGATTGTTATGTACAAATTATTGACGTTAAAGGGGATTGATCTCGAATATTAAGAAAAAACGATGTTATGAACGAAATATAATGTGTTCAAATCATTATAAATGTCACAACTACAGAAACATAACGTGTGCAATCCCGGCGTTATATGGAGGAAAACCCGTGTTATACGAGGAACTGAAATCTCGTAATATAGGAATGCGATATAAGAGTAACGTGTTATAAGGTTAACTGTATGTCACCGTAAAATTGCAAATACCGTTAGGTTTTAATCTATCTCGCGAGATCAACGTACTGCTTACAATTTAACGTATTATTATTCGGTAGATTGAAATCTATCGATTTGAAACCGTCAAATTGTGAAACGGAACGCATCTCGCGCGCTGATCGGTTTAACGGTATGAACCGCGCTACCACATTTATTTGTTCTACGGTCTACTATAAAGCCGACCAATCAGGGACAGATTTGGAACAGTTGACAATTTGACAATATTGAAATTATAATTTAGAAACAAACATAACATTTATTACTAACAAAACACACACACAGAAACACATAAAATAACAATAATAAAAAAATAATAATAATAGAGATAACAATTTTTCTTAAGAAAATGGTTTAATTGTGTAATTCGTGTGTGCTGTGGTTGTAATTGGCCCTGGCTCAGAATTTGACGGTTTCACTTCGATAGAGTACAATATAACGAACAATAATACGTTAAATTGTAAGCAGTATGTTGAGATTCACAATCTTACGACAATTCACAAACTCGCGAGACAGATTGAAACCTAACTGTATTTACAATTTTACGGTGATATATATATATATATATTTAAAGTTAAAACAAACTTTATTTACAGAGAATTCTTTAAATCACTCGCAAAGTATTTCTTCCTAGGCTGTCATGAAACTCGGATCTTATTTTAAATGTCAAATATTCAATTACTCTTTAAAATAATTGTATTAATAAACGTAAATTCATAAATAAAGCCTTTTATAAATTTGACGGTTATTTAAATGATCCTAATCCTTGGGATTGATTTGCTCCACTTCAAACAATTTGTATGACAAACTTAGCAATTAAAAAGAGTGGCAGAAAGTTTCTTGCCAATTCTTTTTGCCCGTTCTACGCCCTTGACTTGCGAACTGGTAGTATATGTAAATTTACAATTAATTTAACATTTTTTTTTCTGTTAACGTTATTGGAAGTAAAGTAATAAGTCATCCTTCGACTATAGTCTGGGAGTGAACTATGGATAAAATACTAAAAACACTTACTCTATCCACTTCATGTGCTTTTTTCAATGCTTCACCCCACTGGTGAAGCCTCTGGTACGCCGCCGCAGCCTCCGTTTGGAACCACATACACTGCATTTCATTTAGATTCTCTGTCGCTGGAACACCTGGAATTAATATGAACAACTAGTTAATGTACGGCTTTCGGTGTCCCCAATTTCATTCAACTTTTACAGTTAAACAGACTGCCAAAATATATGCTTAACTACTATAAAGAATGAAGTTTTGGCCTAGTGGCTTCAGCGAGCGACGCTCATCCCTGAGGTCGTAGGTTCGATCCCCGGCTGTGCACCAATGGACTTTCTTTCTAAAGTGCGCAATTAACATTAGCTCGAACGGTGAAGGAAAAAATCGTGAGGAAACCGACTTGCCTTAGACCCAAAAAGTCGACGGCGTGTGTCAGGCACAGAAGGCTGATCACCTACTTGCCTATTCAATTTGTAAATGAACATGAAACCGATACAGAATTTTGAGGCCCAGACCTAAAAATGTTGTAGCGCCATTGATTTATTTTTTTACTAAAAAATACCCATAAAACGACCAAAATGTTTAGAACTGGTCATCCCGAGAAGACTCAAAACGTAAAATTAAAAATAACTAATTTTTTTATAAACCTACCCTCTCTAGTAAATTTGGCGCACATATCTTCAGCTCGCTTCACATGTCCCGCTCTCAGCATATACCGCGCACACTTGCTGTTCACATAACGATCTGCTGTGTCCATCGCTTGAGCTTCCTCCAGGCATTGGTATGCTGATACGGGGTCACCAGCATGCTGAAAAAAAAACATATATTTATTTATTTTGTAGTAATTGTTTGCGTCTACGTGTATACTTTATTACAGTTGTGAATCATTTTTGGGAAATATCTATAGTTTTGTTTCCTTATATATATATTATAGCCTGTGTTAATCACAAACTTCAGATGGAATATATAACAATCTCAGTATAGATTTGTCAGTCATTGGTGTCACTACACGTGGTAGTAGTGACACCTACAAAAATTTGTTGTCAAGATTTATTTATTTATTCCACATCCTTATTCTACCTTAACAGTTACAACTAATTCGATAGAACGTCAAAATACCTACTCTACCTACCCTACCTATATTATACTCTTAAAGACATATAAATGTTACATTAGACCACTATTAAAGTATGCCTACAGTATTTGGGATCCTTATTTCATAAAGGATATTAGTATGTTTGAAAGGGTTCAAAGAAAAGCTACGAAAATGATCAGGTCACTTAGGAACAAATCTTATAATGAGCGTCTGAAAGCACTCGACCTTACTGATTTAGGAAGTAGGCGATTAAGAGCAAATCTCATTGACACCTATAAAATCCCTTTATAAGTAATATATAACCTTTTTTCCACTATCTAAAGGACCACTATTTTCCACTATTAGACTCTTCTTTAAATTATTTTTTATTTCATTTTTAAATCTTAATGTTTTAATTAAATATCGATCTTTAATTTTGATAAAAAAAAATGATTTCTTTTTTTAATTTGTAAGTACGAAAAAGCGACAGGAAAAATGATATAGAAAACATTATACATTGTATAAACTTTATATTAGTGTACTAAAAAGATTTTCCTCAAAAAAGTTTGAAATATCAATGATATGTAAATAAAATTGATAAATTACATCTAGTTTTATAATTTAAAATGATATAATTATTATATGTTTTTTAATACATAAAATGTTTAAAATACACACTAATTTAAAGTTTCTCAAATCACAACAATGATAAAAAAGTTTTCACTTCAAAACTCCATATAAACAGCTATTACCTTGAATATCCTTCCTTTAACTATAAACAGTTCTATTAGTGTAGGAGTATGTTCTATAGCCGCATCTATATAGTGCAACGCCTTATCCGTATCCTTTTTAAAGTCAAAATGTTGAGCTGCGAAGTAATAAGACCATAACAGTGCACTCGCTGGTTGTTTTACTTCATCAGTGTCATTACTAAATGTGCCTAACTTAGACAAATTCTCTATGTATTGTAGTATTATTTGTTCTATTGCGTCAGCCTTGCTTTGGTCCTCGTATAGTGATCTGAAAATGTGTTTGGAATATAGAAATATATGTTCCAATTATGGGGTATCAACGGGGTAGTATCTCATAAAAGCTGTAGTTAGTAGAGTTTTCCTGATGCGTACACGTGTACGTGACAAGAAACGTGAATTATATCTTAATACTATAGCTGAACAACTATAACTAATACGCTTCGAAGACAATATTCTTATTCCGGTTCCAAAATATAAATATATTTATGTGAAGTTTTTGTATTAAAAGAAAATATCTACTGACAACTGACCATTGTTATCTTAATATTACTAAATAATGGGCTATTGAACAAAATTTCATCACTACAATCTCTATAAGGCGTCAATTTGAGACATGTAGGTTTCCTCATACTGATAAACGGGTACATAGAAAAAATCATTCACCTAAGGTCAACATGTAGAGGAGGGATTCCCTTATGCAGGCCATGCCTTAAGTACTCATCCACGAGTTGGGTGAATACACCTGGACACTCAGCCTCAGTCAATTGCAAGCGTCGGGGTGCTATTGCTTTCGGGAAGTCCGCCCTGAAAAATTATACAAGTTTTTATGTAAATATGTAAAAAAATTAATAAATTACATATGCTATAGAAAATAATATAAACAAGTGAATATTGTACAGAATATAAATAACAATAAAATGCACAAAGAATTACACTTCAACTATATCCCCAGGGCTTATCGGTTAACACAAATGTAATTTTTAAGGATAATTGCTTTAGATCGAAGGGTAAAAAACACACAACTCAAAGAATTCAACGAACAAATTTAAAAAAAAATGTATTACAGGACAGGTTATTTAGTTTTCCGGTTCTGATGAATGATAATTAAAAAATGATTCTACTTGTGCATTGCTGTACATACATAAAAACCAACAAACTTTTAGATCTTAAACCAAAGTTTATGTGCTTGTTTAGAATTTCTGTATTTTTTGTTTCCTTTTCAATAATTAATTGCAAATATTGATACGATTTTTAGTTATTATCTTACATCTTATATAAAGGCAGAATTTATTTAAGCATAAAATAAAAAGTTTTCTAATGCTGCAATACAATACAGCATTTTTCATAACTTACTTATAAAGATCAAAGAAGGCCACTTTTTGGTCAGGGGTAGTAAGCCGTTTGGCTTCTATAAGCTTCTGGTAATACAACACATTTTCTGGATTTCTTTTTAACAGACCTTCATACAAAGTTTCTGCTTCCTTAAACCTGTAAAATATTAGGCAATTGTATTAGAAACGGAAAATAATGTAAACAAGGAGAACAGACTTCGTTGATTTTTTATTTAACTTGCACCTATAGTTTCAGTGGTAACTTTTATAATATAGAACCATTAACTACTGCATAACAAAATATTGGATTTAATCAAGAATTTATTAATCAAAAAATAAAGTTAGTTTTTCTAATCTGGAGATGTTGATATATAATAAACTAGAAAGCCGTTGATAATCACAAAATTATAGAAAAAATATTAATATTATGATGTCTGCTTTCACAAATAATTTATTTTTTATACAACTCGCAGTTGTTCTTTTTAATAATTGTTGAATTTAAACAACCTAAACTGACAATTAAATTGGGATAAATATCCATCCTATTACCATTCTTTTAAGAATTTTCTTGACTTACCTTTCTAATTTCAAATAATACTCTCCACATGTTTCTTTTATTGCCAACTTATCAAGTATTTGTGTTTGGAACTTTAATAAATGGGAAAGAGCCCTGTCATATTGTCCCGACTCTGCCAGGACCATATTCTGATATAGAAGTAATTCTGAGTGTTCATAATCATAAGGACCCTTCATCTGATTAGTTCTGAATGCATCTAGAATACTGTTAGCCATTTCATATTCACCCAACAGATGGTAGCTCATGGCAAACCCAATCCATGATGCTCTTTGTGTTGGTCTTAATATAAATAATTGGTAGCGAGTATCCTGAAAACAGATTAATTAAACCACTGAGTTAAAATTTTAGGCAGTAGTGTATGTAATTTTTAGCCTATCAAAATTGATTTATCCTAAAAATCAAACCCAGAACCTGTTCCTTAAATGTATTTTATACTCCAGCAAATGCTGAATAAACAAGAAGACAGAGTGCATGCATTCATATACAAATATTATTAAAAAGGGCATAATACAATTATGTAATGCATAATATAATTAGATATAAAATACATACATAACAGTTATAATACATGTATTTGTATGAATTCAGTAGCATTGTTTAGGGAAACATGTGACATACAAAGCATTTAAAAAAAAAAAAATTTTAATTCTTTTTATAAATTTCAGAGTTATAAGTAAGAATTGTAATAAGTAATTATTTTTACTAATAATGGTTACTTACTTTATATCCCTCCAGATCTCTCATTTGAATTTGTAATAGGGATAGATCCCGAAGAATCTGAATGTTCTCCTTTTCCCATTTGAGAGCATTTCGGTAGCATTTGATTGCCTCATCATACTTTTTGTCAGAACGTTGAAGCAACCCATATACATGCCAACAGACTGGAGACTTCAAGTCATTTCTAAGACCCCTACGGACATATTCATATGCTTCTTCTTTTCTCCCAAGGCAATTTAAAGTCAACCCCTTCATAGCTAATGTCTCTGAAAGGTATTAGATATCACTTTTTATCAATTTTGCTTTGTTTACATTTAAACTACATTAAAATTAAATACTGTCGATTTTTATTACCTCCATGTTCAGCAAATTTGGGGCTGGACAATATTTGTTTTGCAAATTTCAACCCATTTTTGTATTGTTTATGCTCGTAGCAACGCTGTAAAGAATAGTTCAAATGATTACATTTTATGGTTAACCTATATAATTTTTTGATACTGCATACTAAAATATTGAGTGTTATGATTAAGTGAAAATAGTTACGTAAAATTATAATAGCCTAAAAAAACATAACGCATCATGATTTAAATATTTATGTCAAGATAAAAAATTCTGGAAGCAGGCCTTATTAACTATTATTTAGAATCTAAAACAAAAATGTCAAACCTAATAATCCGAATATAGACCTATGTTTATAATGAAACTTACCAGAATTCTTTTAAACAGAGCGTTTTCTTTAGGCGGCAAAGGATTACTGGGCGGCATTTTGTTATAAATATGTGAAAAATTTTCTTAATAATTCACGAAAAAATTGAAATATTAGTAAAAACCTCGTGGCTATAAACCAAAGAAGTCGATGATGGATTTGGGCCTTTGGGTAAAATTCTGATTGTTGTCTATGGCTTTAGATATGGTACTATGATACATCAATTTAATTGAACCACAGGCTATAATAAAAGTAGAGCCAATCCGATGTATAACTATAGCTATAATGCAAAAATTCCTTTTTTGCTGCAATTAAAAAAAGAATTCGATATGCGATTATATACATATTATTTATATCCAAAGCTTAACAAAACACAAAGTTTTATTGTTGTGTTACTTTTACTAATATTACTTACCAGCATAATATTACTTACCAGCCATAATTATTATGTTATTAGACTTAGTCAGTATTTTGTAAGTTTTTAAAACTTTTAACGACTTAAGACTACATGTTATTATATCAACGGCTTAAAGTAAAAACAGTAAGTAAATTATATGGTTCAAATGTGAAAAAATAACACGTTTGAACTTTAAACTAAAATATCTATAACTTCTTGGCTACGTTCTTCGTCATAAAGAATCTATCATAGATAATAAATTTAAAATAGTTTTCAACATCTATTCTTATCTGAGCACTTGATTTTATTTTTGAGTAAATGCATTGTGGAATTTGTTATTAGTTTAAAATTGTGACATATTAGATTTTACATTAGTTAATAATACTAAAAGTTGTTATAAAATTAAGCGCGCGTTTATATTTCGTTAAGGGTCACCAAAATATGGGCTTAGAAAACATGCGACGTTGGCCAATGTATATTGTATTTGCTGTTTGTTTCTTACTTACCCTTTCGCTCTTCAATAGCTGGAGTATGGAGACAGAATTACAAAATAAATTAACTGAGCTTAGCACTCAACTGCAAGAATGTTCAAAACATCAAACTACCTGCATGGAAGATTCGTTGCGGCACATTCAACAAAAAGACAGTTTTAATTCTAAAATTAATGACTTAGAAAATCAGAAAATTAAGTTAAATAATGATTTGTTAGAGTATAAAGATAAAATGTCGAAATCTGAAACTAAAATAAACCGCACATTAGTTGATGTGGAGCTTTGTAAAACAGAACTACAATCTTTGCAAAACTTACAACTAAGCAAATCTGCTACACTTGAGACTCTCCGGTTAGAAAAGGAAACTTTAACTAGCCAACTAGAAGAGCGTAAACAGAAGGTAGAAGAATTGGAGAAAGAAATTTTAAGGTTAAAATCGTCAATGACAACTAAAAGTGCGCCAAACCCTCCCGCACCATCTAAGGTAACACCAGCAGCTCAGCCTCCAAAATTAAGCTCTTCACTTAATGCCCTCAATCCAGTGAATGAACCAGTTCTTGAAGATAATGCTAAAGAAGAAATTGAAGATGTAAATGTAGATTTTGAACAACAATTGTAACAAAATGTTGTTTAATATTTCACTAGGTAGGTATTCAAAGGTTTACAATTTGTTACATATATTGTGAGAATTGTGGCCTCTTAATTTTATTGTTAATGAAATGCTGTTGAAGTGAAGACTAAAACAAAAAAAATATCTAGTGTAATGATTATATCAGCCATCAAGATAACAAATATGGTGCTTGATAAAGTAATCAGTGGTATCATATAAAAAGAATATGACTTTTTAAGATACTAAGATACATTTTCTGCAAAATTCTTTTGACGGTTCTTTAGGCCAGGTAAAATATCACCATAAATCATTTTAAAAAATAGCTACTTCGTTTTTGATACTCTTGTCAAATGCAGATATATAGTCTCGGAGATAGATTATAATTAGTTTTACCAAAACACAAGATTTGTGAAACGAGGAGATTAGTTAGGATTTATAAGAGACCCTCTTTTATTTTCCTTTTAACATTTTTTTTATGCCTTAACAAAATGTATGGTCAACAAAGTATTGCAACTTGTAAGCAATGTATATGTAGTATATATAATTATTTGTATGACTATTCTAGTAAAATATTTAGAAATGTAGTTATTTTTAGGGGCTATGGTAGATTTAGTGTTACTATATATATATTTTGTAACATCACAATTTCAATCTTTATTTAACAGCTTTATAAGCATGAATAAAGCTAATCAATTTACATAATGGTTTATTAATATATTTAATTTGAGCAATAGAGGCATCAACTTATCTATTTTTAATAATATCAACAATATTCTTTGTATCTTGAAAAGAAGTGTTTTAACAATTCTGCTGTTGATCAAGCATTAGTAACTCTAACCCTGATTTTAAATAGATCAAAATACATATAAATTATATATAAAATAATTTTTTTAGAAGTTCAAATCTAATATAAGATATTAAAAGTATACAATAGTATTAGGTAATTTGTTCTCAAAAGTATAAGTATTATTTTTATATTCTAAAATATTGCCATTATGGTGCCAGAAATATAGATCTGAAAAAAACTCTTGTATTTTATTTGAATTCAATCCTTAAAAATAGGCTAATGTTTGTTTCCAATGTAATTAACTAACAGTGAAAATAAATAAGACATACTTTGTTATTTAAAATAAATATATGGTGCTACAACTTTTTTAGGCCTCATTCTGTATCTGTTTCACTATCATTTGTAAATCACATAGGTAAGTAGATGATCAGCTTTCTGTTCCTGACACACGCCGTCGACTTTTTGGGTCTATGTCAACCGGCTTCCTCATGATATTTTCCTTCACCGTTCGAGCTAATGTTAAATGCGCACATAGAAATATAGTCTATTGGTGCACAGCCGAGGATCGAACCTACGACCTCAGCGATGAGTCGCACGCTGAAGCTACTAGGGCAACACTTATCAACTCAACTTTGTTATTTATGCAGCAAAAAACAAATTTAATGTGGATTTCACACTTTTAACAATATGCAAAAAAGGAGCAGATCTTATATTGAAGGCACATATTGATAATATCAAGACAAAATTAACCACACTTTCGGGATCTAACAACTCCATTGTAAAATGTTTAACTTTAAACAATATACAATAATTCTTTAGTCAAACATCCTATGGATTGTAACAGAAATGAAGGGTACAAGTACAAAAATGACTTAATGACAAATTGGACCTATTTACTTTCAACATCTTTGTGCAACATTTTGACCGGTACTAAATCTCCCTATTTCCTGCTAGTATCCATGTTCTTAATTTTTTTGTTATGTTTGTATAAGTTTGCATAAGATAGTGACATAGTATAATTATTCTGATGTAAGTGAAACATTGTATTAAACATTCATCCATAAGAAGTTTAATAAAAGAAAATATTCAGCTGGATATATTTTATTCTTAAAACATGAGCACATCTTAAAACACAAACAAAATAACTAGTGGTCCTCTTTACTTTTTAAGTTAAATAAACTTACATATTATAAAGTACAATAAAGTTATGGTATAATTTTACAATGCTCCTTCATTGTAAAATCCAAGGCCCTTTTATTCCTGTTGGGAGTCATAACTTTACTTTTAAACATAATATCTTCAGTTAAGATATAGGTCCGTTTTTTATTGTGGTTTAATATTGAAGTGTTCAACACTATTTCATTAAAGCATTTTTATTAAAAATTGCTACACAACTCCATGTTGTACACCTACATAATAAATTAAATTGCATAGGTCATGTATTGTAGACATAATTTTAGAAAACCAAATATCCATATATATAAAATTATTTACTGAAAAGTAATTCTAACATTTAAAAAAATATTTCAATGGTATAAGCTAAAAATGTATCCTGAAAGAATTTCAGGGATTTTTCTTTTTAGTTCAACTTATCTAGAGAATATCACTCCCCAAATTTTCGGACTAGTTTAAATCTAAATTCATACTAGCTTTTAAACGAAGTCAAAGAGAATTGCAACAAGAAATTAAGGATTCTTTTGGTCCCAGATATGAAAAACCAACATGCATAACAATGTTATTATGAACATCAAAATCAACATTTTTAATCATAAAACAGGTTTGAGTCATATTCACCAAATCTTAATCAAGTTGTTCTTTTCCTATCTTATTAAATTCAGCTAAAAGATTACGTCTGCACTTACTCTCATCACTATAATAAATCGTCCAAACTATAAAGTCACCCACATTCAGAGGATCTTCAGAATAGCATATCTGTAATTTGCATTTACGTTCCCATTTTGCACTATCTGCCCTATTATTCCTTGTGCGCATAAACTCTACATAACCATTGCACTCCACAGCCAATTTTGGCAGCTGAGCATTTAAATTCTCATGAGACCTATTGGAATCACTACTTGTTGATGGCAAACAGTCACCTTGGCCACATTCAAGGTTAGACGGTGTAATCTGTTCATGTACAGGTTGGTTCACACCATCACCCTTGATATTCAATTCAAAGGAACTATGTTTATAATCATTATTTTCATGTAGTACATAATGCTCAAAATTTTTATATTGACTTTGATCAGGTTTCAGCCGTTTTTTGTCTGTGCCATCAAATTCATCATCTGGTCTACAACCTGGAGCCCACTCAGGACTATTACTAGGTGATTGAAATAATCTCCGTTTACCATTCCTTGGTAGTAATTCTCTTAACTCAGGAGAACATGATGGACTTATGAATGAGTCACTTTGTCTGAAAGTCAAAGTTAAATTGTAATTTAAGCATTCTATTATGGCATTCATTCACCTCATGGTGATAAATATACCAGTGACCAGTGACCAGATAAATATTTAAAACTAACTCTACATATACAAACCTTGGAGATATATTCTGCTTTATTTGAAGCTTAGATATACTTTCCACCGATGTAAAATAATGTTTTGAATGCTCTACATGATTAGTGAAGAAACTATTTACTTTCTTTCTGGACCGTATTGTACGACCAAACCATTTCAAAGTAACATCTTCTGATAAATACAAACCAAGCTTTTGTCTTTCATTATCAATTATTTGTTTATACCAAATGATAAAGTTTTTAGCACTCTGGTGTTTGTGAAATACATTTGTTTTGCTACTGGATACAGATAACAATCTACTACTAAATTTACTTGTTCTTTTTTCTGGGGTTTTAGGAGAATTCGACATTTTCACCTGCAAAATTAATAGTTACTTATGATTTTATTTAGATAAAAAACGACTATCTACTCTGGAACTACTTACTCTTTATTTTTTAGACAAAATATCGGCAACTTTAGAAGAGCATTGCGCTTCATTCGCTAACTTTAACCGAAGAGAGGAAATTCGTAACTTACTTTCTTCAATGTAGGCTACTATTGAAGTATTAATTTCTAATAATTCTCTGTGTTGTTGAGATATATTTTTATAAGTAGCATTTATGTGATCTGAAAATTTTGACATATTCATAGTTTGAAACAAAAGAATTTATCCAATTGCCAATTGACTTCCAATTTCAAACTGGTTTACTCACCAAGTTGTCGAGCAGCTTCTAAAGCTAAGTTATCCCTACTTAATTCATCATATAGGATTGAATTCATTTTACAACAAGTATGTATATATTCAACATAAACAACCTAAATTCGAAGGTTATATGTAGAAAATAATACCTCGAAATCGTAAATGCAGCAATAACATTAAAAAGTCCATATATCCATTTCTCTACTTTGAAAAATTTAATTTAACGAGTTTATACCACAATCATAGTGTAAACCACCACAGATTATAGATAAATATAGTTGTTAGTAGATAAGCTATACTAAAATCTTAAATATTGGAGGGTTTTGATGCTGGCGTTATAAAAGTAAATAGACAATTTTTATAATTGCTGATAATATTTTTGCTACTAACAGTGTAAATTTATGGATTATCTCTCTTTATAAATAATTCTTTATATAGAATTGTCATATAAGTAAAAAACATTTTTATAAAATTAAAAATATTTATCAAGGAAAAAAAATTGTTCAAGCATAAATTGGTTATATTATTAAGTAATACTAATGAAGATCCATAATTAATATGATGTTAAAAGGACGTGTTACTTAATAAAAATATTTTAAGTTATTCATTCACTGTATTATTTTATATAGTTTTTTCCCCAACCCTTTAAGTATCCATAGACAAACCTTTCATTGCAGGAATCAGCATTGGATAGCCGAATCAACAGAATAGCCGCGCTTCTCTGGGAGTGGTAATGTGCCGAACCAATCTACTGCGTGCTTGTGATCACTGACATCGACCATTGGTCTATCTTTGCCAACCAATCATTGGAAAACCAGTGAGGAATATCCAATGTAAGTTTACAAATTATTTGTCGAAATTTTAAGTGATGTTGGGCCAAATGAGATTTTAACATTGTATAGTTTGATTTTATTGAACTAGTTGAAGAATGTCGGAGAAACTTATTTTTAAAGCAGCCATTTTGATTACGTTGCAGCAAATACTATTTGTTTCATGCTACACAATGACATGGAATATTTTAGATAAAAAACGAGTGATACCTATTTCTTGATATAATCTTCAGGGATCTTGTTCCATATTATAGTGAGAGAGGATTACTTTAAAAAAATCTATCATAATACATTGCTGTAGATACATTCGTACGTAAATAAATTGTCAGTATTGCGCCTGCCTTTACAAGCACTCTTGATTAGTGCTATTTAACTATAAAAATTGAATAGTAATATATTAAAACTTCAAGACAAGTTCTCAACATTAATAAATACCTAGTTTGACTGTCTGTTGACTTCAGTCTAAGGCATTAGGATTAATAACTTACAGGTGATTTACTCATAATAGTCTTAAAAAACACTATTACACATGATCTAATTACTATACACATATAATAGAGTACTTGTCTTATATTATTTGACTCAGGACTGTTTCTTAAAATAATAAAACTAGTAAAATTTAATGATTTGTTAAAAAAATATTTATAAGTTTGTTTCTATATTAATGAATGGAGTTTCTAGTTACAACTCTTGACCTATCATTATTTTGATACAATATTTGTTTTTTTTTTAAGAAGGTAGCAGATTGGATAAACATGTCACTTTATTTCAGAAATCAAAATGGAGCATGCTCAAATCCAGACATCAGATGGTACACAGGTGGTGACACTAAATGGGCAGCAATTACAGGTTTTGCAGATGAGCAACAGCCCACATGTTGTTCAAGGACCTAATGGACAGCAGATAATGGTTCACTCTGTACCACCAAGTGGGCCAATACAGGTACTTTAATTATTTATGACATTGTATTTGATACTTAAACTTAAATTTGAAGCTGTGTAAACAACATTATTATAAAGAACTGACAATTATATCATTCTATGTAAGTAGGGGCGATGTGGATTGTATTTTTATTCAATACTTTAACACCATTTTGTTTTTTATTTAATTTAATTTGAATAGACTTACAGAAAAAGCCATTATCTGTTTAGATATTTCATTTTGAATGTCACTATCATAAAATGAGATTATTTTTGTGCACGCATTCAGATTGGAGGTCCTCAAATCCAGGTGGTGGTATCATTATTCTGTTATAATAGATAATAATGCTTAATTATATTTTCAGTGGACATCTAAAGATTTTTAGGATGTCTGGTTATTATAGCAAAATCTTAAAGCTGTGTTGTAGAGGTTGTATGTTCGAACCTTTGCTGTGCATAAATAATTTTTTTTTATGAATACTTTCTAAATAGTATATTGTAGGCAAATATTATAAGGAAACTGTAATGTTGTAGACCACAACATTAATGTATTGTGGCAAACGCGAAGATAAAAGAAAAACAAACAGCTTAAATGACAATAAAATTAAGTTTTCTGGCGATGGATAATATGTTGGAGATGATTTGTATTATATTTAACAATTTAAATAAACTAATTATTAATTTGCTCTTTATAGCTATAATAGAAAAAGTAATATTTTGTTATTGTTTTGTAATAGTAATAATAATTGCCTTATAAAATGGTATGCATGGTAGAAAAGTAATTAGAAGCAAATGTTTTTTAAACTGAATAAATTCTGTTAAAAACTAATTAATTTTTTTTAGTAATATACTATAAAATTAGCCCATATCAATCAAGAAATTAAGTATTGCTTAATAACAGCCACTTATTTTCAGGTGACTGCACCCAACAGTCAGCAAATACAAGGTCTTCAAGTAGTACCACTGTCCAGTATTCAAGGTAATTTATCTATATGTTGAAAATATCTAGTTAATAAAACTAGATATTACTACTAATAAAATAATACTACACATCAAATTAGAAAGCTTTGTTGGGTGTTAATGTTGTTAAAAAAATACTTTAGTACTTTTAGGATATTTTGACTTAATGTTTAATTATTTATACATTAATCTCTGTTGCTTAGAAAATAATGCACACACTTCTTATACACCCGAGATCCTAGGTTTGTCTACTGGCAAAGTATTTGATGAAGTATTTAAAATATAACAATAAACAGAGATATACCTTACCTTAGCCCCAGCTGTGCGGGTACAGGGCTTTAATCACATATTGCATTAATCAATAACTGTACTTGGTCCTACATATACACAAAAACTATATGATAAATAAACTTCCTAACATCATAATTCAGAGTTTAAGATATAATTTAATATTTTCAGGTGCAAATAACAACATACAGACAATGCAGCTAGTGCAGACTCCAGATGGTCAGACGTTTCTTTATCAACCTACATCCCAACAGATTGACCAGCACCAAGTCATACACCAACCTGGTAAGAGATTAAATTAACTTGAAGATCAGTAAAACTTAATGGTTAAATAATGTTTGCAAGATATTCTTCCAATAATAAAATACTAAAAAGGTACAGATTTAGTTTAACTATATAATTTGTATTTTGAAGAAGTTTGTTTATATCATTACTGATAGTGTCTATTTAACTGTTAATGTATTCACAGCAGCACTCAGATTAGTTTCTTAGCTCTGAATGTCTCTGAACATGGATGCCAGCTTTACATTAGTGCCAAAATACATCACTAATTGCACCATATAATTAAAAACATGCTATATGTAACCTAATATGTAGGGCACATTATGTTACTAAGAGTCATGTGTTTAATATGGCTAAATTTCTCGATTATATGGTGACATTACTGTCTCTTAACTAATTATTTTGTCAATGATTTCAGTATTAAATTTCGGTAATATAGTGCAAGTAGCGAACGCAGTCCAACCACAACAGATAGTTAACCAACCCAATATTGTTATGGTAAGTTGAATATTTATATTAATTAATAGAAGTATATTTTAAACGAGACTTCTTTATCTTATTAAAGTGTTAGTGTGTGTTATTAAGAGATAATTATAACTCTTAGGCCAAAAACATACAAGAAAAAATTCATATAAAATAGGATACAACCATTTTTAGTTTAATAACAAACATAAAACAGAGAAAATAGGGAAGCATAATATCAGAGGCCGAAAAGTATCAAAACAGCTTTTATATTATATTATTATTATAAATAAAATAAGTTTTGCATAATTTCGTTGTTGATTTATTTATATTATTAATATACTAAAAAAATTAAATACATTTTTTGAAATCAAATGTGGAATAGTTTATCTCCATTCTTTATTAAAAACTAATAATATTGATAGGTTGCCGGAACTTAACATAAGAACTTAGAACATAAATATTTACAGATGGTAAACGGCAACAGTAGCGGGACGACATCTAGCGAAGGTGCGACGGCCACCAGTGCCAGCGCAGGCTCTGATGAGGAACCACTTCTCTATGTCAACGCTAGGCAATATAAACGGATACTAAAACGCAGGGCTGCGAGGGCCAAACTGCATGAACAAGGGCGTATACCCAAAGAACGACCGGTGAGAAATAAATTTGTCTATACCATTTTTATAGAGACGAGAGAAGAAATTTACATTGCTATTAGTAATTATGTATTTAGTTAGTGGGTCTATATAAATAAATAGTAACAATATAAATAAATAGACTTACTGAACCGATTGAAAAAAAAAATAATTAAATTCAAAGCAACATATCATTTTCAGAATCTAAGAGTTTGAATTGAAAAAAATATTTTGTTTTATATAGTATATAGCCTTTATCTATTAAGAACAAAAAAATAACCTCTCTACTGTGTCTAGAGTACGTATGGCAGGGAAACGAGCCCAACACCGGGTTCTGTGTCAAGCACTTTAATTACTTCACCATGTAGGCCGAACAGACCATTATTTACACATTTAACTTTTTTTTTTCTTCTAACATTTTTTACATATCGAATTAGATTGTTATATATTTCTAATAAAATAAAATATACATTTTCAGAAATACCTTCATGAGTCTCGACACAGACATGCAATGAACAGGATACGAGGGGAAGGTGGAAGGTTTAATGCTGGCAGTAGAAGGTTTGTTAGACATAAATATCAATGGCGTCGGGACGTGACGACCCCATCGCCCACTGGTGAAATAACCTGTGACAGAGGTTATTTCACCAGCGCAATCAGTCAATCCCTTCCTAGTGCTAGATGCTGTTGCCTCCTGGCTTCAGCCAAACGGGCAGGCACGACCGGGGCAGTACCACTGTCTTTCAGAAAACCGGCGTAAAGTGATACAAAAGGTTCGCCTTCTTGTACTCGCGTTTCGTGCGGTGAGAAAGATTCCCGGAGCCCATCCCCCCCCCCCCTCTACAAGAAATATGAAGGTGCAGAAGAAACAGAATCAACCCCAGGGGGGTACCACACGCGCTTGCGGTGGAGAATCCCCCTCTGGGCGTCCACCACCGGGACACTCAGCACCCGGTGGTGGACGTACAGGCTGCCCTTCGTATTCTGGGGGGGGGGGGGCAATTCTGCGCTCTTAAAAAAAATTATCGGTCTCGGGGCAAACGGAGCAATCCAACAAGGCACCCCCCCCCCCCATCCACACTCGCCGTGGACTTCACAAATATTAGGGGGCTCAACTCCAACATCCACGCTGTCCACTATCATTTAGAGACTGCGAAGCCGGCCTTGCTCTTTCTTACCGAGACTCAGATTTCCTCCCCGGCTGATACTTCTTACCTCTCCTACCCGGGGTACAAATTGGAACATTAATTTGTGCCGCGGGCTGGAGTTTGCGCGTACGTCCGAGAGGATATCTGTTCTCGTCGCCTCGGGACGCTCGAAGGAAGGGACCTATCTAACCTCTGGCTGCGCGTAGACTGCGATGACCATCCTCGATTCTACGCATGCCTGTATCGGAAGCGGAAATACTGAAACTGACCGACTCATTGAGCACATCCAAATGGCTACAGATTCCCTGCTCGAAAGGATTCCTACCGCTGAAATCGTGATACTTGGCGATTTTAACGCCCACCATGCCGATTGGCTCGGCTCTGAAACCACCGATCACGCGGGAAGATCCTTTCACGACTTTGCTTTAGCCTACGACTTGACGCAAATGGTCCCTGCGATTACGCGAATACCAGATGTGGATGGTCATAAACCTTCTTTGTTGGACCTTCTGCTGACTTCACATCCGGAGACCTACCAAGTCTCTGTTGACCCGCCATTGGGTTCATCAGATCATTGCGTGGTACGGAGCATTGTGCCGCTCACGCGCCCTTTACGGCCTAGCTTTGCGGGCTGTCGCCGTGTGTGGCACTATAAGTCAGCAGATTGGGACGGGATGCGTCTTTTTTTGCGTCCTACCCTTGGGGGCCCATTTGCTTTTCGTTGAGTACTCCGGATGCCGTCGCTGACTCTGTCGCTGATGTGGTCCTGCAGGGCATGGAACTTTTTATTCCATTCACTGCGGTGCCGGTCGGTGTCAAGTCCCAGCCTTGGTTTAGGCGTTCGTGCAAAGAGGCTTTGCGCCGTAAGCGTGAATGCTTTAAAGCCTGGGCAGAAGCGGCGACATCCTGTGATGCGGCGGATATCGGCGAACGTAAAAAAGCATACAATTCAGCCTCTAGGTCCTTCAAACGGGAAATCGCTAAGGCAAAGTCAGAGCATATTGCCAGGTTTGGTGAGAAATTGGCCCACCTTCCTTCGGGAACTCGAGCCTTCTCGAGAGGTCTCTTGCCAAAGCTGTCCAAGGGAATTTCTGTTAGCCCTCTATTCCACCACTGCATAGGGAGGATGACTCACTGGCCCATACTGCAAAAGAGAAGGCCGATCTTCTAGGCTGTCTCTTTGCGTCGAACTCAACTTTGGATGATCAGGGGAAGGAACCACCGACATTATTGCGGTGTGATACTACGATGCCTGAAGTTACATTCCGGCAACGTGCTATCCGTAAACATTTATTTTCCCTGGACATCCATAAGTCGAGCGGGCCTGATGGCATCCCCCCAATTGTGCTGCGTACTTGTGCTCCTGAGTTGGCTCCGGTCCTAACGCGCCTTTTCCGGTACCTGTACTCCCTCAACACTGTTCCGAAGTGCTGGAAGACAGCTTTGATACATCCGATCCCTAAAAAAGGCGATCGCTCTGATCCGTCCAACTATCGCCCAATCGCAATAACCTCCTTGTTCTCCAAAATAATGGAAACCATTATTAACGGCCAGCTCTTGAGGTATCTAGAGGGCAGCCAGCTGATTAGCGATTCTCAGTACGGCTTTCGTCGTGGTCGCTCAGCTGGTGACCTCCTTGTATACCTTACACATAGGTGGGCAGAGGCAATTGAGTCCAAGGGGGAGGCGCTGGCGGTAAGTTTGGACATAGCGAAAGCCTTCGATCGGGTGTGGCATAGAGCACTGCTCTCGAAGCTTCCAGCCTATGGGCTCCCCGAGAAATTATGCAACTGGATTTCCAGCTTTCTCGCTGATCGGAGCATTAAGGTCGTCATCGACGGAGCATGCTCCGACCATAAACCTGTCAATGCTGGTGTCCCACAAGGCTGTGTCCTATCCCGACCCTGTTTATTCTGCATATTAATGATATGTTGCAACTTAGCAACCTTCATTGCTATGCGGACGACAGCACTGGGGATACTTTTTACACGGGCCGGGCAGGTATTTCTCGGGCTGTTGTTGATGAGTGCCGGAACAAACTTGTGTCTGAAGTCGAAACTCTTTTACGTGGAGTCTCGGACTGGGGTAGACTAAATCTAGTCCAATTTAACCCCAAGAAGACACAAGTATGCGCGTTTTCCGCTAAAAAAAACTCCCTTTGTCGCTACTCCCCTCTTTGAAGGCACTCTCCTTAAAGCCTCAGCTAACATCGGAATATTGGGCGTTGACATATCGAATAACGTCCAGTTTCGCGGTCATTTGGAAGGGAAGGCTAAATTAGCCTCCAAAAAGCTTGGTGTGCTCAGCAAGGCGAGACGGTACTTCACTCCGGGCCACCGCTTGCAACTCTATACAGCGCAAATTCAGCCCCACATCGAATACTGTTCTCACCTCTGGGCGGGAGCTCCCCAGTACCAGCTCCACTAGACCGTATTCAACGAAGAGCGGTTCGAATCGTCGACGACCAATCACTTTCCGTGCGGCTTGATCCCTTGGCGTTGCGTAGAGATGTTGGGTCCCTCTGCATCTTCTACCGCATTTACCATGGGGAGTGTTCAGAAGAGTTGTTCGGTCTAATACCCGCAGCTGAGTTTCATTATCGGACGTCAAGGCAAAATACAAAATACCATCCGTATCACCTCGACGTCCGTCGTTCCACAACTGAGCGTTTTCTAAGGCAGTTTTTGCCGCGCACCACCACTATGTGGAACCAGCTGCCCAGTGAAGTATTTCCGAACCAATTCGACTTAGGGTCCTTCAAGAAAAGAGCGTATCAATTCTTGAAAGGCCGGCAACGCACTTGCGAGCCTTCTGGCAATGTGAGTGTCCATGGCCGGCGGTATCGCTTCACATCAGGTGAGCCTCTTGCCCGTTTGCCTGCTATTACATAAAAAAAATCGCGATTGTGTAAGACTATTTTGAACTTAGATATAAATTTTATGTATGTTTAGATATAGTTTATATACATATGAAACAATACAATAAAATCTTTTTACTTGTTGAACAAATCATTCATGCTTATAATTCATATTAGACATGTTTTTGGTTGAGACAAACGCCTTAAAGGTGGTTTACTGTAAACGACGGTCTGGAGCACTTTTAGGCGGTTCAAAATAAAATACCTTTTACTTTGGGCCATTTATTTGGGGTATCGCTTATAAATATTAGAACTACTAGTTGGTATTTAGAATTTGCCGGTAGACTTGCTAAATTTGTCACGCCTATAATTTCTACGGCATTTTCGAATGGTATTCTAGCTATCGTTTTGAACAGTTGAATCACTCTAACCACTGACTGAGTGGTCCTAAGGTCCTCTTGATTTTGAGATGTATATGCACTGCACTGACAAACAGGTCGATTTATGAATTCATCCTATTCATTCTTGTAGTAGATTATAGATGGCGCCGGTGATATAAAAAAAATATTTCCTATAATATTTCAGGAACATGGAGACTCAATCGGATGACCCAGCGAGACATGGCATAGATGATGTCAAACCAGATGTCTCCATCACTATCATACAGGTGCGTCAACTATTTTATACAATTTCATTTCAAGTTTCAACTTGTAAAATATAATATTAATTAATGAAGGAATCGTAATGCGTATAAAAAACTTAAAAAAAGTTTACGATGTTAACTAATTAAAATACACACTTCCGTAACTTAATGGTATCGAATTTTCTCAGGTTGACAGTAGTCTGTATGTGTATGTATGTTATATACAAAGAAATATGAAGAAAAAAATAGACCCATAAAAGTAGCTCATCACTAAATTATAATATTCTAATTTTTGTATTGTATTGGCTGTGAACCAATGGAATTTTATTTCTATGTGCACACTACTTGCTTCTGCGGCATCTTAGTTATGAGCCCAAAAATACTACTTGTCTATTAAAAATTAAGATAATGAAAGAATCTGAAGCCAAGACCAAGATCCATTTAGGGTTGTAGCGCCACTGGATTATGATTATTATTTTTGTTGGACGTTATAATTATTAGTTTTTAAATATAAGTTTAACAAACATCCCAATGCCTAATTGCCTCTTATATGAACTCAATAATATTATATTTCCAGAATGATGAAATCGAAGAACAATCGAACCAATGGAGGAGGCTCGCACCACACCCTATGCAGTCGGCATAGCGACGAATCAAGAAGCGATGACGGGACACTTAGTGAAATTATTAAAGTGATTGTGATATAGTGAAGTGTCAAATGTAGGATTGTGGTACATGAGTGTTAATAAGAGTAATAGTTATTTAAATTTCGACCATAATGCAAAGAGTATTGTCTTTTGTTTTCTTTCATAATGCAAAGGTCATTAGAAATATTCAGTGAACTGACGAACTTTATGAAAAATTGAAACACCTTCATATGGACAGATCTACAAATCATCACAAGTGTAAACTAGAAAGTATAATTTACTCCTTTACTCGAAAAATAATGTCAATCTATATAAATATTATACAGTGAAAATCTGTTACAACGACATTGAAGGGACTACTCATATTTGGTCATAAAAAACCGATGACGTTATTAAGTACCACCTACAATATAATTCAGCCGGGACCTTTGATTTTGGTCAATATAACCGGTATGTTGTTCTAAACAATGTCGACGTGAACCAGTTTAACTGTTTATCTAATTAGTATAATAATATATAATTGGTAAAAGTTAAAGACAAGTTGTTGTCATAGTTCTGTCTCAGAGCGAAGACAGAAATTTATTAACAAACTACAATTATTAGTAAACTGCCAAACAAATTAGTGCTGGTGTAATTTTAAGAATTCTGTCATGGCCCTATTCTACATCACAATTTATCTCAAAAATAATATTTAGAATAAATTCAATAAAAAGTTGGTCAGTCATGAATACATTTAAGTTAGATATTGGAATTTGCCTAAGGAAACGTTTTTTATACTTGTATTGTGTTATTGTTAATGTTGATTCAGGGATAATGAAAAGCTTATTTACCGGATAACTTAAGTTTTATTGCAAAATCATTTGAGTGTTATATCATACATTGTTAAAATCATCTATATTATTTAGTTTTAAGTAGGTTAAGATCTGGGCTATCACAATATAGGTGTAAATATTTTTATAAATGTAATTAATATATTCACGAAATATCAGGGAAGTACAAAATATACATATTTGCACATGTTTGTTTTATTTAAACACGGGTTGATGTGAGAAATATTTATTAAAAATCCTACAAAAAGTGAACAAATAATATCAGGTAATACAAATTGGCATCAACATTTTATTTCTATACTTAGAACTATTTTTAAATAATACATGATTACTTTCTATACTATAATATTGCACTGATATCTTAAACTATTCAAATATAAATCATGGAAAATTGCTTTGTTAATGCTATGTAAATACAACTCGATGTGTGTGAACATGTTATATACATTGTAAAGTCCATGCAACGTCTCTCGATTTAACGACGAAATCTCTAAACTGTGAAAATCAATTGGCTTTGGTTGCTTTAGTTTGTCTTCCATACTATGATACACACTACATAGCACTACACTCACACTCAATAACGACAACATTGAGTAATAAAGTACTTTACAAGTTGTTAAAATTAGTAATAGTATCCTAGCCCGCAATAAACTCGACTGTTCGGCATCATGCAAAGGAACTTTTCTATGAATTTCGTTCTTTTGTTTACAAATTGGGAATGTTTGCTCGTGTAGACTGTTGTTGACCATGACTAATAAGTAGGAGTCATGGATATCTATACGTTTTTCTTCTCTCCATTTAACGACAACTCTATAATATCATAAAATGCACAGGCCCTACAGTGCCCTATATAGAGTTTATGCTATACATATATAAATTAACAATAAAGTATTATCACTGATCATATTCAATAAAGTTAATCTCTCCTAAAAATGGAAAAATTATCAAATAAAAATATATAAAATGTCGCAAAAAATTCTTCTTATCAAAATAATGTCGACATGTAAATACTGTTTTTAGTTTTGTTTGGAGGCATTTTCTCGGACCCGTTGTATTTCTGATTTAATAGCTGATATGAGAGGTAAGGCGGGGTCGTCCAGCGATAACTTTCCTTTGGTGCTCATTAGCGCTGTGTTTACTATAGGTGTTGCTGGTATACGAGTCACAGACTGGAAGTGTTTATAAAATATAAAACTTGTCGGCTTTAAAAAAATATCTTAGGCTTTCGGTATTAAAATAATAGTACTTTAATACTATATATAAATCGAAAGCAATATTGGAAATAACTTGAAGAATCACCTGAGGCGGTGTAGGTCCCCAAGCGCGAGTGGGCACGCGACGTTCGTTCGCTGTGCGTACGAATGACGTACGCGGACGTATGGAGTCTATTGGTGTACCACTGCGACTTTGCATGAAAAAAAGGTATATATTACAATAGAGAACAGAATAAAGTAAATCTAGAGGTGAAATTCTCGGATCCGATTGTGTTCCAATAGATTATTTCTATGACAGTAATGAAAAATATTACGACATGTTTATAGAAAACACTTAGTACCGGATTGAAGCTATGTATTATTTATGTAACTTATAATTATTTTACATAATTTAAAAAGTGTTTTCTTTGAATGTGTAAAAGTTATGTTAATAAAAGTCAATACTATTACGACATGTCTTAGACCAAATCAGAAACACGCAGAAGATTTTCAATGAAAAGCACGCATGGTATGCCTGTGTGTTGTTACAGGTATTTATAATATATATTTGATATCAAATGAATTAATAGAAATGTCTGAAAGATAAAAGATATTAATTGAAATAAGGAAATAACTACGTTACCCTATATCTATAAATTCCTTATAATTACCCAGGTCCCGCCGAACGTCCGCGTACAGTATCAACCGTACATGGAACACGTACGTTATCGTTACGAGCCTCACTCACTGGTTCTGCAATATGTTTTCAATTGAAAATACTTATTCATAATATGAAAGTAAATTTATGTAAATATCTTATCTTACACTCCTTTTTTTATGTAGCTCTATAAGAATTGATCTTTTATTTTTTAAGATTTAATTTCCATTCTTAAATTTATTTCCTTTTGATAATTATATTTTTTTACCCGTTTCTCTGATTTTACCCTGGGCCACAATGCACAAACCGTGCGGGCCAAAAAAAACTTATTCATTAAGAAATTTTTCAACACGAAATGTCATTATTGTTTATGTACGAAGATTTTTGTAAAAAATAAATAAAGATTAGTTACTAGTAAAAGTACTTTAGTTTTCGACTTTCTACATACACTACTGTTAAGGCATCTTGACTAAGCCCCCTGGATTGAATCCAGTTTAATTTCAATTATATTTCGCAAACATTTACATAATAATTTTCAGGTAATGCAGATTTTTGTAAATGTACTAAAGTCGATACAGTTTTAGTTCCTGATTAAACTAGGAAACAAGAGGCTGTTGGTACAAGTTATTAATATAATACGTGTCTTAGGGGTAAAACAAAGTAAACAACCACTTTCTTACCAGATTTATCCTTACTGCTTTCTCTCTCAATAGTACAAGTCTCGGGAGTGGGAGTTCCAAATAGAGTGAAGGCATCATCCATTAGTTCATTGAATCTTTGCCTCATGCGAGACGATGACGGCTCCTTGCGGGTCAGAGACTTCATAGGGCTGGACGGCTTTGAGGCTTTAAAACATTACGTTAAAGATGTCGCGAAGATATTTATAATCACAACAAAGGAACTTAAATGAGAAAAAATACTTCACTGTATAAACCTATTTTAAATAGCCATGGAAAAAAAATCACTGCTAGCTGTCAAAACGCTTATTCTTGTAACGAGACAAAACGTAGTGCATATTAAGTATATACAGTAATCTGTATTTTAATTAAGTTTTGTTTTATAGAATGGGGGGCAAACGGGCAGGAGGCTCACCTGATGTTAAGTGATACTGCCGCCCATGGATACTCTCAATGCCATAGGGCTCGCGAGTGCGTTGCCGGCCTTTTGCTATTGGATTCCATAATTGTCATATAACTTGTATAACTGAAAATTAAATAAATATATGAAAAAATCAAGCCTAAACTTACCATCTTTAATCCTTTGACAATGCAGGTCCCATACTAGAGGTCCAATGACCCCTGGATCCTTATCAATGCTCCCCAAACGGACCAGCTGTGAGGGCATCTGGCGTCGTGGTACTGTGTCTTTGAGACCCTTGGGGCTGGGTATAGGGGAATCTATGTCCAGGTGTCGAACTGATATTGGCTCCAGAATACGGGACAGAGGTTCCACAATATTGCCCCTTTGGAAGTAACTTATAGTCAAATTATCATGATCAAACACTTTTAATGTAATTTTAGTCTTACTGAAAAGTTTAGTCGCGTCTGAATCAAATTATTATGTCAACGACATATTAAAATCCATGTGTAAGCTTAATGTGTTTTTTCAGGGTAATAATTTAAGTTATTTTGTATGCACAGTAGTTAACTAATTATTTATAATTATTAAACTGTTTATAATTCTTATTTTTAACTGAAATATGGACATCATGGGAATAGTTTATTACGGTAAATTTTTTTAACCTACATATTAATGTGAAGCCATCTCGATCAAGAAATAATCGATTTACCTGGGAAAAGTAGTTACAGAAGGCATTGAAAGGTATGAGGTGGGTGTTTGGGGCGCGGAAGGTTGTCCGCTGTCAGAACTTTCAATTCCAGCTGCTTCGAGTAGACTATCCGTTGTACCCACTGACAATTTCAAAATTATGTATATTGTATATATTTCACAAACCGTTCTCAGAACTCTCACAAAACCTTTTTTTGTTTTATTTTCGGTTCTTCGGTTTACCATTTCATAGTTTCTTTAATATGAAGACAGAACAAAAGCAGTACCTGTAAGTTCCCTTAGCGATACCGATTCCGAATTTCGATGTGATACATAAACTATACATTACCTATTTGGATTTACAGAGCGTAGCATCAAATATAGTAAAGTGACATATATTTCTGTATCTAAATACAACCAGGTTGTTAGTTCGATCCCCGGCTGTGCAATAGATTTTACACTCGCCCATACACTGAAGGAAAATATCGTGAGGAAACCGCTTTAGACCCAAAAAGTCGACTATAACTTATAGATCACGAATCAAAAGTTTGGGATCTGAAGGTGGTTTTGTTTGGGTAGGAAATATAAAAATAAATACCAGAAAGAAATTATAGAATTTTGGAAATAAATTGAAGGTTTCTTTTTTCTCTCTCTAATTTTGCACAAAAAATCCTATAAAAAATTTAACAAACCTCGCTTCTTCTGCGGCATCCTGAGAGCGTGTGGTTTCTTTTGTCTACGTCGAAGGGCTACTATATCGGATACACTAGACGATGTTGTTGATGAGCTAAAATTAATAACAAAGAAGCTACAATTTCCAACAAGACAAAAACATAGTGTCCGATGAATATGGTATAATAACCGCATGAATAAACATAATTTAAAAACGGAGAATTAGACAAAGAAGAGAAAAACAAGTCAAGAGAGCTTTTATTTTGTCCGACCCCGTTTTGATTTTAATTGACGGATGTCAGAGGATCCCAACTGATCTTCACTTGTTACAGTCCGGACATAAATGTCCTTTCTTGCATTGTCCACCGTCCATGCTGGTCGGTTATGGAAACTTTTAACTTGTCCTTTCTCTAGTATGTCCTGGATTAAGTCCACGTACGACAAGGCCTACCCGACTTCACCATCCACGATTTCCTTGTATCTCGTACTTGTTAACTGCTTCTCATTGATCTGTTCTACATAAACCACCTCAGCATTCCCTTTTGTATCCTCATCATTACGTCCTCTTTTAACCCACACTGATCACGTTTCTCACAATTACTTATCCTATCTCGCAATCCTACCACACATACTTTTTATCGTTATTTCCACGGCCTTCTACTTTCATTCTTTCACTACGTATAAATTTGGTTTTAATTTACATTTCACCTCGACGTCCGTCGTTCCACAACTGAGGGATTTTAATACCATTTTTACCATACACCACTATGTAGAACCAGCTGCCGAATGAAGTATTTCCTAACCTATTCGACTTAGGATCTTTCAAGAAAAGAGCGTACCAATTCTTAAAAGGCCGTTAATATCTCTGGCATTGAAAGTGTTCAAGGGCGGCGGTATCACTTAATATCAGATGATCCTCCTGCCCGTTTAGCCCTGTTATATTAAAAAAAAACATCGTTACTTTCCTCGGATACCATACAATTGTCGCGATTTAATACAAAACGCAAACATTTACAAGAAGGTTACCTGGAAGCACTGCCCTTTCTGTAAATGGGAAGCAGAGCGCTGCTTGGTCTTGTGCGACTTGGAGACACCACGCTAACAAGCTGAAATAGTAAAAAACATATATAAAGGAACATATAATACATTGAGATTGGATATCAGAATACCTTTCCGTTATTGTCTTCGCGTACATAAGCTCGGTTTTTCTCTATTTCCTGCATCAGTTCGTTTCTGTACGCGCGGAGGGATGCTGATGATTTAATAGATTTTTTTCTGAAATTATTCAATTGTAATTATGTTTACCAAATATAATTATAATGCATAAGAACAAATTTTGAGCTGTACATAAATCTTAAGCGATTGTCGAGAGAGTTGGCTCTCTGCTGTTTGAAAATTTACAGATCACTTTCTTTTGAAAAGATACTTAATACTGAAGAAATAAGACTTAATATTGAAGAGATTTATAAAATTATATAGTACTATTTTGGGAGATATAACTCCCAAAAGCAACCAAGATAATTTGGACATTATAGTTAGTTTCTTTACTAAGTACATAATTTTCATGAAGCCTTTATATAGAACGATGAAAAGTAACATCGTGAAGAAAACTGATCACTTACTTTTACATAAATAAATAAATAGATATAGAATTTTCGAAGAAGGTTAGGTACGTAAATGTAAAGATGTAAAAATAAAAATTAATTTACCAGTGGTGCTACAACCTTTTTAGATCTGGGCTTCAGATGTTTGAATCTTTTTTATGATAATTTGTCAATCTAATAGGGAAATAGGTGATCAACCGTCTGTGCCTTACACACATCGTTGACTGTTTGGCTGTAAAGCAAGCCGGTTTCCTTCACCGTTCAAGCGGATGCTAAGTGCGAGCATAGAAAAAAATCCATTGGTGCACAGCCGGGGAACGAACCCACCACGGCCATCACTGCTATGTCACGCCTATGTATTAATACTAATTATAAACTACCAGTAAAAATGAGACTCACCGATGTGCAAGACAAAGTAAAACCAAAATTATTATCAATAAGAGAACAGCAATTGTAGAGCCAACAGCGAGGGCCCACAGTTCAGTTCCATGGATGGTGGTGGGTGCTTCACCCTCCAGTCCCTCTGCTGCTCGAAGATACGCTGCTGATTAACAGTATCAACTGGATTCACATATTTCAGACTCTCCTTCACATTTCGGTGTAGGAAGAGATTATTAATCTAAATTTGACTGCCGTGTCAGTCAATCAATTATAGCAAAAGGCGATACCTCTTAATCATTAAGCTTGATGGAATAATTATAATGTTTATAACTCAGAGTTCCAGAGTCTCATCGCTTAAGAAAATATTGTAACAAATGCATAAAAAATCTGTCGTCTGATAAATAAAGTTATTGTTCAAAGCAACTGGTAAGATTTTCCCTGAATACTAGAATACTTCGTGTGTCCTTGGTAATTCTTTCAAGGGTCATATACTCACGTTCAGCCTTAGTCGTGACCACAGCACCAAGCTCCTTTGCCACCTCAGCATCTCTCACTAATCTCATATCTCTGGCCGCTACAGCTGCCGGTACAGCTCTACCACCCACAAGTACTACATACACTATCTGGACACTACCAGTTTCAGCTGACTGTACGTAAGACAAAAATGCGTTATGAAAAGCAATGCAGCATACTTTAGATCTAGAAGTAACCAGATTTGAAAAAAAAAACATTTTGAGGTACAGACATTAGTCTTTTTCAAGAGATAGACAAGAAGATATTCAAGTTAAATGTTAAAAGGACAAAAACTGAAATATTAGATAATATATACTGAAATAAGTGTACAATAGGGGTTGGCCAATTATCAGAAAATAAATTACTATTTTTGTAGCTTATCATGAATATCATTATCTAGAAAGACTTGCCAGTAAAAATGAATTGTGAGGCATAACTTTCAAATTTTTTATCACCTCGATATCTTCTAAAGGCTATACGACACACTTGTCTTGGTATTACGTTTATCCATTAAACGATACGTTTGCCCATTAAACAAACTTCTCTCCTCTAAGAGATCTCCTCGAGCTAACACTCACCTCGGTTATATTCTGAATATGAACCTGTACTGGCGGTTGCTGTTCCGGCTTAATAATTTCGCGCTTGAACAATATTGTCTCATTATTACTCTCTTCCAGCGGTTCAATGTCTTCTCTATTCATATCTATCTCTTCAGCTTCTCTCGTATCTCTTTTACGAATCACCATAGTTGGAGTTACTAGCACCCAAGCGATATCCTCTACTCTAGTAGGTTCTATTTCTGATATTAATGACTCCATACTATTCGCTAAAAACATTTCCTTATCTATAGTTGAAACACTTTGCATGTCTATGTTTATCATAGAACTGTGTATATCATTGATCGGACTTATTTCATTGTTTTTATTGACTATAAATGAGTGTACATCATGCTTTTTTCTTGCTGTTGTGGCATCTAGTGATTTAATTATGCCGAGATGTTTTTCCTGTTGCCTGAAAATTTGACATTATCCTACATTTCTTGAGTAAAATTATTAAGTTTTCACATTCATATGTATTGTTTATAATAAAACTGTTCTATGCAACCGAAACGTATATTTTAATAATAAGACATATCTACTAACCTCAAGAAGGCTTTCTGATACAGCCTTGCTAGCCGTAGCTGCAGACTATCTGGTGTTGATCCTTGTATGACTGTGAGGAGCCAGTACCGCCTGTCTTCCGGGATCTCGGGCTCTAGCCCTTCAGGTGACTCACAATTGACCACGCATTCACCCGTCTTGTCTGTCACCGCCTGAACCGACACTCTGTCGTTAACGGAATTGACGTACCCTCAGACTAACAGTTACATAGAGAACAATTTATTTTCCGAAAGCGCGATACAGGAGTTTTGTTCATTACATTTTTGCAGTGATTTGGACTTTTAAAAAACTTTTAAATGAAGCTCTCAAATTACCAGGAAGAATAGTTTGAACCTATAAAGTTCTTCGCAGTCTGAACTATTCGTCTTTCGAAAAAATATTATACAAATAGTGGCCTGCAGAATTAATAAAACAAAGGCTTTTCAATTCAATTAAACATTCTGTGCGTATGAATTAAATTCGCCCTATACGACTAGGCCGATTTTGATGATCTTTGGGGCTTCATTACATTTACAATAAGATGATTTTTTAAATTTAAGACGTAGAAGACATTCTCTCGGGTCGGTTATTATTACCTGTGGTGGATATGAATCCAAGTACACCGTAGCGAGGACAGTAGTAGTCCTAACAATTGGTGAACTTGGTACAGGCGCGGGCGCAGACAAATCTGGTGGAGGAGGTCCATCACCCGATCCTGTCCAGAAGAAATCCTCTAATCGCGGTGTTTCGGCGTGCTGGTCTGATGATAGTAGCGTATACGCTGAAAAATACTTTACCAGTACAAATTATTTTGTCTTGTCCCTTAATAGGCTTGGTCTTAAATAATTAGGTCTTTCACTGCCCTATACTATTTCGAAGATAAATTGTTACATTCTTTGGTTATGGAATAATTAAACTATTATTAACGATTATTTGGCAGATGAGGAAGAAAGAAGGAGCAGTGTGGGCCTTGTGGCTTCAACGTGCGACTTTCATCCTTGAGGCCATAGATTTGTACCCGGCTGTGTACCAATAGACTTTCTGTCTATGTATTTAACAGGTGCAGGAAAATATCGTGAGGAAACCGGCTTGCATTAGGGCGAAAAAATCTACGGCGTGTGTCAGGCACTTGCTTATTAGATTGACAAATGATCATGAAACAGATTCAGAATCAGGACAAAACCTGAAAGGGTTGTAGTGCCACTGGTTTTACTAACGATAATTTAATACGCAAGTAATTTCGTAATCAATACGTCCAAAAGCGACATAATAATGCCTGTTCAAGTTGTTCAAGTCTAGTTTAAAAGCAATAAAGAAGTGAAAAGTTGTTGTCATTGATTTCGTATTCTAAGCCATGTTTTAATGACAGTTGAATGAACATTTTAGGTGCATCGCGTGAGCTCCCGCATACCTCATACAATTTATTGACTTCACTATAGACTCCTTAATTCTGAATCGTATCTGGATTTGTGTGATATTTTCTATTGTTTTTTAAGGAAATAATTTTATTACTAAATTAAAAAGTTAGTTGACATAAATTCATTTTTGTTGCGATATTTTGATAACGTATATCTTACTACATACTATCTCAGGAATAATGATAAACAGACATTCCGGCAGGTATGTGACCGAGTGGCTAAGCTGCAGGGAAGTGTCGAAGTCTCCCCTTTCTTTAAAAGGGACATGATAATGAATGTGTAGCGACATCGAAAATCTGCGCTTACAAATCTCTGTAATAAAGCAAAACCACGTAATTCAATAGAGTTGAAGGTTTGAGCGACCCATGTACAGTGTACGCACGAAACATGTCATATACCTACATATCATACTCAAATAAAATCTTTCATTACACTAATCAAAACGCATACAAAATCTAAATGCCTACTACAACATAGGCTAGAGGTAGGATAAGCTTGATAAGTTGTTTATTATATTATTATTTTACATGAAGTATAATATTATGCATAAAAAAGTAAAATTAAAAATAGTGGCGGCCTGGCAAGAAATTGAAATGAAATGTTTAATTAGAATTAAATTTTGTAGACATAAACATTTCTTGAAATGTCTTGCTTAAAATCGCTCGTAAAACAAAAAAAGCTTATTATAAAAGTTATGAATAAGCTTTACATTACGTGATGTAAGTTGTAACCGCTATTGCTATTAAATTGAAGGAACGACGGGGCCAGGCGGTACCATCCTAGAGGCTTTGTTTGGAAGTAAACGCATTTCCTTAAATCTATAGCTGTATATTTGAAATAGGTTCAACCAACAAAAAACTGTCATTATGAGGAGGTAAATTTACATTTTTCTCCTCTTTGAAACTTACATCAGTGAAATCCAGAATGTTTTATATTATTATTACGTAAAATATAAAGTTAAAAACTGTGTGATAATGTAATTAACTAAAACAAACAAAATGGGCTTACAAACGTAACAGACGTCGTAACATACAAAAAAGGTAAAGTGGAAATGGGGCGGAAAGTTGGGTCAAAATTGCCCTTACTTGAAATGGTTCGTTAAGAAGAAAAAACAGAGGACGCCCGACAGTAACCAAGCTTGGAATAAAAGGGATATCGGGGAAGGATTGGAAAATGGTAGCGAGGATGAGATACAAGTAGAAGAATTAGGAGAAACCTTCACTCCGTCGGTGTTCGAGCACTAATGTCAAATATGGACATGGACTAATTACTGATTAAGTACTACTCGAATAAAGGCGTACTAATACTTTTATATTTTATTTTATTTATTTATCTGTAAGTTACTGTAAGGACAGACAATCATGAGATTATGAATCAAACTTAACAAAATCATATCTTGTATTCGATTTATGAAACGAGAGAAGTAATTGATGAACACGTAACAAAAATGTTTTCTTTGCCGTCTCTCTTTACTCGCTCAATGTATGTAACTGTTTGCGGCAATAGATGTCTTTAAATAATAAGTATGGCGTTTCTACTTTAGTCAGTCGTCACCTATAATAAGTGTTAATAAGTCCTATCTGATGCCTGCTCAATTCTTCGCCAAAACAAAATTCACATTCATATAAACCACTAAAAATACTACATTTTCTTCCAATCGTCCTACTACTTGTAGGAATTTAATTTCTAATATTAATTACTACATAAAGATGTAGGATTATCAAAGCCTCGTACACAGTACGTAAAATAGAACCGTAACCGTAAAAGTATCTGTGGTTAACGTGAGGCAAATGACGAAAGCATCATAAAGCATAGTATTGTCTTTTGTTAACATAGCTTTTACACATTTAAAGAAAACACTTTTTTACCGGATTGAAGCTATGTATTATTATAAACTTATAATTATTTTACGTAATTTTAAATTTATCCCGACGTTTCGCGTGCTTTACAGCGTGCGTGGTCACGGTGACATAATTATAAGTTTATAATAATACATAGCTTCAATCCGGTAAAAAAAGTGTTTTATTTAAATTATAAAGCATTTCTAAAATACTTAAAGAGGTCAGTAGTATTGAAAAGTATAGCCTAATTTATTAACCTTGCCAGCAGCCCATTGAAATCGGTACTAGGTGTATCGGTACATCCTGTGTAACCGGGTTTTAATGATGGAAAATATCCATATAAATGGTACAATTTGACCAGCAGCCCTTTTGTTATTAGCGGAAGGACAAATATACACCAGCGACTGCGCACCCAACCGTGACCTAATGGCAAACCGACTTTAGTAATTTGTTTGGTAGAAAATTAGTTTATCGTTTATAAGTATAATAAATTAACCTCCTGGGTCGGAATATAAGTCCCATAACACGAGGATAAGTAATACCAATCATACCTAAGGCATGATTGTAGCAAGATAATAGCTACCTGAAACAATCATACCTAAGGCATGATTGTAGCAAGATAATAGCTACCTGAAACAATCATACCTAAGGCATGATTGTTTCAGGTAGAAGAAGAAGCGTCTTTTTTCTCTAAATTAAAACATCTATGAATTATTTCACAATAAAAGGCACGTTACGGGATAAGATAACAAAAAAATTACATCTACCAATAAAGCGCTGCCAATAGATATTTATTTATATTAAGGTAAAATGTACTTACTGTGATCTTCATAACCTTCAGTAAAATAAAGTGTCACTAATATACTCAATATAATATAAATTAAATAATTCCATTTAAACATATCGGTACTGGAACCTTCTTCTTCACAGGTATATTAACATAAACATATTTCTATTAGTTGCATGTAAAAAAAACTTATACTATTTATTGGTTTAACAAAATTAATACTAACGATATAAAGTTAACAATAAAACACCTCAACACACTCCGACTACGTTCTTCGATCTTGTGAAGTGAGAATTGTTTTTCGTTGCTAAGCAACAGTTTTTAATAACGCGCGAGAATTTAAATCAATGACGTTACCAGAGCACAGATCATAAAAAATAATAAACTACATAGTACCGAAATGTAAATAACATTGATAAAGATTTTCGTTCTAATTTATCATATTCTAATACGATAGACGAACAATATTAGATGGAATGTAATTTACTTAAAACCTGTTTAAATTATTGAGTATGACTGTGTGAGCACAAACGAATTTTTTGGTATAGTAATCTGTTAAGATAAAGTGGCAACTCTAATGTGCAATGTCACATTCTTGTTTACTTCAATGTTGCCACATTTAAGATTTTCCCTCTTTCTTGTGTTTAACTTTGTATTTTAGTATATAATCACGATAACTATGCATGCCGCACACTAATCAATATTAAATTGTATAAAGCGTAATCACTCACCATTCATAAGAATTTCATAAGATTTGACAAATTACAAATATTGAATCAAAAGTTTATTCTTTATATCAGGAAAAGTATTTACACAGAATAAAATTTAGGAGAACATTTTATAAGATAAGATGCGAAAGACGCTAAAGTTGTAACTTGCAACACCGACTGGCAGCCATTTGAATTTCTGACAATCTTTCAATTCAGCGCCATTCGGGAGAGTTCGTCGTTTCTGTTCGACGGACTTTGTGCGACGTGTACGGGTGTGTGCGAAAGTATGAAGTGAAATCGTACCAAAAGTGTGTGAAATGTTTAGTGTTAGTTTTTACTGTGCATTGAATTCAAAATGAGTGCAAACGGATAATCTTTTATTCCATTGTTTGACCCAAAATACTTTGTACATTTGCGGTACACGTAACATTTGGTATGAACTGTTTCAAAATGGCTGTGTTTTGAAGGACCCTTTGTTTGCTTTCGTGTGCTTCTCCAGCATGATATTGGAATCATACAGACAGAATTTTAACTTTGCAAGGTGAGGAAACTATTTGACTGCAATTTAGACTGAGAAAATTGTGTGGAAAATTACTGGTTCTTACGGAATCTCGGCGTCACTTATTGCTTTCTACTGAGCGATATCAACCGCTCACTGGCTACGTGTGAGTTTCTAAAAGCATTTTATATACTTTCTGTTATTGTAATGTACTATTTATTATTGTTTATATGACTTTAAAGTATATTTGAGTAATATTTTCCTCAATCTCTTGATTAAACCGAGTTGGACTTGTCCATGATTTATGTAAATAAAACCAGGAAACCAACTTCACTCTTATTAGAATTAATAACATGTTTCTATTGGGATTTAAATATGTTTAGTGGCCAGAATTATTACCATTTCTAGGTATTATTATTTTAAGCAATATTATTTTATACTTACCAAAATATTTAGTAAGACTTAACAGCTGTTTTTTATTTAGATAGTGGAACAAGCTAAAATAAATGCTTGAATGGTAAAGCTTGAATTTTCAATGGCACTTTTAACCAAGGTATCCAATATAGTAGATACCTTTGTAGTAATAGCCAATATTATTATTATTATAGTATTATTGTAATTTATAGTAAAATTATTACTATTTTAAAGTACAAACGCAATTATAATACTTTTTTACTACTATTTTTTTTCCAAAGAGTTTTATATATGTGATATAATTAATAAATTTATTAATTTAAAAAATAATCTCATTTAGTATGAACATCAGTACTTGCTATAAATTTGTTGAGCCTAGTGAGTGATGTCCCACACAAATATTTGTTTACTGTTTATTCACAAATTGTCTGTTGTTTTTCTTGTGTTAATGCTTTTGTCATACTATACTTGTCTTATAGACAAAATATAGTATAGTCGTAACAAAAATTTAGTTTATAAACAAATTAGTATATAATCTCAGAAATCAATACAAGTTTTTATATAATTATATACATAAATAGTGATTATACAATATAGTACATAATAGATATACAAAAATAGAAAATAAAAATTAACTAATCTTTTTTTACTGCATACATTTTTCTCATATCAAAAAAGACACTTAAGAGAATCATTGGGTTATATATAATCTTATGACAACTGATGTTAAGTCTAATTTGTTAGACACAAATATGATACATATTATTTTCTAACAACATGAGAACTAATAAACTCATCTATAATATGTTCATTTGTTCATTACATGTCAAATAAAGGTTTGGGGTCTCTGAAAGAATGCAATATCAAGTCTACTTTATAACCTGCAATATAGTTACATATCTATCTGCCTTAACAGTGCCAAACAAAACTCATTTAGCAATTATGGTCATTGTGTGAACATGATTGCATTTCTGTTTATATCCCTCAAATTTTTTTTTAAATTATTACTTCATGTTTACTTGAAAGTAAGATCTCATTTCATCACAACTCATAGTTTAAATACAATGTCTTTAGCGTGCAACATTGTGCGTGCGCGCTTATACAATGTTAGCCCGTTATGCGTTTCGAGTAACGGTGTTCGCGACAATTCACCAGTCTTGCGTGACCTCAACTGTCAACTCTGATTCTAGACTTTTGGCTTATTTTTAGTTACATTGCAATATCTTTAGAATAAAAACTAAAAAGAAAGATACAAGTTTGTGTTCAATGTTATCACCAATTGAATTATATATGTGTAGCCTTTATTTTAGTTGCTATATAAAACTGCTAAATATTAATAGTATTTAATATAACTATTTTCTACCAGAGTTGTTATATTTTGTTTCATAATCTCGCTGGTCCATTTTTATTAAATACCTCATCCATTTAAGGATATATATAACTCCTCATGTACTATCTCTCTTTGTATAGTGGTAGTGGAACCATTAGACTACAAACTTTCTCTTGGTCGTGATTATAATTGACCAATGTAGCATAGATAAGGTATCTCGATCTAACCTGCGCATTTACCCGGTCGTGTCACCCACGCAGTTTCGTTTAGAAAGTCGATAGCCGCCCTGATAATGCTAGGCTTCCGTCCCTGAACTCACCATGTTCTGAACTCGTTTTGAATCGTGCCAAGCAATTTCTGTTTTATTGCTTTACAAACTTTCTCTATATTCAAAGAACGCAACAATAGAAAATTTTGCTATGTCAAATAGTAGAAATCATTATTAAATGTGATGTTGGAAATATTATTTTTTTATGATATCTAATTACGCTAATTACGTGTATTCTTTATCAATAACATTAAATTGTCAGCGTAATAATCTTTAGTTGTCCATATGTCAGTTTCATATTTAGTACACTAGTAAAAACTTAATAAATTAGTGGCAGTTACAACCTTTTTAGTTCTGGGCTTCAGACTTCTGTATCTGTTTCATGATCATTTGTCTATCTCTTAGGTTAGTAGGTGATCAGTTTCCTGTGGTAGGTCGCACTGTCGGCCTTATAGGCAAGCCGGTTTTCTCACGATGTTTTCCTCCACTGTCCGAGCGAATGATGCGCATATAGAAAGAAAGTCCATTTGTGCACGGCCGGGGTTCGTACCTCCGACCTTAGAGATGAGAGTCGCACGCTGAAGTCAATGCCAACACTGCTCACCAATTACAATCATTACGAAATTGAGATCAAAAGATTTTTTTTTATATGTTCAATTAAAACCAAAGCAAGAACAACAATGTACATACAAAAATAAGTTAATGTTAATGAAGGTCTAAAGTAATGATTCACTCCGTTGCCAGACAAGTATACGTACGTACGTCTACAAACATATGGTTTGCAGGCCACGTAACAATCTCGTTTATTTGCGTGCGTCAGTGAGGCCGTTTATAAACGAAACATAACGTTCTAAGAATTCACTTTTTACGGCCTCACTTTGATATCTATATTGCACTCTTGTGAGGTTGTATTTGTTTTAAAAACGGTATTAATTTGAATCATGCGTATACATTGGTGGCTCTTTATTAAGTCGTACATTTATATACAAGCTGTGCATATAAAATTTGTATTGATTTGTCTTGTATAGGCAAACGAACAATGTCCAGCTTTTTTCTGCAAATTCCTATCAAAGATATGAACGTTTTAAATACATCATATAATATTTACAAATAAAATATAAGTGTTACAATGTCACAGGAATAGTTGGAAAGTGCAATGACAAAGACAAGTCTTTCATTAAGTTTAGTTTTTTAAAACTTTCGTTTAATGAAAACATGCCTCGAAATGGCTTCTGTAGGCGAATAAAGCTTGATTTTATGATGCTTTCTACGAAATTACTTGGAGAAGCCTCTGAAATATTCAAATTGGCCGACGGCGACGACTTATTGCGTGTTGTTAATTCAGGGCGAGGTTCTTAGAGCGGCTGATGATAGTAGGAACCTGTACCTATCATCAAGGTTAAGCTAAAATAAAACTGCTAACTTAACCATAATTTACTGCTTCTACTTGGAATACCTGAAACTATCTAGTTTTATCTGTAAGCGTGTTAAATTCAATAATAAAATACGCATTATAATATCTGTAAAAATAGCTAACATTATTTTTGTGACGATAAAACTATTTACTAATAACGAATTCGCGTTTGGCAACCCTTAGCTGTTTTCCACAACGCTTTTAGCATCTAAATATAAAGAACGCTATTTTATCAAACTTTTTTTGTTAATACAGACCAATATTTTTTTTTCGCTCCACATTGTTTTGTCCTATGAGTTAATAGAGATCTACTTTTATTAAAGAAGGTTGTTCATATAACGGTGTCTTGTTTTTATATGTATCTGTTCTAAATAGCTCCAAGGCAATTACGTTGGAATTATAAAGTGATCTAGAACAAAATTATACGTTTTAGATAAAATAGCAAATTATATAAGAAATAGCCCACTTGAATTCCTATTCTTGGTATAGCAACAATTCTGATGGGAAGGCTTTTAATTTGGTTAATTATGACAAAAATATAAATGTTATGTGACAGGTTACAGATTACAGCAGAGCGGCACAATACAAAAATATCACCATTGCATTAAAATTGACAATAGTAATAGGTGAATAAAAAGAAGTCGACTGTCTGTCTATAGTTATTTTTGTTCAACAGGGAATGCATGTCATGTACCCAGAGCAGTCTCAGTATTGCAACAGTCAGCGCACAAGTACCCAACCAGATATTAAGCCGGCTGGATCGCCGGCCCAGCAGCCAGCAAAGAAACGCCGTGTGCTAAGCCCGGCAACGCTCCACGCCACCCATCAGCAGAGACCGGACGACTCGCTTTTTAAGGTATGGGTGCTGTTGCTGTTCATGTGTCTGAAATGAAATTAGAATTACGACACATAGATGTAATCTCAATTTCAAATTATCTAATTGTTTATGTATATTTCATTATTTAATCTTGTATCTATATCAGTTTTGTGTCACTTCGTAAATAATATAAACGTATTTTACGTTCATGAGTGAGACATATAATTAAAAATATTCAATTAATTCAATATCATAGAAAAAATAATAAAAATACCAGTTTAGGATTATTGAGAATGACAAGCCCATTAAGGGCCTATACGGTCGCACAACTCCGAAAAAGAGCATTGTTTCTTTCCATTTTTTGTCATCGCTTCTTGTAGTATGGCGAATGGAAAAATATATGGTGGAATTGAGTACTTTATGTATCCATTTTGAAAGATCTATACACGATTTAAATAACTTCGCTCGATGGAAAAAAATCCAAACATAGGCAATTTTTGATCGCATGCCAAGTAATCCATTTCAAAAAAAAAATGATAAAATTACATTAATTTACGTTTTACATATAAATAACAATTAGTTTGTTATTACGGGCCGTCGGGCCTCAGTTCAGCGCGCTCCAGCTCTCCATTGCGTACCGCAGTCCATCCCGAGATACTAACACAGCCATTCCTGCTGGGATTGGGCCTTAAAGGGTTGTAGTGTCACTGGATGTATGTATAATGATATTTTAATTTTTTTTGTAAAATTTCTCGTAGTCTTTAAAAACGGTGATTTAATATGAAAAAATAATTCTTTAACACTTAATCCGTTAGCTTACTCAAAAACACGTTTTCAATTCTGCAATACTGTGGAGCATTGCGAACGGGTGATAACGGTCACAAGCCCGCGTGACCTCTCGGTTCGTTTCGATAATCGGTGCCGTTCAGCTCAACTCAATTGACGTCCACGGTAAATGGGATTCAAGTCGACCTCAGCCTCATCTAATTGGACATTATCGATGTCCGTCCTAAAGAAACAGTTTTTTCATAGTTTGGTACTTCCTAGTGGTTATGTCTGTATTAATAAAGAAAAATAGGGATGCCTAACTAGTAACTAATGTTAACTTTATCAACATTTTCGTCTTTTTTGTTTGTATGTAATAAATTCTATTCTTTTAAATGATTTATCGATTGTTCAGTACTGAGGCTGCAAAAGGCTTGCTCATATTATTGTTATGTGTATTATGTATTCGTTGTTTCAAAGTTGTGATGTAAAATAAAAATCAGAGACGTCATCAACGCTTCACAGGACACTTTCGCGAACTAGAGAACTGTGAAATGGACTTCCGGTGGGGATCTTGAAAGATACGAAATCAAAGTATACTCCTACCGCGAAGGCCGGAAACGCACTCACAAAAAATTTGTGGCCATGGCTTGCGATGACTGCCCTTTATACAATTATTAAAAGTATACTCCCCCGGCAAAGCACTCACAAAAAATGGATGTCCATGGGCTGCAATGACTGCCCTTTCTACAATTGTTCAAAGTATGCTCCCCCCACAAATGCAGTAAACGCACCCACAAAAATTGGTGTCCATGGCCCGTAGGCTCGTTTGCCCCCTCTATTTTATAAAAAAAAGAGATTTTGTTCGTGCTTCGGTTTAGTTAAATACTGTCGTTATAATATTTATTAGACGAGTCAATCTTTTAGCAATGAATAGTACATAATAACAGTCATATTACTGTTAACGGCATCTGGGCCAGTTTTGAAAGTACACCGTGTTTTGTTACACGCGAACCGAAATGGCCAACAATCCTTTTTTCACTACCGTGCTCTTTTGTTAATTCTGTCTTGACTCAAATTAGAATATGAAAGGTGTTACTAGAAACAAAAGATTATTTAACAGTCCCATAATCATTCATGTAGGCACAAAACACATATTTTAATAATCTTTAATAGGCTAGTAGATATGGCTAATTTCTAAGAGAGAAATATAATCGCCTAACGATGAAGCGATTTGATGGATCGCTCAGTGTCATTTATAACAACGCTAAAATCGATGTAAGCGATAATGATGATGGATGGAGCCTTCCTAATTTATCAAATGCGCAATATTAATTACACAATATGTAAGACTGATGATAATTTTTATGTTACTCTTGTCCAGTAAACTAATCGCTAAAGAAAATTATTAATATACCACTTATAATTCCGGTTGTTCCAACAGCTTAAAGGAAAGTCTACACTTTTTAGATTATATAGTGAGTAGTTTTTTTTATTAAACAGGCGGCGAAGCGTACCAGCTTCTTAAAAGGCCGACAACGCACTCGCTAGCCCTCTGGTATTGATTCCATCGGCAGCGGCATCATTTAACATCAGATGAGCTTCCTGCCTGTTCTATAAAGGCTATATTTTTTGAAGGACTGTAAGTCGAATTGGTTCGGAAATATTTCAGTGGGCAGCTGGTCCCACATACTTAGTCGTGGTGCGGGGCAAAAACTGGCTTTAATGTTGTGGAATGACGGACGTTCACTACAAGAAGGTTCTTAACTCATATATAATGTATTGTATTGATCAATATCTCTACTTTTATATTTTATACACGCAACAATTATAAACAGGTCTATTGCAAAATGCTTCAGCGTCGGCGTCAGAGACTGCCAATAAACGTATTGGCAGTCCGTCAGTTAATAAGTATGCAGTCCAAATGTTTTGATATATTGAAATTTGGAAGGGTTCGTATAAAGAGGTTCAAATTCCACTTTTGAATCCACGATGTAGTTGCCCAAGTTAATCGGAACTTCAGAATACGATAGACACACAGGTACACAAAAATGATTATGTGCAGTCTTCTCTCTCTCGACAGACTCAGTCGACAGCTCATGTCAGAGCGTCGTCGTCAAGAAGGAAACATCTGGAGCAGACAATTTGTTTCCACCGGTTTCTGTCCAGCGCCTCATAACAGTGTACAATCTTGAAGACGATGCCTCTTTCACTTGGTCGGTCCACGTGATTTTTTACCTTCTCTGTTACCACCATTAGGTCCACCACGTGTATCATATGTTTCTTATTGGCAATTGAATAAATAAAACATTGGTTAATACGGAATAATGAGTGCTCTAAATGTCACGTAGTGAAAGAGTTTGAACCTCGTGCCTTTGACAAACTTGAAGTCTACGCACAGTTGTTTACCACGTAAACAAGGCCGTATAATCACGAGTTCGCGCCGACATGAATATATTTCTATACCAATATTAATCCCGGACCAGGAAAAGATATATTTGTATTCTCGCGTCATTCTATTTTTTTAAATTGTATTGCGGAAGTTAAACATGTATTGTTTATTGCGATTTTTACTCTATTGCAATATTTTTTAGGTGTAATTTAAGTTGATGAGATGTGTGACGCAATGTTTACGCTCAAACATCACGGCCAATGATAATGTGAGCGGCTCTTGTTCCTAATTTGGGTCCACTTAGATGACTAGCAGGATGTTCTGGTCTTTTCAAATCGTTGCTTTAGTAGAAATTGAGACGTTGAGCAGAGAAATACGTGGAATGGTTGTGTTGTGCAATTCTCACAATTTTATTTAGTTTTGCTTCGTCTCACGGCTACAATGTAACGTCGCGATAAATTGCGCAACGTATGTTTTTGTTGTGATTATAAATATCGGTGATTATAGGTTTTTTTTTGATGAATGTTATTAGTCTCTGTTACATATTATCTGTGGAGATAATAGATAAAGAAAAACAAATTCGTTTGAAGTGTGTTACATCAGATACATTTTTAAAACGTAGCAGATTGGTTATGTAGATAACGTTATATGATACATTGTTCCACTGAATAGCAGCTTAAGACGTTATCACTTACAACGCGTCCCTAATACCGTATTCCGATGTTTGAGAGATCTTTGTGAACGAGGAATGTTGAAATTGCTCTTTCTCAGTCAATCGTTCAGCGGAACGAAGGTCTCAATTCAATAGTCGTGAGTCGTGACTTGCTCTGACAATGGGATTTTTTAATACTTACCTTACCTCTACGTGCTTGGAAATATTAAGAATACCAAGGTAATCCTCAAGATTAAGTGCATTATCTTAATTGCTTTCATTGCAGTCAATTTATCTCGTAAATGAAAAGTGACGAATGATTGTCAAAACGGAGTGTTGGTAATTATTAGCTAAATACTATTTTACTGTGAGTCTGACTCCCGTACATAAAATTATATTTCGAATATATAGAAAAATATATTCCATATTAAAGTCACATATCACGCTGTCTCGTTTCGGAATTCTTAGTCCTTTTCGACAAGTAATATTTAAAGGCCGGCAACGCACTTACGAGCCCTCTTGCTTTCAGTGTGTCCATGGTATTACTTAACATCTGGTGAGCCCCCTGCCTGTTTGTCTCTTTCTATAAAAAATAAATATAAATAAAGTTTCCTCAATACATATATTTAGTTTTATAAGTAGAAAACTCATCGTAACCATGGCAACAAACACGTTATATTTTGTCCACGTCGTCTAAGGTTAATCGGAATCATAAACCAGGGCCTCATAATATAGAGAACATTATCTTGTGCCATAATTTCGTATATGCAGTGAAGATTTCGTGATGCGCAAATTGGCAACGTCGGCCATGCAGGTCACTCACCCTGTTCCCTGCCGCTCGCGCGCGTTACGTAACTGTTGCCACACCGACAATACCTAACTCCTCACTTGTTATTTTCGCCTGGTACCTATGGGCCATCTTGAGCCTTACTACACGTTGTTGGAGACGATAATAGAGCATCATTGAGCTGTTCTACAAGAGTTACCAAGTGCTTAATTTGTGCTGATAAAACTTACCTTGATCTGATTTCGAAGATACTAAAAAGTTTCAATCTCTGGTTTAGTGGGCACAAGTGACACCTACTTTGGTTAGCTATTTCAATCTCTAAATTGTAATTTGCCTAAAACAAGTGTTGCAATTTAAAAAGTAAACAAAAATATTTGGTCTCTAAAAGTACCTACTTGTTGATTAGTTTCCGGTTACGTGAATGCTGTCAAAAGGCTTTTGGAATATTCGTTTACCAGTCGATTGTTATGTTAGAAGGAACGTGGTCTACTTTTATACAACCAGTAACATAGTGATAATTATTGCCTAAAAGGCATTTTCTACTAACATACCTTAGACTGTTTCTGTTATACTCTACGACTTATGTCTTTCTAGTTTACAATTATGTAATATATCTTAAATGCGATACAATTACTACTGGTGTTATGTACCAACTTGAGCAACGTGTATTGCCAATGTAGCAAAAAATGTAATATTCCTCAAAATGACTTTGAATTCTTCATTCTCTCGTTTTATTTGTATGTGGAATACAAAGTTTTGTGGTGGACTATTTGAATTTATAAATACATAACTTTGTTCATGTAACCTGTAGTTTAAGGTGTGTAAAAGTGCAAAATTTTCCTAAATACGTATTAATTCGTCATCCCTTAATCATAAAGATGAACGTTTTGGCAAAGTATTTGTGAAAACTTTCCAACCGGACCGAAGCCCGCTGAGTCTCGTACATTTGTCACTGTGATCAATGGCTGTAAACTTTCACTGTTATGCTTAAAATGAATTTTCGTAAAAGCTTTTGATTAAAAGATTTTGTTTTGCACATTGGCTGGGGTATTACGGGGTAGAAGTTATGCATTAATTATTGCAAACTCTAGTATTTTAAATTTAATATCACTGTGTCCGTAGTTCCAGTCTAATGTTACCTTTACACTGATTTGTCTCATTCCATTAATGAGTGAAAACGATTTGATAAACAGAGATGCCTGAGTACCATAGATACAGTGACTTTCATAGATTTAAAAATAAATCTATGGAAAGGGAACTTCTTGTCTACCCGACTCGATGTGTTGTGTATATCACTAGGCCACACTAACACTGAATGTGTTTTATTATAAAACGATAAAACATTGCCAGTTATATTAGTTCTTTCCACTTTTAACAAGAGTTTAAGAGTCATGTAAATGAAGCTAATGGTTGTACGTGAGACGGGCATTGTTAACTAGTGCTTGAATGAACCCTTTTAACGGAGGGTGTAGGATGTCGGGATGTCTCGCCGCTAACATATATGTTTAAAGAAAACAACAATAAGACACTGTCATAATTGAGCAACATTATTTCTTTGAATCACGTAATATGTATTGGACTGAAAGTGATAGGACTTTGCGGTCGTCCGTGAATAATTTATGTAAAATATAACCTAAAATGAACCGAAACACAGTCATTATATATCAAGCTATATATTCTCACAAATATATATCTTAATGAAACTATGCGAGGCGAGTAATATGTTTTCTGACACTTCTAACTGGTGTTACAATGTTGAATACATTAACATAAAGTCTTTTTTTAATTATTGAAAACATAAATGTTAATTCTAAGGTATTTTTGTGTATACAACGTTATATGCAAATGCCCGTACTACATAATATACTGGAATTGAAATTCCGGACGATGTATGTAGGTTAATCGTACTTACTATATTAACGAGATCGAACTATAAACATGTATTCGGAAAGATACTCGATGTGATGCTACATTAACCTGAATTGTTTAGATATGCTATATGATTACATATACTGTCTGATAAATGTATTTGCGTTGTCTGAATTAAAAAATATGAATTGAACGAAGTTGTAGGAAAGTAATGTTTTGAATTCTTGGAACAAGGTGTAAGGTACCTTGTTATAAATATATTAATGGTTTTAAAATTTTCTCCGATTAAAGATTATTTTCTTTTGTCTAGATTTTCTTGTGGTTGTTTCGCACTAAAACCCTTGTTCAGGATTTTGGAACAGAAGAGACCCTCAATGGACTAATTACTAATACTGAATAGATGCCTTTCTGCCTCTGTTTTTGGACACAATGAATTAATGATCAGCCACTATGTGCAACCGACTGCCCACTTAAGTATTTAGTAACCAATTCGACTTAGGGTCCTTCAAGAAAAGAGCGTACCAATTCTTAAAAGGCCGGCAGTGCGCTTGCAACCTTGAACTGTTAGAGTCCATGGGCGGTATCACTAAACATCAGGTGAGCCTTGCCTCCTGTAACGTTAAAAAAATGTTTAAATAAACAATATTTCAGTTTCTTCGTATCGTTATAACTGATAATAGAACTTGGAACAATAAATTAGAACCACTTAATTGAACCGGATGTAGTCTATAGGAACTGTGTGGGTGAACGTCCAACTTGGAGGTTCTGTACCGGATAATTATCGCTACACAAAACAAATTTAATATAATTACAAGTAGGATGAGTTAAGCATTTAAAACATTAATTAAAATGGCAACAACTAAAACATTTCCTAATTTCTGATAAGTAATAGTAAAATTTTAAAGTATAGTAATTCATGATAAAGAAACAGTCACAAGTGTTTTGTGGAATTATGTTAATTTGAATTCACGTTATTTGAAGACATTTATTAGAATTGGTTAATCCAGGGTTTATTTATTTATTTCACACACACAAACCTACAATTCATATAATACACAAGCAATTTATATATATTTTAAATGCCTATTCATAGTATGTAATTTTAGTTTGAATATTGCGTTATATTATTTAGTAAATGAGTAGAATCGTAAACAAAATGTTAACAATATTTACACACACTTGAAACCGATAATTTTAGTTTTTACCACATAAATTATATTTTAAGATACGCGTTTCCGATAATGTCCAACAACATAAGTGTCATTAGTTTTATGAACCCTTAGACAAGTTTGTTTCTGTGTCGCAACCCCATTATCGCCAATTTTGTGTTAGTTATAAGCTCATATTTAAAACCATTAAAGTCGGTTGTTACCCAGCTTCAAACAAAGTGAAGTCCATACGAAAAACCGCCTCCAAACTTGATTATGGTACAAAATATTTTCTAATTTGAATGTATGTAATAAATATAGTACTAAGAGTGTACGAAGTTCTGATATCACATCATTGTGGATGTGTTATTAAATAGATAAGTCATGATAAGATTCCATCGTAATATATTATACAGCATAACTATATAATAAGCAATGTTGGCCTAGTGGCTTCAGCGTGCGACTCCCTGAGGTCGTAGGGATGTGCATCAATTGTTGGATTCTTTTTATGTGCGCAATTAACGTTCGCTCGAACGGTGAAGGAAATCATTGTGAGGAAACCGGCGTGTCTCAGGCACAGGAGTCTGATAATATATTTGCCTATTAGATTGACAAATGACCGTGAAAAAGATACAGAAATCTGAAAACATAAAAAAATTAATTACTAGTAACATTAATAATGTGATCCAAGAAAATGTGGAAAACAGAATAACTATTGATATTAAAAATTCAATATTTATTATTCTTATCAGGCCATTTTACGTGTACAGTCTGAATTACTTGAATGTTTATGTAATACGTATTTGCGATATGTCATGTGACATTGGTGGGCCAACTGGCGCTTTTGTTCACCAGTTTTCCCGTTATAAGTCACATGTTTTCAAGTCGTGGGTGATTTTCCAGACAGATTAATAAATTAAGTTTCCTCTGGGATTAAATAATTAAGTACTTAGAACAAGCTCGCTAAGTACATATATCAAAACTAGGATTTAAACAAACAAAACAAATAAGTACTGAGTTTCATCATCGGATGTCGAGGCAGAATACAAAATTCCACCCGTATCACCTCGACGTCCGACGTTCCACGACTGAGCGTTTTTAAAGGCAATTTTTGCCGCGCACCACCGCTGTGTGGAACCAGCTGCCGACTAAAGTATTTCCGAACCAATTCGACTTAGGGTCCTTCAAGAAAAGAGCGTACAAATTCTTAAATGGCCAGCAACGCACTCGCGAGCCCTCTGGCATTGAGAGTGTCCATGGGCGGCGGTATCCCTTAACATCAGGCGAGCCTCCTGCCCGTTTGCCCCCTATTTTATTTTTAAAAATACACGTCAGATAAATATGTTATATATTTCATTAGTTTTTTATTGAGTTTCTATTTATAGTAATCATATGTATCTATTTTGCCTTTTATATTTCTTCTATATTTTGTATTTTTAACGTTTACATTTCTTTAAATTTTGTAATCTTTGTTCTAATGTAATTGATGATTAGATTACAGACATACAATCTGTAATGATTTAGAACTTTGAAATAAATAATTTTGACAAATGTGATAGAACCTACAATATTAAACACAGTTGGCCATAATAAATAATGTTTTATCTACTTTATTGAAAACTATCAGCGTAACATACAAAAGTATATTCATGTTCTGTTAAAAATAGTGCATCATTGCACATATATAATCTTAGAATGATTTTCTTGTTATTCGTTATCGGATTCCGCTGTCAAAAAACATACCAATAATTTACATAGCGTTCATTTGTATTCGCTATTGACAGTCCATTGTGTTGCTTATCTTCAGGTGAAAGCAACAAATGCGTGGGTAACTCGACGAAATTCTATGTTCTAAATTTAGTTCATGCATACAGTATTGACGAGTGTAAAATAATATGTTCAATGGTCATTAGATAGTTATTAAAATGAATTGAAAAAGAAACGAGTTGCGTTACGTAAATTGTACGCGTTAGTTAATTGTAAAAAGCACATTTGACCTTGTTCGTTAATCAAGTGAATGAATTGGTGAATCAAGCTTGAGCAATATATTTTTTAGCAGTGTTGGCTTAAAAGCCTCAGCGTACAGTTCTTATCCCTGAGACAGTACCTTACTGTCTATCTGGGCACTCATTCGTATGGCGAAGGAAAACATCGTGATAAAATCGACATGATTTACACAAAAAAAAAAAAGAAATTTGCCTATTAGAAAAACAAATGATCACGAAACATACAGAAATCTGAGGCCTTCAGAACCTAGAAGGTTGTAGCGCTGTTTTTTTAAGTGTACAAGACATCACGATTAAAGTTACCCAATATTTTAAAGTCAAGTAAGGTGTAACTAATTGGATTACAAAACAATGACACCCGTATGTTTAATGTTATTGTTGCTAAGTTAATTTCTATTCAGTTTACAAAGTGGCCGATGACGCACGAGGTCGACGCGGCTGCATTGAAGAGTGCATTGCACCCTAGAGTTTAAATGTTTGCCTAGTTGAGTCCATAGATAACGATATTAGATATTTAATGTTAGGTATTATTTAAATGTGTCTAACAGCTTCAAGTTTTGTCGTCAGTTACAAGAAAAAAGTGTCGGTGCTCTTAAGGAAACTTTCCTCCTAAAACAGTAGACTTTTTTTAGAAGAGCTTGGAAGTGTTTAGTTTAAAATGTTAATTATTTCTGTTTAAATCACTTTCTGCTGTCTACATTATGATTTGTATCTCAAATTACAATGACGTCTCGAGCGCTGTCAAATATGTCAAACTTCAAACGGATTGGTTTGACAGCTGTTGAAACTAGAATCTTTATTTAAATTACTAATAAGGACAAATAAGTAAATTTAATAAAAATACCTTGTATAGAGCAATTTCCCTAGGTATTGTAAGCGTCCTAGTGTTATTAAAACATAAGTTTTAAGCGTAACTTTCTACCACTGCTTACTATTTCCTCTCGAAATTTCTTTTTATCGCCCTCGCAAGGGTGATGTAATGGCAGAGGAACTTCCTGCCAAGTGAACAATGTAACCCTTAGCGAATCCCCTTTAAAATGTCTTCGTATTTACAAAACCCTCCGGTTGTTACGTAATTTTGGAATTTTCTTTTGGAGAGGGTAGACGATGAAACATGTGCATTTTATTTGATACGTGTCGGTAACAGCCAGTTTTGTAGGTATTATATATTTAGTCTTTACTATAAATAAGACAATATTTAATATTAGTTTGGATGGGACTCTATACATATAGCTATATTTAAATTTCGTGTACTCTCTTGATACCCAAGGTATCCCGTTTTGGCCAAAACTTACCTTTATCCAGATTGAGTATTTTTCATAAATGAGCTGGCTCCTTAGTTCCACATCACACATTGAGAATAAATTTCCTTTAGTTTTAGAATTTATATTGGCCTTTAAGTGTTAATTTATAAGTATGCCGAGCGCTGGCAAGCTTTTGTCAATAAAATAGTATTTGTACCCGGTTACATGGATTGAATCGTAACAGTAAGTATCCGATAATGTGAAATACAACATAGTAGAAGTCTTGTTTTCACAACTACCGTTTGTTACGTTCTGTGGTTTCAAAACGATTCCATTACAGTCATGTGCGACAACGTGAGGTGACTGAATTAATTAACATCCAACGAGCCATTTTGATCTCTATCTTCACAGGTTATGGTCGAATGTGGTTTGATGATGGATAGTTTGCTATCAGAGCATCGTAGGCATTGATTACTTTACTTGAGGTTCATATTGAGTGCTTCATATACGGTAGGTGATATCTTCATAGATTATCCTTACACGAACAGGTATTGGATTACGTTGTCTGAAGATGTAGGGTTACCTTGATATAAATGCCACCGCCCCTGGGGCTAAAATGATGTCAATTTTGAAATATATGACACCGAATGAACAACCTCCCAGCAATTTGTTCCACAACGGTTATTGAAAGCAGTTTTTGCCGCGCAACAGCGCTATGTGGAAACACTGAAGTATTACCCGAATTGGTTCGGAACTTAGGGTCCTTAAGAAACGAGCGTACCAATTCTTAAAAGGCCAGGACTCGCGAGCCCTCTGGCATTGAGAGTTTCCATGGGCGGTATCACTTAACATAAGGTAAGCCTCCTGACCGGTTGCTCTATAAAAAAAAACAGCTTCCGTGGCCTCGGCCTTTAAAAATAATCTGTTAAAAATAGAGACAAATTGGACAGTAACACCTACTAAGTAAAAAGTAGTTCATAAATAATGTACAACTTTATTCGTCAAAGGAAAAAGAGATCTTACTGCGTCTTACATTGATAGGACATCCGACCGCATTGCGCGCGCGCATGATTACGTTTTCCTTTAATGGCCTATCTGCGTCCTTAGGCGCGTTCCATTTACGTGACACAGAAAAAGGTTAAATTTATTGTGGTTAATAAACTAACGAGTACTCGGATGTCCAGTTTAATAATTTGCTATGAACATACACACACAGATTAACAGCTTTCTAGAATTTAACAATCGTGGAAATTTTATTTATAAATGTATTCCAAAATCTCTAAAATACATCGAAAACATTTAATTTCAATTGTTATAAACAGTTGTTAGATGATCCGGTGAACTTCGTATCACCTACATTTATTTATGTCAACAATTAATACAAAAAAATAATAAATATACGACAACCAAGTGACATTTTTTTTTAAATACGTAAGATATCAAATATTTTGAAGACCATAATTAGCCAAATCGGTCTAGCCATTCTCGAGTTGTAGCGAGTCAAACGGACAGCATTTCATTTTTATATCTAAATAGATAATATTAAGAATTTAAAGCCACATGGCAGCAATTGTAAGTACCTCCTAAATTTGATTGACAATTGTTTGTGTTTTGGCAAAATACACACCCGTTTGCACTGTGCTTCGTTATAAGGTAAATATAAGTATAACAAGACACTAGAAAACAAGTATGACGCAGGTACTGATAGCAAAATAGTCATGCGGCGGAATAACATTAATACCAAGAGCAGTTTTTGCAAGATTATTTTAATTTATGTAACTTAACTAGACTCAATGGATAATTATCACGTTATATTACTAATAAGACAAAAACAATATTCTTATTATTATAAATAGTGTAATATAAGATCATTTACGCGGCGGTTAAATAGGACGGCGGCATCATATGGACAGGTGTGCCCTCCAATAGGCCACATCCCACTTAACATCAGTTGTGATTGTGGCCAAATGTCTGTCCAGGTCTTTTATTATTTTATTGTATTTATTAAGAAATATTTACTGCTTATAACTAACTTACTAAATATAATGATCTTTTAACGCCATTTTTTTATATAGAACGGGGCAAATTGGCAGGAGGCTTACCTGATGTTAAGTGATACCGCCGCCTATGGAAACTCAATGCTAGAGGGCTCGCGAGTGCGTTGCCGGCCTTTACATATAATTAAGTAATTAAATGGATTAAAAATAAAATCATTTCAATCCAACTATCTACATATCTATCTATGAAAACAATAAATTAACTAAAATTTGTCGACACACATAGGGTACTGATACACTTATAAAAACTTATGTTTTTATTGTATTTATTTCATCCAAAATTATCCTAAAATGAAATTCTTTGTAAATTATAATATATCTGCTGATAGTACATAATGTGTTTACCTCCGTCTATGAGTAGCCAGTATATAATCGATTTTTCTCATGTTTCAGGTAAACAATTTGTGTAAACAGCGGCCTGAAACAACGAGGTCAGTAAACAAGACTCGAACCTATAATAATATTTGCTTTATTTTGTATCAACGAATTGCTAAGTGTTAAAGGGATTTCTAGGTAGTAACTGTTATATTGAGTAGATTTTTAATAAGGCTCGAAGGGAGGTACCCAAGCCTAGTAGATTTTCAGCCCTGGTCGTGCGTTCTCCAGTGTGACAACGGATTTTTCTACGATATGTACGATACGCGTCTGATTCTTAACACGTAAGTTGTGCCTTCTTCGTACGTACACTATGTATGTTCCCTCATTTTACGAGCGGTAATGGTAGAAGCCATAGGAGGTAGTACTACTACTACTAGTATGGACTCAATTTTCGCAATTAGATCGTCATTTGGTCCGTAAAGTCCTGGTTTAATAAGCCAGCCTAGTTCCTTCCAAACGCTCAAGGGTTTCTTGGGCACTTTGCAGTTTTTTGTTCGTTGGGAAGCCACAGCCACGTATTCCAGGACTACCTAGCAAACAGAAGGTTATATATAAAAACACTTTCAAGCAAAATCATCAACACAACCATCCTAGAAATATGGCCACCTATTGTTTCATTGGGGGGTTGTGACTATACAAATACCAGCTAAAGCATAAACTTGGTTTTTATCGTGTAATTAGGGATTGAATTCGTACATGATAACAGTAGTCTTGCCTCTAGAGTCAATTACTTCTAGATATAGTAACTTGAAAAACAACAGAGTGAAATAAATAATTGTTTTGTAACGGCCAAGAGAATTTGTCAGCCGTGAAAATGAATTCGCGGAAGGTAAGTAGCAATCAGGAAATTTATTAATTGAAAACGTGTTCGCTCAACCTCATAATATCCTGCTTAGTAAATAATTTATATAGGTCATTTGTTGGCAATTTATTGTAGTCTTACAAGTATAATTACATTAATCCATATACAAGTAATGCTAAAAGCCTGTATGAGTACTGGCTTCAAATTTCTGTATGTATAATAATTTTTCATTAATTCCTCGATCGTTCGTTCCAAAACTGAGCGCTTTTGAGGCACTTTTTGCAAGCCTGCGTCTGAAGTATTTCCGAACCAATTCGACTTAGAATTGTTCAAGATAAGTGTGTTGCAAACCCTTGTAAGCCTTTAAGCAGTGTGGGTGTCCATCGGCAGCGGTATTTTTTTGAGGCTTGAGGCTAACGTGCCACTTACGATTTATCCTTCATAGAACGAGAAGTGTTAATTAATTGCACATACAACTTTAGGGATAATTTCAATTAATCTTAATTATAAGATTGTTCTTATAAAATATCTTAAAAGGAGTTTTAAGGTTTGCCTTGTTTGTGACTTGTGTGGGTCATGTTGAAATATCAACCACTTATCCGCCTTTTTATTTACCTATAAATATATTTTTCAAAGTTGTTGTTGTACCGTATACTAAGTATTATTATTATTACATTCGTTTTTTTGCGACTGACGCGTAAACTAGCTGCTGTGTTCTCTGGTAGAATGAGTAGCGCTGTGGAACAGTCTGCTCCTCAGCATAATGCTGAGCCAGGGCCGCTTACATCTGCAGTACACACGCATTACATAATTAAAACGTCTTTAAAAACAACAAAAATGCCAAAAAAACTTTTTATATTTTTATTTATTATTGTGTGTTTTTTGTTGTAACAAAATGTTATGTCTATGTCTATGCCACTAATGATTAAAACAATTATCGCTTTTTGACAGGTGCCTTTATGCATTTAAATCATTGCCTCGGTTCCTGTCCTCTAATTTCTGATTTAATCAGTATAAAAAGGAATCGATTCACTGTTAAATTCCAAGACAATTTCATAGGAACGTCGTCAAGCACACGTGTAATGAAGTCTTTCCGAAACAATTCGATTTAGGGTCCTTCAAGAAAAGAGCGTACCGTTTTTAAAAGGCCGGCAACGCAGTCGAGCCCTCTGGCATTGAGTGTCCATGGGTGCCGGTATCACTTAACATCAGGTGAGCAATTTCATAGGCCTCCTTCTACTGCCCGTTTGCCGTTCTATAGAAAAAAAGTCAAACAGTTGGTTTTATTAAGTGCTAGTTTATAAATGTAGGTTTTAGCACTAAATCTAGGTATGAATAGCTCATTAGCGTCTGTGAATAAGTGTATAATGGTATTTGTTTCACAATGCTCTTTGTACGTGTGGGAATTGGCAAACACCACTCATTTTTAAGAACAAAAAGATTCTAGACAAAGGCACCTACTTTTAAAACGTGTTAGATACTATATAGTCTGTATGTACAGGTCTCTTTGTTGGTCATAAATTTAAAAAATACCCATAACCGACGAACACGCATGGGGAATGGAATGAAAGTGGATGAAGCAAGAGGGGTGAATATGGCCGTAGCAAGTGGATATACTTCGACTCTGCCTATCTTTTCGGGAACAAGGCGTGATGATATATGCCTCATCAACTAGGCCGCATCTAGTCACAGTCACGTAATCTGTTTGACTAATCACCATCTACACGTTTTTGATTCTATTTTTATTAAGTTTGAGTCTATACTAAGATGAAGAAACACTTATATGGCTTGTATTTAAGTATATATGTAATAACAACTACGATGCTATCAGTATAATGTACCAGGTATATAAGTGTTTCTGTGATTATTTGATTTAATATTTGATGGTATTGCAAAATTACACCCGGGTATATTTTAATTCTCAACCGCATAAGTTATCTTACCGCAGCGCGATGAATATTTTTTTATTCGACGGCCATAGCAACGAAGCAGTTATTGACCTCTGACGACCATTAGAGTTTAAGCATCACCCACGCTTAGATATCTTGGTAAATTGGAGATTAGACGCTGTTGTTAGATTTTTCTTGTCAACTCCATTGTTTAGGTAGATGACCTTTGGAATATCTTTACTAATTATAGAGGAAGGATTTATGTTTGTAATGAATGGCTTCAACTTCTGAACCGATTTCAAGATATATTTCATAATTAAACCGTTGCTTTGTCTGAGTAGAAAATTGGCCAAGTTAGGTACAAGAGTATTGCTTTATATGTATTATAACAAAGTTACATCAACAAGTAACTCTTACTTTATATAATATTAATTAAGCCTTATTTATTCCTTGTAACATTCATCCGTCTTTACAATAGATATTATTGCACTTAAAATTGTATGCATAATAGTTATAGCCCTCCTTCAACTGCTATCGAGCATTTTTCTCCAAATCTTCCAATATTACTTAAAAAAAGTAAATCCAATAGTTGTAGTATATTGCATCAATATTTGAAATTAAATTATTTAAAACGCAATAAGTACGTAATTATCGTGCGCAAAATAGAAACTATTTTTTCCACTCCAACAAATAGCTGACGAGAAAATAGCCGCGCACGTGTTTCGCTGGTTCAATGAAGGGGGGGGGGGGGGGGTGTGTGTTTAGTGACGTAACACCCGGGCCACCCCGACCGAAAATAGATGCCCGGGTCTCGCTCAATGGGGGGTGACGCCGGTTTCCAAGACGCTAGGATTACTGACTGGGAAATGGAATTTCTTTTAATGTTATACAAGATTCAATGGCAGTAAAATGCGCTTTGAAGACTTGTATTATAAATGGGATTTTGATTCTAAACTATTAGAATGAACGTCTCTGAATGTATCAATAAGATAGCAATTGTTTTAGCAGATGTGTACCAAAAAATAAATTATTTGTTTTCGCTTTTAGGCGATTTGTATGTGTCCCGTAAGTGCCAGTCCTGATTTAGACCATCAGAAACTGTAAAATATTTAGCAAAAATCGCACCCGGGCTGCTACGCCATACGCCTTTATAAACAATAATGAATAAGCCTATATTTAATGACCATTATTTACAAAACAATCAACAATTAAACGTAATGGGAAAATTGACATTATTTTTTCTATAGCAGCCAGTTTTGTGGTCAGGATTACTGAGGTCTAAGAATAGAACAGAATGCTCAACAGTAGGGGAGGTCATACATAATGATAAAGGACTTTATTTATCATTACAAGAAATGTATTATACACGAGAAACTTAATTAATATACCTTATATAATTTAATTTAAAAAAATCTCTTCTCACGGTGGTTGCCTGGACGAGATCGCTCGAAAGCGATAAGGCCGCGAGTCGGCCTCCTTTTAATTTAATTATGTTTAATTTTTAAATTGTAATGCAATGTGTAGTGTTAATAAATAAATAAAAATATATACGAACGAGATACACTATAAGACAGCGGTCATAATTTTAGACTGCTCATAATGATATGTACCTTTTAAGCTCTTTGATTTTAGACGGTAACTGATTGAATATTGCACACCATACTTAATAGACTTCTTTAAATAATTTGTACGCGGCTTTGGTAAGCAAACTCGCTCGAGGATAGCGTGTGTTAAGTGTGATTTTTTTAATGATAAGCGACTATGGAGAGTTATTTAATTTTTTTAAAGTGAATTTGAATTTGTATTCATGTCTATGATAACTTTATCTAATTTTATTTTATTTAACCAATTTTTCTAAAGTTGTATATAGTAGATAATTTTTCGAAAAATAAGGTCTTAAAGAAGTTTCACTTCTTACGTGTGTACACACATTTTTATTTTTGTTAAGATACATGTGCCCGAAACATACATTTATTAATCTAAAAAAATATATATAGTAAAAGCTATGTTAACCAAAGACAATACTTAATAATCTATTTGATACATTGATACATAGATAATACTAATCAAGCTTGCATGCTTAAAAAGCTGAGTGATTTTAATATTTATTTTAAAAGGATGTGTAAGTCGCGCTTATATGTGATATTACTCGTCTATTTAATGACATTCTATAAAAACAATATAACATGTGTTATTGGATACCTTATCTTCACGGCCGTCAGTCACTTAAGTGAATAAAAATATTTAAATGTCAATTCAATAAAGGTGTAAATTGTAATAAAATGTAACTAAAATAAGAAGTGAACGTTTCTCGAAATTGATCACGAATAATGTCCGACTAAAAGTGGAAAAAAATTTTAAGGCTGTGAAAGCCGTTGTATATTGTTTTCGTGGCCGGCTCAAACGAATTAAATCTAGGCGTACCATTATGAAAATTGGATCTTGTTTATAATCAATTGTCGTAATTTACCCGAATAGGAAGTAAGTTTTCGTTAATAAACTAAGGTTCTTTCGATTCTATAGACTGTTGGTGATCCTCTGTGCCTCGTCGCGTCGTTGGGTAAATTTTAGAGCCGGAATTACGACGACTCCAAGCGTGCTTACCCACTAATTATATGTATAATTATATAATATAATATGAGACTCGATAGATATAATAAAAGAATGCCAGATTACGCTCAGATAACACTAGTGGCTCCATAGATTATTTGCGACATATCTGTTTTTATGTGATATAAGCAATAGGTGATTTTAGGGTCCCAGCCATGCCGGTTTCCGCACAATGTTTTAGAAGTACCACCGAGCATTAAATGCGCACATAAAAAGATATGCACAGCCGCGATTCAAACGAATGACTTTTGGGTTGTTTCGCATGCTGCACTAAGCCAATACTCTTATACACTCAATACTCTCTGCCACTGCAGTAATGAACACGAGAGCACTAATTAAAAGCGCGCAACAAACTCGCATTACAGAGAAAATCCGTTTTCAATTCTGAGCCTCATTAACGCGTCTCGGCGTTCCAAAAACCGTTTAAATAAATGATCCTTGAAATAATGAGTCGGTTTTCACTTTTTTTTCATAATTCTGAAGATGCGAATGATGGAGAGATTGTTTTTGTTCGGATTTAAATGATTATTTTCGATGAATAATGATCGGATTATCGTAGCGCGCAAAGAGATGGTGCTTTTGTTAATTTAAAGTTCATAATTAAAAACCTTTAAAGCATGAAGTTGAAATATAAATTTACTTGTCGAGCAGATACCTCCAATCCTTCTCCAGTTTTGGGCTTCTGTTTTTATGACTTCTGTGAAAGTTTTAGCTAAGACTTCGGCTTTTACCGACCAAGAGTTGGTTTCTGAATAGCTTTTTAATAAAGTCATGTCCTGCATTCTGACACCATCGTAGTCTAGCTAGTCGTATGATTATCACAATATTCTAGAACGGGTAAACTAGCCTGTGGTTCGACGTAAGTTTGTGATTACACCTCGATTCTAATTCCTTCCTTTCGTAAAATATATTTACTTAAATTATATTTTAAACTTAATATTTTACCTATAATAATGTACTAGTGTAGGTGAGGATAGTTAGTGTTAGAGAAAGGACTGAGAATTTCCTGACCCAATAGGTAATATAGTTTAAAACTTTCAATTGCTCGTAAAACACTTTCTACTTATACATTTTACAGTTGTATTTTTACATGCATTGTACATTACCCGATTCTATTACACATTTAAATTAACGTAATATTATAATTTTGTTGGATTTCTCTCTTCACACAAGTTGTTTTATTTTCTAAAACATTCAATAGTTCATTCAGTTTTCCCGTAACACAAATATATTGCCTCTGGCATTGAGTGTACGACGGTATCACTTAACTTCAGGTGACCCATCTGCCCATTTGGCCCCGTTTGTAAAAATGCGCAGTCATATGGATCCTTGGCATTTGTCCTTATTACATATGTACGCCTTCGGGACTTCTATTGCCTAGAAACATATTCCAATAAACATCTATTGGAGAAGCGTAACATATATACATAGGAAAATAATTAATAAATAGATGACTTAAACAAATTGTAAATGTTTGGTCCTCATGGCAGTGTACCTTTTATCTTATTTTTTATTATTTTGTATCTATTATAGATAAAAAATATCAAAATGTCTAGTTTACGTGTTAATAAGAAGAAACTGAAAATAAAGAACATTCAAGTATATAATTTTAAGGCTATCATAAAATATTTGATCAAAACGTGTTCATTTATATTGTAGAATTGTAGTTTTTTTATGAAAAAAGGCATTACATACATTTGGCATCGGTGCGCTCTCCTGCCCATGCATGTTTTATCTAGCGCCGGGCTGTGATCGATTTTGCAATTTAAAATATGACGTCAATATCGTCCAGCTTATGAATTTTCAATGAAGTGTAATGAGAGGTTTTATGAACTAAACTGTGTAATACGCCCACAGTTTGTTTAAAAGCGCCTAATTCATCCTTTGCAACCAGTATTTCGAAGGAGAAATTATGTCTTTAAAGTCGATAAAGCTGACATTTCTTAACTTCACTTGTTGCATTTTCTCCAGGGATTCATCCCAGGTCCACCAAACACATTGCGTGTTATGAACAAAGCCATAGAATTATATGCTACACATTACAATTACATATTATTATACTATCTTAAAATATACATAGTGATGCGTCTTATAACACATTTCAATAACTGAAATTCCTTAAAGGCTCCATGCGTCGCCGGCCTTAGGTTAGTATAAACCAGTAGTCCTTATACACTTCTTGTTTATTTATTACAGTCGTTGTTTTTCATTAATTTCTTACGGATCAAAACAGATCCATACGTTGTGTATAAAGCCTCGCCAGGCTTTTGTTTTAACGGGACATGAAAACCTTTATTTACTGTTTGTCACAGTCTCTTTACCTGACAGCATAAACACTATTAGACAGAGAGAGACAGCTACAGAATCAAAATAGAGTAATTAGTGAAGTGAAGTGAATAAAGTCAAGGAGACGGTAAAGAAGATATTTTTAAATCTTGAATATATATTCCTCTGTAAATGTAACCGTATTAAGCGATATGTTTATCAACATATCAAGTGATATAACTGAATGTTCTCTTATCTTTGGTTGAAAATTTTAAGGAAATATAAACTACTTTTTACGATATGACATGTTGATTAAATTACAGATAAAGACCTTAGAGTGTAAATGATTCTGTCGTAATGTTGAATAACAGGGGTAAATATATTAATAACTTCAAGTATAAATAAAAAGTAAAGTTCAAGAAAAAATACTTCGAAATTGTTGAATACCTTTTAGCGAGGCAAAAAAACACATTAGTGGCTGATATTTGGTATTTAATAAATAATGTTGCATTATATCGGTTCTTTAATTTGTCACAAACATATAAATTTTTCTATACTTTTAGTACACTAATTTTTGTATGAAAGTATAAGGAACGTCGCTGCGTATAAAGTCCGCCGGCCATTGATATTCTACTATTTCTATTACGCAGTTGAAGGGTGAATAACAGTATTGCGACTCGCTATGGACCCTGTGTGCCTGTGTATAAGGTTCAGTCGTAATAAGACAGCAATGAATGCGCATTCATTGAGTTGAGACGAGGGTGTCGACACGTCATCTACTTTGGAGATTTTATTAAAATGAAATTATTTCTTACGTCTGCGATTTATATTGTTATCGGTAAACTTATGCAGTAATGTCAGAATAAAGTAATTGGTGTTATTATTAATGAAACAAGCAACAAAATGTTCAACTTTAGATAATTTTATTTTCCAGAAATATTATTGTGTTTAAAGTGAATACCTAATTAGATATTCATATACCTTTTACGCTCTGTTAAATTTCGATCCTTCATTATACCTTTGAAACAGTCTTTACGTAATATATTCCGAGAAACACGATAACGAGTGTCGGAGTTTTTGGAACCCTTGGCGAATGGGGACCCTAATGGGCGTGTTATCGACGCAGCCGGCGGGGGTGAGGTCGCGGGGACGGCGGGGTAACACGACCGACCTTGGCCGTGACTCCCCCGGCTACGCATCGGGACTAAATTGATTTTAGTCCCAACCTCCTCCCGAATACCTCCTTGGGTTTATGCGCGTTTTCTTTGTGGCATATGTTTTGAAGGTGACACATAGTCTTGGATGGGGTAGACATCTAGAATTATGTATGTTTTAAAGTTAATTCAAATATTTCGTATGTTTTGAATATGACCGCCGCTGTAAACACATTATTAGATGTTAAATAGCATGGTATTGTCATTGATATATAAATACGTTATTTGCTCTATAGATATGTGATAATGATACAGGGCTTATTCCGAGTTTGATATACAGTTTAAACAGTTTACGACGACATCGTTTAGAACAACATACCGATTGTATTGACCAAAATCAAAGGTCCCGGCTGAATTGCATTGTATTAGATACTTAATAATAACGTCATCATGTAACGACTATCGGTTTTTACGACCAAATATGAGTAGTCCCTTCGATGTCATTATAACAGATTTGGGGATGATCAATTTTATAAAGGATTGTTATTGGCCTAACGGATACCTCCGCATTGTTTAGGAAAAAATACTTGTAAAGTCTAAAATTGGAAGTGTAATATTTTTATTTATTGTAACATATACACGCATTGTATAAATAATGATGACGAATCATGTAACAGTTGCTACACCCAGTATGTATGTATAGTGATAAGAGCATTCTTAGCAGACTATAGATTTTAGTTGAAATATAATCATGTGACATATATCAAATTATTATATCAAATCCGATCGAACCTTGCGCTGATTTCTTTAGGGTAAACTACCAGGCTAGTTACGTTGAATCAAGTGCTAACCATCGCCAATGGATACCTACAACAACTGGGGGGTTGCGAGTGTGTTGCCGACCTTTGAAAACGGTGTATATGAGTGTGGAGAAACAACTTTGGTTGTGGCTTTTTATTTTGAACAGATGAGACACGTTTATAAACTTAAGTTGTATCGTTTTGGTCGCTATGAATAAAGTGGTAATCGACTCCAATGGATACTTGCACCGCATGGGGATTGCGAGTATGTTGCCGACCTTTGAGGGAATGGTGGACTGTATATTACTGTGGAGAAATAACTTCGGCTATTCAACGCACAAGAGACATAGATTCATTCTAAGACTGTTTTTAAAATTTGTAGCTTATCTCGCGTTTAAATACATTTGAATTACTCTAATTATGTTTTCGCTTGTGTATAGTTCTTTGTTTGAAGTTAGTATATTATGAAAAATCATATGTTAATCCTTATATATGCTGACCTAGTAGTTTTAATTAAAACAAATTATTATTAACGCTTCGCCATTTATTAAGGTTGAGGTCGTCGTTGAAATAACTGTTTCTTGAGACGTGATTTCAATAAAAACTGTTTAATTACCTTGTGAAAAACGTTTTGCTGGTTTTCCTTAAGATTTAGCTTAATATTTTGTAATATTATTTTAGTCCATTTCGTGCTTCGGCAACGGATTGAACACGCGACAACTCGGGACGGTTTTTTTATAATTTAAAGAAATAATTGATATAAATTAAATAAATAATCACGTATATATAATACGATATGAGACCTCAAAGAAATGCATGATTATGTAGTTAAAAAAAATATTTTCAAATAATAGTTTAAATGAACCAATGTTATTATTGTATGTAAATAATTAGTTTATATATACAGTTGCAACTAGAGATTTTGTATATGCATTAACTTGTTAGTTAAGCAATTAATTCGAAATTAATCAAAAATTTAACGATCTTCATGAAGTGTACTTTATATAGTGTTTTCTCCACCGCTATGTGGAACCAGCTGCCCATTGAAGTATTTCCGAACCAATTCGACTTAGGGTTCTCCAAGGAAAGAGCGTATTAATTAAAGGCCGGCAATAACTTGCGAGCCTTCTGGCAATGTGAGTGTCTATTGGTGGCGGCGGTATCACTTAACATCAGGTTAGGCCCGTTTGCCTATTATTATATAAAAAAAGATCAGTGTTAGAACCTAATTTAGTCACATTGTGAGCGAATGTAAAGGATAAAAACAAAAAACTTGCGCACCGAAATATTAATTATATGTTATGAATGGTAACCCTGGCCACTAATATAGTACTAACGTCTACGTTTAAGAGAAATTTGATTACACGACCTAAAAGTCAAAATAGATAAATGTTCCTAACACAAAAATAACATGATTTCATTCTCGGAACTCTTTCCATAGATTAAAAAAAACATGTATGTATTGAAATAGAATACATCTATGCTGGAGGCCAACGTGAATAGTTTGAAACTAATAATAGTGCACGCCTTGTTTTGAACGTCTAACAGTTTCAGTCATTAAATGTTATATTGAATTTGTGAACTGAAAAATATTTGAAATGAACACAGTTTTGAACAAATTGTGACCTCACTAGATTTTTGAATGTTTGTTACGTATGTAAATTATTAAAACCTAGGTCAGTGGCGCTACATCATTTTTAGGTCTGGAGCTCAGATTTCTGTATCTGTTTCTTGATCATTTGTTAATCTAATAGTAGCAAGTAGGTGATCAGCTTTCAGTGATACACGCTGTCGACTTTTTGGGAATGTTAAATGCGCACATAGACAGGAAGTCCGTTGGTTCAGCCAGCCAGCCAAGACCTCAGAGATGAGAGTCGCACGCTGAAGCCTGCTCAAATGCTACAAAAGACCTTCTATTTCTGTATATACGCTTATATAGATATATAGTATCTGTTGTTCATGATATCTCATTTAAATTACATCTTCAAGCCAAGATATGTTTATTAAGCAATATGTTTGTCCAAAAAGACAATTAAAACCGATATGCAATGTTGTAATTCATCAGTGATATATACGCCATTTAGATTCTCGGAATATCGATGACCCAAAGACTTGGCAATGCGAGCACGAAGTTTTTGTTACTGTTTATATAATTGTAGAAATTATTGTATGGTTTCATTTTGTATTGAATTAATATAATTATTATATGATATCTTATTGATTATATACGTAAAAGGTAAGGTGTATTGAAAGCGAGTAATTGTTTAATAATATGTAAATAACGTTTATTAGGAATGATAACAATCAATTATACAGTTTGACAATATTCTTAACCTACATAGTAATAATAAAAAGATTTAAAAATATATTATTAATAAAAAGAAAATTAAAACATCTTTAAAAAGTTTTGTCCCTATGGCTGTGTACCTTTGACGCTGGCAGTATTTCCTCGATACTTATAAACTAAAAAACTTAACTAGAACTACATTGGAACTTTAATTAAGCTTGGATTTGCATGGTCAAACGTAAAAGTTACTGTATTCTGACGGTTATGTAAAAATTGTCTAAGTTAGCAGATTTAAAAGACTAAAAATGATTTAAATTTACAAGTATATTACTGAACAATATATGTCAATAATGTCTAGTAGATTAAGTTGCACATATACAAAATGATAATATGTAACAATATATTTTCGAATATCACTGTTTTTCACTGGACGCCTGTATCGCAGGCCCAGCCTTGCCGGACTTGTAACCGGTTGCAGCAAGGTTGCAGCACCAATACAAGTCGACCTCTCTTGTTTCCACTCTCACCTTATTGTTAAAGACGAATGGGGATCACGATATTATGGCCACGCTTCATGCGTTCGTCAATGTATGATTACGCACTTGCGTGGTACTTGGTTCCTTTTTTTAATTTCGACAGGTTTCGGGGAATTTCGTAGAGGTCAATGTAACTACGTTTGAGACGTTCTCTTGGTTTGAAACATTTCCAGGCTAAAGCAGAAATAGATATCTATATGTAGATGACCGTTGGTTGTAGACGAGGAGAATTGGTAGAGTAATAAGTTGGAATCCATTTATCGATACCAGTATGAGGCTAATGCCAAAGCCAATTCCAATGCCATTCCAAGTAAAAATAAATGCAAATAATTTTGTAAATATGTGTATCTTGTTACAAATATTGTAATATATGGCGACCTTTGTTATTCAAATTGCATGAATACTTTATGACATTTGTAGCCACATAAATTTCCGTGACTTGTTAATACTTAAACAATATCAAATAGTATAGCATTTATTAAATAAATAAGTAATAACTAAATGCACACCGTGGGCCAAGGGAAACAGGATTAAAAATTTCAAGTACTTGTCGGATGTCAAAACTGTTTGTGACCTTACTAGTTAATGACTAATGAAAACGTGCCTACAAAATAATGATTGGCATTTATGCGTGATTAACATGCAATTTTATTGAATTGCCGTATTTCTAAAATGATTAACATCGAATCGATGACGTGGCAGTAGTCAGGAGAGAGAACTGTTTATATTTTTATTCGACTTACCCAGAGGTGGAATTTAAAAACAGCGATTGTATTATTACTGGTGGTGTTTAAAGATTTTGATTTAATGGTATTTCTTATATAGTAGCCATCAATACATAAATCTCAGAATCATACTACAGTGGACCCCGGATTATAACGTACTGCCTATAGTCCGGATTTTTTTACAAAAGTGTAATCCGATAAATTACAGATACAATGATTCTATGTGTTATATACAAATCATACTTCATTATGTATGTCAAATTTAGACAATTAAACAACACTTAAATAGCTTACGTTTGATCATACAAGTAACGTTATTAATTGTTCAATCATGCATAAGCGTAGATTGTCAAAAAAATATTCAATAATAAATAATATACCGTGTCAGATCCAGCACGGATTAGACAGGGGCCGAATCACCGATGGTCCACGGTAAATTAATATTTTGGTCTCTTAATCGCGAGGGCCACGTCCTGGACGGCCTCGTAAAGTTACAGGCGTAAGGTTTCGTGTTGAATTCACGATCAAATCAATCACGTTTGTTCGGTGCTATTCCTGGCCGAAATTGATAACGGAATTTAATTTTTAACTGTCTACATAGAAACTATTATATTCCATATACTCGTGGTTTGCACATACCAATTACCTAGTATTCCCTTCATCTTGATAGCCACTCAATTCTTACCCTAACAAGATCTTCAACCTACTACTTGTGGGCCCTTCACTGAATTAAATATCTGCAACTCTTTGATCGAATGATGCCAATGGGATAATGATCCTTATCCTAATGATATGTGTTCTGAGATGGATAAATTAAACTATTTTTAAAAATACATAGTAGTAAGTTAACGTTATCGAATAATACTATGACATATATAGTAAAGCGTCACCGGTCTTGACGTTCGGTAAAAAATTAACCTCGTTCGAATGACCTTTGAAATGTTCATGTCATGGTGAGTCTTATGAAGTGATTTAATGTCATAATATCAGTAAGATTACAATTGTATTAAAAGTGAATGTGAATCCTTTACTATCTGGTGTTAATGGTTACAGAGAGTTCTATGACAGTTGTCTTAGTGTTGAGATTAAAATTTCTAAACTGTTATAATATTATGATATCGTTCAAATATGAGCAGTGTTGGTCTAGTGGCTTCAGCGTGCGACTCTCATCCCTGAGGTCGTAGGTTTCATCCCTGGCTATGCACCAAAGGAATTTCTGTATATGTGCGCAATTAACATTCGTTCGAACGGTGAAGGAGAATATCGTGAGGAAACCGACTTGCCTTAGACCCAAAAACTCGACGGCGTGTGTCAGGCACAGGAGACTGATCACCTACTTAAGTTACGATTAATAAATCATCATGAAACAGATACACAAATCTGAGGCCCAAACCTAAGAAGGTCGGATTCAATAAGAGGTTTCGCATCAGCAACTCTTAATTTACATCAAAATCTGAGATGATAGAGAGGAGAGGGTTTGTCTATAAAAATTATGAATTTTGAAAAATACGTATTATTGTAATACTAATTCCGGCTTGAAATATTGTGAAGTAAATAATTTTTTCGGAAACCATTAATTCTTAAATATGGAATACACGATAGGCTTATAAATAAATCCTAATTATTGTAAGTTCGAGATAACCAATTATGTGCTGTGTAATTAAGAATTAATGGATTAATATTTAATAAGTCAGTTGCTGTTGCTTATTATAAATCTGAGTAATATATATATGAAGTGTTGGTCTAAAATAATTGCGTTTTAAAAACCCCAAAACGGTTGAAAATATATTGAATAATTTAGCTAAACGCGGATAGGTTCACAATTAGGCACCACAATTCTTCTATTAACGATTGTTGAAAATCACACGAATGTAAAAACTTTGATATTATATCCGGTATTATTTACGTAACGATTTTTTTATGTAGTACTCCCGTCAACCAAAACCAACTTAAACGTACGAACCAAAGTTTTAGGTACATTTTGCTCACTCAGGCTTTCTTAGTTTTATAAACGTGGCGATCCTAAACCGACGGTGTTACGCCCCGAGAGTATAAGGCACTCTCTTCGACTGTTACATTGCATTCATTCGTTACATAGAAATTAAAATTTCATTATTTTGCATATTCTATTGTTGTACGCGAGTGATTAATATATATATATATATATAAAACAAAAATCTTCTATTATTTAAAGGACCCCAATGACCCAGGAACCGTACAATTATATACCGTTTAATGAGTTAACTTTATCCAATTATCGTATTAGCAAGATTTGTTTTTAAACCATTGTGTGGGTATGACGATTTTGCAGTATTTTATCAATAGTATTTTAATCGAAAACGATGCATTGTAATTTCAGTCTAATATAGTTTGGTATTAAGCATTAAATTTTTTTGAAACTTGAATTTCTATCGTTACTTTATACGGGCTAAAGATAAAACCACAAATCACCTGTCATCAGGACCCTTACTATGGATATTCCACTAGCGAATCTGATCTTACTAATGAGATATAGAATGGTGAGTAGCGCGTGAATACAAGTTTGTAACATCAGACGGATATTGAAAGAACAGCGAAATTGTCGGAATCGTTATGGCAGCTGGGAAGTTCAGCGTAAAGGTATCATAGTTGAGCTACTGGTTTAAAGAGATGTTCTCGAGACAAAGGTATAGCAACCTTAGGCTTCTATTTATCTTTGATAATGTTTGTATAGTGTCAGTGTTTACTTTTCCTCGTGGCCTGTGTACTTTTGTAAAGCAAACTCGAAACTTTGTTTCATGAACATACATGGGATATAGCGGAACGTGCAATGCAACACTTATATTTGTGTAAAATTTTTGATCGCTAAAAATATCTATGTAGCTCAAGGTATATATCGTTCTTAGTTAATCTGTTTTTAACTTTAGAGTCCTTCCGTTATCTAATGATAGGTTAATAATTATATATAAAAAGATTTATTAACTACCAATCATATTTAGACCCTTGAACCTATACTTATCCATAAGGCTTTATTATCATTAATAAATTCGGTTAATTTATCGTTTTTTTAATAAAAGATTCACGTACGGCTGTCAATCTTAAGACGTGTGCCTTGAAAAAACTAAAAAAGTCGTCGAAATAAGGTTGACGTGTCAAAAAATAACACATGTAGGTTCTATTCTCGTGTGTAATGACTGAAGGGGTTACTCATTATCAGTTTTGACTAAGCTGAAATATACTCTATGAATAATCGAAGCAGTAATAGTGGTTTATTTTAAGATCTCAGAATATTAGGGCGTTCAAAAATTATCCAAATATTTTATTTAGATTTTTAAATGTGAGCGAATAAAGTTATAGTAATTCCGTGTCTGTTGATTAATATAATATATGCAGGGTGTAGAGCCTCCCAACTCAAAGAAATGTTCTACTTCCAATTGTTTCGCTGAAAATACAACCTACATCTGAATACAAAAAATTCTTCCAATTTTATATGTAATGTACAAAAACGACAAATTATAAGTATAAGGCATTCTTGAGTAAAGGATGAATTTGTGTAACTTTAAACCAAATGCTTTACATACAAACTCATTTATACTCAATAATATATGTTATGTGTTCCATGAGTCCGCAAACAGCAATATAGCGTAATAAACCCACATATTTTCATCCTTGACTCCTTGGATTATCCAATTGCTAAACGTTTTGTAATCGGACCCTTTATACGTATAAAACCTACGCAGGTAAAGAAGTTTTTTTTTTTCATAAATTACGTATGATTGATGGTATCATGCCTTGGATTACGCGATGAGTTCAAGGTTCGTTACATATATATAGAAGTATTAGTACAAATCGATTCTTTATTGTATATATTCTAACAAAGGTTTTCCTTGATAGTGATTAAGGTTCTTAATTATAAAGCAAAATTTGAACTCATTGCTATCAAAGAAGACCTTCATCAAACAAATAGTAGGTTTTCGCCTCCTCTAATTGTTGTGATGAGACTGAACTACAAGAAATAGATACAAGTGTTGAGATTTACGAATAGTTTTTTTATGTTAAAATCTATAGTGTACTATATATTATGTATAAGCAAAATATATGAATGAAAATATCCTTACTATATTTTAATCATTTTAAAAGGCTTTACTGTAAATGTAACTAGCGTTAAATCAATTTTGTCACAACCATATTTCTGTCAAGAGTAAAGTTTTATTGTTATTACTTTATTACCAATTAAACTTCTCTAGTCATACATATGAAAATAACAGTGAACATTTTTTTTATTAATCAAGGGATCTAAGGATAAGATTCAGAAGCGAGTCTAATGACTAAGTCTGTACGTTAAAAATGGATTTTGACACATAAGTTATAGTTTAAGTCCCCTTAGGGTAGGCTGTTCTTCGTCAAATATGAAGAGTAAGCCAGTGTGAAAATGTAAGACGAGTTCAGAACCGATGGGGCGAACACACACGTAGTCCTGGAATCCACGTGGCTGTGGCTTCTCAACAAACTGAAATCCTCGGAGCAGCAAGGTCGCTCCGTAAAGCCTGCGACATGCCCAGGAAAGTTCTGGTGTTCTGGAATAAGCTAGGCGGGCTTAATTAGCGAGCTCTTTACGAACAACGGACTAAATGAGCGTCTAAGTGCGGAAACTTAGTCCACACTACATACATACATCTCGTTACGTCCTTATATTCCAGACAAGTGCGTTTCATATTCGATCAAGAATTCTGAGAAAAAAACTTGTGATCTAATAAATACGTAGTTGCGGTCATTACCTCTTGTTTTTTGCGTTCGCGCATATATTAATATTTATCGTACATAATTTTTTGCCGTCAAATGAAAAGCTAAAATCATAATTGAATAATGAGGTGACTACTTTACGACAAATTTATCCTGAAAACAGTCTTATTACAAGTGTCGCAAGAATAATTTTCTATTAGAGATAATTTCGGGAATTTGTTGCCTCGCTAAATGACTTCGGTATATAATTAACAAACAAACGTACATAAACGTAAAAGTTCCTTTCGAGGAAGCGTTATGAAATAATATTAACGACATTAGAAATGTACCAGAATAAGAGGTGTTGTATGCTAAGATATTTAACAGCAATTATAAAGTTAAATAATAACATTAACTATTTCGACATATGCAATTGATAGGATTTCTATATTGAATGAAACGAAACAATCTAATTGAATTGTTACTAACAGTATTCCCTTAAGAATCTGTACTATGTACAATCTTGTTTTTTTCAATCAAGGATATAATTTTAACGTAGAGAGTGTTTAGAGAAATTGTTCGGATTATACCTGCAGCTAATTTTCATCGACGGACGTCGAGGCAGAAACAAGTGAGCGTTTTTAAAGCGCGAGCGAGCGAGCAGTCTTTGCCTCGCACCACCGTTTGTTGCCCCCTGGACATTGAGTTTGTTATGAGTATCACTTAACATCAGGTGAGTTGCCTGTCCGTTCGTTCTATTAAACGAAAATGTGGTTCGTACCTAGAGCGATAAAGAAAATTATTTTCTAAAGTATGTTTAGCATAATATGACCATAAACCTGAGTTTTGGCAGACACTTTCATATAAACAAACGTCCCCTTATTTGTTCCCAAATTAAAGAGGTTCTTTGCCAAGAGAAAGTATCTGACGCCATGACTCACACGCTATATTAACAATATTTTACTTACAATTGTTAGATTTCTGATATAGACAAAGTGAAGTACAGTGCTACCCCAGTGATGTATTTCCGAACCAATGCGACTTAGGATCCTTTAAGAAAAGAGCGTCTTAAAAAGCGGCGGTATCACTTGCTACGCCTACGCTATAAAAAAAATAACTATCAATTTGATTAGTCTTCGTATATTTTATCGGGAACCGAAACTGGTTGCTGGACTAATATAGAAACTGTTAAACATGGAGATTAATAAAAAAAACATTGGCCTGTTATTTCGACTTACAACGTCAGTAGTTTTTAGGTTAGGTTAGGTTTAGGATGGCCGGACCACTCGTAACTGCCCGTTTAGCTATTTCACTGCTCAGTATTTATTATATGATCCATTTTATTATTTTTGACCACTCATTTTTGTTTACTTTTACCTTTAACTATCGAACTTGTTCAACTTATCAAAACTACTATACACAATTTCAGTGTTATATAGTCACAAAGTTAAATCGGTGCCTATAATATCACGAAGATTTTTAGTATATATGAAAATAATTCTTAGCGTTTGCCAAATTAGTACGCTTCCTAATGTAGATAGACTGAAAATAGAAACATCGAGCTGGCAATGACTCACGTATAGACTGACATAAGTACTAATATTAATAATAATAATAGATGAATCTTGTTTATTGATTCGCTTGTTATGTCACACGTTATTAGTATGAATGAGAAGTTTGTTGGCTGATTTAGATTTTCTGTGAGTGTAATTCAAAAATGTATTGGAATTTAACACAATGACTGACATAAAATCATCTTATTTTAGTAGTCAGTCTCGCCAATCGACTCTTGTTTTGTTGCAGCAACTTTTTCGCAGACAATATCCGTCCATTTCCTAACGTTACAATGTAATGGATTCTTTCCTTCTATCAACACGTATTTTACTCTTTATAATTAATTGAAGGACGCACTCATCATGTTCTATTAATTACTTAAAACTCTCACTCGTTAAATAAGTGTGTATGCTGTTGATATTAATGATTTTTTTTATTTTGTTTCAGGTATTGAACTTGTTACTTAAAGGTAATTAAAAAAAATTGCCTTTGTTCTCTAAGAACTACGTAATATTAAATCCAAACAGGTTTCCTATTCAGATCCGTGTTTGAAAACTCGAGAGTATTGTGATTTTAATTACGACCGTATCAGCGATAACAATGGTACGTTCCTCATATACACTCATTAGGTAGAGTCTTACTCGGACGTGTCCCCATAAAGAAATTATGTGTGTTTTGATTCATTATTTAATGGACGGATTAAAATTATATTAATTCACTGTAGATTTGAGGACTAAGTCTAAATCCAAGACAACCTATAATTTCTCTTCTAAATCTACAAAACTTAGTTCAACACTTCTAAGCTATGTGATATATAGGCACAACTGCGATATTTCGTACGTTAGTTGGTAATAAGACAATATTTTGTATACGTTCTGTCGTATAACATACCCCTCATATAGTTATCGTCAATCACAGCTAAACAGGATAATAGGTGGTATTTTAAGGGAGACTTGCATTTACAATCTTAGGTGAGGTGTATTCAAGTCGGAAAGATATATTACTAGCTTCAAATCTGTTTATTATTTTATTTATCCAGCTAAGTTTTCACTTTATTTTTTATAGAACAGGGTGCAAACGGTCAGGAAGCTCACCTGATGTACAATGATACCTCCGCCCATGGACACTCAATATCATTGGGCGTGGGCGTTACCGGCCTTTTAAGATGTTCTAGTTTAGATGAATTATTATATTTTTAATATAAGTTATAATAGACGAATCTATGACTCAAATATAATATATTTTTTCTAAAAACGTGTTTAGACATTATAACATTAAAACATCGTTTCTTAATTCTTTGGAGGTCACTTGATTGGTTGATATTTCAACTTATTTGTTTTTGTTACACATATGTGGGCAATCGGATATTTATGAAATTAAGGTAAAATTTGTGATATCTATTATATAATATATGTGACAAACCCACTCTCGTAGTGTGTAGTGTAGGATTCAGTTTCCGCACTTACACGTCCATTTGATCTTTTATGCGTTTAGGAGCTTCCTGGAAGATCCTGGCTAATTAAGTTTGCTGGAAGGAGGACAGTTTCACATTAATTAACTTTTTATGACGATATCGTTTAGAACAACATACCGGTTATATTTACCAAAATCCAAGTTCCCGGCTGGTAAAAGTATTAGGTACTTAATAACAACGCCATCGGCTGTTACGACTATCGGTTTTTATTACAAAATATGAATAGTGTAATCGAAGGGCGATGTCGTTATAACAGATTTTGACTGTATAACTCTGGGACTTATACAGTCAAATCAAATCAAAGTCAAAATTCATGCATCATCGCATATAAAGCGTTACTGAATCCAAAATAATTGGCAGTTGGTCTTTGTAAAGGAACTAAGGTTCCTTCAACCTCTGGCGAGTATAAAGGCTCTTAAAATACCAAATTGTGTATACCAGGTCCTGGTATAAAACAATTATGTATATAGACTATTTAATGATTTAAAAGCTGAGAAAGTGAAGCTAGTCTATCATATTTTACATATTCAAGAATGCCTTTAGCGGTTATATCAGTGGCTCTGATAATGGTTTTTATCAACCAGTACGTGAGATTGCTGGTATAATGTTTTTTTTGTATTTATAATCACATTTCGTTGCAATAAATATATTTAAATAAAAAGGAGTGCTACTGGCTGCCATGTCGCTTTCAAACGATCTCCTCTAGGCCAATCACTATGAGAAAAAAATGAAATAAAGATAAATTACATAATTATAGGGTAATCAAATAATAATATTCTCATATTGAACGGGGCTTGTACGGATAATGATCTTTACATGCGTTCTAATGAGGTTACTATCTATTACATTTATCCTTGGGCCCAAAGAAAATATTTGTTTGTTTTTTCACTGGTTGCCGTTTTTCCGCACAAAGTCGCGCAAGCCACCGCTAGTTAATATATATCATATAACATAAATATTACGCGGTCATCTGCACATTAACGTGTTTCCAAACAGTTACGTAGCATGTCGATTGGCTCGCGTGTCAGTCACTGTAGGATAATACTGTATTTAATGGATTATTGACTGCTTTCCCAAGAATTTTAATGATTAAAAATCGACGCAAAATCGTTATATAAAATTCCTTTATTCGTTGATTTAACTTTTGTTTATAAATAAACAATGGCATCAGGTGTGCCTGCCAAAGTGAAGACAAGATTTCTTCATGTGATAAACGCTTTAGCATGGACGTCCGCTGCACATAAATGGGTCCATTAAATTCACATTCGGAATGCCCGGAATAATTAAAGAGCTATACGGTTTAATACTATAATACCGCTACAATGTTGGTATAATGCAGCCACGTTAAGAAGGCTTTGCATAAATTTGAAACTTCGATTATTTGGCGACCTTAATTGGTTATGGATATTCTAACTACTTTCGAGAATATTTATAAAAAACTAGAATTGTGGAGAATTTAATAAGAAATAAAAAACTCAGTTCCAAAATTGTTTTATCGAGTCTAGAGTTTATAACGAACAAACTTCGTAGAGAATTATAAAGAATAAAATCATTGATATTCTACATTATACACTTATAACTCGGCGTTATAAAATATATAATGTTTTATCTATAAGGAAACAAACGGACAAGAGGCTCAGCTGATGTTAAGTGACAGCCCATGGACACTCACATTGCCAGAAGGCTCACAAGTGCGTTGCCTGCCTTTTAGGACTTGTAATTATAAATATATTATTATTATGTATTTACGATGGTTCTGAACCTAGAAACGTGATTTATGATTAAGATTAGACTTTATTTTGTACGTCTTTTTATTTTTGTTGTCCTTACTAGGAATCCTTGAAGACATTGTTTGTTAGCGATATGTATCAAATATGTTATGCAACAAAGTGTCAATAAATAAATAAATAATATTGAATACAATAATAAATGAAGTGACAAAATTTAATTTATACAAAGTTATGAAAAAGGCCGTCCTAGGCTGCATTGAGGTTGGGTTTTCGTCAGTAACGAAAAATTCCCAAGACTGGTTTTGTCGTTTGACAGAAACCTGGTTTCAATGTACCACTTAAAACAAAACTGGTTGCTCTTTTTAATTAATCCAAACATTCACTTTGACGCCAGTTCAAGTTGCTTTTTGATTACCCAATGTATGGTTGCATAGGTGGCTTCGCGTCATGAGATGGAGGTACTGACTTTGAACCCTGTTGAAACAGATGGATCTTGTATTTTTAAAAGGCTTTGACAGCAACCCCATCATTGTGGAACTCGTGTCACTTCAGGTTCTGCCACTTAGAATGCTGGGTGAGGTATACGATATTCTTTAATTCTAATACAAAAGTACAATGAACGAGAATCACTAGAAATATTGTGAATTCACCGAATATTCACGTAGCTCTAAAACATTTAGTTTGTAGTTGTTGTAATGGCGTATATTTTTTTTACCGATATTTATGTACAATATCAACAAGAATTTCGCAAAGTTTTGGAGTATTCGCGGGTGTTTTCAAACTTTTTGTAAGGCTTCTGTATACACCTTGTTTAAATATTTTCGTGTTGAGTACCCCTTTAGCTTTTTCGGTTTCGTAACACAATAGAACTTTTCACAATACTTTTGGTCATTACTTTGATGGCTTTGTAAACGTTAACTGTTTAATTAATTTTATACAGAAACGAATTTTTACGGTTTCAGTTTGCAACTTTGTGGCTATATTTTGAACAAGACAACATTTTTACTGGTTCGATTGCGAAAATGAATTTTCGAGAAATCGGCAGTCGAGTATGACTATGTAAAAATGGAGTGAGTTTTGAGAAAATTGTGTCATAGCTTGCGTTACATAGTTTCGAGACTGATAATTTAATTTCGACTTTAATTTATCGTGTCTTCGAATTGTGTCGACGGCCGTCGTTCCACAACTCACCGTTTTTAAGACGGTCTTTGCCGCGCACCGTAAGTATTTACGAACCAATTCGACTTAGGGTCCTTCAAGAGAAGAGTGTACCAATTTATAAAATGCTGACAACGCACTCGCGAGCCCTCTGGCTTTGAGAGTATCACTTAACATCAGACGAGACTCCTGCCCGTCACCAGGATCGTCATCGTTCTGTATATAAAAAAATATATGTAAAACAAGTACCATTGGATTAATAACAATATTTGGTAAACGGCTATATTTGTAACATTTATCTGAGCTCATACAATCGTTATCAAGATAATAATCGTATACACAGGGGATAACAGTATATTGCGTATTTGTCTAAGAAACGATTCGAAAACATTTTTATTACACGGTATTTCTTCCAATATGAGACAGTTATGGCCACCTTACACTAGTTACTTTTTATAGTTATTGAGTATCACGTAAATTTCATTCAAACTGCGGGCGCAATGTCAAACTAATTGTTTGCTATAAGGCGATTTGTTTGAAGTTTTCGACGAATTAAAGATAGTAAAATGTATCATTATTGTTTAGATTGTTATTACTAAAAGAATGGATTTAAATTAACTACATGCAGTGTTGGTCTAGTGGCTTCAGCGTGCGACTCTCATCTCTGAGGTGGTATATTCTTATATCCATTATTTCTATGTGTGCATTAATTATTCCAGTACGGCGAAGTACTTGCCGATTAGATTAACAAATGATCATGAAACAGATACAGAAATCTGAGTCCAACACTTGGACAGGTTGTAACGCCACTGCTTTATTTTTTTATATTTTATAGATTGTTATTAAAATTTAAATTAACTGAATGAATATGAATAGCCATTCAAGTAATTCATGGAATAAATACAATCGATTGTATTTAGGCATTGGTGTGAACAATGTTACCGATTGGACGTTACCTAAGTTACACTATTCGATTTATCGAAATCAAATTTATTTCATTTAAATTGTGTTTATTGCCATGTATAGTTTGGCCGTGTACATTGGCTTTAAAGAATTCATCAATATTGCGAAAATTCACTACGGGCGTATTAATTAACACGAAATTCCCTTACGTGTCCGTATTATTTGTAAGTTTATTTTAATAGAAATACTGATAACTTTACCATAATTTCAATCGAAATATATTCTAAGCTAAAAGATTTTTTTATAGAACATGCGGCAAGCGGACTCACATGAGTGACTGAAATGATATGTGACCCATGGATACTCTATGCCAGAGGCTCGCGACTGTGGTCCGGGCTTTTAATAATTCATTCGCTCTTTTCTTGAAGCACCCTAAGTCGAATTGGGTCGGAAATATCAGTTAAACGATTCAATGAAATGGCAAACTATTAAATGAAAACAATTGAGCATCAACGAATCATTACACGCCGGGCGGGATAAATTCACTACTGTGCGTCACTGGCTGCCAATTGCAATCAAAACGCAGTATTTATAGATGCGAACCGCTGATCATACCATTTATACTAGTATTAATACGAGACTTTGTTTATATTTTATTACCCTAACCCTAATTGGCTCGTAAACACTTTAGTGGGCAGCTGTTTCCACATAGTGTACCACACCCGGCAAAAAATGCCTTAACAAACGCTCCGTCGTGATACGGATGATATGTTGAATTCTGTCTCGACGTCCGATGATGAAACTCAGCTGCATTTATTATTCCGTACAACTTCTTTCAACACTCGGAGAGATCCCACATCTCTACGCAACGCCAAGGGATCAAGCCGGTCGGAAAGTTACTGATTGACGATTCGAATCGACCACCACCTGACCTGAACTTGAATGTTTCATCGTGGAAACAGTAAGTTGTTTCAACCACTCATACGCTAACCATACTTTACAATTGTATCTATATAAACCCTGCGCATATTGAATATTGTTCAACAATAAAGTTGCGCCACAGACTTCTCCTAGTGCACAGACTACCACAGATAGCTATTCTATAAAAAAAACTTCTTTATGTGTTATAATAATACGAATGTATCGTGTTTGATAGCGAAACGTTTTACGTACAAAGCATATAACAATTCGTTCCTATTTGATTTTTAAAATCCTATTTCGGCTATCAAAGCTTTATTTGGACAGAATGATGAATACACGAAAGGCTAGGTGTCTCTGGAGAAATTTGTAAACTCATCTTATATGAAATATCACGAGGAATGGTGAGCGCTGCCAAGCGGCAAGCTGACGTGCTAGCAAAGTATTTTTATTATTAGTAACATCATTCTATGTAGGCAAGTGTTACACTAATATTTCTTTGGATTGAATATACTCCAAATATGAAACCTTTGATAATGTAGTGTAAACCAATACAAATATATCGCGTATGCTGCGGAAACTATTGACAGTAGAGAAAAGTGATGTACTAGATAGAGGTCATCAATGTCTACAAATAAGTCCGTGATACAATATGTCCAGGACAGTTGTGGGTAGGGAATGCAATCCCGATCTCGCGGGATCTCGATCTCCGAATCATAATATGACGAGATCCCGTTCGAGATTGGGCTGCAATGGTCAGCGATTCTACACACATCCGCTCGGGACGCTTCACGCGTCATTGCACGTTGCATAGGGTACATTGCAATGGAAATTAGATGCCGGTTAGCAGATAGCACTCTTGATACACTTTAGAAGATACTCTTTTTTTAGAAGTTACTTTCAAAATCACCAATTTTAATCTCCTTGAGCTATACCTACTTTTGTTTTGATTATGTTCATGTAATTAAAATTGTTAGTTGTTTAGTTCGTAATATTAAAGGATAAAGGCTTTTGTTTTCTTTCAAATAATATTTTATTTACATATATACACTATCACAAACATGCAGTTTTCATCGTATTCAGTCACGTGAAATATTTTTTTTAAACTATACGAGATCCCGAAATTTTCGGGATCTCGCCGGATTGATATTTCTAATCCCGCGGGATCTCGAATTCACGATGTCGAGTCGGGATTACATTCCCTAGTTGTGGGATATCAGGACTAGTAACAAGCAATCACGCGCAACTTAAAGTTGAAATAATGTTATTAGAATTCCTTTTAAGCTAACATAATAATAATTATGTGACTTTTTACTTTCTATTTTTAATTACGATATTTTAGTTTAGTTTGTTTTTTTGTTCCTGTTTATTATCTTAATAACTGTGTATATCGTGTATTTTTGCACTACTTGCCTATCTAATGTAATTTACTACATTTTTTTTCTTTACTCACAGTCGTTGCCTGGAAGAAATCGCTCAAAAGCGATAAGGCCGCCAGTTGCCCTCCTTTTGAATTAATTATGTTCAATTTTTTTTTATATTGTAGTGCAACGAAGTATTAATAGATAAATAAATAATACTTTAAATTATATATGTCCTATAGTATTGTCTTTTGTTAAAATAGCTTTTACACATAAGAAAAACACTTTTTGAACGGATTAAAGCTATGTATTATTATTAAAAACTTATAATTATTTACATAATTCTAAATTTAAATTTTTTCCGACCTTTCGCGTGCGTGGTGACGGTGACCACGTTTTCTTAATATAAATGTCCTCTCTTGCAGTTTTGCACACTAATGCGATATTGTATCATATTACACATACAAATACAAGGATATAGAACTTCCGACGAATCTTGTCAGTCAATTTATTCGAATTTCGCCGAACTATAAATCATACACTCTCACGTACAACAACAATTGTATGAAACAAAAAAGGCACATTAAAAGCGTAATGGCAGCCATTTCCGCGGGCACGCACACATGTGCAACGAATGCCATGACTCGATGCGGGTTCGTTTCCCGTCGGTAACTCGATTGGCAGGCAATCTCGCGCCGGCGCCGCGCAATTATCAACCCCCTTTAATCCCCCCCCCCCATGCCCGCTGTCCCACACAATCTCCGAGTCATCCGGGCCCCTTAAATGACTTTAAATGTTTCTCATATTGCGCTCTGTTGAGCTTTCAATGTGGTTGGTATCTTGGATGATGACTCTACAATTTGAATAAAAAATTATGTGGAATCTTTACAAAGTATGGAGTGTATATGTCATTTATTACTATTGACGATTTGGTGTGGATTGAGTCATATATACTCCTGCAACTTTTGGATGCACAAATGCATTTTCACTATCATTATAAATAAAGAACTTCAAACATTTAATTAAAATCAATTTCATATGGATTATATAAAAGTATACTCCTAATACAGTTTATTCTAAAATGACTTATAAAAAAATCTGGCCATGTATTTTTACTTTACAGAAAGATCCTTAGGAGCTAAAACCGTCTAAAAGTACCTTATCCAATACATTGCGTGGTTATATCGTTATAGATTTTCGATCAAAGTCGGGACGCTTAAATGAACACCAATTTCGGCGTCAATCACAATATCGTTTCCAGCCGAGGGGATTATTCCATTGCGTTCAATGGATACCCCATATTATGTAAATTGTGATTACACATTCTCTTAGTATAGTATATAATATATTAAATACTATATATGTATATAAAATTAATTGGGCTGGTGTATGAACGCGATAAAGTCACTACCAAAGGTTAGCTTTGCATAGATAGTTTGTTGTGGTTTCTTGATGAAATTATTTTCATTATGGTTTTAGTTAAATTGGCTAAAATGCATCCAATATTGTTGAGAGTTCGTTTTTGTATCTAAGCTCGTTGTAGTTCTCAGTATCCGTATGATGTCATATTGGGATCGCGTGGAACAGATTTTTGAGTCGGGCTCGCTGTTGAAAGTTACTGAGCAAGGGTTCAGGTTAAAAAACGCATACGTGAACTAAGTTATAGCGGAGTCTGCTATCAAACAAATGAGCATCCGCAAATACCATATGGCTTGCAGGTGTGTTTCGTAGGTACGACTCTCGTAATTTATTTAATAACTAGTAACGTTAACTGGTTAGTTGTTGACAGATGTTTTTTATAAGCCATAATTAACGTTTCTTTACTTTCAATGTAACAAAAGAAGGCGTTCAATCTTTTGACGCTTATATCATGTTTATTAATGCGAGAGGAAACAATGTATTTAAAAAATATGTCTGCAGCGTGTTTCCTGTATTTTGACAAGGTTATTGCGACTTTAACAATAATAGTTAAATTTTAATAATTTACATTACATTAACTTATAGTAAGTCTGAGAACTAAATATTTATTAAAGTTCACAATCGCGGCCGAAGGACTTTATAATGTAAGGATTGAATCAAAATGTTATCTTTGGTTTTATTATTTGGTGATTACGTCTACGTATAGGGCGTATAGTAACTATTTACTTTTTTATACATATTACCAACACATTGTCTATGCATGAAAACGAAATGCATTTTCAAGGACTCCTATATAAAATCAATATGTTATGTACTATTTTTTTGAGAGCTTTGCTTACTTTTGCTGACAAAAAGAGGGGGAAGATAAATTGCTGTAAATCTAGTTACGTAATACTTAAACGGAATTTACAAATAAATAATGGACTATTTATCAGAAACATATCATACAATATCCAAACAATTACATTATAGGACAAAACCAGAGTTCACATTCAAGTATAAACATAAGACAGTTATAATTGTTACCTACTTTATACAAAAAAATTATATATATATAAATATAATAAGAGTAATAAAATTATATAATATCTAATAAAGAATTTCCGATTGTTTTATTATCCAAAGTTTATATTAAAGGTATAATACATTTCGCTTCGCGGATTTGATCGACGCTATGGGGGCTTGTTATCTGTTTATGCCAGTAAATGGAACTGTCATCTCGCTAAAGGGCGTGGAATAAAATTTTCATTTATATTTAAAAATTACATCCGCATGTCACACATCAATTTTAATGACAGACAAAGCTGTAGGTATTGTTGTTTTCGTACACTAAACATAGACAACGGCAAGTGGTTTATTTTTACCGTCTTAATTTTTTTGTTTTAGAATTTACTGTATCTTTAAAATAAATTCGAGGTAATGAAAATATTAAGTATAGATTTATGTTGAAATAAACATTAAATTTAATTAAGTTACACACACAGTCTACACTTTATTATAATACAGTTAGATGATCGCTCTTATCTCAGTAACTACTGGTTAATAATTATTTTTGAAGTGAAACTTTTATCGGTGTTGGGAAAAAAAAATACCGTCACATTTTTCCGTTACGCACCATCTTTTTCTTGTTCTCGGTTGATTCGAAGAGATTCGAAGCCATTAATAATAAAAATATATAATAACGATAACAATGATAGTAATAATTCTATTACAATTAATGGTATTCTGTAATAATCTAAGTAATAAGGTAAAATGATATAATTGTATTATTTGTATTCATGTCTATGATAATAAAAGCCTTTTGTTAAACTTTATCTTAGTTAACTTTATGTAACCAAATTCTGTAAAGTTGCATACAGTACATAATTTTTCGACAAAATAAAGTCATAAAGAAATTTCACTTCTTATGTGTGTACACTAGTACACGCACACATGTATTTACTTGTATAGGCCTTTTATGGATAGGCTCAGGGCATGCTATTATTGTTATAAATAGCCCAAACATTTTAATAACCACGATATTGTTTCACTTTTGAACTCGAAACTTAAATGAAGGTTAATTGAAGGAATTACAACACACAGCAGCTGTTTAGTTTTTTCATAATATTGCGTTTTACCTTGTGCGTAGATTTGCACCTGTGTTATGATTTTTATAATGTTTATTTTATTTAGATTTTTACATTTGTGTTTTTTCTACGTTTTAATAATAAATCAGTCGTGCTACATTGTTTTTGGGTCTGGGTATCACATTTCTGTATATGTTTCGTGAGTATTTGTTTTTTCTAATAGGCAAGTAGGTGATCAATATTCTAAGATAGCCACTCGCCAACGGATCTTAGGCATGTTAAATGCACAGCCGGGGTTGTGACCTTAGGGATGGGAGTCGCTCGCAGAAGAGATTTTAGTTATCTACGCAATTAGTTTCAGATTTCATTTTTAATAAATTATTCAGTAGCAGACGCGAGGACCTTTAAGTATTTGAAACAAGAGCGTACTCCTTCAAAGACCGGCAACATACCGACATGTGTATCCGTGGGCCGAACGAACTTTAGTTTACATTTGACATTGGCACTACCTAAATAAGCTATTTATTACTTATTGGTAGGATAAACACTATTGTTTCACGACTGTCAGATAGCGCTATTTGTCGCATAAAGTCCGTCATGAGTCCGATGAAACGCGAAGTTTCTTATTCGGAACTTTTATCTTTCAAATAATTTATGTGTTGCATAGCTATTTGGTACTTTATCCATACATTGATACCCTTAATCATTCTAAATGTATCGTTGATATACAATAGCTTAAAATTACGTAGTACGAAAACGAAATTTACGCGGTACGCTTGTTCAATCATATATATATTAAAAATCAATAACTTAAAATTTATTACATTACAAACTTTTAAGGCATAGACCGATATGACCGAGGCTTACGCTAGAGTGCACAGGTAGTACTCAACGTAGATAGATGTACCCTCTATCACAAAGCTGACGGAAGTCATTTTACAAATTTGGAATTTCTATACGTAATGAATTTTGAATATATAACGTTGTTAAAAATGCTATGGCAATGAAAAGTATTTTTTGAATGGTTGTCAAGACGAAGTAAAATACCGTCACACCATCGTAAATAATTCAGTCATAGTCTTTCAGTCACCAAACGTCTAATTCTGTGAAATTGAACTTCAATTGAAATATTTCCGAACCAATTCGACTTAGATATATTCCAGATAAAAGAGTACCAATTTTTAAATGGTTCTGGTATCGTGAGTGTCTGGTTATCACTTAACAGCTGGTGAGCCGCCTACCCGTTTGTCCTGTAATAACTAAAAAATAAATAAAAGAAGTGGGGCCAGCAGCCCCACTTCTCTATAAAACTGATCCGTATGTGGTACGATTGCAGGTTTTTCTAGCAAAGAACAGTTATAATGTTTTTATTATTTTATATAAAAATCTACAAATCGTAAAAATAACGATTAGTATTCTAAATATAAAACCTCGTCTATACGCAATATTCACTTATGACGCAATCGTGAAAACTAATTTATCACACATTTCTAAAGTAGCAATTTATCAAGACTGTTTACTTGCACCGTGACAATGATATATCTATTTTCTTTAAAAAATCTATCGATTTATATATTTACACACTCGCGGTCTTTAAAAAAATATAAATCACGACTAAAATTAAACTTAGTAACATAGCTGATATCGAGTTATGGTAATTATAATATAATGGGCCAATTTAATCTCATTTGACATTTTTCAATTAGCTCTACGGTGACCTGCTTGCAACATTTAAGTGAATCATTTTATTATAAATGAACGTGTCATTTGAATTCAGTTATTAAGAAAAAGTATTTATTGATTGTTCAGAGGTGTTGTTCGGACTAATACGTGCAGCTGATTTTCATCATCGGACGTCACCTCGGCGTCTGTCGTTCCATGACTGGGCGTTTTTAAGGCAGATTTTGCCGCATATGTGGAAACAGTACTGAAGTATTTCTAACCAATAAAATTTTACTTGTAACACTAGAAATATACCAAATAACACTGAACTAAACTAAAATCGAAATATATAATATTATTAATAAAAAATTAGAATGTAATCTGAGGCTTGATGACTAATAATTTATATGCTTAACTAGATTACGAAGCAGAAGGTAAAAGCTCAAAAATAAGGATCATTTGGTTTTGTGGAGAAATATGTCTTCACTTTCAACTTTTGATTTCAGGCCTAGTGTTTAGAACGGTTTATTAGTAAAATTACTTCCTATGAATATTATAATAAATACATACATCATAATATTGAGAAATTCCTTTAAATCTTACCGTCGTAGGTGCGGTCAATAAAAACAATAATAAAACTGTCCTTCTATTTCGTACTATGACCGATTTATTACGATCATGTGTATCAGACCCGTCGACACGTGACTGCAAAAACCTTGTTCCGGATAAAATAACCAACCAAGTAACGGTAAAAGGTTTGCTGGTAATTTGTGTTATAATTTGAAGGTATACGATACATGGCTGAGTTACGTAAATAGTTTTTATTAGACCGAGGAATCTGGAATAGTTGGGTTTGCTTGTATTGTATGATGAAGGTGTGTGAAAAAGTAAAAGCGACAATAAGTCTTATTTATATTGATTTTTTATCTTTTATCGAATCTCCTTTTGGGAGTAACTTCTCTCAGCTTTTTGTGTGTTTAATGCATTAAATTATTACATTTTATAGAAAATATATTGTTAGACTGTAGCTCCTGATGTGAGTATGATTTCTTCAAGATTCTCCTCCAATTAAATTAGCTCCCCTCCATAAGCATGAGTTCTTGAATAAGGATTACCATAGTAGGTTAAAAAATACCATGTAGCAAAACATTTCACAACACCTCCCATGGAAAATTTGATCATCAGACAACAACGCCTACAGCACTTCGTAACGCATTATTACTGTACACAAAAACCATTACCAATGATTGATGACCGCCATCACAGCCGAATTGCGTTTTACGAATCTATTTCTTGTCACCACCACATGGAACAAAGAAGCAAGACTTTTCTTTACCTGCAGTTAAGCGAGATTCTATAATCAATTTGGAAATAACATACAGGCATATTTTTGGGTAGGATTCCTTTCGTATTTGAATTCAAAAGTTTTTGTTGCGGCATTTTATGCGCTTCTATTCTTAAACTTACGTGTAGAACTTGTATTAGAAAGCCGGTTAAGTAAAAGCACCTAATAGTTGTAAAATCAAGAGACTAATGCTACAACCTTTTAGGTCTGGGCGTTAAACTTGTGTATCTGTTCTCTAATAGGGAAGTTAGTAGGTTATAGGGTCTAACACAAGCCGGTTTGCTCACGATGTTTTCTTTCACCGTACGAGCGAGTGTTAAAAGACCAAAGTCACACAATAGGCCAACACTGCTTGTACAATTACGATAGCTTTTCTATAGGTCACAGACATTTTTTTTAGAAAAAAAAAGCAACTATTCGATTAATAATTTCCAAAAAGGTGCAAAAGTAAGACTAGCGCAGTCTCTTAACTTAAATTGTTTAAATTGATCTTAGTTGTTACACAAACTACTAAAGTTATTTTCAAATGTCATATTTAAAACAAACAAACATTCCGTTCAACAATAGGAAATGAGTGTATAATGAATATTTTAATTAACAATAATTGCCTGTCGTCATGAAACGTGACAGTGCGTCGATCTACGCCGCGATAGTGCGTGACACGTGATCATAGCAATACTTTGTTCATTCAAAAATAACATTTAGACGCGTGTCAACTGAAGAAATTATTCTTTATACCAACTTATATCGAAGATACATTTACACTTAACATTTTCGTTGTATTTTTTTAAAGGTTTCTCAACATCTACCGTCTAGCGACACATAAATAAAAATTAATTGTACACCCTTTAACAACCAAACACACATGTACTTAATAACTAACTAAAAATGTTATCAACTATAAATATGTGACCTGCTAGTGATATAAGTGATAAGTTATTGCAAAATATGGAAAAATTCCTTCCATCTTACGCGTAGTTAGCTCAGCGAAACTCAATATCAGGGGAAAATTTATTAGCTTACTTAAACATCATTGCAGCGGTAAAACATGTGACGGTTCTCTGGAAGGGAATGGCAAAGTTATTAAGGGCATAATCTTTGAACTATACAATAATATCACTAATACTTTGAGTCGGTAATACACAGAAACAAACAGATACGTTGAATGAATTCATTCGTAATATTGATATGAACGACAAGATTATCTTTAGCTTACCTGGATTTTAACCTATAGTGAATCACTTAATTATTAAAATTAACCAAACATTTAAATGACAGTGTAACTAGCTAGTTAACGAGCAAATGAACCGCAGTTCTGTACATCAGATCAGTGTATGCACGTCACATTGGCTGGCTTATGCGTGAAAATAAACGTGAATGGAACACGTTGTCCTAACAGGAGATGCCATTCCAAATCTCTGTTACGTAATTAATGAGCAGTATTGATATCAAACCTAATCAAGTCACGTTGAATACGTTGTCGTCTATTACATTAAATAACGCGTACAAGAGGGAAAATAAATAATATATAAAGTGTTAGAAGATGTAAGGAATTTTTAATGGATGCTTATTTCAGATCAGTATTATAGAAATTTGACTATAAAAAAATTTAAAATTCCTTCAAGAATCTCATACAAGAGAACCATCGGCAAGACTGTTTTAAATTGTCCTGTATTGTATTTGCTTGTGTGAGAGTTTTCTTCACTGCAATCCTAACAATTTTAGTTGCAACTGAATAATTTGTAAAGTATATCACCACCGTCTCACATTGACGTCCGTCGTTAACTGTTCGTTTCTTAAGACTGTTTTTGCATACTACTATAAGGAACGAACTGCCCACTGAAGTATTTCCAATCAATTCAACTTTGGATCCTTTATGAATACAGTGTACCAATTCTTAATAACGGCATTGCACTTGCACTTGCGAGCCCTCTGGGTTAACTATAAATAAGCCGGTTTGGCCACTGTACCATAAAAAAATCTTATTTTTATTAATCTTATTACTGCAATATATAGTATATGAGTATTTGAATACTAAATAAAATTGGTGATATATTCCAGAAATACATAATTTAGGTCTTTATATGCCTACCTTGGCCCAGTTTAGTTCAATATTCGCTACCGAACCGAGGTCTTCAAATAATATACAGGCTTATTCGTTATTTATTTCCAATTTCGATATATCTAGGATGTATTTGACCATGTTGAAGATTAGGTAGTAACTACAACCAAATACATTGCTTCGTTTTTTTGTATCGTCTAGAAATGCCGTTACGCAAATCCCTGCGGCATTTTGCACTAGCAGGGATTATGTGGGACTCGAAACTTAATTTACATCGATCCTGACCCAAGTCCCCATACGGTATCGCCTGTCTACTACACGCTGACATCGAATTATATCATATCGGTCATACAATGCGCAGAGGCGATGTGAACTTGGAGAAACTGATCGTGGTCGGTAACACAGAAGGCTAAACATCACGTGGCCGTTCACCAACCATATGGACATATCCAGTGAAAGACCTCATCGACCTCAAGATTATACACTGTCATAAGAGAGGCCCTGGACAGAAACCGGTGGAAACAGATTGTCTGCTAAAAATGATTCTTTGCTGACGACTACGCTCAGACATGAGCTGTCGACTGAAGAAAACAAATATTTAGCTCGCAATATTATTTACAAAAATAATATGAAACTAAATATTATACAATTAAGTTGTTTTACAAAATTGGCAGAAAACCTCCTGTGGATAGTGGATATTATTCTATTAACATATAGTGACTATTAAAAATTAATGATTCTATATATTACCAACTCGTCATATTATTAAATTTAATGTATATTCGATGGCAACACAGGTTTTTTAAGGCAAGTGACATTCTACACCTGTATCATTTTATTATTAAGCATCCGTAAACGGCTGTAGAAATAGCCTTTATGAATTAAGGAATAAGGTTTTAATTTTCTTCAAGATTTTCTTATTAGTATGTGCTTTATTGTATCTTATTAATATATATATATATATATATATATAAAACAAATATTATATAATAAAATTCTTAATGTTTTATTTTATGTAACAGCAGGCTCACCTGATGTTAGTGATACCGTCGCAAGTGCGTTGCTGGCCCTTTAAGAATTGTTACGCTCTTTTCTTGAGGGACCCGAAGTCGAATTGGTTCGGTTATATTTCAGTGGCCAGCTGGTTTCACATAGTGCGTGACAAAAACTGCCTTAAGAAACATTCAGTTGTGGAACGACGGACGTCGAGGTGATACGGATGGTATTTTGTATTCTGCCTTGACGTCCGATGATGAAGTCAGCTACAGCTATTAATACAAACAACTCCATCCACCTCCTCAATGTGACATAATAATAATGTTTCGATTGTAATGTTCAAATTATATTTTTTTTTACAATTTTATAACGCCAATATTGTCTCCTATTTTCGCACTAAACAAATGGGTAACGCTATTTGATTTAAGAAATAAGGTAACATAATCCAACTTGGAGATTTAAAATTAGTTGCTGACGGGCGTTCTCATTAATGTTGAGAAATTGAAATTTACATCCAGATATGACTTCTGGCGTATCTGAGTATATCGCAATCTAATGGTTTTATTACAGATATGATATCGAGGAAAGAATTTGTATATATAAATATTTGTGCTTTATAAAGTGCGCTACTCCGTAAGGAGTTCTGATATCAAGCTTAGTGTTTAAATTTATTTAAGAATATTCTTTTTAATATATGTAATTTTTACTCACTAACGATGAAATTGCGTTACTTTTTTTAAATATTTTTTTAGATTGTAGTATAGTTAGTATATTTTTAGTGTTAAATGTAATTTTGTTTTTTATTTTATTTTACAAGTGCATACATAAAATAAATACCCCCGCTAAATACCCGAAAAAAATCGCTATTTTATGGTAACGAAGTATAAATAAATCTGAACATAAAGATTTAAAGACGGATTTTATGATAGCTTAAAAAACATTGAAATAATCTCCCTAATAGTAGGTTAGGTACTCATGGTATAAGCTCATGATAGCTGTACCTATCCAAAAAGCGAATAAAGTCGTAAATGTTGCACTCTCCAATGCAGTAAAATATACCACACGTTTTACGATCGGTATAAGATATACGGGTTTTGTAAGGGTTACGTGGCGTTGGAGAAAATTGCTTTAGACTAAATATAGATTTTATAGAATTTGGTAAGCAAGCGACTAGCACCGATATAAACAAAGCTGTTAGACGCGATCACAATTCATTAGAATTTCAAAGTAATGCAGCAACCATTTTGTTCTTAGTATAAGCGATAAGGACTTTATATGTATATTGTATAGTTACGAACACTAATACAGTACATATAGCGTATTTTTATTGAGATTAAAAAAACTCATTCGAGGAATAGTATACTAAAGACCTTTCTCAAGTTTTTAGTTTCATGACAGCTTTTCTGAAGTTCTTATAAAATGTAACATACATTATTTGTAATATTAAAACATTAAATTGTATAATCAAGAAACTCAAATGATAGGTTTTAGGAAGTAATCAATAGGGAATTGTGAACTAAGCAGTTTAGTAAATTTTCGTAACATTATGTAAAATTGAAATTCAAATAGCAAATAGTTTTAATAAAGATTTCTCTATTTTATTAGGGATTATACCATTATATTAGGTTTCAATTTGATTAACTTGAGTCTCAAGTCTACACGAAGTGCCCCCCCCCCTGAACAATCAAATTGCCCCTGTGGGGCGTGGCTCCACGTTAAGAAACACTACTATTGATGCCCACTAATAAAAAAAAATGTAGACCTATTTATAACAATAGTTCTGAATTTAACGTAAAACAACTCTTTAGCCATAACCACAAACATAAAATTCAATTAATAATAATAGCGAGTTCTATCTAATATGTGGTTTCCTGCTTTGATATATTTTGATAAACATATAATTTACGTCATATTCCATGTATTTTAGTATATTCAACGTTGAAGTTCCTTATTATAATGTAGTCGTACTGTTGTTTAATTCGATTAAGTGCAGCCGCACCCTGACGCTGTGAAACGGGAAATATATAATCCGATTTTGTTTGCTTGCATCTTCATTTACATAGTAAGAACCTGACTAAGCCACCACTTGCATTATTCGCTACCGTTTCGTTTCGCAGGTAAATAATAAAAAGTAATTGTTAAATTAATCCACGACGTGTTTCTAAGAAAACTTATACGACACCTGAGATAGGGTAGCTAGGAACTAATTAATAAAAAAATGTTTTTCTAGAGTAAATCTGAGGCGAATTACTCAAAGTACTAACTTTATTCATATAGTTAAACAAGTACACTTATGAACGTCAGAAAAGAAGTTAAATTAATTGTAAATTAACATTTACCACCACTTCGCAAGTCAAGGGCGTAGAGCGGGCAAGAACAACTGGAAAGAAACTCTGCGCCACTCTTTTTAATCGCCAAGTATTGAGTCATACAAATTGTTTGACCTGGAGCAAATCAATATCAAGGATTAGGATAATTTTCGTCAAATTTATAAAAAGCTTAATTAATTTACGTTTAACGTTGGAGTAGATATGCTTGACCAATTAACGAATCGCGCGCGTCGTTGAATATTTCAGGCTCGTTCGTTGTCATGAATATAATCAGAGACTAGAGAAAGTGAAACCATGGGTCAATGTAATATTTTTTGTCAACTGCTAAGGCCTAGTTTAATTTTTAACAATTTAAAAACTGGTGTTGTATCAATTTAAAATTAAGAACTTTCGTCCATGTACATACAAGCTGCAAAGATTCAAGGAATGAAGACGGTATCAAATAGCCACTTCGTCCTTGTGTCTTTATCATGCCGTGTAACATTATTGTTTAGCTGATCCAAAACCCAAACGCCACTTAGAATCAAAGATAATAATAAAACTGCTAAAGCCATGTCGAGGGATTCCGATTGCTTATTCTATTCTTGGTTCCAGTCGTATACATCTGGTATTTATGGTAATAGAGATGAGGAGAATTTTCAATTCTGTCTTATATGAAATAGTTAGCCTACGACTATCAGAACATCAGTTCTGTGGAGGTTGAAAAAAGTTTGTAGACAAATCTGGCCTGATACATAAATAGATTTAAAAAAACCGACCTGATCTGTTTAACCAATCTCAATCAAACAAAACATTCCAATATTTCGCCTTTATCGTAAAAAATGGGTGTCTACCTAGATCATCCTTAACAGCTTTCTTAGAAGCACGTCTTCCTAAATGTATTAGGGTTTTTAGATTATCTAAACTAATAGTTTTAATAGCTTTTTGTGGCAAAGTTGTGTGGCAAAACTGTTCTACAATTCACGCCCGACGTAAACAGATTCTATAAAGTTGTTATTAAACGCGGTATTATCTGGTCAAGTATTTTAATTACAGATTATTATTATCGGAACGCGTATCAGATTATTTACATTTATAATGTAAACAATTAATATTGTTTTATAGAGTATAGACTGCACAGGGTACGGACTTAGTTCGTGGATTTATTTCTAGATGATGACGGTTTTTGGACCTTTTGGACAATGGAGCGTTATTGACGTATTTTTAATATAATGCCGTCCTTGTAACAAACAATTATACTAAAGACAGCCAAAGATGGAATACATAATATATGCTCTCTCAATCGGTAGCTCATGTCTAAGCGTCGTGGGCAGCAACGAAGCAAACATTATTAATTATCAAACACGTAATACCTCATTCGGCTGTGCTGGGTGATGGTGTGAAAGTTATGTACGTGAGGGTGTGTATGTGGGTTGTCCTCATGATGCAGGTGATTTCATATCTCGCGATAGCATAGCTTAGGATGAATGTTTCAAATAGTTGAGCAGTAATGTATACGTAAATAAATATTAGTAAACTAGTAAATTTGTTCAACGCCCTGGTGGTAAAAAATCTATATCTAATTGGAATTGGAATTGAATATTAATAAAACCAAGAAATATTTTTCTGTCTGAATATTTTGCTTAAATTTAGATCCTTTAACCCGTGACTAAAACAATTAATATAAAAAAAATGTTTTAAAACATCGACCCTATTCCCCGCTTTGATTCCGCTGTTATCGAAGTCTACTCTGTAAACATAACTTGTTTGTTTACAATTTTATAATAACTATTTACTATCCATTAAGATTAAATGGGCCATGAATTGACGTCACAGGGTCGTATTTCTCTACTATCAATATACTCTCTAAGGACTGTCTTAGGTTGACACCGAGGATAATTTGTTTCAAACGTTCTGCTTAAAAATCCAGGTGTAATAATTGAACCGTATTTAAACACAAAATTAAATAAAAAATACAGATAACTTTATCGCTCAATTTAAAACGGCTTAAGCGAAAATCCGCAATTTCAAAGGGATATGGGGACGACATTTATTTGTAAAAGCGTTTGCTGAAAGTAATTATTCAAATTGTAATTGTTGTAGTATTTTTTTATGTGGTGTAGTAACGGGTGTTGTTTGAAAGGCTTAGATTCCATTCCACAATCTTTTAAATTTAACGTTTATAACGTTTATTTCTAGGTAATATTGGCTTATGTTCAATCAAAATAAAGATTATCAAATTATTCTATTTAGGTCGGGGCGTATAGGAAATTGCACAGATAAAAGGTTGATATTAAAGAGAACTATATGGAAAGAATCAATGGGAAGAAGAAGAGAGCGTCCCAAAAAAAGCTGAATAGAAGAAATAGAAACGAATTGAGAAAGAAAGCCAGGGATATTTGGAAAAAGTCGGAGGAGATCTTTACCCGTGAAGCGGTTCCGATCAACGCTATTGAAGAAAGCTACGATATCAGGATAACAAGAAAACGTGTATATAACAAATCTAAGCTGAATTCTTCTTTGGTAATGATTGGAAATTAAACGGGTTTTCATTATTTGTATTATTATGCCTTGGGTGATTATAATCGAACCCAATAAGTACCATATCATACCATACTATGTGCTCTTTCAAAAATATGATTATCATTTAAAGATGTTAATTTGACTTATTTGCATCATCAAACTAGCCTGCAGTATTATTATTAGTTTTAAGCGAATTGAAAGACGGCTGAAATGAAAAGGGTTTCAGGTGTGACGTCACGCGGGCTTTCCCGTGACTCATTGATGTTCGTGAATACGTTTTCTTATTTCTACTCGCTTTCCGTCTGCGTGTGACGTCATTTCGTCTACTTAATGCTGTTGGCAAGCATTTCTGCAGAAGGGGAAATCGCGACTGGCGTAACTTTATACTTGAAAGGCGCCAGTTTTACTTTAGAACTATTTTTTCGTTTTGTAAGATATTTTGTCAACTGGATAATATCTTTTTAATAACATACAAATATACAGTATTTACAATATTGTCAATCTATATGGGTTCGGAAGAATTATAAGCTGATTCTTACGCGTTTATTTAGACATAATTAATTTAAAAGATGCAGATATATTTTAATCTACATATTAATAATAATAATAATTAAAATTTAATGAATAGAAAACTAAAGCAAATTTAAAAAGGTCTCTAAAGCGACAAAACGCATAAATATATAAACTTAATTTCGCAGTCAGTGCTATATGATTTCAAATTAGTATATTATTTTTAGTAACATTAAGTATGTAGAATCTGCGTCGAGTTAGTGGATCAGTATTTTCGAAGACATTGTTTTCTATTGTACCTATTTGGTATTCGTGTCTATATAAGGTACTAAGTATTGTAATGAAAGGCTCTTCAAGACTATTTAATACGAATGTTGGTACAATACTGATCTATATTAAAACATCAATACATTTGTATTAATCATGTAGGCACACTATATCTATATTTTATTTGGAAATAAATTGTGGAACTTAACGTGCATATACAGAAAGAATATTTAAAAAAAATCTTTATTATAGCTTTACATACCTCAATTGTACTTAAGTAGTCAGATGAAACAATTAAGTACTTTTAAAGGAAGCCGCGCACTACTACCAAGTATTTCCGAACCAATACGACTGAGGGTCCTTCAAGAAAAGAGCGCACCAATTCTTAAAACGCCCGCAACGCATTTGCGAGCCTTCAGGTAATGTGTGTCCATGGGCAGCGGTATCACTTATCATCAGATGAGCCTCTTGTCCGATTTCTCCAAAAAACTAATAACAATTATGTCATACGAACAATTGTGTTATAAAATCTAAAAGCCGCTTAGCCGCATTATCGAAAATTCGTACAATATAATGCTTACGTGACTCAATTCTATTCTTGGCAGAGTTTTGACCGTTAAAGAGCACGAGTGCTATCGCGGCTGAAACTTAAAATAGTCTGTGACAAATGAAAATATCTTCACTACTACTATGGGTATAGTAGATCAAGTAAACACCCGGTCGCAGAGGCTTGCCGAAGTCAGGGGAGAGTGGTGGAACGTCTTCATTGCGACTAAAGAGAAAGCTAATACAGTAATAGCTAATACAGACTTTCGTACTTCAACCAAGTTCTGAATAGTCGGGGTCAAAATGTATGAGCTGTCGTAGCAGCACAAGGTAGTCTCGCATTCCGGCCATGATTGTACCCACCTGCATTTTTATTGTCTTTGAACACCTGTATATCATTCAGTACGATGAGTTGGTACACAGTAGTGTTAATGTTCAAAATAACATTTTTATAATTTACTTCACAAACACATTGTATTTTTTTGTGTAATAGGATGCAAACCAGAGGGAGTAATATATAGATACTTAACCTTACATAATAAAGTATCCATTGACACTATTAACAGGGAAGACGTGTTGTTAATAAGTTTTTTTAGTTGTCTTTATTAATATTAGGATTTCATTTTGTTTGGAAGCGTTAAAATAACATAATTAAGATGGTAACCCCCGCATATGCAAAAAAACACCTGGTGTTAAGTGCCGCCGGCCATGGACACTTAAGTGTCGCACATTTAAGGTTCGCAAGTGTGTTGCCGGCCTAATGTTATGTGAACGTTTACTTGTTTGACATGTTTTGACAGGTTTAAGTTATTAATTGTAATTAAATATGGTTTAAATAGCTATGACGTAACCACTAATGTAGGACGGCTTCAAATGGCGAATGAGTCAGTCTGCCCACGTATGGTTGCTTTATTTTGACCGTTTCCGTTTTTGGAAGTCTGCCCTTAGTATGAAACGATTTATGTTGTCATTAGATGCGTATAGGAGTGGAAGTTATAAGCCCTCTTGTGTATAGTGTGTTTTAAAAGCACAGTGTATTTATTATTGCATTAAACATTATAAAGTAATTGTAAATACAGAAAACACCCAAAACTAAAGAGTTTTAAAAAACAATCAATACCAAAGACGAAAGGAAAACATTACAACAAACAGAGAGTAAAGGCCCGCAACGCACTGACGAGCCTTCTGACTATGTGAGTCTCCATGGGCGGTGATATCACTTAACAGCGGGTGAGCCCCCAGCCCGTTTGACCCCTGTTCTATTAATATACACAAATAATATTACATCTATCTTAAATGTATGGATACAAGCAATCACGTCCCAGGCATTAGCCAAAATAACACTAGCTATTACTACGCTATGGTAAACTTCTTTATCGCCTTTCTAGATGTTTATCCATGGTACAGATCACAACTGTGTAACGCCAACCTAAAGGTCCATTTTGCTAGCTCAGGCTTTTTTAGTTTTATAAGCGTTGCGATTACCTAAATACGGAGTTACGTCCCGAGTCAGAGGCAGGCACTCTTGAGCATTTAAATTCATAGCATTAAGCAATTAATACGTATGCATTTATTCTTTTGTTATACATATGTTGTGGTAAATATAGAACGTATATAATATCCTCTATTATTTATTACTCGTAGAATGTTATCGTTTTAATTAATTGTCATTTGCATGCTGTTTTGTCATGGCAGTTTTTAATATTTCATTCATCTTCACCTTGCAAATAATGAATTCGTGGCAGCCATGTATCTTTCAACTTCGCTGTCAATAGTTAGTTTTCGTACTACACAATTTGATGTTTGTGGCATCAGCACTACTGGTATGGAAATAATTATATTGAGATTGTGTTTTGTTGATGTTATGAATTGCTAATTGTAATTATTGATCGATCATTAACATCAGTATTAGGTTAATATAAGGGATGCATCGATACGCCTTTTTGCCGATACTCTTATAGAAACATCGCCGATACCGCTTAGTGAACTAAAATTAAATTAATGTAAAATATCATGTTTAGTTGCAAGTTTTTATTTTTTTATAAATATAAATTTACGTGTAATAAGATTATAGGTTAAGGTATTAAAATTAAGAATTAACAGTAACAATTAAATTAAAATAAAATAAATAACTGTTAATAATAAAAATTAACATAGATAAGATTTTTGTAATTCTGTATTTTATTTAATTTGGTATCGAAAACATTATACGTGCGAAATGGAATACGCGGGGCAAGGCGGGTGAGAGAGACAACAGACTGAATAAAACGCGGGAATCCCCGTTTGCAATGAACTAGATTAAGCAATATGCGCGCTTACGTTACTTTTTTAAAGCGCCAAATTTAAAAAGTATCGTTGTATCGGCAATTAAAATATCGCCGATGCCTATATATTGGCAAACCCAAAGTATCGCTGATATATCGGTATCGGATGTATCGCTAGTTAATATATTGGTCTAGTGTACGGAAATTTAAAAAAACTTGGCCTTTCAATAGAAACGATTCGCCCCGGCTTCAATGTAAATACAAATATGTGTAATTGAAAATATATTCAAATTGATACGATACCGCTAGTTTCAAGGTTTATAGTGAGATTTGTTTTATAGTAATTGCTTGGGAAATTTTAATGAGGCATTTAGCAACTTTGTCTTTTAAACATTCGATTAACCTAAAACATATTTTAATGAGTAATAATAGTAATTTATTTGCAAGAATATGGTACAAAAATAGTGTGGTGGTATAATCTAAATTTCGCATTTTCTGCCACATTTAATGGCGTGGAAATTTGTCTTGAAAGGTATTTACATAGAAGTAACATATTACTTATAAAATGTATAATTCACATATAGTAAATTCGTATATTATTTAATTACTACATCATCATATTATTGAAATATATTATTACATTATCAAATTAGTATAAGTGAAGTGTTCCTTTATATTTTCCCGTATTTAATGTTTTTTTTATTGTTGCAGGTAAATAAGGAATTAAAAGGCAGAAAACTAAATATATCAAGTAAGAAAAACACAATTTTGTAACTACCTTCATTTCGTTCATAAACAATGCGGTAGAACACATAATATTAATAGTCCAGGGCGACATACTTCTTTATGATCATAGTTTGCATCCGTTTCTTTGATTTATTTATTTTTGGCAAGTATGTGACTGCCTGTGTCTGACGCATGTCGATTCTTGTGTTTGTTTCTGTTCAACGTATAAGCAATTGTTAGAGATATAAGAAAGGAATAATGGAGTAACCATTAGTGCATAGCCGGGTTTAGAACGCACGAAGTCAACACTGCTTTTGGTAGAAAAATACATGGGTAAAATTACTAGTTTAGAAAATTTTAGACGATAGATTTTCCATACCTCATCATATCTATCGCCGATTCCGACATAGGATATCTGCTGCTACTATGTTGAGAGAGAGGTCTTAACTCCAAAGCCAAGTCGTGTGTTCATATTCCAGCTATGTACCAATGTATTTGTTTTGATTGAAAAATGAGGAAAGCAAAAAACGTACACCCTAAAATCAAGGTTGTTCACCTACTTGTCTATTAAAGTATGCAATCTGAGGCCATCGTATGTGGTTGTAACGGCATTGGATTATTCCTGATTAAATTAATAAAAACGCAATCTTAGAAATAGTTGGTCCATAAGCACTTTCTGGCTTAGGGTAATAATATTCTGATTGTCGAGAGTTGTACTGAATAATTTGAAACAAACGAGATAAACACGATTCATTTAAATAGTTTATATAAAAGGCGCGAGCCAGTTGTTGGAGACACCTAGCCTCTGACAAGTGGGTCGTGTCACTGTGGACGGCTTGAGTTGGCAGCTGAGGCGGGAGCGATTAAAAGCTTTCATTTTTTTAATGTATATTAAGGGTTTCTTGAATCGCCCATTCGATATTATCGATATTTCAAGGCGTCGCGCAATTTAATGACTATATTGTTGTGGTGGGCATACACACTTAGTATATAAGGCCTATTAGGCCTAGGCAGTAATTGGCCTTAGTATATAAGTTAATTATTTAAATCAGTTTGACGTGCTGGTATTCAGAAGAACTGTGTCCAGTTTGTGTTTTCACCACTGTTATAAATTTCTTTTTTATTTCAGATTATGTTTACAATAAATAAATTTTCGTTTATTCGTTCTATTACTTGGAAATTATATTTTGACGATGATTATATAATGTTGCTTAGGAAGCATCGAGTAATGTAATCGTCAAAATATTTTGATTGAAATATGTTTTAAATCTTTTATTAGAGATTCGACCCCTGACTGTATAGGGTTATCGCCAATTGACTAACACATATTCAAAACTTGTCATTTGCAAATGTAAAAGCGGAAGCGGATATAACGAACGCTACAGTCCAAAACTTGCGACGTTACCAATCCACGCTCTCCGGGAGGTTGTCAAGTGGCGAGTGACACAGCCTTTCTATCTGTCTTGGTCAGGTTGTAGCCTGTATTGATAGAGTATTCCGTAACGTCCAGACAATGTCAAGACGAGGCCTCGATATATTGTGTTCTGAAAATATTTGAACGTGTTTCAAGGTGGTGAGTGGGTGGTGTTGAAAATGTTTATTGTGTTCTTTTTTAAAATTTTAACCAATGAATAGTTATATGCTGTTTAGCGTTAGATGTCTTAACCTAAACAAAACTCGTGAGTATATACAAAATTTGAGTTTTTAAAATCTTATTATAGTTTGAACATTATAAATAGTACAAAAATACCAATGGTATGTGCAAGTTATATATATGCCCGATCCCGCCACGGAATACCTAACCTATGAATAAAAAAGGCAGCCCATTGCCCTCATTATTTAATTGCTCTAATTAAGTAAACAGACGACATTTAAGACAGGAAAATGAATGTCGCAACTTGTATACTAAAGCCTAATGTTTATGAAATAACCTTTACATATTGTATATTTAAATTTTTATTGAATATCAAGTTAATTTTAATAGATAACATTTAAAAATCATTAAAATCAATTCACGATGTTCACAATAAAAGGATACTTGATGTAACTGGTTTTCATTTCGACTTGGGTTTATTATTTCCTTGTTTAGTCATGTTATTGTTACTGCGGAAATGTTGGATGCTTGTACTTTCTAATTGTTTACTATGAAATTGAATGAACTAACAATATGTGAAAACGTAATGGTCTCTTAATTGTAAGGATTGATTTTTGTATGGAAAAGTGAAGGCTCTATCCTAGGTAGCTAAACGGAAGCTTGAATATGCATAATTTGAATAGATATATAACGCGGTGCGTTGTAGAATTCTCGTTAAACCGTTTATTTGAATAATTCAAACGCTAGGATTTTATAACAACAAATGTACGCAAAACTTATTATGACAAATCGTTATCTATCGTTTACTATCCACACTACATAAATATAACTTTAGAAATCTCCGCGTTATAGGATAAATAATATAAACATTTTCTTATAGGTCAAAATTATATTGACGTCTCATAAAAGCATTATAAATAGTATTAAGGCCTTGTATCCTATTAATTTGTAAATTTCACCTTTTATCGGCACAATGGTTCTATAAAAAATATATAAATTAACAAGCTCACAATTACACAGTACTCTACTTTAGTTTTGTTCAATTGTGTTCACGTTGTGACGAGAGATCAGCCTTGGTAATAAGACGAAAGTATTTACGGTGTATAGTTGTTAAATCAGAAATTGTTACTATAAAAGTTGTAAGCAAAACACAGGTGGCGTGCTATACAATTTGTGCATTGTTAATGCTCTCAGAGATCACGTATCGTGAACAATGGTGATGTCGAAAACACCAGATCTGGCTAGATATCGCTATTGTTTACCTTTGTTTAATAGTATAATAGTTAACAACTATACGTTTATAGAACCTGTATTCTAATTTTTTTTAAAAATAACTCTCTCCATGTGTCATAACTGTCTTCATTAAGTCTGAGGGTGTGTAATTATTTAATCAATTAACGTCTAAAATTCGTGATATTAGAGCGTTTAACCAATTCTAAAGGGCATTACATATTAGAATGAACCTAGTAGACTAAAACTAGGCAGGCGATATCTCGTTTGTATATTTTCTCATGTAAAAAAAAACATTTTTGTATGAAAAATAAAGTTTTTAAACATAAGTATAATAGTTGTTAAATATTTAAAAAATCAGACGTACTTAAGTCAACCAATCCATTTGGGGTAGCAATAAATAGATGTTATTTTTTTTATTTTATAGTAATTACTCAAGGTAAATTTACTAATAAAACACATTGTTTTGTAAAGTACTTAAACACCGTGAAAATCAATATCAACAAAATTTATTTACATGAAAATACCAAATATGTTGTAAAAAGAGAATGTTCGTGTTACATGCAGCAGTTTTCCCATTAATGTTTTAGTCTTTTTCCGGGTCAGGTCGACCTGGATCTTTGAACTCTCTAGAAGGCTCCAAGACACTTGACACGACGAGCTTGAGATATGAAGTCGGTAATAATAATCAGTTTACATAGAACACTATTTTTTCGTTTACATGAAATGACGATAGAATATTTTCCTCATATTTTCCTCATATTTTCTTGTAAAAGTATAATTTATATCAAATTTTATTATATATTAAAACAGTAGTGAAATTTTAGTATTAGAATAATTTATAATCCAAACATATATACGAGACAAATAACTACTTTTTAATGTAAATAATGAAATCCTGTTAAGGTCTTTAAAAATATATTTGAAATCCTTAAAAATCTCCGAACTCCAACTCCGTGTTGGATAAGAGATTTATACTTTCTTCAAGCGATTAGGTAACGATAGCTAAATTCAGCTATTTTGTATGTCCTTAAAAATACAGTAAATCACATAAAATTTGTATTATTAATAATTTCAATTACATATATTATTTTAACAATGAGCTGGCATTTGATTTAAACTTCAGAAACGAGAGTGACTTTCATAGGTAACTCTTGTTTTCTAGTTGAAATCAAATAGATACTCCTACAGAAATAAGGCTTAGCGCTAATAATGTCGTCTAGCATAGTTTAATCTTCAATATCCTAGCGTTAATGTCGGCATTTGAACCATGTGAAAACACAAATGCTACAAATGTAGAGTGCATCAATTAACCTCCTGTGCCTGACACACGCCGTCGACGTTTTGGGTCTAAGGTCTTTGGAAAAAGCCAGTTGGCTCACAATGGTTCCTTCACCGTTTGAGCGAATATTAAATGTGCACAGACCAGACTAAAAGTTCATTGGTGCACAGCCGGCGATACAACCTCGTGTATGAGAGTCGCACGGTGAACGCCAATACTGAGCCAGGGACCTGATTTAACTATTTAATATTAATTTGTGGTAATAAATATAAAGCCCTAATTAGTCACGACATCGTTAAGCGACATTGAACCCAAGTTTACCACTATTGATAAAAGATGGCGCTATTTGCAATGACTAAATAAATTCTGAAACGCGCTAACAAAGTTATTCGGTTTGATAAGGTTATATACGATACGTAGTAGTCTATTTCACGAATGTAAGCATGGGAAAAGTATAGAGGTTACGCGTCTATTACTAGCTGTGTGCAATGTTTATCGTTGCGGGCAGATTCCAAGACGCTATATCAATTTGGAAATGATCAGGGACGAAAATATACGACTCCGGCCCATGCCAGTGTTGTCTTAGTTTCCAAGACATTGTTTTTATTTAAAAAATTCAAATAATTGTAATAACTTCAAAATTTTATTTATAAATACCTTTTTTTTTAATAAAATAAAAAAAAAATTGGTAGTAGGGTTCGAACTGGCATCGAGTTAACAATGGCGTCGTATGACGCCGCGTGCTTGATCACATGATCGTGACAATAAAACATGATACTGATTACGACCAGTTCCAATATATATATATATAGTAACGGATCGTTTTGTATAATAAAACATATATGTTTTATTATAAAATTTGTATATACATAAACTAATTAAGGCTTTATACATTAAATTCTTTAATAGTGATATTCAAAGACGAGACAGCGCTATGTATATGTCGCAGCCAACTAGCTTAGTTAGCCGTTCAATTAACAGAGTAGCCTTTTAACTAAACGGCGCCGTTTAACTAACGGCCTGAAAGATATTCAGCCGTAACGTTTGTTAGAACATTTAATAAACTAGATAGCTAATGCTTAGGCCATTCGTACGATAGTCATTATTTGGCATAAATAAAAATGAATAATGAACTTTTAGGACGCTAGTTAAACGGCTAGGCTGTTAATCGAACGGCTAATTAAGCTAGTTGGCTGCGACATATATTTGTGAAAATATATTGGCATTGACATACGGGAATCATAGTTCGCACTGTCTCGTTTTTGAATGTCATCCTACGTAATCCAAGGCCAATCGATACAAATAAAAAATATAGTGATTTAACACTTTAGTGTATTTGCGAGTATTACTTTATGAGAAAATAGTTTTAAAGTGTGCCGACTGCGTACTTTACAAGCTCTGTTAATCAACTCAAATAGTACTTTTAACCAGTACACTGTATTCTTTTATTATAAACGAGTCGGTTCCATATACTTTTATGTTTAGTTGAATAAAGGAATGAGCCATTGCGGTCCCATACAAGCGTTATTCAAATGTTATACAAATTCAAGGCGATGGCCTCTGTTTACATTATTAAATACTGCGCAAACTAACTGCTTCTATTATCAACGAACAATAGACTTGAATTATTATGAGGATCGTAGTTCTCTTGGAGGATATTTCTTTAGTTTTTATAGATAGTAACTTCGTGAAAATTTTATTCGAATATGTAGTTTTTTTAATGTTAAAAGATCCTGTTTGTTGATGCAGTGAAATTTAAATTTAGTTTTTTGATAATAATTTTGTGTATTATCGTGAACAGTAATTCAATATAAATTTCGAAAAAGCCAGTGTAAAATCTTTTTGTATTTTAAAATATTTTGACATTATCACACGTTTTCAAGTAAATATTGATATTAAAGGTATCTGTATAATTTATGATGATAATATGTTAATTGCAATTTGCATAACAATTTTAATTTTTAGACAATGATTACTACCTACCGTGATTACTATATTATATAAGTAAATTATAAGTGGTATGATGATTTAGCTGTTATTTGTTTTTTTTACAATAATCATTATATAGAAATAACCTATAAAATGCGGAGTTGTATACAACATATATGAATATTGAAGGTTTGTTTCCCGACGTAACCTATCCTGTATGTATTTGGTAGAGTTTTTGTATTTAATTTATTTTATATAATAGGAGGCAAACTGGTAGGAGGCTTATGCTATATTAAGTGTTACCGCCCCCCATAGACACGCACATTACCAGAAGGCTTGCAATTGCGTTGCCGGCCTTTTAAGAATTGATACGCTCTTAACTTGAAGTATTTCCGAACCAACTCCCTAAGTCGAGTTGGTTCGGAAATACTTCAGTGGGCAGCTGGTTACATAGTGGTGGTGCGCGGCAAAAACTGCTTTTAAAAACGCTCAGTTGTCGACGGAGGAAGTCGATGTGATACGGATGGTATTATTTATTTAGTAAAATACTCGACATATATAATGAATTTTCTATGGTATAAGTTTACCGTAGAAAATGCAATGGTACTATTTTAAAATATTATCGCTTAACAATTCTGATTAGGTAACAGATAGGCGCTTGAAAACGAATACTACCGAATAATATTCGCGTTATAAGAACTAATAAAAGTGTACGTCACTAAAGTAAATTCTTAGTTATTATAACAAGGGTCACTGATACGTCCTGATGATGTAATTGGAAGTTATGTGATTAAAAGAAACGCTATCTAATTTTATTATGTTTTCTTTATATCTATCAAGATCAAAGGTTAATTTCGACGTGACGCAGTGCGGTCGCACAAATATACGAGCTGTTTGCTTGACTCGATAACAATGTAACGTAGTCAGTGGGATTTAACAAGGCAGTGTTAACTGCGTCGTTAGGATATCAGCTCTACCAATTTAAACGTTCAAAACATAGTGATAGCAAAGGGCCTCTAGTGATATTATTATTTTTAAATCTGAATGATGGATTGCCTTAATCGAATTTGTATGTAAACTTATGTATATATTTATATGTATATATATATATATATATATATATATATATGTGTGTGTGTGTGTGTGTGTGTGTGTGTATTAGGTTTGGTGATGAATAGGATGATAGCAAATCTCTAACATACATTGTGTCCTAAAAACATTTAACAAATTATTGAGAAAAACTTCTTTGAATAAAATTCAATGTTAAAAGTATTTTTATTTGGGATAACAGACACACACAAATAAAAGCTGATTGTACACCATTCAAATATGTATAAATATGTGATCTAGAGCGAGAGATGTAAAAGATAAGTTATTGCAAAATTTTGGATAAGATCTGCGAAACTTTGATACTTAGACACATTTCAAAAGAAAATTTATCAGCTAACTTACATATCCTACCTAGGAAACGCAGAATCTATGTAGGGAATGGCCAAAGATAAGACATAAGAATTCAATTTGCGGAATCTCTATTTATTATATATATATATATTTAATTTATGTTACGAACAAAACAAGTATTTATTTCATAAATTAAGTGTTGTGCCGTTAATTCATAATTTCGCTCGGCCCAGTTATTAGCTATTACGTTTAACGGTGTTCTCAACTTGGCAACACTGGTTCATTAATCACATCCTACATATAATTATTAATTTCCTATTTATGGGGTCTACGAATATCTATGTACTGAATCATTAATTATTCTATATTGGACGGAAATTGTTAATAATTGTCTTGTCTAAATATGTATATGAGTAAAAAAGTTATCGTGTCGAATGAAATGCGAAGTACACTTACTGTATTCTATAATACAAATAATAATCAGTGAGATGAAGATGTACAAAACTGATTTCTGAATAATCTTAAATAACAAACTCCGAAATTATAATATGGAAACCAATATACACGTTAAAATGGTACTAATAAACAATCTGTAAACTTCTATGACTAGATGTGAGACGGCCTAATTCACTCTTAAGTTTAATTAATTTATTAAAGTACACCACATATAGCATTTTCTATAGTATAATCAATCTATCTATTCTGAATTTTACAATAAAAATATTAGACATTTATTACATACAAAAAAGAGATTATGAAAAATGAAGGAATAAGATACATTTTAAGTGTGTAATGTGTGTGTTGTGCCCTGGCCCCTGGCCCTGGCTCAGTATTGTGGTGTGGTACACGTCTGCCAGATACACAACTACACAACAGTTAGTTTGGACCTCAGACTATAATAATAATAATAGTAGAAACAATAATAATAATAAAAATTAACAGTGTAAGAAAACACTTTTTAAACGGATTGAAGCTATGTATTATTATTATAAACTTATAATTATTTACATAATTTTAAATTTTAAATTTTCCGAAGTTTCGCGTGCTTTACTCCGTGCGTGTTTAAAAAGTGTTTTCTTAATGTGTAAAAGCTATGTTAACAAAAGACAATACTATTAACAGTGTTAGTAAAGAAGAACACTTCTAATTGTAGTTTATAATACAAATTTTTTGCTTAATTTGATACCAGATAGACGCTTTTCTTTTAATTGATCAGCCAACTACCGAAAATATCAAGTTCTGGAGTAGTGTTTATTCTTAAGAAAACACTTTTTAAACGGATTGAAGCTATGTATTATTATTAAAAACGTATAATTTTACGGTGACACCGTGACCACGCACGCTGTAAAACACCCGAGACGTCGGAAAAAAGTTTTCAATAATAATACATAGCTTCAATCCGTTTAAAATGTGTTTTCTTAATGTGTAAAAGCTATATTAACAAAAGAGAATACTGTCATATTCACAAAGAATTCGAATGGGAAATGAGAATAAGTTTCATAGTACATGGTTTCAAGTTTGAAAGACAACTCTAAAAAGTAAATACGAGATCAGACGTAGTAAAAAGTGGCCAGTTTCAAATATACCTCGTTAGATGTATGGTGGTTGGACTTGTTTGGAACCGGACTATGCGTATACTAGTCTATGTCATGGGAATTTATTGGGTAACTAATCGTATGCGATTTTTATCCATATACCATGGGAATAGAGTTCATTTTAGAATATCTTGAGTATGTATTATTTTTATGCATTCAACATTGCCTTCGTCTATTGTATGGGAATATCTTCTCTCGTCCTATAAATATTAGAATTTTTTTTAAAGGAGACGAAAAAGTTGTAAAAAATTGCCTTAGTCTGATTTAGTTTTATGTTGGCTTAGAACGTTATATTAACGTTTCGATTGCCGCAAACTTGGTATTTGTGTGGAATTACCGCGTGAACCAAGACAATTCTTCTAATTCTTTCGCAATGACTTGACCTGTTTTCTCTCCACTTCCTTTGGTCATAACGTTTTGGGAATACCTAGAAAAGCAACGATGTAGTTTTATAATACACAACCATTTTATATAAGACAAGAAAATAAAACCAGTGGCCCTAAAACATTTTTGTGTCTGGGGCTCAGAATTCAGAATCAATTTCATGATCATTTGTCAATCCTCTTGTGCCTGACAAACGCCATCGACTTTTTTTGGTCGAAAGCAAGCCATAACGGATTGCGTTAGACCTCGTGATGTTTACATTCACTGTTCGAGCGACAGAAAGTCCATTGGTCAAGCCAGTAATCGAACCTACCTACCCATCTCAGGGATAAGAGTCGCACGCTGAAGCCACAAGGCCAACAATGCGGCTAGAAGTCTCTTAAAAAGAGCTCTGCTGTTGAAAGTCAGCATACAATCCATAAATAATTTTCACGCAGTCGTTGCAGCATAAAAATTTTCCGCCGGAATAATATAGTCGGTGCGTTGAAAATCGGTTGTTTATATGAGTGCACGAAAAATGAATATGCATTTTCCCGTTGATAATGACGCAGCAGGTCACAATGCGTGCAGCGAATGCGATGAAAATTGTTTGCGTTCGTACGCGCTAATGAATTTTAACGCTGGCACGTTTTTTTTATAAAAAAATCTTTTGGATATCATATTTTGTTGCGTACTCTTGTTTTTAAAATGATGGAAGGTTATTGGGGTTGTTCATTAATGTGAGATTGTTAGGTCTGTAGTTGCGTGCCAAGAAATGGAACAGCCATCGATGAAAATGGTGCTGCCTAATCCGCTGCCCATGTAAAGTAACTAACTGCCAAAGTGTAGCAAAAGTAACTGCCATCGGTATCGGTAAATCTAGTGTTTTCGCGACTTTAGATTTACTATTATTTTAAGGAACCAATTTTGTTAAATAAATCATCATCTTAACTTCCGAGCGTTTCAATGTTCTTTCACCGAGCACTCTAAACATATCTCTGGTTATTAACCCATATTACTTTATTAAGTTTAAATAAAACTTTAGTTTTTTTACTAAATTTTAATTTCGTGTAACTTCTAGATAGCAAGACATCTCGTCAACTCATTTGCCCATCCTTTCAGAAGTGTTATGGCCAAAACCCTTATAAATTCTGACTGTATATCACACATTGAAATCAAATTCTCTTGAATTAATGTTTTTTTCCCCTTACATATTAATTGTATGAGTGTATCTGTTAAATATATTTTCTTTAGATGTATAATAAAGCAATATTTAATAAGACATAATTATTTTACACTGCCTAATAACTATGAGTTAATAAGTTGACAAATAATTTGGACCTAGAAAATTATTAATAATGATTATGTCAAGTATTCCATGGATAGTGTTCATCAGCGTTCTTCATGTCTCTTAATATTTTACATGTCCGATCATTGACAGGAGCAGTGGTGGAGTGAGACAGGCGTGTGGGCGCCCGGGGGCGAGCCGAGCCGCGCGTGCGATGGTGAGCGGTCTGCGCGCGCGCCTGCACCGCCCGCGCCTTGCCTCAGGCCCTGTTGCGGCGATAACACGTCAGTATACACCCGAGGTTCGTTCGATCGTGCTCTCTGGTCTATCGTACTGTCACTAAATACAGCCTTGCTTAGTATCTAGATCCTAGCTGATCAATGGAAACAAAATTAGGGCCTTCTACCGTACTTCTACTAGCTAGACTTAACACAATCAGTAAAAGAGAAGCAATTAACTTCTCTTTTAAGTAAAATAGTTTTTCTCTTTTTATCACGACGTAGATTTTGTACAGAAATAAATTCAACATTCATTACAGTAACTATTAAAGTTTTAAAAAAATGGAATGTATGAAACTACATTTACTACACAAATGAAGAGTAGAGCACACAATAACTGGCAAGAAACTTACTGCCACTCTTTCTTGTAACGTATCGTATACAGTATTGGCATGTTACTTCTTACTTTACTTAAGTTCGTAGAAACATTAAGTAGAAAACAACAGAGTATTATATAAATATCTATGTATAGCTGGATTGCTACGTAATAGGTAAACTCTTAGCAAATACACTTTTGACTAAAGTTAGGGACCTTTGACAGAAATTGGGCATATGTTAAAGTGTTTGCTGCGGATATAGTAGGACTATATATAGATATTGTAGATGGCCCAAAATTCATCGTTTCCTGTTCATCGGCTAGGTTCTCAGTACTAGGCAAGAACCTGTCAGTTGGTAGTCACGGCTTGTTGCTAACCACCGGCTTGTGTTGACTTGAGATCATTGTCTTACTGCTTCAAATTATCATAATGTGTACCATACCTAATATTTAATCTTATAATAATATCACGATCATTTCACTCCTTTTTTAACCTTCACTATATATAGCTCCTGGCCCCTGATATAGTGAAAACAGTTTCAGGAGCCTGTAACTTGAACACCGGTTCTTTATAATAAAGTATTGTACGTTATTTCAGGTAACTGTACTCTATATTTTATGAGAACAATTAAATACACGAGAATACTTTATTTTGCATGATGTGAATTCATTTGTCGTAAATAGTTTTTCCTTAAACGGAATTTATCGATTAGCGCTGAATCAATGTTTAAAGATTGCGGTGCAATTGTTTTGTCCAGATACTAATTTAATACAAACCGCAAAAAGCAATAAAAAATATTTTTACATATAATAAAGATAAAGAAAAATAAATTATTCGTTACTTATGTCCTTTTTTCTTTTTACGAATTATGAACCAACGTACATTTATTGCAATAAAATGTTGGCAACCACACCTGTGACTCCAGTTATATGTATTGTGTAGCAATTGAATTATAATGATTGAATGAAGAACAGGGACTCGTTTTTCTTTGTTGCACAAATTTTAACTAATTCGAGATGTATGTAAAAAGCTGCGTAATTTTATATAGCCATGGCCGGCTTCGTGTGCTTATATTGTTATATATCTAGACTAGCATTCAATTAAATAAATACAATAAATGTAATGGACGAGGGTAGATAACATACGCGTTATCGCAAATGCTCGATAGCGGTCAACTGGTATCCTTTATGATTAAGTCCCCTATATAATTTATTTATTTATTAACACTTCGTTGCATTACAATATAAAAAAATGAACATAATTAAATCAAAAGGAGGGCAACTGGCGGCCTTATCGCTTTGGATTCCAGGCAACCACTGTGAGTAAAGAAAAAAATCAATAAAAATGTATTAAATTACATAAGATAGGCAAGGAGTGCAAAAATACATGTTATACACAGTTATTAAGACAAAACTAAACAGGAACAAAAAAAAACTAAACTAAAAAGATAATACATTAAAAATAAAATAATAATATAATGCCAGTGTATATATGTATATATAAAATCTTAGGTAAATATATTCTAAAACTCTTTATATTTTTGTGTACAGTAATTCTATCTAATTAAATAATAGCCTCTAGGGGTTGTTCTATATGTAAAGAAAATATATTTAATGAGGAGAATTAAAATTCTAATTTAAAATTTGAATGTAAACCTAATTTCATAGGCGCATTTGTTAATTATTTTAATCAAATTTAATTAAAGTGATTTGTTAAGTAAAGTTTTATACCTGCTGTACGAAACTTAGCAAATTACTTCGGAATGTAATTAGTGACCATTACAAGCGTTCTCACCGTTACTTTCTTATTATTATTTTACGGAATTCGGGGTGCGGTCCCTACGACTACCTGAGTCCCCCACTATTGCAACCCCGGCTCGAGGAGCGTCACTCCAACCCTTAAACGCTACGATGCGCTTGCGCCGGTAACGTGCGAATTTTAATTTTAGTGTAATGTGTTTTGTGTAGTGTATATTGTATATTAATGTATAGTGAAATGGATCTATCGGTGCCGAGGATTAAATTTGAAGCACACGACGATTATGATGAAGACTTTGATTATGATGAGATGTAAGTTTTACTAGTTTCATTTGACAGCTACATTGGTGTACAACAAGGGAAGAGATTTCTATAGTTTGGAATCTTTTCGTTTCAGGCCACAAAAATTTCTTTGGTATATTAATTGCTACTAGAACAAGAAATTGTGTTTTTTGCGTAGCTTTTGACACGGTTTTGATATATGGTTCAATCAATCCAACGGGGCTAGCAGTAAAATTGTCTGAATGTAACTTTTAGATGTATTATATTGTTCTGTTATTATTAGTTTATTTTAAACATATATTGCGCTTATTCAATTTATTAATATAACTATGTTAGTTGATGCATAGTTGTATCGTTTGATAATCATAATTAAAGAATAATGGCCAATTTCATATAAAGTGAATGGAATTTGTTCATATTATGTTAGTCTAATTCGTATATTTTATATATAAATCATTGTTAATACAGTAAACCTAGCATGCACATAATGCTATTGTTTATTATGAATTATAGATCCAAAAATCCTTTAAGTATAAGACAGACTTTTTTTAAGGGGTTATTATTTAAAGAGTTGTTAATTAACTCAAAATAACTATTCATATAGGTAATGGGTAAACTTATGCAGACTGTTTAATTTATTCTAAATTTACATTTACTACATATAAACAGTGCCCTTAAATGCACACAGAATAATACCAAAAATCATAACTCTACTAAAAGTAAAATTATTTGTTACAAGATTTGTACGCACGACTTCCATCTAAAATTATTTCTATAATTACTAAGATATTTCTAAAAAGCCGTACGTTTTCATTTGTACGTATTTATAACAAATCCCCTTCGAATTTAGAACACGAGTACAGTTAAGTATTTTTCCAATCAAAAACTTTATAAATAAAATGTAATCACGATAAAATCAATGTGTCTAGATTGAAAATTTGTTCGGTATATCAATTGCTAATATAAACACCTGCCTCCTGGCAATCATTATTATTATTTACTTTCCACACAGATATCAGTATTACTATATTCTTAACCTACATAGTTATAATAATAATTTAACATAAATAAAAAATTAAAACAAATTTTAAAGGTTTGGTCCGTGTGGCAGTGTCCCTTTAACGCTGGCAGTATTTCTTAACTATTTTCACTAAAATGTGTATTTATCATGTTAAAGTGGAAGCTGGTTTTCATTTATAATGTAGAATCCCTAGCGAAGACCATAATTTCATATATAAATAACGTCTTACATACGAAATACCTAGACGAAATTAGCTCCGAGCTACTCGTAATTCGTTAGTGAAAAGCTAAAACGTGAAAGTTCACAACACGGAGATTGGATAGGGAATTGGGATCAAGTGATCTCGCCTACATCTGATGAGTTGAAAAACTTTGATGAGCTCCCGTTTTGTTTGCGTAGAGATCGTATTTCGTCTAATTATTTTGCACTAATTTCAGCGTATCAGTTGCGCAGTTCGCCTGGTAATTGGTTGTCATAATTATATGTAGAGAATTGATATATAGAGTCAAAATCTGTTATAACGACATCGAAGGGACTACTCATATTTGGTCGTACAAACCGATTCCTAACAACTGATGACGTTGTTATTAAGTATCTAATACTTTTACTCGTCAATGTAACGGGTATGATGTTCTAAACGATGTCGTCGTAAACGACTTTGACTGTATATACTATATATATATATATTAGTATAATAAATAAAAGTGTCTAAAAAGTAGGGAATTTAAATGTTTAAAGTGTGACAAATTATATCTTTTTACTTTTGAATAATTGTCCTGTACTTTTTGAGTTTGGATTCACGCTAGTAAAGCTTTCACTACGATTTTGAAGTAACATCAGATTAGATAATCTCTGGCTAATAAAGTATCCTTAAGAAAGGAATTCTATTCATTATAAACCTAACAGTACTTTTGTCTTATTATTTCCAAAGCTTAAATCATTGTCTGAATTTAAGTAGAATTGTTATTAATATCATAAAGACTACCTGACTAAGGATTAAAATTCAACTAAAGTAATTAAGTAATTGATAGCTATAAAGAACGGTTCTTAAGTCATAAACTAATGGAAAGGATTAAATTCTTAATGACTTCTGAAAATTATTGTTAGAGTGAAAGTGTAAAACCATTGTTTGGAATATACTAATTTATATAACCGCCATGTATATATATTACTTAATATTAACATATCTTGTATAGTACACTGTCTTGATATTTTTTTGTATTTATTTATTTCGTACTTCTAACATATTTATATATAACAAAAACAATTATATCTACTAAGATATAGCCAAAGATAGAATACAAAATGGTTCAAATCTCTACAAAAGGAAAAAAAATAATAAAACATTTTTAATACATTTAACTAAGTAATACCTAATTCGACTGTGTGTGTGTTGGTGTGAAAGTGAGGGTGTGTATGTGGTGTCGAGTCAAAGCATAAATATTGGTCGTTGTATTTCCGAATGTCATACAATGCCAAGCGAATGTCGAAGTAATACGAGATGGTGAAACTGAAATCTCCTTGATACAGTCATGCTTCAAAAAGCGCAGCGAAACAAGTTAATGTTTCAATGGTAATAATTAAAACATTAACTGTGCAGTTTCAAGTTTTTTCGCGTAGTTCAAATGTTCATAGCGAATATTTGTATTGACGTAATTTTATAAGGAAAATATGAGGAAGAGCTTGACTTAAGTAGGAAGAACGGAAAGTAAAAGTATTGTAAATACATGAGTATTTTTAAAAATGTTACTTATCATTGATAGGCAATATGTTAAGGTTATATTACAATGGGTTATATTAATAAATTAAATAAACTCAAAAATATAAAGTTATCAATAATACTTACGCTAAATATCTCTACGCGATTTTATCGTTCATTCATAGTACATAACTATATCCCCTGATCTAGTCTTATCGTTACACCTTCTTGTAATCACTACAATGGGATTTTGAGATTTTTACTTGAATATATGGCCATAAAGTAATAATTCGCATTGTTTCCAGTGTGGAAGATAGCAGAAGCCGGAGGGCGGGCGAGGCCGTGGCGGCGGCAACGCGCCACAAGGGCGGCACGACGACGGCGCACAGCAAGCAGCTCGCGGCGGGCGGGGCCAACCCGGCCCAGCCGCAAGGTAACAAACGTACGGTCTACCAATTGTTGTTACCTCCTATAAACTTGATTATGCAACCTGTTAAAGTCGTTCTTATACCTCAGATATATAGGGTATAAAACATTACGTACTAAACTGGAAATCATTTGTTAATTTCAGTGTCGTAATATTATAGATGGGAATAGATAATTTATAAACGGTATATTTCTCTGGTCATTTTAGTTTGACAGTTTTAAACGTATTTAATATTTTTAGATAATAAAAATCACTTTATTTGACGCAAAAATTTCATAATTTCGTAAACAATAGGGAACGAATCGTTGACATACACTATTCATTTTGTTTAACTTTATACATAATATATGTACTCAGCACAAGCTTTTAAACTAGGCCTATCTTTAACGCTAATCTTTCCAGTGTATTTAACAAATTAGCAATAACCATTAAATGTTTATAAATCTTAAAATTGCTATAGAGAAAAAAGGGCAGAGGTAGGATATGAAATGATTTTTTATATGGTAATGAATAAAATTTTAACATTCGCTCGAACGGTAAAGGGAAACATCTTGAGGAAACCGGCCTGTCTTCAACCCAAAATGTTGACGTCGTGTGTCAGGCATATCCTATTGCCTACAAGATTAAGAAATTATCATGAAACAGATACATAAATTTGAGGCCCAGACCTGAATGGTGTTGTAGCGCCATTGATTTTTAATATATATCTATATTATTATAATATAATATATCTATATCTAAATATTATAAATATAATGTTTACATTTTGTGTATAATTTACTCGGCTTAGGTAATTTAACTGGTTTTATCTACATTTAAAGTAATAAATTTAGCTTAATTAAATGTTGCGTGATGATGGAGGTGATAAGGAAAACTACTTTGCTACTTAATATCTGATTATCTTATAAATGTTTCTACATAAATTTAACTGTCAGTAGAACGCTTATGCAAACGATTTTGTTTATTGTCAGCATTTTTTCCCTTCATCACGACACAATTTCGGCGTTGCATGACTTTCGATGAATTTCCAGATTTTATTTCAGTCGCCAAAACAACTATTTTTGTGTTTGAATGTTTACAGTGTGTTTCAAAAGCGATATATATATATATATATATATATATATAAATATCTTTAATAATTCTCGCTTAACAATTCTGCTTTTCGGAGCTCGTAATTTATTTTTGTATGTATGTTTCTTAGTTGACTTTGTTTGGTTGATACCAAAATTCTAACGCCTGTTTTGATATATGTGACGTATCGTCACATACCTTATTGGTATGTCTGTTTATTTTCACTTTAGATACTTTGTTAGAAAATTTTCAATCTTTAAGTTCGTCTTTGATTGACTAATTTAGGACAACCTGTGTACTTTATACGCAATAAAGTATGACGCAATGCGGCGCCTACGCATGACAAGTGTTTTAAAAACCATGTTACTGGCGGTTGACGTAAGTATAGTATGCAGTCTGTCTGTAGGGCAATAGGAAGTAATATTATCTTTGGTGTACGGTAAGGTAATTCATATAAATCTAACCCTAATTAAACAATTTTAAAAAGCATTGTAACGCGGTGATAGGTAAATAATGCGCTTAAAATAAATCAGTGACGCTACAAACTTTTTAGGTCTGGGCCTCGAATTTCACAAGTAGGTGCTTAGCCTTCTGTGCCTGACGCATGCCGTCGACTTTATGGGTCTAAGCCAAGCCGGTTTCCTCACGATGTTTTGCTTTACCGTTCGAGCTAATGCTAAATGCGTACATAGAAAGTTCATTGGTGCACAGCCGGGGATCGAACCTACGGCCTCAGGGATGAGAGTCGCACGCTGAAGCACACTAGGTCAACACTGCTCTAATAAGCCAAATATATATATACATATATTTAATATTATTATTTGCGATGTACACACGATTGAGTTCCCTTGATAGTTTACCGGATACAAAGTAATTGATTCTTAGAATAATTCCAAGGAGTGATTAACTAATTACTGTTTAATCATCGTCTAATTGGCATTTTGTTTGAGACGTTATTAGAGATACAAAGCAATGTTAAGACAAAACTTTATTTCAAGGGAAACACTTTAATTATTCTATTGCAGTATGAAAACATTGCCAGTGAGTACGTTAAGGGGCACCTAGATGAAGAATGTTTGTAAACATTTACCGGTTAGGATTTAAAAAGTCAAATGGTTGTATTTATTACACTGTTAATTAAATGTTTGTAACACAAAGAATGTAATTGTTTGTCCTTCGAGTGTTTTAAATGTGTACCTTTGCAGGATCCGGCTGCGGTGGCGATGGCGACTACCAGCTGGTGCAGCATGAGGTGCTCTACTCCTCGTCCAATAGGTATGAGTGTATTCCATAGAAGTAGATGCGTAGCTAAACTTATGTCCTTTTAAAAGAGATTCCAGCTAAATGCAACTTTTATAGAAGTCTCACTAATTGGCATTAACTCTTTAACTAGGCATTTATTTATAAAATTTATTGGCTCGTTAAACGTTATTTAGTACCGTGTTTGAGTGGGTTATTTTAATTCAACAATTACGCAGTTGAATTTAAATAAACGAATATTGAGTAATATCCGAGTATATTTGTACAAAACTCTGTATTTTTTACCTTCGTAACTGTCCTGTTCTATTAGCGATAGAATTTGTTTTCTATTAGGTCCCAGAAGTCCGATCTACTTGTCTTCTATCTGCCCCATTCACTGCTGGGGACATCATGGGTTCATATATATATAAAAGCTTATACTTTTTAATCAGTCCCTATCACAATCTCAGGTTACTGCAAGTTAATATAGCCTTGGAAATATCAACAGCGGTTCTTCTTCACGTGACAGTTTTTGAATATAACCCACTTAAAATATACTTGTCTTTCAGGTACGAGGTGCTGGAGTTCCTCGGCCGCGGTACATTTGGGCAAGTGGTGAAGTGCTGGAAGAAGGGCACTAACGAGATAGTCGCCATCAAGATCCTGAAGAACCATCCCAGCTATGCCAGACAAGGACAGATTGAGGTGAGTCCATTCATAATTGATACGTAGATCTTAGGTATTTTTTTAAAAATACAACTCGTTTTTTGTATAAAGTTGTAACTGTCACATGAGAAGTTTAATAATTTATAATAATATGAAGCCGGTAACAGATATTTCTGGAGCCTTTAGGGAGGCTTGTGTGAACAAAACAGTGCTATATAAATTAATAAAAATACATAGTTAAAATTGTAGTTTATTTCAAAACAACTTTGCTTATTTAGGACTTTATTTGTGGGGTAAAGCTATTATTACAATTAACGAACCTTGGGAACTCTTGAAATATATTGAACTATTGATTGATTGAAAGAAATTGTACTTTATAATAGGATATGTTTGTTAACGATGTTTAAAAAAATGGGTAAATAAAACATTACCAAATTGTAGGTCAATTTTCCAAATGACTACCGGAACAAGGATTATGGCGTTAAAAAATGAGCCTTTATAAAAGATATTCAATTTGTTGAGCAAGCGACGTGTAATGAACAATATTAAACAGCCTATAAGAGAAAATATTTAGTAATTTCACGGTACGTTAACCACAAACGAAAATTATTTAGCGAAATAAACAATTTTTCGTGTCGACGCTTGCATATCAGAATAGTTAGGGTACTAGAAAATTATTTTGCCATGGCCAACCGGTTCAGATTCAAAATGAATAATTGTGTAACATAATTCATTTGTAAATCAGTCTGCTAATAAAATATTAAATTTATTGATGTCATACGTTTTCATTAGTCTTAAGTGCTAAACAGTGAGCGAAAAAATAGATTACAAGAACAGAGTGTCTTCCCCTTAATAGAGACTGTAATTAGTGTTATTGGACAGTTGCTTATGTTAAATAGTCTAAATTAAATTACTTAAAAGTCTAAGAAAGGTTAGGTGAGTGTTACTCAACCTTTTTCTAAATAGTCAATTTCAAAACAAATAATAATAATAATAAAATTTCGAAATCTACAATCCCCTTAACAATCAAATTGGCATCATCAATGTGGAGCTTGGTTCTACGTTGGAAACAGTGATGACAATTATACATGTGTCGCAGTTTAGACACGTGTATTAAAAAATACTTTTCATATAATCGTATTGCTAACTAACACGAAGGCTGATTACTTGTCTAAAAGATAATCGAAACAGATGTAGAAATGTCTGCCTCCGTGTGATAGGTGATAAATCACACAAGATTAAAAGCTAAAAGTTAATGTAGTGTTTCCAAGATTTTCCATTTATCGCACTGGGCGCTGGCCAAGACAAATCCAAGATGTCGCAATGAATAAAAAATAGTTTAGAAAGGCGACGATCTCTCAACGTCTGTTTATTCAATATCAGTATTTCTTTTATCTAGTGAAAAGCTATCGTTTTGGCTGTGTTTATTGTTTTTTTAATTTAGAATTTTAGATTAGAATAAGATTAGTACGTAAATAATATATGTTCTACCATTATTACTACTACTATGAGTATATGATTGTAGATGTACTCGACCAGCCAGAATTTTTTTAATTGACAAAACAGGAAAGATTTACCGAAAAAAATTGAACTAAGTTATATACCTTTTAACCAAACTTAAGATCGATTCAAAGATATCTAAGTTTTAATGTAAATAATGAAGCCTATTTGTTATTATTGTGTAATATACGTATAATATTGCCGCCACGGCATCAGGCTTTATTACGCGTTTTTGTTAAATAAAAAATAAATAGTTTGAGAAATAGGTCCGTAAAGCTTAAACAAAAGCAATATTGCCTTGTTATAGATGATGTTATTATTGCATTGATGTTTCATTCTTGGCAAAGTTCGTATCGCAATGTATCAATAGATTTCAGGTAGGTCAGGTTTTATAAGTGTCCCAAGGTCCAATGCCTAGATAATATGACTTAAAATAGTGCATCGTCCATATTATTTTATACCCCACCCTGAATATATTACTTTGTTTCACAAACTCATGTGACCTGCATTTTTTGCCAGCTTCGTATATAATAAAACCAACAAGCCTTTTCCGTACTATTTGGACACCTCAAACGTTCAAAAAATATTTTTTTATTCCACTTGAAATATGTCGCTCCAATTTATAAATTACTAACAACGTAAATATCTCTAAAATTTGGGGCAGGCTAGTGTGCGTACTATATCTAGCGGTTCTGGCAACGATCCAGTTATCAAATGTTTGTGTTTACCGACTAGAGTGCTACAGCGCGAACGATAATTGGCAAAATAAAGAGATAAAGAGGGTAGTTACGGGCGAAAGTTGCGTAAAAATTCTCTGCGCAGTTGGAAAGTGGATTCGAAGGTATTGCAATTATGCTTGTTTTGCATCGGTATCGGATCAGAATCCGGAGTATCCATTTAATAACTTCGTGCTGCTATAGAAGAACTGGGGTGTTATTGACTGCTCTATTCTGACTAGGATATAGTTGAAAGGCTATATCGTCTAAGCAAAACTAAAAGCTAATATTAAGTTGATAATTAAAAAAATATATATACGGAGATAGGTATGCTTGTCCTAGGCCCAATACTTCCAACAAATGCATTACTATATATTTTTCTTTCTAAGTGCGCATTTCACGCTCGTTCGTACGGTGAAGGAAAACATGTTGAGGAAACCGCCATGCCTTAGACTTTATCAGACATAGAAGGCGATCATCTACTTGCCTTTCACTATCACTAAATAAATACAGAAATCTGAGGCCACTACAACTTATTTGTATGCAATTAATAAAGTGGTTTTTTTTTATTCCTACGATTGTTTATCTATGCACCAGCCTTGTATATCGGTTATATCACCCTGGTACCTTAAACGTATTCTGTACTCTTGGTTGACATAAATAATAATAATAATATAACATTTGCAACAAACGATAAGATTACAGTTAAGAAGATGTGGAGACTGGTATCCAAACCAGGTAAGAACCTGAGATATAAACAGGCTTCTTGTACAAAGCAAAGTCATACTGAGTGGTAACAAAAACATACTTATATGGGTAGGCAAACAAATTTAAGGTTTTAAATAAGGACAAAACAAAACAGTCAATTAGTTAGTTAGTAGAAATAAAGTTGTTTGGGTGTATGTGTGTGTGTATAAAAGAGACAGCCTTTAGACATTGGTTGACAAAGCTCGTTAATCAAGACCAATGTTTTCTGCAAATCATGTTACGAATAAATAAGCACTATCCCTGTTCCAAATTTTTCTTGGCATAATTCTTTGTTAAAGTATGAAACTGTTTCAGAAGTTTGGACTTTGAATCATAATATTCTTGTTTTCGTTGAAATTTGAAGTTTTCAAAAAACAAAAACTTTCTGGACTCCTTTCTTTGTTGTGTCTCGGGAAATGAAAAATTAATAACTTTTATTTGTATAACCCAATTTTTTATTTATTTTGATGAAAATCAAAGAAAACCCACGATGTAGATCCTCGTATACTTTTGTTTTAAAGAAACAGAATTTGATAGTTCCGAAATGTTTACTGAAATTAAAATAAAATAGGTTTTACTGTCAGTTCACAAATCGAGGAAGCCGAATTGACGATTATTTATTGCTACTCTCTGCCACTCATTTCAGTCGACGAGTTTCTTGTTTAATTAAGATGCTCAAACATTTTACCATATCAATGCGAAATATTGAAACAAATAATTTTAATAAAATAAACTCTCTATTCCTAGGCATGATGAGCACGCTCTTTCATTACCGTGGGAACAACACCCAACCAAGTATATTTCATGTGTGTTTTTTATCAAAATTCCAGGTTTCAATCCTCTCCCGGCTATCCCAAGAATCGGCGGACGAGTTCAACTTCGTCCGCGCATACGAGTGCTTCCAGCACCGATCTCACACCTGCCTGGTGTTTGAGATGCTGGAGCAAAACCTTTACGACTTCCTCAAACAGAACAAGTTCTCGCCTCTACCCTTGAAGTACATAAGACCGATATTGCAGCAAGTGCTCACTGCCCTGCTCAAACTCAAGGTATATATAACATGAATATTGATATGATAAGTCCCGGTTGAATGTTAAAACGAGCACGAGGGCCTCTTTGATGCGGGGTCGTATTGGTTTACTACCTGAAGTGGTTTTAGTGGGTGGGTATGAGCTATTCACACAGCTTCCACAATAGATCGTTTCTGTCGCGTTTTTGCCTCGCATCACCTCTATGTGGAACCAGCTGCCCACTGGTAAGCCAATTCGACTTAGGGTCCGTCCCGTCCTTAAAAGGTCGGCAACGCACTTGCGAGCCCTCTGGCATTGAGTGTCCATGGGCGATATCACTTAACATCAGGTGAGCCTCCTGCCGGTTTGCCTACTGTTCTATAAAAAAAACCTGGAGTGAGTCGAGTCTCATATACCCCTGTATGCATGCTTAAACGCATTTCCATCTTGGTATTTAAAAGAAAGTTTATTTGTTTGTCTTTTCTTTATAGGTGTATAATATCAAATTTGATCAATTTTTGTATGTACTTTTGTGTGTATTAGTTTCAAATAGATTTTTTTTCATCGTACTTTTATCGACAATGCTGAAAGTTTTGTAATATCATTATGGCCGTAAGTAATTACGTTAATTTCCATATTTTACAGCAACTGGGTCTAATCCACGCGGATCTTAAGCCGGAGAACATAATGCTGGTGGAACCGGCTCGTCAGCCGTATCGCGTGAAAGTGATTGACTTTGGCAGCGCTTCACACGTCAGCAAAGCCGTCTGCAACACATACCTGCAGAGTCGATACTATAGGTATGATTTTAAACAAAGCATAATAATAAATTTGTTCAGTTATTCTAAAGGACCCTTAGTATGAAACCAACAATGTGTGTGGACATATTTTTGCAAAGCACAATTTTTTCTGCTTTTTTTATTATAGAGTCTAGATATTATTAAAGATTTAAATTCGTACTTTACATCTATAATATATATTTATCTAATTATTTCCTTGTTCTGAAAATTATTTGTTTGTGAATAGAAGATTTGTAGCCAGATAACAAAAAAGAATCAGTATGACAGAAATAAAAGGATTTTTTGCGGATGATATATATAAAATTCTCGTGTCATAATGTTTGTTCCCGTACACCTCCGAAACGGCTGGATTCTCTTGAAATATTTTATGCATATTCAGTTAGTCCGAGAATCGGCTACTATCTATATTTCAAACCACTAACTGATAAGGGTAGTTCATCCCAATAAAATATTTTTTTATTTTTTAGACAATTTTTGTTTTTATTTATTATGTTATAAAAATACATACAACCCTTAACTTTCACCCTTCTACGATCAACCCCTATTTTGTATTATAGTAGATAGATTATTGTTATTGAACTATTTTTTTTTAAATTTGTTATGGAAATTATTTCCATACATGGCAAAACGAAGTTTGCCGGGTCAGCTAGTATATTATAATATTTAATGTTTCAGGGCACCAGAAATAATTCTCGGTCTGGCGTTTTGTGAAGCGATCGACATGTGGTCCCTGGGTTGTGTGGTCGCTGAGCTGTTCCTCGGCTGGCCACTTTACCCAGGCTCTTCCGAGTACGACCAAATACGGTACATCTCACAGACGCAGGGCCTGCCCACTGAGCATATGCTCAATAGGTGAGTGATAAAATCAAGATGTTAATTTTGATATACTCGATTGAAAATAATTTTTATTCTGATCAATATTATCAAGTTAAATATCGGTGATGTTTTATATGTATAAACTCAAACTAATAATTGTAAAATGGGCAAGTTTACTTTGTATATATAATTCTACTATACATGTGTACTGAAATCTTAGACGGCCGGACCGCTTTGAATGAATTTTTTGTATGGGTTTGGGTGGCTCCCTGGATGGTTTCGATACACAAATCAGCCCGGCAGGTGGCGCTGCAGTCGGTATCTAAGTTATCTATACAGCAGGTATATATCTATATAAACCTTCTGTGCATGTGTTCGAAATTAAACTGCTAAATGGCTTGACAGATTTTGGTAAAAAATTGTATATTCTAGTGGAATCGAGAATGATTATTATTATGGTGAATAAAAATTAACTTATGATAATGTGTTATTTATGGAACATCATAAAATTAAAATTGTCGATAAAAATTACAGGACCAGCTTTATTCCTAATTTTAACCAAAGAAAATAACATAACAAGCACTAAAAAGTAAAAAAAGTGACTTTGGGAGTGTTTAAGTATCACGTAACGAATGGGGGGGGGGGTCCTCTTGTAAAACGTTACGCGGGGCGCGGATTGAATTACGCGTCATTGATAATATTATTTTAGATTTTCCAGTACTTTACACCACATAATGGTAAGTTTTAGGTACAAAGAGTCACTGCGGGTGGTCACGAAAAGTTTTACTATTGGATACCGTCACGTAATACTCCCTTAATCCAGAACTCAGTTAAGATACAATTAATCACTGTGTGTGTTTTTACAGTGCATCAAAAACGGCAAAGTTCTTCTACCGCGACGTGGACAGCACATACCCGTTCTGGCGGCTCAAGACTCCCGAAGAGCATGAGCTTGAGACTGGTATCAAGAGCAAGGAGGCCCGGAAGTACATCTTCAACTGTCTGGATGATATTGGACAGGTAAGAATAAGCTTTTCTCATATAAAACAGTTTTTTGCGTAAGCTATGCTTTCTTAAAAGCAGCTGTTGTGAGTTTACTGGGTTTTTCTATAGTTTTTTTTTAAATATGTGTGTGTACTACTGTACACACGTAAGAAGTAAAACTTCTTCAAGACCTTATTTTTCAAAAAATGATCTATTGTATGCGACTATACAGACATTGGTTAAATTAGATAAAGTTTAGCAAAAGGCTTTTATTGTCATAGACATCAATACTAATAATACAATTATTTCATTTTACCTTATTACTACTAAGACTATTACAGAATTTCAATAATTGTAACAGAATTATTACTATCATTGTTATCGTTATTATGTATTTTTATTATTATTGACTTCGAATCTCTTCGAATCAACCATGGAAGGGATAAGAAAAAGATGGCGCGTAACGAAAAAACGTGACGCATAACCGAGACGGTACATAAATGAGACGGTAACTTTTTTCCAACGCGGATAACGAATTTTCAAAAACCTGGAACATTTAGCATTGCATTGAGCATATTCGTAATAAAATCACCGAATCTATGGATTCTGAGATAGTACTAAATAAACTTAAATATATAATGTTAATTACGCACTTTAGAAAGAAAATCCATTGGTGCACAGTCGGAGATCGAACCTAACGAGACGAGAGTCGCACACTCAAGCCACTAGGCCAACACTTCTCTTAATTATTAAAACTTTTTAATTTCTTCAGGTCAATGTTCCAACGGATCTTGAAGGTGGCCAATTGTTAGCGGAGAAGGCCGACAGAAGGGAATTCATTGATTTACTTAAGAGGATGCTTACAATGGATCAGGTGAGGTGTACCAAATATTCAATTTCATTGATTTTGAGATAAATGCGCGTTCTACGGTGAAAAAATGACTCGTTTCTTGGACATAATAAAAAAATAAGAGCAGAATAATTGTTACAAAACATTTTTTAACTGTAATAGTTAGTGAAATTTACATATAATGAGCATAATATGAGCATCGTTTATTTGCAAAGAATGTGGTACATTCTGATTGATTACATACAAAAACAGCACAATCAGTTATTTAAAAATATGTATGCAAATGTCAAATCCGGACTGACATTTGACGTCAGTTCCGTAAAACCACAATAAGTAAACTGAACAACTGTGGCACATGCAATCTTTAAGAATATAATAAACATTAATAGCCACATACTTTTTTTGGCCTGCTGCTGAAATTGATGCTACCGTCGCCATTTTGACATGTCAGACTGACATTGTCAAATACAACAATCTATCAACATCTAATCAAATTCTAACTAATATGTATTTATTTTTATTCCTTGCATTATTTATTAAAATGGTAAAGTTTCTGATTGCTAGGTATAGTAAAAAGTCATATATTAATAGTACAGGTAACAAAACCTATCATATCAGTCGTTCCTAAGTTTGTGTCACGTTTATAAAAGCTTTGAACTGTATTTTCTAGATACTAATACGTTGTTTTATTAAGACATTTCAATAAATTATTGACTTAGACTTCAAATTATTCCCCTTAAAATAAATTTTTATTTACTGGCAATACTAAAATCCATGACAGCGACGCTCTACAGTCCAAGAAAAGGATGTGGCACTGCAACACTGTCGACTAATAAATTGTATGTTTCTGCAGGAACGCCGAATAACACCAGGAGAAGCGTTGAATCACGCGTTCGTGACGCTCGCTCATCTTGTGGACTACGCTCACTGCAACAACGTCAAGGCCTCCGTTCAAATGATGGAGGTATGTTTAGTATACTTAGGCCATTTAAATACAGATTTTTCTGATGTGTTTTGTGATCTACAATCGAATCTCGATATGTGGAAACTCAAGGGACCCGAGGTAAATCAATTTACAAAGAACATAAAATAATAAGGGGGGGTGGGGATCCAAGTAAATAAGAGTTTGATCAAAATTCGTGATTTATTATTATGTAAAAAAACGAAAACTTTTTAAGTAAGCGACTTTAGTGTATCATTGTCAAAAGAATTAAAAAAGTATTTGATAACTCTGTACATGTATGTAAATAAACTTTATTTTATGTGTGGGTTTAACGTATATAATAATATATTAAAAAAACGTAACGATTATATACCTTTATATAACTCTCTATCGACGTACAAGAAATCACTGATAATCGATAATTAATTCAGGTTTGCCGTCGTTCGGGGAGCGGCGTCGGTGGCGTGGGCGGTGTGGGCGGCGTGGGCGTGGGTGGCGAGTATGTGGGCGGTGTTGTGGCCCCAGCACCATCCACGGCCCACCATCTCGCGCTCACCATCAACCAGCAGCGACTGCGGGCTGCGCCTTACGACAACCTCGTAAGTTTAATTATTTATATAATAGGCTACAATTACACTGAGATTGTCCAAGTAAATCATTTTCACACTTCGTTATAACTTTTGCAGTACCAGCTTTATGGAGCAGGACGTGTGGCCGTGGGTGGAAGGCAGTACACCAGAGCTGAGCCTTTCCCGCATCAGTTCGTCTCCTCTATACTCTGCCAGCCCGCCTATCAGGTAACGTACACTTTCCACATTAAATATTATAAAATCTCGTAGTAATACTGTTTAAAATAAACTTGCTTTGAAAATCTGATGTTGCTGGAAATTTTCGTACTATGTCCGTATATATATGATGACCACATTTAGTCAGCTCTGTACTTTGGAAGTCAATTAACGGTAATGACTATATAGTCAAAACAAATCGTGACTTTCACCAGTATAATACTCGAAACAACCAGGCTCCAGAAGATAAACCACTCCTTATATGGAAATAGTTAAAAAAAGCGAAATTAGAGAATTATCACTGAATAAATTTAAAACTCTCGTTAAACGTAAATTAATCAATAAAGGTTTTTATAAATTTGACGGTTATTTTAATAACCGATATTTTTACTGTTTCCATGTAAGTCACGATTTGTATTGACTTTCTATTCTTGGGATTGATTTGCTTTAGTTCAAACAATTTGTATGACTGAAAACTTGGCGAATAAAAGAGTGGCGGAGAGTTTCTTGCCAGTTGTTTTTGCCCGCTCTACGCCCTTGCCTTTCTTATAGTAAATGTAAATTTAGAATCTTTCATCTTTTCTGTTGACGTTCATCAGTGTACTTGGTTACCTATATGAGTAAAGTTATTTTGAGTTCGAGATTAGTGCTCTGTAAATATTTATTTAGTTAATTTTTTTTAAAATTGTTGACTTGTTTTCAGGTACAGCAGCTGGCTGCAGCGGCTGCTGCAGCAGCTGCCGCCCATCACCAACACGGCGTGGCTGGTGTGGGCGGCGTGGGCGGTGTGGGCGGCGTGGGCGACGTCGAGTGGCGTGCGCCCCTCATAGTAGAGCCTGCGCCTTTGCCTGAACCGGACGTCTGGGACCTTCATCACCATCACCATCACCCTCACAAGAGGTACTTACACAAACTACGCATTTATCTTCAGACATTAATTAAAAATATATCATATTAAGTTTATTTTAACCGTTGGATTTTAAATATGTTACAATTTCAATATTTTCGAAATAATCGATATCAAATCAAAATAATCAGTTAATCTAGTGAGAGATTGTTGAAAGTGTCGAAATCTGAATGAAGCTGGTCTATATTGTACATGGCTCAAAAAATGATGTCTCATAATGACGCAAAGAAGTAGAAGATGCTCTGTGTAAATGGTAATGAGAGTGGTTGTCTCCAGATCAACAAAGCAGCAGTCGAGCGTGGCGCATTACCAGCCCCACCATCAGCCGCATCACTACAGGTGTGGCACCTGATATTAACCATGCTTTACTATTTTTGTTGCGAATTATGCCTTTATCACGCCAGCACACCTTTTCATCACTATATATTATTTAATTCATTAAAATGTCGTCATAACTTCTTCTTTCTGTTTTTTATAATAAATTTGTTTCTATAATATAATATTGTTGGCCTAGTGGCTCTCATCCCTGAGGTCGTAGGTCCAATCTCGGGCTGTTCACCTTTAGACTTTCTTTCTCTGTTAGCATTTAAAATTCACTCGAACTGTAAAGGAAAACATCGTGAGTAAAACCGGCTTGTGTCAGGCACAGATGGCTGGCTTCTGGAAACCGACTTGCCTATAAGATTGACAAATGATCATAAAACAGAAACAGAAATATGACCTCAAAAGGTTGTAGCGTCACTGATTTTTTTTTACCACTGTTTGACATGTTCTACTTTACAAATATTGAGTATCTCTTGGCTGCACTTACTCTGAGTATATACTACTAAAAATCTTCTCATTAAAAACCAATTCCATCTTTGTGTCATCATTCTACATTCATTTATCAATTTTAAAAAGCTGCTTATTTTCAAAATTCGTTGTTTGATATTTATTTCTTTCAAATGCTTTTTCTATGTTATTTGTTAATTTCTAATGTGTTAGTTAATATCTATAAATATAATATTGGTAGTTTAGCAAAGTATTCCAATTCAACGTAATGGTGCGCATTAGATCAAACAATAGTAACCGCGATTAAAATGCTGATTTTCATAAGACATGTAGTAACATAGCAACAATTATCTTCTCTTGTATTACATAAGACTAAAAAAATAAACCTAGGTCATTTAAATCCAAATATTAGGGAGCGCTCAAGTATTACGTCACGCAACTTTTGAAGACTCTTGCCCCCCTACCCCTGAAACGCGACGTAAAGTTTTCTGTATCCAATAATAAAGCGTTTCGTGACCAACCCTAGTGACTCTTTATACCTAAAACTTACCATTATGTGGTATAAAATACTGGAATGTGGAAAATAATATTAAAAATAACGCGTAATTCAATCCCCGCCCCGCATCGGAACGTTTTACAAGAGGACCCGGCCCCCCAAAATTCGTTACGTAATACTTGAACGCTCCCTAAGAAACTTAAATGATAGGTAGAAAACATTATTAGGAAATTGTTAACGAAACAGAAATATAAATTCCAAATAATTTTAATACATTTTCAAATAGCCCGTAACAATCAAACAGCTTAAATATTGCTAAATTGAGTAAGAGAATTAATATGCTAAATATATTGCAGCATGGCCAGCAGTGGTGGTAAGAAAGAGCCGACTCAACTGTCGCCGGTGAAGAAGCGAGTCAAGGAAGGCACGCCGCCATCACGGAGGCAACAACACGATAACACGTTAGTCCCTAGATCTATTTTTATTATTAATTGATATGGTTAATTTGAAACGGACATTGTTTTGATTTAATACAGGACTAAACGGAATACACATTTAAAAGAAAACATAGAAAATAGCTTGACTAAAATTATTTTTACTATAAATGACAAATATTGGATATGTTTAATTATTGGATGCCGGATTTTATATTATATTTTCAGCTTCTAGTCAAATTAACTGTACGAACGTTTCCTAAATCGTCGTAGTTATCCAGAGACGTAGGCACTCCCTTCAAGATTTACATTACATTCATTAAGAATTTGTTTCATAGCAAATAGCATTCAATTATGTCGCATATATTCTATCGTTGTTCGCGAGAGGTATATACTAGCGGACAACACAACATAGAAATAGCTTTAATCCAGTTAAAAAAATGTTTTCTTTCAATGTGTAAAAGCTATGTTAACGAAAGACAATACTATATATAGATTTAAAGCATCCCAGGAACCGTGCAGTAACATTCTGATTTAATTCTGATGAATTTTAGCTGTGTACAAAAATACCTGTTAAATTATAAATCTTCGGCTGTTTGTAATCCGTTATTAATATGAAAAATTTGTGTTTGCATACTTTAATATCAATCTGTACTTACAGTATCCGCCCTGGGGCGTGGGAGCCGAACACTAGCGTAGCAACTGGTGGTGGTGCGCACACCATCACCATACGAGACACGCCGTCACCGGCCGTGTCCGTTATCACCATCTCGGACTCCGATGACGACGAGCCAAGGCACGACGCACAGCGACCGCACGATAACAGAGGTGCACTTCATTTCTTTATATTTTCAGCAAACGCCAAATAATCGTGTTTTAATAACTAAATTTAATTTCAGCTTTTGTGACACTGAAATATTATAACGAAAGTTTATCCATAACAGGTAGCGGCGAGTGCGCTGCCGTGGTACAAGCATCGAGTGGGGTGAACGTGCCCACGAGTGGGACGTCCGTCCCCAACGGGGCCGTTCCCACGGGGGGCGTTATCTGTAGCGCAAGGGATGAGCGCCATGTCAAGCACGAGCCACAGCACCATCACCAGCCGTGCCACCACCACCACCATCACCAACAGCAGCCAATACAGGTATGTTCTTAAATTTTACTTATATATTATCATTTAAGCTTCAATATAAGCAAGAATTAAAATAAAATAACTAAAATCTATTTTGCTATATTTAATTTTGATGTAAACTTAGAAGTAATTTAAAGTATTTGGTCTATTTCATTTCCAGCAACAGCAACAACAACAACAGCAGCAGCAGCAGCATCAACCACAGCAGCAGCAACAACAACAGCAGCAGCGACAGGCAACAGCAGCGCAAGCGACGCCACAAAGTCAGAAAAAAAGACTACTTGCGCTTGCGCAGCAAGAAGCGCAGGCCAAGCATGAACCGCATCACGAACAACACTATAATGTAAGTAATTTTTAATTATTTTGTTGAGTTATCATAACTTTTTAAATTTTCACCGTAATTCGTTTAGCCTTTACTGTCATAATAAAATAAAACATGTAATGTACGTGTTCATAGTACGATTTTCATCGTTTATACAATTACTACAGCGATATACATTTTATAGCACGATGTGTTTCATCTTTGTTCCAAATACATAGCTGCCCAGCTGTCCGTGGGCAGCTCTCAGGTTTACAATACAAAAACTACATTATTACTCTTCTCTCTTATGAGTCTCTACTATGCAATGATTTGTGTGTATTTCACAAGAGAGTTTATATGGTAAATGTAATGTCTCAATATTTTATAGACGGGTGGCAACGTGCGTCAAGCGAACGAATACCAATGCAACCAGTACGTGCCTAATCAGCACAATAAGAGGGATAGTGTAAGTTTTATTTTAGATTTGATTAAAGCGTTTGACCTTGTATAATACACTGGAGATAAATTATTAGGAAGACCGACTGTATACTGTATGACACCCAGTCTTAGTCACGGGTCTGTTGAAAAATGATAGTAAACGTTGACTATTGCTAAACAAAGATGGCGTTTATTGAATATTTTTTTCGTTTTTTTTAAATTTATGAATTAAATACTGTTTATTTTTTACATATAGTATTGTTACGAGCTAGGGGATCGGATAGAAAATGCCGTAGATTTATTCAAGGGTTTATTTCTTGATAAATCAATGAGGAATTTATGGGCACTAATTAATTGCAGAGATGCACTAATTGCACGCAAAAACACAGTCACTAATTACTTCACTTATGCACACTTCACACAATACTTTATCACTTATATTCACTTTATTCGCACTTTATCGCTTCGGTGTTTCTCTCGTGTAATCGCATTCAAAACTAAGTGACTAGTCGCGTTTCGGCTCGCTTATATATCCCTGGGAATTATTCTAAACAATATTCGAGAACTTTCTAGGCGGGCTTGCTACTGAGTAGCGATTGCACAATTCTAGAACGTCCGCACTCTTTGTCTCTTTCGCACGTTGCTTCCTCCTTGTCGTACGGCGTTCTAGGGTGCTCGTCTAGTTTCGAGAAAGTTCTGATCTTCTCTCTCTCTCTCTCGTATCATTTCGTCCTTGTCTCACACCTAGAAAGTTCGGTCTAGAATATTCCTTCATCAAAGGGGTATAACTAGGCCTGAAAACGGGTCTCCTGAAAACTGCACCACTCGACTACACATGTTCTGAAACCGACTGAAAAAAGGTTTCAGCTTCCTGAAAACTAGGGTAACATTATGAAAATTACAATTTTCTAATATGTGATTGACCCTCTCCTGAAACGGTCAGAAATCATATTACAGCCTGCTGAAAAGTTCTCTAACTAGTGGAAAAATCTAGAAACATGCAGTCGACCCGTCTTCGTAACAGTATAATATATGTATATTCGGTTATAGTTTTTCATTATTAAAGAAAATGTTTTTCAATAAAAGCCTTAGGTCAACTGTATTGGTAATACAGGACATAATTTTAACTATTATAAGTATATTACAGAACGGTGGTTGTCGCGATTACATACCCGCTAGTGGAGTGGTTCCAGTCAACGCTGTGAATGCTGTTAACGCAGTGAGTGCGGTTAACGCGGTGAGCGCGGTTAATGCCGTCAACGCTGTTAACGCTGTCAGCGGCGTTAACAGCATGGCCGGGAATATGAACGTCAACGCGCACAAACACGCCTGGCACCACCATCCGCACACGCATTATAAGTAAGTAGCTTTGTATTTTTTTGGAATTGACGATTAGTGTGATAGTGGAAATATGCATTAGTTTTCGTTAAAGTATATAACTTTAAAGTTATATGTTTTAACGAAACTTTTAAAGTATATAAAGTATAAAACTAATTAAATAATTTTATTATAAAAGATTTTATGACGTGAAGTTTCCTGTCTTAGACATAATGTTTCAATTTGGTAATGAGTTTTTTATGGCATTATAAAACGTGGATTAAATATATCTGTTACCATGGTTTCCGTTATGGAAAAATAACCATGGTACCCAGCTTGGTCCAGGCTGTGCACCAATGACGTTCTTTCTATGTGCGCATTTAACATTAGCTCGAACGGAACGGAACGAAAACATCGTGAGGAAACCGGCTCGCCTTAGAAAAAGTCGACGGAGTGCGTAAGGCACAGAAGGCTGATCACCTACTTGCCTATTAGATTAACAAATGATCTTGATTGTAATCAACTCTTATGGACACTTTGTCTTCTGTGTAGCACTTTCATCTGTAAAATGTCTTCTCAATGAGCTTAGGAACATTAATATATTTTATTGCTTCCAGGAGCGGCAGTGGAGGAGTATTGTCTCCGCCAGGGGTCGTGTCTCCCGGCTATTTGGCCCCGCCCCTCTATGTGCCCACTTATCACTACCACACGTAAGTTGTTTTTCTTCGGTATGACATTCGCTTAGTGGAGCATTTTTATTGGATTTTAATTTAACATATATCTTGATTGACATCTATCAAACTATACATAAATAAGAGATAGACAGATCTGGAAACATTTTTTTAAAGATTATTACATTACCATGGATACAAGTGTCTTATTCGGAATAATTTTGGACAAATTTGACACAAATATATACATGTGTCAGGCACAGACGTCTTGATAAAAATAATTCTAACTTCTATCTATTATTATATATATATATTCTATCACCTCGACGTCCGTCGTTCCACAACTGAGCGTTTTCTAAGGCAGTTTTTGCCGCGCACCACCACTATGTGGAACCAGCTGCCCAGTGAAGTATTTCCGAACCAATTCGACTTAGGGTCCTTCAAGAAAAGAGCGTATCAATTCTTGAAAGGCCGGCAACGCACTTGCGAGCCTTCTGGCAATGTGAGTGTCCATGGGCGGCGGTATCGCTTAACATCAGATGAGTCTCTTGCCCGTTTGCCTGCTATTACATAAAAATAAATAAAAAAACTTAAATTCGTAAACAAATATAATGGTTGTATGATATGTATAATTGCAGTGGCGGTGTGAGCGGAGTTAGCGGTGTACCAGGGCCACCTCCGGCACACCACGCAAGTGGGGCTCGAATTCCGGGATACCTGCAGCCCTATTCGCCCACCTATCTCGTCCATCAACATCCGCACCAGCACCTCTGGTATACCGATTGAGTTGCCCACGATTGGCAATGATCACGATCATATATGACCGCGAACGGGAATGACCGCGAACGGGAATGACCGTGATCGGGTGTGACCGCGAACGGGAATGACCGTGATCGGATGTGACCGCGAACGGGAATGATCGTGAGAGTCGGCGGTTAGGACGCGAGTGTATTACGCGTCCTATAATGTTATATAAACGTGAATATAAGTGTTTTGTATAGATTATAGTGAATGTGATCGTTAATTAATCAATTGGTCGTCGGCCGCGATCACGAATGTTTTGTTTTGGTGATTTATTTACTTGATTTAATGGTGAGAATGATCAATGCAATACGAAGTACGATTGTACGTAGACGATTTTAGTGAAAATATGTTTTTACTATGTTTGATGGATTAGGTTTTTACGAGTAGATATAGTTGCGCACATTCGTGGCCTTTACCGTCGCTGTGGTTTGGATACGTCGTCGGTAAGCGCCCACGAGCGGTTCAAAGTGGAAAAATATCTATCACACTGCAATATTTTAAATCCAAAATCTTATGACTAGTGTGTACGCGTTTCCTATTGACGGCTGAGGCGCGATTTTTTTCCGATTTTGCGATTTGATCGCAATCGCTTTTTTGCGACCGCTGAATAGGTCAGTGATGGTCGAGAGTTTCCTTTTATTTAAGAGTAGGTTGCATTTACTAATGTTTTATCTAGGTGTTAGTACCGAGGTGTTATTAACATGATCTATTTACGATTTTTTTGTTTGAGATTTTTGATTTTCATATCAATTAGGGTAGTTTCATAATGCTGTGTTTAATTCTGTAGATATATGTAGGACGCGGTGATGGCATATGTATAGGTTTCTAAGAATTTTATCAATTAGACATAGATATGTATATTTAGGTAGTGAATTTGATTTTTTGTTTTGTTTAGACGGTGGTGTCGGTGTGGATTTTTTTTTATCAATATGGCAACACTGAATTTTATTTTCTATTTTGCAACACTGGATTCTTTGTCGATCAGGCAACCCTGTTGAAATAAATTTTGTCTATCTGGCTACAATGTTGAAATCAATTTTATTGCTATCTGGCAACACTGTCTGTTTGAGATCATGTTTATTATATATTCAAATTATTCTATAATTTCTCTTCAAATCAATGTCCACCGATATCACCAGTATGGCGCTTTTAATAATTTGCTAATTTCTAACGCGTCAAGCGACTGGGTGATGATTTGTTTACGACGGGCCCGTTTTATTTTATGTACCTTTAACTCGCTTCATCGCGTGACACTTATGTGTCAGCTGTCAAAGTGACGTTTCCAGAGGATGCTATTTAATGAAATTTTTTTTAATTGTCTGTTTTTAAAGACCCGTAGTTTTCTAATATAATATTATCAGTAACTAAGCCTCTATCTAACAAAAACGATACTAGTTTGCAAGTGGTTTTTTTATTAATACGGATTTTGATGAAAACATATATTTTTTAATATCCATTTTATAATACATGAATTTGATTTCAAATGACGCGCTAACTTAAGAAAGATGTTAGCGATTTCATCTTTTTTTTTAACTTAGAAAGTTAGTTGTTAAAAATAAACTTAAATAGTAATTGGTACCATTTGATAAGTCGTAAAAATGTTCATGACGTAACATTTTTCATTTGACAATTAGCACCGTGAATGCTTGACAGCTGTCACGTGACGTCACGCGTGGCGACCATTTTAGTTTAAGTATTTAGCCTGGCGACCGCCATTTTATCCTACGTTTGTCAATTTTATTTAATGTATATTCCATTGTGGATTTATTTTGCTGTCTGACAATAATTTTATATGAAGTATTGTAGGGCTGACACTTTTTCTAAATGTCCCTATTTTCATACACAAGCGAGTGTGGAACGGCTTTAGATTTAATTCAACCCTACAATGTTATCCATTTATCATAATAATCTATTATTTTTCCTAAACTTAGTTTTGCACGAATTATTATACGGTATTGGTAAGCAATATATTTTAGTCATTGATCTCCCATAATCCTTACGGGCATAAACGGTTAACTAAACACCGTTTTTGAGTGACGCCGTTAAACCTTGGTGGTCGTTCTTTGTGTACAAAGGCCAATTTATTTTGTCTGTCTGTCTCAATGGTCTAATGATATATTTTGATTACCTCATTCGAATTTGGTCTATGGCGTGTCACAAATTGATAGTTATATCATTTGACAGCCGTTTTTATCGATTAATAAGGTTGGAACAGTACGCACCGCAGTCGTGCCGCATGTTTAAAGCATGCGTGATTATATCAAAAATTGTAAAGTTCATATTGATGAATTGAAAAAAATCTGGAACGTTATTGAAAAGGCCTTCCAATCTTATTTATCTTAAGAAATTGCGACTCGTAGCCATTACGATTGGTATTTTAAATATAGAATCCGTATAATTTAGCGTTTGGTTTACTCGATAAGCAAAAGGAATGTTATTTTTAGTGAACTAAGTTTGTATATGGGGCACGCGATTATGTAAATGACCGACTTCTGTGATTTAGTGAATGAAAATGTACATTTTGTTTGGGTTGTTGCAATAAAATTCATTTTCGTATAAAATTTGTTCAGAACCGGCCCCGGTTTCACCGTTAATTAAATGTACAAATGCAATTTCGAGGAGCTCCGGTCAATCGATAAGTCCGTCTTATTAAACTTTAAAGTACTTGTCTATGTCAAATTATAGTCTATGACAGAGTGCAATAGTTAATAAGACTGATTCAGTTGAACGAGTGACCGGAGAATGAGTGAACATGTCCGCTGTCGCTCCAAGGTTATCTGTCGGTGAAACTATTAGTTTTAAGTTAACATTACGTACCGATGGTACTAAAAGCTAAATATATTGGGTATTTTGTTTCTAATGTTAGATTTTAAGTGCTTGTAGCACGATTATGAACCATTAACATTAATTTGTGGGTGATCAGGGGATAGCACTGATGTGGCTTAAGATTTTTTTTCTTCTTTAATAATCGCATAGTTATTATGAGTATTGTAAATAAACATCCAAATATCCCTTTTTATTTATTTTTATTTTTACCCTCTCCTTTTTTGGGCCCGTCGACCTACGACGTACTGACCTGTGGTTCGCGAAGTAGACCGGGCCACAGTCGGAACACCTATTATTTCGATAAATAGAAGATATGCTTGATTTGTGACCGAACGAGTCCCGCCGCGTGGCATCTATAGTCAATAGTAAGGCGATATCGCCAGAGCTGCTGTCTCGACAATAACCCAGTGTCAGACAATAATCATTATTATTTATTTGCAAAGTTTCGTAGTGATCAGTTCGCCCCTTATAAATCTATAGATATTAGGATAACGCCGTTTTATCTAGGCACACACTTTGTGTCAACAATTTATGAATGTCGTGTTGCACACCGTATTGAATTGTTGTTTTAAGTAACAAAAAGTTTACTACAGTAATCGCACGATCGTTATTCGTAAAATATAGAATATTACATTGCTAAGACTTAAATTTGTATAAAGCACTAAAGGTATATAATATGATTCGTCACTATTTAGTAACTTTGACTGAATGTTTACATGTGCTAAAGCTTGTAGGTTATAGAAAGTACACTTCACATAGAAGTGACACTTTATTTTAAATATCTTGACGCCTGCGGGATTCATGCGGCAGTTTTACTATTCTTAACATTAACACAAGTCTGATTTCACTTGATATAATTGTAACTAAAGACCGCCAAAGGTTTTATGTATCGGCTGATTGTGTTTTAGAATGGAAATGATTAATTCAGGACTGTCTAACACTGTTTTGTGGTTTTCGAGTAAAATGAATTGATAGATGTTGGGTAGCGTAAACTATAGAGTAATTTTAGTGTCTCAATGTGCTTAGTTTGCCGTTAAAAATGTTAACATTTTATAATATTCAATGTTTGATGTACCTAATAGGTATGTGTGATAATAATATAGGCTTTCTACTAGTTAAAGTACAATTAATTCTAATTCTTATAGGTCAATATTTATGAACATTATTTTTACACTGTCTTTTAAATAAAATGTGATTTGTCGTTAGTTGTATGTGTAGATTACTCGGCGGTCCACGGTCAACGCGGTTAGCTGTTAATTATGATGCTTTAACAATAAAATTACATTCAAATATAATAAAACCTGAAAGTTTTCTCCCAGTTACATCTTCTTATGTGTATGTAGAACACTAGTAAATTGTCTACAGACTTTTCTCACCAAAATATTTTGCCGTCCAATTTTCGTACCTTACTGCGCGTGCGATGATCAGCGGACTGCTTCTATTTACTACATCTAGGTATCTTTTTAACAAGTCTCGACACCAAACTAATTTTGAAATCTTAACTATGTCGTTTTAAGATATTTTATATTTATATAGAGCTTATAGGTGGACTAGAGCTATAGAGTTTCGGAAGACTGCTATCTGAATGTTGTTTGCAAATCCAAGGTTCAAATGGCAGTTGAAAATTATACCAGGGACTTAGAGCACTAGAGACGGCTTTTTGATTTAGATCAACAATTATATATAAACCATGTTAGTAGAGACAGCATAGTTTTAAATGTGATAGACGTTTATATTCTATAGAGACAACGACATCGAGAAATTTATGATACCAATATTTTTAAGAATTTTAACGTTAGATATTTGTCATTTTTTTTAAATCTTTGTACTTCTTATAAAATTATCTTTCATTACTTTGATAATTGTAAAATAATTGACCACTTAGTATTTCTCGTTGTCGTCTTGCACTAATTTGGTCTTAGATCGCCGTTTTAGATATATGACTGTTTCTTTCTAGTGATTTTAATGTCCAAAATAATTCGTATTTGCTGTTTTCTACGTATATCCATAAGTAAGTGTATCCGATTAGCGTCCAGTGAGATTTTGTATTTCGATGTCTAATTATTAGGTTCATACTATCAATGAATACCTGTACTAACAACACGTCTTGTACTAGATTAGATTCTGTAAACGTAGGATTACGACCAACATGCATAGAATATAATTATAATATATTAAAACACAAATTCAAGTATAACCGCTAACACTGCTCGAGACGAGGGGCTCAAAGTACAAATTTATCAAAATTGCCCCACGAAGTCTCCGATGCTTTGCTCTTTTCTTGTATACTTAGAGTTATATAAGAAAATGAAGTTATATTCGCAATGTTTATTAACATTTCTAAAGTTTAATGTTGCATTAGAGAATTCATTCGATCATTTTGGGTATCTTCAATGTTTAGATTTCTTAAAGTTTTTACTAACCAACACTTAAATTCACACGGTTTGTATGTGTGTAGTTTAGAAACCAGACGATGTCGGTACACTTTCGAATTAAATCATAATTTTATAACAATCGATGTGCCTAAGTGTAATGTTCTACTGATGTATTGTAAATAGGGATAATCTAATTAATGTTGTGGTATTTATTGCGTACGGCGTATAATGCCTGCAGGTTCTGAAAGGTATTTCGAGACAATAACTTTTTATTTGCATTTCATTCGTTTGCTTTTACTTCAGGTTCCTTTAAGACGCTATTTGCCGAAATGATAAACTTAGTGATGTTATAATATTTCACCAATATTATAACATCTGATTACCTACTGATTTAGAATATTTAGTTCCTACACGATTTTAACACGTAGAATCCATTTTATACTCGGTACCTAGATGGATTAACAGTTCTACTTGACAGCACGCTATTTTTGCAACTACAGGAACTTTAATTTCTAAAGTATATCTTAGAATTTGTATATTGTACGGTAGAGACGCCTGAATGTACTGAATCGTAAATGTATCATCATCTATATCGCGGTGAATGTCGGGTAATTGGGTAGTTGTGTAGACTTGATTGTGATATCAATAAACATTTTCATACGAGCATCCAATCATTTGTTTTATTTTTACCCTTTTCCTACATATATGTAAACGTTATGTATCTACTATATATATACATACCGTATGTATGTATCTATCCATACTCTTTTCATTTCTGTCTTCTTCATTGAGATTATTAATGTTTAACGACACAACCCACCATTTTAATATGTGCCGCTATGGCTTTGTGAGCGGAATTCTTATATTTTTTATGTAATACGAGGCAACCGGACAGGAGGCTCATCTGATGTTATGATAAAACTGAAGCGAAAGAGTGGACTGTATACGAACCGTTAAGTCTTGATCGACACACGATACCACTTTATCCTAATTAATCAATACTCTCTTCTTTTCTTCTTTTAATGTTTCCATCTAGCGGTAGATCAAGGTACTGTTTACTAGATTTTTTTCCAACTGCGTTGTTTTACATAGGATTCTTTTTCAATTTAGGATCACAAAGAACACTGGAAAGGGATAAAAGGTTATAAAGAAAACAACAGATACCGTACGAAGTAAGCTTTTTTTAAAAACTAATTTTAGGTTTTATACATTACACTTAAGATAAATAAACTTCTCGTATATTTGCCGAATACATGTATTGCAATTACTATTATTTACTCGGCAATGCCTCTGGGGCTATTATGTAGTCGCCGACTGGATAATAAATACACCATGTGCAAAAATTTACAGTGAATTTAGTGCATGGCGCATGGGCTTTAGAGTTCACGCTTTACAGATTTTTAGGTTAGAACAGTTATTGTATAGTAATGCTAAGTATATGTCAAAAATTTCAACTTCATACAATACGTAATAGTTGATACGCGCAGGACTTAGGACTATAACTCCAATATATCAAAAATGTATTTGAGTTAGACATACGGGAACTTCTTATACGGGATTCTCTAGTCTCGACCCTACAATTTCATATATTTGACCCTAAGACAGAGCTGCAAAATTGCGTAATACAGATCTTATTCAATGGATGAATTCCCTTTAAAATTGACAGGTAAAACCCTAGACAAATAAAACTGTATGGTATTCACATGAACCTAGGTCACGTGATCACTCCCATACAGCGGCGAAAGCGGGTCACGCATGTCGCAATGCATATTTGTCAAGGGCCCTGATGTGTTAATGTGTAATCCAAAGCCTATGCGCGACATACCATGAGTGAAAATTAAAAATGTATTTTACAGACACACATCTGAGTCCAGCACGCATGGTAATGAAAACTATTTACATTTGTACCAGTACGGCGATGTTCCGCTAACATTAAAATGTATTAAATGACAAGGCAAATTACTTAACATATGAAATTTGCACGGAGTACAAATTGTGAGATCATATTTTATATAATGTATTAAATTTAGCAGTACACAAGCCATACCGTGTTATGGCTAAACAAAAAAGTTTTGTCTGACGTCTCAAATTGCGGACAAGTTCAGACTGTAACATAATTCATAAATTTCAATTACGTCAAATTGAACACCATAAAATTATAAGGTCTTAACAATTTTATATCGTGAATAGTCAAACAAATTAATTTATATCTCATTTGTCAACTGCATACCACACTTTGGCTGATCCATGCTAGTTCTGATGTACACCTTGTTTTTAGCGATCTGGTCCAGATATTTGAGAAATAATAACTTCATATAAAGATAATTCCATAATTTAATAAAAACTAACTTTTAGAAATGAAACGTCCATCTCTTGATTGGTCAAATCTAGACAATATAACTCGGTATACAATTGTAAGGTATTGATCACGCTTTGTCACGTCTATCATTTGTCTATGGCCAAGTGTCGGAAACTGACTTTGACATGTTAAAACCAAATTGACCAAGATTTCAATGTAAAACTCAGAGATATAAAAGTAATACGTTGTATTTACATAATTTATTGATTTAATTTACATCTATTCTTAATTTTAAATAATAATTCCTGTGTACATCAGAATAAGCAACATTATTACTGATGAAAATGGCAACACTAATAAAATATTAATAAAAACCGTAATATTCAGTTAGTTCATATTTACTGACTTGCCTCTCCACCAGTAAATAAGCCACAAATACATGAAAAAAGAAAGCAAATGTCTTTTAAAGCATTCCGCGCCCCGCCCTTTACCTAAACAATGAAGAAATTTGTACTTTACCCAGGGCAGCGCGTCTACCGAAACAATTTTAAAATTTTGCTCACATCCAGAACACTTTAGACAATATTAAAAAATATTAACCATTATTAATATAACAACAAAACAATTAAACACAAATACTCAATCTATTACAAACTACATATATTAAACATTAAATTGGCAACATTTGTTATAAAGAATAACAAAGTCTATTGAGTATTTGTATTTCTCTTATACTAACCGTTCTATTGCTTATAATCGATATCTTCTTAATTTCCTCGCGTCCTCGAAGAAATTAAAAAAAAAAACATTAGTGAAACTGTCCCGCCAGAGTTAAAATCTAATTTCCACTCGAGCGCGGCAATCACACCAAGGTGGATTAACTTTACATAATATTCCTTATTTAACTAAACCTACGTGTCAAGAGATCATATCAAACTTAAAATAAATTGTCAAATTATAAATAACGCTCACTGGTCCACGTTAACCTAACGAGCCTTCCGACTGTGATGTATATATTAGTCTGAAATCTTACAATTACTTAACATTAATAATTGTTTAACACTGTCTAAATCGAAAAATAAATTAAGAAATATAATTTGCACAACGAAACGCCCGCGTTCCAATTGAACCGACGGTACACGATCGAGTAAAGTCAGCCGCCGCGATACCCGGCATGAAGCTCGTCCTCGGCACTGCACTAACAAACATTCTATTTGGACCTAGGCATTACAAGTGTCACAGCTTGTTCAATTAGCGGGGAGGGCGTATGCCCTAACTGCGTTTGAAGTGCGTCTGCACGAGCCGCGCCACTTTGGGCGGACGGATGTGGACGCCGCGCAACTCTTGCTTGTGTTTGTGGGCCGGTGATTTGGCACCGTTGCTCGATGGCCGCTTGTGCACTCTCAAGAAATCTGGAAAAGACAATATTAAAGTATGAAAAATGGAGTGTATAGTGTGTACTTGATCGTAGACGACAATATATACTATTTAATAGCCGGCTCTGAGATGAAATTATAACATTAAGTTAACCTTACGGAATAAAATCCTTACTAGAGAATTTTTGAAATAATTTCGTTTATAAACAGTGCGTGTTTTCTCTGTTATATGTGTTTGGCATTTGGCCAGATTCCCATACACTGAGTTTCCATGATAACTAATATTTTAACAGATTTATTGAGTAGTATATCCATTTATAAATATAACGTATTAAAAAAATATATATTTAAAATTATTCTAATTCTACACAAAGGACTTATGTAATTATGTAACGAAAGGTCGTAAAATCAGAAGGAACATTACCCATTTTTGAAGTTAAATTTTACGACTTTCGTTTCTTTGAGCATTGGGACCCTTGCAGTTGACATTTACGACTACTCGTATAGAACTATAAAAAGTAATACTGGAATTTTAAAATCCCGGCAACGCCCTTCAAGTCGTTCCTAATTTAAAGAAAGCCTTTAAGGCTATTAAAATATTACAGCCATTTTATGGTCAATAAATTAGCTATTGTAATACTAATATATAGAAATAAATGTTAACCTAATTCAAATGTGCCAATGCACAAAAATTGGGGGCAATAACATACTACAGGTGCAATGAAATGCTATGTTTTATATGGTATAAAAACAAATGAAGAAGCCGGTTTCAAAATCGGATCTTGTAATAATCGCAGCTCATAAAAAGTGCTTAGCAACATGCGATGCGCAAGAGAGCAGGCACCCACATCGTACAAGGCCACAACTTGATTTGATAGAAGTCATATAACCATTACCATAATAAGGAATATAGTATATATAGTAAAAGGCACTAGTGATAGGAACCTAGATATTGATAATGTTAATGTTTTATAAAAATTGTAAATAAATACAATAAAATTAACCTGAAACAATAATACATAATCTCGAGTGTTGTCTGTATTGCGACGCCTGTCTTATAGTACTGGTAAAGCATTTGAAGAGAATTACCTCCCTCTGACAAGGTTAAAATAGAGGTTTTAAAGAAACATTGCCAGTTAAATTACATTAGAGAATGTTGTATCAATATTATTTACGGAAAAAGGTGTAAGCTTCATGTTATAATTGGATATTGATTTAGTCCATTTAATCAATAATTTTTACAACATTCACAAGTTATACACTAACACGTTATTATGAAAATATTTTCGTCAACTTCGCGATTGACCTTGGAAGATAAGGAATTAGAAGTATTGACGGTTAACTATTATCGTATATAATTCAAAGAGATTCGACAGAAACTATGTCAGTGACGCCATCCAAGGCCGACAAGTTTGACCACGCGGACGGTTCCCGCCAAATTTTCCACGTGTGTGAGACATTACAATAGCAAGGGACATAACCTCAAAATGATATATGGCTTGAGTTATTCGCTTAAACAATAATATAGGAAAGTCATAAAACTTAAACAAACGAGAAGAAAACATTTTCAAAACGTTGCATAACTATTTCCCGCCAAACGTTCAATGGAGCGTTTCGCGGCATTTTCGCTGTACCTATTATACCGTAGATTTAAGAAGTGACTAAGAATTGTAGAGTACACTTATTGTGGAAGTATTTCGTAGTTGGTCGGGTTATAGCTTTGGTTTTTTTTAGATTTGGCTCGCGTAAACTGTAATGGCCTTGAGTGCGCACACAAGCCAGTATCAATTCACACAAATATGACGATATCTAATAATATTCAAAACTAAGCCTATTTTCAACTCGTCTGAATAATATTAATCGCCAAAACTGGGTCTTCGCTCATAACTTACGATAGTACCTAAGTAATGCAATGGTAATTAGGTTGAGTAAAAGTTTTCTTATGAGTTCAGTGAAAGGAATTGTTTTATTATAACTTGATATTTGATTTAATTTACCCAGAGTTCATTAAACGACCGGCTGCCCGAATTTATCCGATTGCCGACGTGGTTATTTTCGTCGACCTAAATATCTGCGCGGACGCATCGCGCTTGTGACTCGTCCAAAAGGTTTTACAACTGTCATTATAAAGGGTAAATTTTGCCATTATGGTTGTTACCTATAAGCTAAATGAGCCATAATTGCTTTGTCACGACTGCCATTGTTCGTAACAAGTTGGCAAGCGAGATTGAGAAATGAACCGAATGCAGCGCACGCGCATAAATGACCGCGTCTGATGAACACGCATCCGCCGACCCGAGTGGAATCACTGATGGCTTTGGGATAAAAAATATGAAAGGATAGGATAAATCGTCTAGGAACGTGAAGGACTCATCCTGATGAGCGTCAAATTAACTTTTTCTAACGTCACGCTTCCTTCGAGAGTCGATGATGTCGAAGTGTTTTGTTTGTCGTTTTGTTTTGTCCTTTGTAATTGCCGCAGGATACAGCGTAACATGAATAGGTAATATGCGTACATGACTCAGGAACGTTAATGCCATCGAAAATTAAGTTCTTCGAGACTGATGCACTTAAATTATCTGAAGCTTTGTTCGTTGCGAACAAAGCTGCAGAAAGACGACCGCTCAACAAATGCCGTTCTCTGAATTATATATACAAAAGCAGGAAATTGCAGCGAATTCCCGAAAGTATGAAATCGCGTGAGTGGTTGCGGTTTTTAAAGACTACAGTAATTTCACAACGACAGACATAACCCACGCGCTGCCGTGTTTATGTTATCGCTTTATAAACGCGGACAATTTTACGAATATTTCATTTCTAACAATCACCGGCGGAAAACTGGTTCGATGACGTAAAGAAACAAGTCTAAACTTGCCCGCGTCCCGTGCTACACGTAATGTTCTTGGAAGCACACGTGTGGGGGGTAAGGGGGATCGAAAAGAAACGAGCGCGGATTTGTCAGGCGTAGGCGGTGACTGCAATCAAACAGGTTGCCTCATGCCCTAGCTGTGTTTATCCTGATTATAGGGCTACTACATTTGCCAGTTACAAACCATTTTGTATCACGTTTAATCATCTTGACAGGAAACGGAATTGCGTTTACTGGATAGGGAATGCAAGTATTGATATTTCGAACCAGTTCCTAAATATCTAGGTCAAGTGAAAGGCATGTCAACACCACAGATACGGATATGCAGCCACAAACTGGCTAACACTGCAAGGCAAGGGCAAAAGATGTCATTGATACCTAACAACTTTTGTTTCGTTCTCTATTTATTATTAAATGTTCATCTATTACATATAAAAAATGATAAAAATCAGCAATTGCACATTCCAAAAGCAAGTTAGTTACAAATGATTGCAAGTTACTCAACCCTGAAAGACATCGTTCTATCGATACACGATAAAAAGTGTAACAAAAACGAATCTTGCTTGTATATTATAGCTGTTTGGGTATCGTGCTACTGGTTTTAAGACAAGCCTAAACAAACAAGTGACAGGCAGGTAGAGTGCATTGTATTCCGATTTTAACGTTTGTTCATATTATCTGATATGTTATTTAAAATGCGGTCAACCTCTAAGTTCGTGGTTTATGATTTGATTGACGTGCATTGTGTCTCGTTTATTTTTTTCAGATTAACTGGAATATTATATCAACCTTTCAGCTTTTATTTATTTTTTTCGTAATCCTACAGCGAACAAAAATTATAAATTACAAACAATTACACTGAAAATATATCCAGAGATACATAATATTAAAATACAAATAGGATGAAAATTTTACAAAAGGAAACAAACAATAACAATTATTCAATAAATGTAACTAAGTGGTACCTAATTTGGCTGTGTTGTGTGACGGTGTAAAATTAAGGGTAAGCACGTGAAGGTGTGTATGTGGAGTATTCTCATGAGACAGGTGATTTTGAGCTATGGATATTATATATATAGCTATACGGTCGCCAAACTCCAAAAAAGTATATTGTCTCCTCCTCTTCCATTTTTTGCTGCGTGCTGGGATAGGGCCTTAATCCTTTTAACTATATTCCGCGATAGCTTAAACAAGACATAGTTTAAATATTGATCGTTGTATGTCAAGGCTGCGCGATACAAAACTGAATTTTTTTTATAGTTAGTGTTGATGTGAGGAACGTAAAACCAAGCACGATTTCGAGTCTTATATGCAGGAACCACCAAGGGCATAAATATGTATACTGGACGCCTGTTTGTTATTGTATTGAATCTTTAAAGCGTTAGAAACGTTTAGAACATATTCAGTTAAGAGGTGGCCATTTGATTTATGATCCCATTTATTCATGACACTGTTGTATAAACATCTTTGTACTCTCATTTTCCACTTGTTACTTTCTCTTTAAAATGGTAATGTACCATAACGGAGTTGAATGCCTTTCGCGATTTGGGTTGTGATTTCATATTTCATTTTATTCAAGATTAAAAGACAGGATGTTTCGTTTATTAACATCCAATGTATAGATTCACCTTTTGATTGAATACGTAGGTGTGATGTTACTATGTTTGCTTTTTCGTTAGTATATGTTTCTATTTCTCACGGGTAGTGTTGTAAGTAGATCAAACAACTGTAACCCTGCTACTGCAATAAGCTATTCCATTCGCGAGCTCGACCGATAAATGATTGCTAGCAACGTCATAATATTATGACGTTAAGTCAAGAGCATAGAGTAGGTACTTAATGGATAATCTTGAATGCTAACTTGCTAGGTATATAAATACCATAATATACATATGTGCAGTGTTGGCCTAGTGGGTTCAGCGTGTGACTCTGATCCCTGAGGTCAGAGGTTCGATCACCAAAGGACTTTCTGTGTGCACATTTAACATTCGCTAGAACGGTGAAGGAAAACATCGTTAGAAAACCGGCTTGCCTTACACCCAAAAAGTCGACGGCGTGTGTCAGGCACGGCTGATCACCTTTTGCCTATTAGTTTGACAAATGAGTATGAAACATAAATCTGAAGCCCAGACCTAGAAAGGTTGTAGTTCCATTAATTTTTTTATAGAAAATACACTAGAAGAAATTGCAGAAATAGCTTGGTTGCGTGGCTGGCGTGTGAAAGTAACAGATGCATTGTAGCGAAACGGATTCTTTGTCACGTTTGCGCAAGTAAAAGTCTGTGGTAAAAGTATGTATAGTACCAATTAACTGTTAAACATGCCTTAATTAAAGCATTGAATAAGAGTATTTTGTCATGTATCAAGGAAGTTACGTTAGTCTTGTGTAATGCATATCTAATATGATTTTTTACAGTTTAATATATGGCTTAGTAAATGCATGTGCGTGAACGGGCTGCCAAGCGTCACGATGAAAAAATACCTTTTATTGCAATAATATCTATAGTTACAGTAAGAGCGTGTGAAATTAAACATTTCATTACTTGAAACAATAAAATGCTATTAAATAATTGTTTGCCTTCAAAGGCTTTCAATAACACCTCTCTTTCTAGACCACATCTTGTTAACAAGTTCAACGAACTACAAGCTAGGTCTAGAAGCAGGTGTCATTTATCTCCGCCATGTGACGACCGAGTTTTTCCAATTAAAAAACTTTGCTTGAAGCGAAGTTAAAACAATTTTATAGACACATATTTTACGCTTTCGATCGGGGAACTAATGACGAACGTTATTAACGTTAATTGAGTTAATTTAATTTATAAATTGATTCCGACGTTACTATCGCGATACATTGATGTATAATTATTTAAAACAGCCCTAATAACGTAACATACACTTACAGAGACACCAATACGAGTGTGCATGTGTGCACAACAATGGGACACATTACAATTATAAAAACGAAAATAAATACAAAAATCAAATGTTTCCTAAGCCTAGAAATACCGGCGAGAACTTGCTGCAATAAGATCTTACATCAGAAACAACCAAGGTTTACGTGGTAGTTATACAAAGCATATAACCAGGTATTTACTGAACAAGTGTAATCTATATTCTAAGAAGGATAACCCGGCGGTGGGATCAAAGATGCCGCACCCAATGACGATCAAAGCGCCGCCATTATCGAGCACTTGAAGTATCATTGATGACAGTCCTACCGCGCTACCGATATTCGACATATCTCTCATCTTTACATATTTGTTTTTATACGCGCATATAGTTTCACCAATAAACTGGATTTATGATCACAGCTTCTGATAACATGAAATTTATAGCATTTAAATGGTATTTTTAAAACAAAGAAATGAGAAACAAAAAAGTTCCTGACAGGTAATTCATTCGGACAGGCAGACCGCAGCCAACCAACCGTAAATAAAAATCGCATTGCCATTCCTGCCGGCGCACTTCGCTACTGCATCACGCGTTTAATTGCGAACTGTCTCAACCAGCGTTAATATAAAGTGATTTAAGATTTATCAAGCCTCTTCGTGTCTCTATCATTTTAGTAGCTTTAATAAAAGTCGATTACCAAGAATTGTACTATCATTAGCTTAAGACATGTGTCTACGTCCCAATTTGTATCTAGTCGTGATTGGGATGAGGCACGCAACCTACGTTCCCATGGTTGTTATTCAAACAGTAAGACGGGAGCCGAAACAACTCTATAAATTTGGAACAATAAGATCGATACTGGGAAAGACAGGTAACGATCTTAAACGGTAGCTAAGTACGTTGAACAGCAATAATCTCTATTGTTGAAGCATTGTTCAGGAATGTCTAACAATTGAGAACGAGTCTCCATACGAACCGCTAGGCAATAAACATGGGTTTTTAAACAGAAAACAGAAGTAGACCATTGTGAGATGCGACCTGAGGTTACTAAACGCGACCTGTGGACCAAATTTGAGATGAGACTCGCATTGTGGACGGACAATGCATAGAAAAGATGGGATCAGAGGGGCGAAGCTGCTAAGTATTACATGGACAATGGGCACAAAGACTGGTGTATGTTTACTCATGAATGTAGAATAATAGACAATGGCCGGTGCTATGCTAATATCTCATAACAGGTTCACGCGGTCTTTCCCAAGATAAGTCTACTTGTATAACGAATTCGCGTTTCGTGTTTAATCGTGCATATATTCGGGTTAAGATTTGGTGTAATCCCGTTTTTAAATAGTCTATTTGGACGTTTGCTAACTATTACATCGCATTGTTAAGTAAATTAATGAAATTTCTTTGTGGCTTTTGAATTGTAAATTGTCATCTGAGCACAATGCACAATAGAAAAGATTTCAAAAGTTTGGTTTCGTTATTTTATTTGTACTAAACATAATGTTGCCGTAGTGGCTTCAGCGTCCAACTACCATCCCTGAGGGCGTTGGTTCGTTCCCCCGCTGTGTACTAATGGACTTCGTAAGGTGAGGACATCGTAAGGATTTAGACACAAAAAGTCGATGTCGTGTCTATACAAGGCTGATCTACTTGCCTATTAGATTGACAAATGATCATGAAACAGATACAGTAATCTTAAGCCAGACTTAAGTTGTTGCGCTACTGATTTTTTTGTTACTATAGATTATACACACGTATTTTTTGAAGGTCTGGCAATGTGTTTTGAGCGGCATTTGGCTAGCGCTACGCCAATTATAACCGGTGTAGTGGTTTAGAAGACCGGGGCGACATATGCGCCACATCTGGTGTTTATTATCGCGTATTAAATTGCATCTCGGCTTACAAGGTCTAACGTTAGCACTTGACATTGCTTTTGAAAGTGCGATAACGCTTATCTTAAGTGAGCAAAGCGAAAGCTCACGGCAATATACATATGTGTTTTTATGTGCCGAAAGCTCTCAATGGGATACTTTTTGTGCCCCAAAAGCTCCTAAGGTTAACATCTCCTTATTAAAATGTTATGTTAAACGCTTTAAATCAAGTGTGCATTGCTTTATTAAAAGTCCAAGCAATGTTCAGTGGATAACAAAAAGTTTAACTTTCGAGATACAAATCGAGATAAGTAGAAGACCACCCACGAAAAGAGTTACCAAAATTAATCCAGGCGTGAACATGTATGTAATTAGACATTAGTAAAGTAATATATATATTTTAGTAAATAAGTAGAAGCGTGAACAATATCGCACAATTGAAGCCTATATGACCCCATTAGTCTTTGCCACATAAATTGTAATTTAACATTATCGTATCCGATAATGTCGTATACATAAGTTATCATAAGTATCTTAGTTATGAGCTAATTAAAACAATTGAAACAAAGTTTTTCATATGAACTTTATACAACAAGCATAACCGAACTAATTCGTGCAATTACCCAAAGTCTAGCTGTTCCTGTGATCGTAAATTCAGCTCGTAAATCATATATTTAAGCCGCCAATAAAACGCATCAAAGGAGTCACAATCGTTCTGAACAATAAATATAATTTTTACGACATTATTATGCAGGGCTGGACACTTATACTCGCTAACGAGCCTTTATGGGCGGCCAGATCGTTCGGTTTCGACAAATTCCACTTTTTAAAACGTGTGAAAGTCACATTAAAGGGGTCGCGTTGTCTCGCAATAATGGTCGTGACCGGTGAGGTCGGTTCGTAAAAATGATTGGTCAAGCATTGATGGAGGATTGGAGAAAAGAATTTATGAATATGGGTCACCTTCGGTCTTGGGAAAGGAAATGGCATTTGAATGCAATACTGCAACGTAATAAAACTTGATCGTTTATTTACGTAATGCCACAGCTAACGAACTATATAAAACAATTAATATATAGCCAAAGATGAAAAGCATCAAAAAAATAATAGATAAATGAAAATAATTATAATACTTAATTCGGCTTTGGTGTGTTTTTTAGTGCAGGAGGCTTATTAAGTGATACCGGACACTTGCATTGCCAGAAGGCTCGCAAGTGTGTTGCTGGCATTTCAGGAATTGGTACGCCTTCATCAAGGACCCTAAGATAGTGGTGTGAAAACTGCCTTAAGAAACGCTCAGTTGTTGAACGACGGATGTCGATGTTATGCCGATGGTATTTTGTATTCTACCTTGACATTTCTACTTGTTTGGTGTGAAGACATAAAATAACATACACACCGTATGTTGGGCATGCTGTGCTCATGATGCGATAGCCTAAACAAGTCAAGGCTTAAATAGAGGTCGTTGTTTAGAACATTACTAATCAAGTGGTAGTTTCCAACAACAACCAAGAATATTATCTTAATGAACTAATGTATCATTGAATTGATTCGTCGAAAGATGCACAGATGCACATTTTCATATCCTATCCGATAGGATGTCAGTATAACTGCAATCGAGTAGGCATCGACCTATTACTATTTACTATGTATGTACTGGTCACGTAGCGTGCACGTGTGTCGAAGAGTAATCAAATAACGGGTCGGCCCGAGGGCTTCGATGGTAACCATAGATAGTACAGTAAACATATGAACAGAAATTTGACACTCCACGATCAAAAAGATTCATGTTTTATTGTTCCATATTCAAATTATATGTCAATGGTTTACGCCAGTTAAACGTTTATTAGAGTAGATTCAAATTTAGAATAGATATATATATATGATCAGAATTTTGACACGTCACGATCAAAAAGATTGATTTTTATTGTTCTATATTCAAACTATAATAAAATATTATATATGATTTCGCGAAATAAACGAATCGATTTAAATTTAGAATAATTTAAAAATTGGCCTCGACTGCAAAAATTTAAGTTTTAGAACATTAATAAAAAAGTATTAATGGTTTGCATAGTGTGATGTAATTATTATAAGGATAACAAAAATAACGTCTCGAGAAATCGATTTCAAAACATTGATAAGTTTGTGTTGAGTGGTTGTCAATCATCCACTCAACCGTGTTAATGTAGTTGAGGACTTTTAATTTGAATATTTTCGACCCACTTAGGATTTGAAGTAATTTACGCATTTTATGCTTGGTTAAATTGTATTTGAGTGTGAGATTTTGTGGTTAATCATTTGGGTCCGCTGCTCTATTTTCTACTGGCACTAATCAAGAGGCTTTTGTGTATATATGGTATGCCGATTTTAATAAGGGAAGGTAAGTATTGGTAAGGGAACATTATTTTTGGTAAAACTTTCCTATATTTTTCCGTTATAGTAAGAAGTGTATATTTTTCGAATAATAATCACAAATTTGGAATATTTCTACCCCTTATAGAATAGGGTGAACTAATCATTTTTAGATGTTATCGTAGTTAATGAAATTCTGCGTGATCCGTGGGAAGAAATGGGAGGGCGCACCGAACTGACCTGTTTCGCAAGCGAAAATGCAAATGTACCAATTTATCCCAGACCTCCCCTTATCAAACTGGATCTATCGAATTCTAATACAAACTTTTTACGAATTACAATACTGGCAGCTAAAAAATAAAAGTAACCTATGAAATTTGATACTGGCAGTCGAAAAAAAAATCAATGAATTTTGTTACTGGCAGCTCAGAAATAAAATTAACTGTGGATTTATTTACTGGCAGTATACAAAACGAACGGTGTAATAGCGATTTCCAAATTGTTATTCAAATGTCCTTCAATTACGGGTTTTTAGTAATGCAATAAAAACAAAGGGTGACATTTCCCACAGTGCAATTGTTTTATTAACTTGTAACAATCAAAATACGCGACAATCTTAATACAAAGATCACAAAAAGTTACAATTATGTACATAATTATAATGGGAAGAAAAGGATATTTACGCTCTGATTCCTCAGTGTTACGAACGACAGGATTACAGTTGTAATTATTAAGATTTGCATTTGAAGTAACGAATTTTGAGTTTACGCTCTACTTACTGTATAATTAAAAACCGTTGCAATTTATAATTATTAGAAAACGCTTGTAAACGAAACGTCACATTGACAGAAAGCTCGCAACTGCGTTGCCGGCCTTTCAGCAATTGATGATATGATTTTCCAGAGTCTAAATTGTTTATGGTAAATTACATCGAAATATGTTCCGTCGTTTAAGCAGTAATGACTATATTAATTATATCCAATTAAGTTTCTCGATGATGAAATATATTATGTAATGATGTGCTGAATGAGGCCCAAAAGGTTTATAAATGCAAATCAGTAACTATAATGGTCACGGCCTGTGATTTCCAAGGCTGCTGATAAGGATTTCCACGTGCTATGCAACCATTTAATGCACATTTCACTGTCTTATTCTCTTTGATTCCTTAATTATTTGTCTATTACTTTATTTCGCCAGGTTACCTGCACGATTTGTTTAATAAAATGTTAAAAATCTTCTCAATTTAAATGTACCTATACTAATTCTTTGTCTATACTCGAGAAGCTAGTGTTATATCCGACTTATATTGTAAAATTCGAATAAGTTTTGAAAACAGAACACTTTTAATTTCAGACAACAATATGGAACGTTTATTATTCTGCTTCTGCCACAAAATAAACAATGGATTGCAGTAATGTAACACAAATAAACGAAATCACGGAGCGTGGTGCAGCGCAGGTTCCCACAAAACAGAAAATTGGGGTGACCATTTAATTAGAATAGGCAAAATAATGGACACGAATTAGCATGGGAAGTGGTATAGTAAGGGTAGTACTTGAAAATTTTAATAAAACGTTTACGTAATAGTAGAGAGAGCTACGAATAATAATTTATTCTTCATCCAAAAAAGATTATTAGTGTTAATTCTATTTTTAAAAATTCGAATGTAAATTTAGAATATGAATTTTGATACATACCTAGCATTCAATTTAAAAAAAGAAAAAACTTTGAATTAAAAAATGGAATGCTTTTTCATGTCTGCAAATTTAATACAATGGCGCTCGTTCCCGCCAATTCGTTGACAGATAACATAAACGAAGCGAGAAATATTAGTTCTTGGAAACACGTTTAGTAACCTTTGACCTTTACGTGATATTCACACGAAGTTAACAAAATTTTATTCGAACTATAGATTTCGTGTTCTCTTAATGAAACGCGATAGAGAGATTATATTCTATTAGTTACTTAATCGCCCAGTTGAAGACAATTTAGACGAAGCGAAGTACTTCGTTTTAAAAAAATCCAACGCATCAACCTAGATAGAAATCTGTTTGTGATATTTTTCTAATAGGCAAGTGGTCAGCCTGACACACGCCGTCAAGTTTTTGAGTAGGTTTGCCGGTTTCGTCACGATGTTATACGAACCTACGACCTCGGAGATGAGTCGCACGCGCAAATAGGCCAACACTTAAATATTCAACTTTTAACGTTTTTTCTTCATGTTTTTCATAAGTCTAGCATACAGCCGTGATAGTGTACACATTGTGATACACGATAAGATAAGTTGTTTCGAGATTTTAAATTTTCAATGATATTTAGGTAAAGTATTTTATCAATTATTCATATCGCATTTATGTAATTATTGTTTATGTTTCATTTAATTTAAATGATGTCTAATTGGAGATTATTTATCTAAACTAAATAACACATTAATTATTGGAGATATCGCAAACAAGCGACCAGGCTACCCAGTATGGAAAAAAATATTAAGAGTAAAGTGTAAGAAGTGCCCAAATAAAACAAAATAAATACAAATAATATTGAAAAGAGAGTCACCGAACTTAATCTAAAATAATAAAAAAGTAAAGAAAATAATCCTTCCATTATTTTGAATATGTATGCAGTGAAACAATGTATTTCTTTTATTATAATTCCGGCTGCTAACACATTCGGCGAAGAATTCGAAATTCAAAATTCAAAAAAAATCGAAACAGGAAACTCATGTTTGACTATCATAAAGTAAATGATCATTGTTTATGACCCGTGCGGTAGGTCGGTAAGCACGTGCGAAGCGGGGCATCAAAGAAATTGTATTATTTTGAAAAACTATTGTTTGTATTAACTCCTGACACCTCTATTGCATTAATTATGCCACGGATCAAAATTGACCAAAAACATTAGTTTCATAAACAATAGGGAATAATCCCAGATATATAGATAGAAATTAAGGTATATTAATTGATAGCTACTACAAAATTAATCGATTGTTTTATCAAACAGTAGGGGCGCTATCGTAATTGCCTTTTTATTGAATTGAACGAGCCCAATAATCGTACAGAGATAATTGGGTTTTTCAATTAAACAATTGACACAAATAAATTATAACCATCGAAGTCACCGCGCCCTAAACCATTACAAACTCAATTAAATCCCATTAACATAATCCTAGATTCTTTTCACTATTCTAAAACTTGTCACCACTTTTGTGCCTTGAGAAAGGGCAACTTAGGGTAACAATAGCCATTGAGATGACCCTCGACCGGTATTTGTGTATTTTAAGCAATAAACAGCGCTTTTTATTGCATTGTCAGATTTTGCATTTAAATAAAGAATTGTCCGTTGCGAGCTCGTGCATTGCAGCGTGCAGGTCTGTGCATTAGATGCGTCTATGGAAATCCGTTTGGCGCGGGAAGAGTGACGTTTGAAAGATGTTATGAATGAAATCTTTCCAGCCAGTTATATAAAAAACTTTGTAGACCATAGATTACAAGTCTTTAGATTACAAATACTGTGATTGGCGCCAAATTATTAGGTCGTAGGTCGTCGTAGCTTATTTCTTAAAGACACTAAAACCGAAACTCTAAGTAATGAAATTATATTTATTTATTTATACGCCTTTTTCCCGAGGGGCTAGGCAGAGACCTCGGATCTCTTGCTATGGCCCTGCTATCCCTCTCTCGCTTCAGTCACTTTCAAGATTTACCAAGCATGCTCGTCGGTTATGGGTCTTGTACCTTCTCCAGTACCTCCTGGATTTGGTTTCGGTATAACAAGGCTAAACCCGACTTCACCATCCACGGTTGCCTTGTCCTACTTGTTAACCGCTAAAATTGTGTATCAAATAAAACAATGATAGAACTATTCCGTTGTTGCCTCATAAATTATTCTTTTATTAAAAGCTATTTGATGAAACGATTTGTAAGGCTAGTCAACCAATTTGATTCGCGGCCTATTTTTATTGATTCGTGAATTAGAACGTGCCTATACGCTGGGAACGTGTATTTAGAACAAAATAAATTCCGATTCACGCCTAATCTTTCCAATAGAACAAAATAAGGCATTTGTTACGTTGTATGGAAAGGAATACATTATGTGTTAAATGTTAGAATATAAGACGAAGGCTGTTTTTATATTCTGTGGCATTAGCGTAAACGTGAATATTTTTAATAATGCACCTACCTACACGCACACAACAAACAATAACAACAATTTTCAATCCTTTTTGATGCGTACGCATCCTATCTGTCGCGTTCACTCGTATAGCGCTATCCCACTCGCACGGTCATTGACCGTACATCTTCAACAAGATTGCATCTAGTGGCCAAGCAGCTTCCTCTAAACACTTTCTGACCAATTAAAAGATAATGTCGACGAAAATCTGGCGTTCCAAATTTAAATTAAAGATTTATTTTTAATAGGCGCAAAGTTTGATTGGCTCTGACCCAATTTTCACAGATAAGACAAAGACTATAGAATTTTGTTGTTGCCTATTTAACAAATGCATTGCATTCTGTGACGTACTATTCCAATTTGATCAATATTAAAACCACTTCCACTTAAGACGTGACTCGTAGTTTATTTAAAACGGTGCACCAATAAAACGAGTACAACATGGCCGCGGTGAAAAAAAGCAAAACAATTTTTTGTGCTCCAAAAACTTTACGAGCACACCAATAGTAAACGACAAGGATAGATGACCTCTCTTTCTTACTTAAGGATAATGTTCGAAAATCAAATCCTTTCTCATGTACGGCTTCCAGGAACAAAATTTAAATGAAACGTATTTAATTTGATTGATACACAGAATAGCTTATGAATTAATTAAATTACAACTATTTTCAATTTTGGAATGTTAAAGAAAAATAAATTACGTTATTAGGAGATGTCAATTTCCCCCCGTTGTACGGCTCAATATTTTACTTTGATATTTATAATTTAATATAGTAGACCGTGGCTCTTGGGTGTTACAGTGCTTTTGTATTTTGTGACCAATATTTGTAAACGTCAAATGTTAATAAACTGCATATGATCATAAGCTGTTTAAGGGTTTGATTATTGGTGCCTGAAGGTACCACAGAACACATTAAATTGCATATAAGGTCAAAGAGTTTAAAAAAATACGTTTTTTATAGCTTATACATAACATTATGTATCCATATAAATTGATTGTGCCAAGCAATCACACAGGCTGCCTAATACTTTTTGAGGAAATTAAATCCGTTTAAAAAAAACAGTGGCGTACAACCTTCACAGGTCTGGCTGGGGCTTAGATATCTAATAGATAGAAAGAATAGTTTTCTTTCATCGTTCGAACCTTCGGCCTCATAGATAATTTTACGCACTCTTTATCATTAGATTTAGAAAAAAAAAGTCTCGTTATCAGTCCCTTGAAATATCGGTTAGTGGGGCAAAAACGAAGGGCGTAGTGTAAAAACGATAGCCTACAACCCTTGGGTTTTCAATTTTTTTACTAATGGCAATATTTTATCGAAAATCATGACACTTGACCTAACGGTAACGTTTGTTGACAGATTGAATTAGATCCTTAATTACATTTTTCAGTAGTCTGTCATCTCTTTCTGTCAAATTGTGTTAACGCTGTGATAAAAAGAGACTTACTATGAAAAAAAAACGTAATTCTTATCATTGTTCTCTCGATGTTTTATCAAAGAAATTGAATGTATTGTAAACCTTTTCTTTTATTAATAGTTTTATACGTCCCTAGTTCAATATGGGGCAAATATAAAGACTAAACAAAAATCTTGAGTTAGAAAGAAGAGTGTCTTCCAGATTCAATTGAATTATAGTTCTTTGCAGTTATGCTAGGGACAAAATGACCGGTTATTATAATAATTGGTAGCTTACGTTGAAGAAAGATTTCTAACAACCGGTTCGGGCATTTTTCTTGGCGCTTCTAATACCAACTTAAAACTAATTGTAGTCTTTGATTATTCGAAATTTATATTTTTATACTTCCGATTCCACAGATAATAAATGAAATTTTTCGGTCTAAAATTGAATATTTTTTTAAACATAGTTCTGAAGTAAACAACGGATAATTCGAAATTTAAATTTTTACACTTGCGATTCAATTTTATAAATGGAATGTTTACGTCTCAAATTTAATAATTATTTAAATATTGTTGTTAAGCAAACAAAAAATTATTAGAAATTTTAATTTTTATACTTACTCGATTCGAGTTTATAAATGGAAAGTTTACGTCTCAAATTGAATATTTTTCTTGAAAATCGTGAGGGTTTTTACTAAAAAAATGTTACATAATATCTAAAATCATCAGAACTTGAATAGATTCTATAAAAACTAGTTATTCGTAGACAAGATAGAATTAATCTTCTATAATCTATCATTCCTAGTGACATGTTTTTTTGTTATTGTTTTTACTGAACATTATAAGAATAGATATATGCAGGTGTTCGGAGGTCTACATCCAACCAATTGTTATTTGTATGAATCGTTTTAGCAAATCTATTACAATTTGTTTTTGAGGCACAGGCTTTGATTATCAAAGATTTTACAACAAATTCTAGGCGATATTATAAGAGTTGGCCTCAATTTTATAAATGGTCGTAAATCATTGCCAGCTACATAAATTACAGTAAAATATTTACCTTACAGAAATAAATAGCTTACACAATATCGTTAATGTAGGCGTCCATTAGATAAATTGCAACACTAAATTAATTCATTAATTGCAAAACCAGTTAACAATTCAGAAATGTAAATGTACCGCGATTTATTGACACGCATTAGCGTAGACTATATTTAAATATAGAACTTCATCTGTTCAGTTTTCGCTCTATTCTGTATATTTGAATATCGAATTCTGCACATCTGTCAACATTAGCATTTTCTCTCTTGGCAACGTTCGAAATGAGAATTTCAGAAATTCAAATTGCTCAATGGAAATCGCTCATTGTGCGAAATTCGTAGATCAATGAACTTTGCGGTACGCTTTTCTTGGCCTTATGATGTTTTATCTCATTCGCAGGTAAGAAAGTTGAAAGGGACGACGCATTGTTTGTAAACTAAGTAGCGATTTTGGCCGAGGTGAACTTTATTAAGACAACATTTACAGTTGTAGTATGAACAAAATGTATCTATCGTGTATATTCTCCTAAAGTATTGGTCCAGTTGACCTTAGGAGCTGCGCTATCAAACAGTTAACGGAGGCTGTTATTATTGTAATTTTTAATCTCACTAGAATTATTTAAAGTGATACCCGGTCATTAATTATATGAAATTAGTGCTTTGTTTTGAAAATTGCCAGGTTCAAAAACCTCGCGTTTCGCGGATTAAACTAAATTGCTATTCAGTTTCCGGTGCTCTGGCGCATTTTAATACGCCACAGTCACATTGACAACACGGTTATATAAAACACTGTATAAATAAGATTTAACAAGTAGAAAAATAGGTTAGACTTCTGTGTGAAAGTTGTCAATGGATCTAAGAGGTGATGGTTACTTCACTAAGTATTCCAAGAGCAATTGATGAATATATATCAGTGCACAACCGGAACTAAACGCAGGAACTTAATGTCGAGAGACGAAAAAACATTTTTTATAGTATTTTTGTTCCCATATTGTTTCGAGGGTTGAACTGCGTTCAATAACATGGCGCAAGGTCATCGACACCAAGACAGGCCCAGGACATTGTGTTAACCTAACACAATGTTTTCATTGTTCGGGGTGATTTCGGTTCAATTATCTGGTCAAATTTTAACTTTTGTCTAAAAATGGCATGAGATGAAACTAATAAAAACTGAATAAGAAAAAAAAGTAGAAAGTAGAGACAGGTAGCCTTAGGGGGCCGTTCATGTATTACGCAAGCAGATTCACTGCAATCGGGGGGGGATTCCTCCTCTTGTCAGCAAAGTAAACAAAGCTCTTAAAATACTTGTACTTAAACGTATTCATTTTTGTAGGAATTTTCGAAAATGCATTTCCTTTTCAAGCATAGACAATTTGTGGGTAATATGTGTAATAAAGTACATAGTTATTGTTGACGTAATCACCAAATACGTAATAATTGAGGGGCCCTTATCGCTACAAGCAATGTCTTAACTATAGGAAATAAATGTTCAGGCTAGAAAAATACTGGCCACTCAAATCAGCCGCAGTTTAAATAACCTTTAACATTATTAAGAAAGTTATCTCGTTGTGGTTGACCTCAAGTATGCCTTTTATACCGTAATCAAGGTTGCAGCCTTTGCCACGTAACTGTACCGAGGTACCTATAATCACCCTTGGACGCCTTTACCGCGAAACTGCAGTAGTGAGTAGTCTCATAGCTAAGATAAATCACTGTATCAATAATTTATAGCAGGTTAAATCAAGTAATAATCTAATAATACAGTTTTAAACGTTTCTTTTCGCACGTATACGTACAGGTCTATACGTACGCGGAATTACGCAAGATTAATCAATCAAGGGACGGGATGTTTATGTTGTAACCCACGAGTGCCTCAAAAACGGTTTGGCGTAGACACCGGGTTAACGATCATTATTGAACCCGCGAAAAGGTACCATGTACACCGTTACATAATATATATTTGTACATACATATAATATACAAGAAGAAATATATGATCATTATTAAGCTAAGATAAGCCCTGTCTCCACCCTGTTATTTTTTGCCGTCATCATCATTTTTTTCCAGCTATCCTTTCAATCTCGTCCGTACTGTATACCTACTTATTGTAAGATAAGGATCAATGTTCGCCAAGGTTAAACGTCAAATCCTTAAGATGCCACAAATAATAGAACTGAGTAATAATCTGTAACAAAGGCGTGAGACGTCTAATCTATGACCCGTTTACAAAGGGTCAGTTGTACCCATAATCAATATTCATACGAGTTCACACACAATTAGTTTGACACAATTGCATTTGAAATTCAGATTGTAATACTATATCTTTAATTCCTCGAAATATTAATACAATATTTTTATTGTCGCGGCTGGACTGAAGGGGCTTCGGTGAATATTTAAAGTATTCGTTATCAATCAAACCCTTTACGTTTACTCTTTCCTTAGCACTTCTATAAAAGTTCCTTATGAACTGTGTTTGACCAATTCATTAACGGCAGGGATGTGTTTTTAGTTAATTGTAACCACGTTTTATGATGGAAAAGGTATGTACTGTTTTATTTTCATTTCCCCAATATAACTGAGTAAAAATAAACATACGTGTGAAACTTGAAAGGGCCATTCCGATAATTACGATATTAACATTTCTATTCAATATTAACATAAATTTTAATTCATTTGGGACACATCAAGATGGGACATTTAGTGACAGTTGAATTGTTGCGAAGAATGGATGGATAGAATCAAAGTTCACACGTGTTCTATCCAGTTGGTGTCAACAATAGGGGCTGAAGTGACCCGAAGATTAGAAAGGGTTAAGTCTGGAGTGCCTAATGTTACATTATTACATATTAAATTGCTGAGAAGAACACAGTGTCTAACAATTTCGCATTACATTCAGTTACGTTACGCATAACAGTAAATCGTTGAGCGTAAAGATACCGTAAAGCGTTGACATTTTTTTTGCCTCTCAAGTTTTAGGCAACATTCTCCGCTATATATATATCGTATCAAGATTTTTCTAACGCTAAATTTATATTTTTTGTATACCTTTAGATTAAGTTAGGTTACTATTTTCAATTTTGTTTTTGCACTTTACCCGTAATATTTATTTTTTAGATTTTTCCTTACAGTAGTAGCCTGGAATAGATCGCTTATATCTTTTATGTTATTTGTTTTTCTTTTATAAAACGAAGTATGAGCAAATAAATAAATCGGTCGGGGATTATCGCAGTTATCCCTCAATATTTCTTGATATATCCTATTAATTCCTGATCTTGCTTTAAATGAAATCATTTTTTTTAACAATTTCTGTAGAAAAATTAGAAACGTTTATATGTAAATAAATCAGTTCCCAAAGGGTCATTTCACGTTAAAATTGATTCAAATGCTACAATGGAATAAAAGAATCGAATATACATATAGAGGACTAATCCAACCGCGTTGAAGATCACTCAAGTGGAGATATCAGAATAAATAATGTGTTTCTGTACGGTGATTTATATTTTTTGTATTGAAATCAAGTGATACATCTTTCACGCCCTTCAAGTGACAACGTCGATTTATTTGCATAATGATAGTATTTGAATGATGAATGTATTAAATTATTTGAGTATTAGACGTTAGTCTTAAGTGCAGTGGTAAGTGAAAAAATAAAACACAAGAACAGAGTATCTTCCCCTTAACATAGTGTTATTGGACAATTATCATAAATATTTGAGTAAAAAAGGTCAGTTTTAAATAACTTATTAGTCTTAAGTTAGATCGTAATGTTTTATGATGTGTCAGTAGACAATTTATTATAAAAAAATGCCGGAATCAGTAGAAAACGTTTCTTTAATGTAACATACGAAATCAAATCTACTAGTCAGTCCCATGTTACGTAAATTTAAATTTAGAAGATATTCGTTCGTTGCAAAAGCTACATAACAAATAAGAGTGTGATATTGAATGACATGAAAATGTTTCTTTAATCATAAACATGCGACAACAATTATAACTCTAGTAAACGGAAACTGTCCTTGTTACGTAAATTCAAATTTAGATCTCAATTTTAAATTTAGGACGTGAAGTATTTTGTAAGTTCTTAAAAGTTATATCAGTGTATTTGTTCAACGCAAGGTAATAAAACAGGATACCACTGACCACGGGGCAGATGTAATTTCATATGTCTAGATTGCAATAATACAACCACAAACGTACAGTGATACGAACGATTCGCGGTTACTTAACGGAAATAAGATCGTGATTCTAATTACATGTATTAATTACAATTCAGACTTAATTGCAATATTTGTATCGATTATGAGTTTTTATAACAAATTTGTGCGCGAATATCTCGTTCTAGCCGAAAAGTGAAACCATGGGAAAGTGTTGGGTCAGGACGAGGGAAGTTTACAATACATTATCACACATTCTGGGCCACTTAGGATTCTTTGGGGTAATTATGGTTCCCACGTCGTCGGTGTGACTTCCGATACACCCGCATACATCAGGGTGTAAACTGTCAACTATGGTCAGCAAATATAGATTATAAACGGGTAAGAAAAACCAATAGACTATGGATATTTTGACCGTTATTTTAACTTTAACCCGCACAGCTGTGCATCGGACGCACTAAGCGGAACAATACCGTTTTTATTCTAATTTTTATTATATATTTTGGTACTGGCAATTTATTTGACAGTTAAATAACATAAAACAGCGTCCCAATATTGAAACTGACGTCTCATTTAAAACAATAAAGCTTAAATTGAAAATAATGCAATCTGATTGATGGGTTTTGTTAAAACGCGGATTGTTTGAGTGTGAAGCTTTTTTTTTTGACAAAAGCTTAGGTCACGTTCGCACGTTGGAGTATTATTTATTGATCCGATTATTCCCTTTTATTTTAAGAGAGTTGAGGGAGGGATATCCTGTATAAGGGTACAATTATTTATCGGCTCATAAGTTACCAACTTTATAGCAGGAAGACATGTATAGAAAAAACTATACTTTAGCACAGAAAACTTAACGGAAAACGATAATTAGGACATATTTTGTATTGTTTTTATTATGTAATTTTGTTTTTTCTTAAATGTAATTCTAATTTTTGTTTCGGGTGTAATTATTTTCATGTGTACAGTCGATTTAGGGTTTATTTAGGAGAGGATTGTGTTTTTTTATATAAAAAAAGAACTTAAGACAAGAAACTATGTTCCAGGAAACTGATCGAAAATGAAACATTTTTAAACAAGGAAGTATGAGCGCCGATGATCCATGCTTCCCACACGTGCATGGGAATACAGTTTAACAAGGGTGATACCAATTATCTGCCTGGTCACCGATTGGTATTTGGAGGGTTATTGATATCGCTATGAGAAAATTACTTTTGGAGGTAACGGTTAAAAACAGTTACGCGTTATTATTTTAGCAATTGTGTTTTTTAGAAAGGTGTGTCGACCTCAATCGAAAGTTTGTTGCCTACTCTATAATAACGATGCTTTTTTGTTCGAGATTGCGATCGTAATAAATATCGTAATCGCTAGCAGAGTACCTGTGCTGTTCAAGTAGATATTTCTGATCTTTTATATCTGCTCTGGATATCCATAGCATCACACTTTGAAATATATTTTCTTGTACCAATGTTTTAATGCCGAGCGTTGGCAAGCATGGAAGAATTAAAATCAATAAATATTTAAAAAAAAATGTATACAATACTGTCTAATACTGATATAAAAGCGAGGTTTACAAGTGCTTAAAAACAATTATATGCCTTTTAAAAGTTTCATTTGTGTAGAGCTTGAACCAAAGACTGATTTTATTATTATCCTGGTGCCAGCATCCAGAAGCGAATGCTAAACCGTAGACCACAAGCGCACCATCGATCCCGACTCACCTGTTTTCTACACGTGGACGACGAAGCATGTAACGCAGTGGCGATGAGAACTTGGAGAAGCTGATCGTGGTAACATAGAAGGCGTAGCCACTCATATAACAGATGGACCGATAAAACTATACACTGTTATAACAGAGGCTGCACAGAAACCAGTGGAAACAGGTCCTTGCTGACCACGACGCTTAGACATGAGCTACCGACTGAAGAGATTTTTCGCAAGAGATTTGGTAGATCGTATTGTTCTACTTTTTCAGTTAACCAAATAGAAGAACTTCTGCTTCATTAATGGAAAGTTACGACGGCCTTTCACTTTCGGGGACTTTACGCTCCAAGGGTAGCGGGTTCCCAGACGGAATCACAGTCCGGAACAGGTATTAGCTGTTTTGCGTAATTAACTTATACATAAAGGGACAAGATGCCATAACGATATTGTAATTTTGAATGAGACTGAATGAGACAAAACGTGACTAAGAGGAAATTATACAAATTATGTGTTGTTTTTGTTTTTTTTTATTACAATTCAAATGTGCGATTTTTAATAAACTCGACTATTTTTAGAATCGTAGTACCTAGTCTCGATAATTTAAATTCTATTTTGGTACCTTGGGGAGTGTCCAAGTATTACGTCACGCAAATTTTGGAAATTCTTTGTTTACGCGTACCTGACAATTGTTTTTTTTTTTAATTCTTTCTATCGACTGCAGTAAATCACTTAAAAAACGGAAGGACTTCATTGCCTTTTTTATTTAATTGTTAATAAATAATCATAATATACGTATAGAATTAATAAATCACAGATTTTGATAAAACTCTGGTTACTTAAAAGCTTGTCCCTTTAGCTTTGATCCACTAACGAAGGTTTATAATACTCGAAACTGAGGACTAGAACATCTACTAAGACAGTTGTGTAAGATTTTTTATCATTCAAATAACTGCGCGTGCGCGGGACTTTCTAACATACTTATTTAGAAAGTATTGCTATATAAAAGGTAAGATACACAAATGGACACCAAATACTAGTTTGGAAAAATCTTGTGCATTTTTTAATTTTGTGGTCTTAAAAGCCTGTTAAAGGGAGATCCTTTGAACATTAAATTTCTAATGTAATTTTAACGACATTTGCTAATCGGTAACTGGCAACACAATTCTCACGACAAAGTGCTCACCTGCGGAACCCTAAGGAAGCAGTGTAATATGGTTCAGTGCTTATTAACTGCCATATGTAATATCGGGATAAAACACTGCAGCTACTTTTTCTTTACCTAATATAAAAATATACCTTATAAATAATACGTAAAATATCCATCTTTATTAAACGAAATATTTCGATGTAACATCACGTTGCAAAGTGTCAAGTAACTGTATTCAAAAATAGAACGCAATTGCACAATTTTAAATTTAGAACGTTAGCCAAAGTTATCGTAACTCATTTGTTGCGTGAATGAAATCGATATGCAGACATGATAAATTCCCTTAGGAACGATTGTATGGAATGAGGTGATATGAGACGCATACAAAATGCTTGGTGTATAGCCATTAATATAATAGTTTTAATAGAATGTTATTTTAAAGAACAGTTTGTGGACAGTAGGTACGTACGGTAATAATTCACATACCTGAACTGTCGACTAGTCAATAGTCTTGCACAATTCAAAAATAGAACGTTGGCTAATTCAAAAATGGAACGCCATGACTGATGTGTGTTGAAATCGATCTTTGGACAGATGATGGCATCCCCACGGTCACTCGATGCGGAATGTAGGGTGCTATAAATATTATGCTAAAAGCACGCGGGGGTAGCAGATGCCGCCGCGACCGTTATTCCCCTATCTGATACAATTTTCAAATATCGAACACGTGTGTTGACATTTTTTCAAATCACCCACATCGATTTTTCGCGATCTTGTTTGTCGAGTGTCTAGACTTGTTACTTTCCGAAAGTATGTTTGGAAAAGGAATTGGGGTTAGTAATTCCCCCTATACGCGCTTTTATATAATACGATTTCCGTCCCCCATATAATGCGTTCTCAAGTTATATTGCTGTAGTGTGAAATTTCGTATGATTTGTCAAATTCGTGATGCGTATCTTTCGACTTGTCTCAATTGTGTTCTTATACAATTAAGCTAACTAATAAATAAATTTATTAAACACGTGTCCGCATTTTTTAAATTGTCCAAAAAACTGTTTTTCGAGAATGCTCCAAGAACGCGTTAGTAAGTAATGTTTTTTAAAATACTGATGTCACAGGCATTTTATAAATGATTTTTCATTTTATAAATAGACAAAGTGATAATCAACGTACACAATATCTTATAACAATAGAAAAATCATTATTAAAAAAAATATTATTTATGAATCCTAAAAAGTGCAGCTGAAATGTCTAATATATTACAAACGAAGGGTAAAATGTAACAGGAAGCTATAAGTTGGGGAAAGTGACAGTTAAAAAATCAATATAGCCGTTGACAGAGGGTGAAATGACAGGGACGCACGCGTCGAAATCACCGCATTTCTTAAATACAATTACGACAATACGATTCCTTTAATATTTAAATGGCACGTGTCTTGCAAATTACTATCCGCTGTTAATGCGGTTAATTTATCGAGTTATTATAACAATGTTAAGGAATAGGTTTTATACTGTCTATATATGTTCGAATAATTTAAATTTCGAATCAATGCAAGACCGTGCTGGCACAGACTCTATAAAGATAGTATTGGAAAACGTTCGATATTTAATTTTTTTTTATATTATGGCAATAGTTTTGACTTTATGCCAGTTTCAAGTAAAGATATTTAAAGTTTATGATTTTCTTAAACACAATTATTTTAATTCATAAATTTAACGTGTCTTGCCCAATACTATTCGTTTTTAATTTTTAGAGTTCTTATTATTATTTAAAGCTTTTGATGTTGTCAATGTTCAAGTATTTTAATTTCGAATCAATAGACCCGTGGTGGCATCGACTATAAAATTGCCTTGAAAAACCTCTGATAATTAAAATTTGTAGGCGCGTACATACGTAATAATACTAGTGAAAGCGATAGATATAGAAATCAATAAAACCGTTGATAAATCCGCGAGGGTGACTTACAATGTGCACGCGTCGCATTGTACGCGAATTACCAATAGCAGTGCAATATTATTTTCTCTTTTATATGGGGAAGCGTAATTTAATGTAGCGAGGAACCAGTATGAAATTACGAATATAGTAGAAAATCGCAAAGTTGTTTACGTAAGACAGATTACCGAATCCCTTTCACTGATTTTTGTTCTTGTACTCATGTCTAACGGTAGCTAATGAACGGTTAAAAATATCAAAATTTCCGTCGCGTTTACCCACGCTACGTTACAATTATAGAAACTTGACCGTTTGTTACAATTTCATAGAAACTTAGAAACCCCGCAGTTTCGTCCACTTATGAGAGTTCAATGACATCGGAAAGGTGTAATTACGGAATATTAGGGGCTTGTAAGAAACTGGGTGACATGTTTCTTTACTGCCCCCTGCTAAGCACGGTCAGTTTCAAAGTGTTTTTCAATTTGAAATTTATGCAGGTTTGATTCGAAATTTAAAATTACGAAAACGAGCACAGACTTTTCTTAGTAGTCTTCTACGTTGAGTGTTCTTGGCTTAAAAAGCAAAGGGATGCCATAGATTATTAAATTGTAGAATGCAGTTAGAAGATTACTTTTATAGAAAGATTCTCCTTTTTTTAAATCACATAGTAGTAATAAAAAATACATAATTAAAAATTAATAAAATGTCTATATAATACATGCATGCATTCAATCAATGAAAGTGATCAAAGGCCGCCATTTTGATTTGACGTAAGCTTTACCTAAGTGTGACAGATAACGTCATTTAATTCGTACGGAATTGAAAATTTACGCAAATGTTTACATAGTATTTATTATCGTCTTACAACATGTGTACTCTAAAATAGGACAAGTGTGGGAGGTACCAAGTGTGTACGTACATCAAAACAAATGAATTGGGTCAATTCATAATTTAACGGACGATTCCTTTTAAATAGTACATAGATTAACATATCTGAAGAGCGATGACTAATATATATCTAAATTACGGCCCAATTAACTTAATTTTTTTAGCTTCCGATGTGTTCTGTGAACTTCAGAATCTTATTACAATTATATACTAATAACCTAGTTTAAGTAATGAGTTTAGTACTACTATTATGTCGTATTTTGTACCGGGCATTCACAAAAGGTCTACTAAACAACCACAAAACGCTTCAGCTATACAATACGTTACAACTTTAAGAGCAGTCAGCAAAAAATTTAATTCATTTGTTTCGCCATTAAGGGTTGACACCATAAAAACAATCTAATAAGCAGTTAAACACGTCCCTTACTTCCGTATTAAGAACTTTTGAATCTTAATTTTTAATTACGGAGGTGAAAATTGATAGGTAAAAAGTTGGCGAGGGTTATTATTGTGTTAGCGTCTCGGGTTTTATGTATTCCGATGGATCTCAGTGTCATATGATAGGTCATTGTGCCACCTATGTGCTTGGATCGTTTGGCACACGTTTGTAGCACAGATTAAATAAATACATATAAAAATGTAGACATTTAACGTCTGGATGTTAAGTATTAGATTTTTAATTTCTGGATATAAAAAGACAAGCTAATACTGTTACTAACTAAACGACGTTACTAACTTAAAACTAATAAAGTTCGATTTTTAAAATTAGGCGCCAAATGGCTTCGGTTATTTTTTTTTTGTTTATGTTCTATAGTCAATAATAGAACAAGTATCTGTCACAAAATAACACTATATATCATACTAATATACGAAAGAAATTTGAGATATTGTCAAGTAAAGCCTTGTCCTAGTAACACAGTACTGTTTATTTTTGTATTTAAATAACTTTACGAGGCGCGACTAACTAAACACAAAACATATTTTCATTTTCGATGCTCTATTGTTTAGTTACAATGTTCGTTATATTATCCTAGTAATGTATTACATTCATACAAACAATAGCTACATACATACTATTCTTACGACGCCATTCAGTCTAGCTAAAATTTTAATGCCTACACACGAATCATTTGAATTGTTATAGGATTCAATTTTATGTTTAAAAACATTTAAACTTAAGGCTGTTTGTATGCTTTGGTATAAAGTTGAAAGATTTTTAAAAGATTGACGTGTTACCAGCATAAAAAAATGATTTATTAACAAAGACACGCGTGCTGAGTGCATTGTATGTGTCAATCACACGGTCACCTTTACTTTGTAAATAAATTGTGTTGCTATGTGCAATCATCGTACGTTGAAATAAAGATTTAGTACAATATTATATATTTTGCATACATTACATTTTAGTAAAAATATTTCCTTCTTTTACAAATAGGTAAATTAGTTTTTTTTTCTCTATTATAATGAAATAAGAATAATAATAGCTTTCACATAACAAAAGTCGTCGCCTTATCATCACTGAATGTAAACAATACAGTAATGATAACATTCGTATCGCCAATACAAATGCAGCACAGACGTATCGGTAATATTGTTTACAATGTTATTAACATAATACAACTAACCTGTCATTCTCCTCTGTGGTTTTTGTGTTTTATTGTTGTTTGGGCTGGAGACTTTGGCTTCTTTTACTGGTTTCGTCGCCTGTTGCGTTATGGTGATAGGTGACCGGCGTAGAGCAGCAGGAATTGTAGCCGCAGGGACAAGCTGCCAGGCGAATCTCTGGTCGCCTGCTAAAGGTTTCTCATTCGCGAAATCGAAACCCCAACGCTGACTATCTAAATCCAATTGCCGAGCCAGCTCCCTCTCAACGAAACGTCTGTTTTCCTCTTTATCTGTGCATCCGAATAGATTTCTTCGCACCGTATCTATCGTAGTTTCTCCCTGCACTCGAAGTGACCTAGTGTTCAACATAGTGGCTTGTAGGCCGGGAGCCCTTACACTCAACGCAGACATCTTCTTGTCAAACACTCTGATACAGGATCGCATCGACGTAGTGACCTAACAAACAATAACTGTTTAGTTTTTATCCCTAAAGTTTCATCACGCACCGATTAGAATACTAATTTACTTCTAGTTTGTAAACAAATCGTACGACGCGACGACGCGCTGCGATAGCACAACCACACGCACGAAATCTCAAATTCAGACTGTGCCGTGTGTGCGTTTGCGCCTGCGTACCGCGTTGAATGCGTTGCGCAGTGGAATGTGTCTGTGTGCGTCAGGCTAAGCGATCGCGTGCTCGGTCAACGCGTCGCTTTTAGTTTGCCTGCTCGACGCAGTGTGGCGCTGCCAGTGTTTTAAATTCAGCAGAAAAACTTAACCGTAATCATAAACCAAGAATAGGAAATAAAAAGTACACCTTTTAAAGCAAGTTGCATTAATGTATAATACATAAGGATGATAACAAAGATCTGTCTTTGAGCACGTCGTTTACATTCCTGTTTATATTCCTGTAATCCTAATACAAAAATATAAATTTATACAAGGCTTCATGTTAATTTACTGTAGTTACAACGAAAATAGATTTTGATGAGTTTTTAATTTAAAAGCAATAACTCAATATCCCTCCTAGAACTACATATATATTACTTACCAATCTTCGATAGTATTTAATGTTGTTCTTAAACGTATTATTATAAATTATACTATGTATAATTTTAAAATCTATATAACTTAGATAAGCGCCATCTCCTGATTTTTAATAACATTAACATTGCTACGAAAAAACTGCTATGAATCATGTCTAGCCAATTATACTATACTAAAAATATTATATAGAGGATTAAGCGAAATAGATTTCCCTTTATTTGGGATATAAAAAAATGGCAACACCACAGCTCTCTTGTTTACGAAAAGCGAAGACGTGTCTAGTTACGAGTTATACGCGTGATTCCTACTTTAAAACTTCTTATCTAATGGAATATAGCTCTCTTTATCGCATACCTACATAATTGCGCTAAGCAGAAAGAGATAGATGCTCGTGCACGCTGCACAGAACAGCCGCCATTTTGCCAAGCCGAGACCCGAGTCGATGTATTTTATTGAATTAGATAATACATTTAAAAGGGTTTCTCTATACTACAGAATTATTCGCATTTGTAATTAAAAATTTCAATGTTGTTTAATTATGCACTTGAGTTTGATTTCATATTAGAATCTTCCATAACTTGCCCTTGTACCATCTACATAAAACTTCGATAAAAAAATTGTACTAGAATGCGTGATCAGGAATTTTGTCAAAAAATGTCACAAACGCCCGGAATTTTTCTTGGTATAGACACATAAATGACTTACCTTATACTTTTAATTTGAAATTTTACTGAAAATCACGAATTTACCGTCGGGGTTCACTGCACTGTCGTACTAATTTTCAAGATGTGAGAGTGACGCGATGGCGCGAGCGCGGGATCGGCAACCATTGGTTCAAAATGGCGGTCATTCGCGTGATTGGCTGGTGGATTTTGGGCGCGAAATTTCGGTTGGTCGAGGCGCCGGATGGCGGGAAATAATCGCGACTTTCCGGCAGGCTTATGAGTTTTGTTGAGGAAAATTATGTTTCGCGGGCATCGCTTCCGTGTTTTCATTCGTATAAGAATCTTACTCGAGAAATTTGCGAACTGAAATGCCGTAATGGTGACCCGTACGACGTTTAAAGGGATGGAAACGGCGCTTTTCAGTGTAAGAAATAAATGCAATTTATCAAGAATATACCCTTCTTTTATTTATATTGAATTAATTGTATTTTTTATAATAATATTCTATTCTGTATCTTACTTTGTAAATATGTTACTCATTATTATAAAATAATTGGAAACCAATTCAAGTAATAAAACTGTATTATTTGTAAGTTTAAGTGATTTGTTACACCTAAATCGGGCAGAGCGAATGAATTTGATTTCGTTAAAGTGTCTGTAATAAAATTTTATATATTACTTTTCTGTTAAAACATTTAATATTGTATACTTATTCAAATTTTTAGTAATTAGAGAGATACTTGGATGAATAAAATTTAGATATATGAGCTTTTTATAATACTTGCATTTATTGTATATCATTTTTCAAATTCAGTCATTAGTAAGAGCTTTGATTTAGATTAAGTATTTTTCAACTTATGTAACAGTCATATACGTCCTTAGGTTAATAATTATAATAGCCTTTATTGTATACATAAAAATGTGACAAACTATAAACACTAATAATTAATAGGAGCCGTGTTGGCCTAGGGGCTTCAGCGTGCGACTTTCACCCCAGTGATCGTAAGTTCGATCCCCGGCTGTGCACCAATTGACTGTCTTTCTATGTGCGTATTTAACATTAGCTCGAACGGTGAAGGAAAACTTCGTGAGGAAACCGGCTTGCCTTAGACCCAAAAAATTGACGGCGTGTGTCAGGCACAGAAGGCTGATCACCTACTTGCCTATTCGATTAAAAATGATCATGACACAGATACAGAAATCTTAGGCCCAGAACTTTGAAGCGTACAGAAGGTTGTAGCGCCATTAATTTATTTTTTATTTTGATTAATCGGCAATCCGGTTAATTTCTCTTTTACAGCTTTTGGCCATAGGCCTCCTCTAAGAGCTTCCACACTTCTCGGTGTCTAGCTTTACGTAGACACATTGAGCCAGCTACTCCACTTATAACATTCTCCCATCTTTTTATTTGTCTTCCTCGTTTTATTTTGACATCGCGAGGAAGCCATTCGCTTTTTTCGTCCATTTATCTTTACTCTTCTGTCATGACGTGTTCTCTCCATTTCCATTTCAATCTTTTACTAAAGTTTGTTATGTCTTTTATTTCATCTAGTTTTACAATATCTTTCAATTTCGGACCTAGAACATTAGTTTCGATATTATTTTGACATACTCTTGTTCTTCTTTCTCATAAGTTTGTTTTCTTGTTTATCAGTGACCAGGTTTGACATGCGTTTATCAGGCAAGGTAAATATTAAATTTGGTTTACATTTTCCGCCTTGTCTACGGCGGCTCATTCTGGTGAGCCTATATATTTACTGTTTAAAAAATAAAAGGTAAAATCTGATGTTAATACATAGTTTAGTAGCTTTAAATGATTTAAATGATTTGACAATTTTAAAAATTCACTTTCCTTAATCTTGAAAAATGTTCTTTAATGAGCAGTGTTGAGTGTTCAGTGTGTGAGCTTAATCTCTGTGATCGTAGGTTCGAACCCAGGCTGTGTACCACCCATTCTGTATATGTGCTCATTAATCGCGGCATGTTTAGACTCAAAAGGCCATCGGCCAGGCACAAAATGCTGACGCGTAGGATAAAATTATCGCGAAACATACAATTATCTGTAATGTGAATAAGAACTAAAACTGCATATCAACTTACTATAAACATTTTTTTGCACCTGCAGAGAAAGTATTAAACAAAACCATCTGCGTGCAACGGAAACTGATTTTGTCCCGACCGCATTTCTACCACAGATATCCGTTAGAAATAGGTCAATAAGTCACAGACTAGCAACGAACGAAATTCGTTTTTTCGTTCTGCAGTGCGCTGTTGTATACAAATATGAATGTCTGTCTTTTAATATATTATCATCATCAGACGTCGATGCAGAATACAAAATTCCACCCGTATCACGTACGTCGTTCCACAAGTGAGCGTTTTCACCAGCACTATGTGGAACCGGGCAGTTTGTATTTCCCAAATACTGAGTATTGGTACTGAAGTATTTCCGAACCAATTTGACTTATTTCTTCAAGAAAATAGCGTACCAATTCTTAAAAGGCCGGCGATGCACTCGCGAGCCCTCCTGCAATGTAGTTTATAAACGGTGGTATTACTTAACATCAGGTGAGCTTCCTGATAAGATGATTTTTTTAATACTTTTTCGTACAAGCAATACATATTTATCAGCGCAACAACAGCCGATCTTGGGCTTCAGATTTCCGTTTCTATCTCGTGAACGTCGTCTCTTATTTGGCGAGTGGATGATCTGCTTCTTAGTTATACACTCACATGCTCACATATAATTGTGCACGGCCGTGATTCATAAACCCTCAGGGTTGAGGTGGACGCCACGCCAAGCTAAAAGAAGACATGACCCAAAAATATCAATCACTGAAGAATTAACTAGTTTATATAAAGACATGTGTTTGGTGCCATGCTGATGGGATTTTATACGAACTTTGGCAGGTGCTACTTAATATACTACACACATGTACTTCTATTTGTCTATTAATGTACTCACTTATGTTTTAACTTTACATTCGAATTTCAAATCGGAACAGGCAATTAAAATCTGAACAACAACCGTTACAGTTTTTATACTTCCTACCCTGAATGATTGATCTGAAACACATTTCCATCCTCTTACAAAAAGTAACACCTGGCACAACCTAACTGTAAAGTTTATTTATTTATTCACTAACTTTACAGTAAGCTAATTAAAAAAAAATACCGAAGAAATAGAGGATTATGAAACTTTTTTTTTTTTTAAAGGAAATGCTGGCTGGTTATGCAGAAGTATTCTTTTTTATATTTTTTAAGTATAAATTGATTGTTTTGGATTACTTTTCTTAAAGTACTAATTCTAAATTCAAAGAGGTTACATTCGAAATATGAAATAGATTTTGTCGATGAGACATCGACCATATCTAATATATTTTACATTCTGTATAAACCTATGTTATTACCTATGTTATTTTCTTATCATTATTATTTTAATTTAATAGGAGCCAAAACAAATTTAATACGATGCTCACCTGAGGTTAACCAGTGATACCATGGACACTCACAATGCCAAAAGGCTCGCAAGTGCTTTGCCGGCTTTTCAAGAATTGGTACGCTCTTGACTTGGAAGACCCTAAGTCGAATTGTTTCGAAAATACTTCAGTAGGCAGCTGGTTCCACATAGCGGTGGTGCGCGGCAAAAACTGCATTAGAAAACGCTCAGTTGTGGAACCATAGAGGTCGAGGTGATACGGATAATATTTTGTTTTCTGCCTTGACGTCCAATAATGAAACTCAGCTGCAAACTCAGGCAGGACCGAACAACTCCTTTGAACACTCTCTAAACATGGTAAATGCCGTAGAAGATGGAGAGAGACCGATAATAGAATCGCTCTTCCTTGAATACGGTCAAGCGAAAAGAGCTGGTACTGGGGAGGTCCCGCCCAGAGGTGAGAACAGTATTCTATGTGGGGCCGAATTTGCGCTTTATAGGCACAGGCCAAGCGGTGGCCTGAATTGAAGTAACGTCTCGCCTTGCTGAGCACACCAAGGTTTTTGAGGCTAATTTAGCCTTCCTTTCCTAATAACCGCGAAACTGGTTTAGTAGTTTTTGGTTTAATCTTCAGTTAATTTATATTAAACAATATAATACAATACAATATTAATTAAGAATCGTAACAGGTAATATATTAAAATATTAATAATTGAATTAAAATCCTTCAACAATACAGTTATCAATGTACTAACGGAAATACAAACGGCGCATGCGCAAAATTTAGGCCAATTCGCAGTTCAACGACTGCACTTGATATAATCCTAATTAATATATATATTTATTTTGATGAATTCTAATAATGTGGGTTCTGTTAACTATGATTATTGAAGTGGCATTTTTAAAAGGGCCAAAAATCCAAGACTAAGGATTTAGATAGATTTTTGATTGGTGTATACTAAAATATATGAACATAGATATATGTTTGCCACCTCCCTCGGACAAGCAAATAAGCTGGGACGGCCGCAGAGCCGGCTGATAAACGGCATAAGACGGCTCAAATATAAGAGTCTTTCCTCCGAACTCGATTTTGTTTCCTTTGGAGTAGATACTCTTGGGCCGTGGGGTTCAAGTGCAAAGCGCTACTTAAAGATTTAAGTTGGTGGCTGGAAGATAGTATCAGTGACCCCAGAGCTGTTGCTTTCCTCGCTCAACGAATAAGTATCGCAATACAGCGAGGAAATGCTGCCAGCGTTAAAGGTACACTGCCACAGGTATCAAACTTTTTAAATATTTTTTAATTTTCTGTTTATTAATTTTATTATGACTATGATTGTTATGTTTAGATTTTGTTTATTTAAAACTATCTGAACATAATATATTTATATATCTGTAAAATCCATTGCCAGTAATACGTGTTGAAATATATAACTTTCGGATCGGTCAAGACTTGATGACCATTTTTAGAATATAGCATATTTAACCATCATATTCATTGATTTTTTTTTTATATAACAAGTGGCTGACCTGATGTTAAGTGATACCACCCATAGACACTCACATAGCCAGAGAGAACGCGAGTTGCCATTTAATAATTTGTAGGCTCTTCTCTTGAAGGACCCAAGTCGAATTAGAAAATGCTTCAGTGGGCAGCTGGTTCCACATAGTGGTGGTGCGCCGGAAAATCTGCCGTAAGAAATGATCAGTTGTGTAGGCGATGGTATTTTGTATTCTGCCTTGACGTCCGATGATGAAACTAAGCAGGTATTAATCGAAAAAACTCCTCTGAACACTTTCTTATCTGAATCGTAAAACATAGAATAAAATGAAAATTGACCACTTTTATATATTTTTAACCGACTTTTAAACTCCAAAGAGAAGGTTCACCATATATTGGATAAAAACGAAGTATTAATAATAATAAAAATTAGTTGCAAGAATATGGTAATAAAATATTTTGGTGGTACACAGTCTAAGCTTCGCATTTTCTGCCACACAAATGCGTGCATATTTGTCTTAAAGGGTAAAATTTTACATATTACATATATGTCATATACATACAGTATATGTGAATTCTTATATAATTTTATCACAATATTAAAATATTTGATTACGTTATAAAATTCATTATAATTATGTTTCACCTAAATTGTTATTGAAAGTAATCTGTATAAAACAAGTAAGTCTAGGTCTTAATTTCGTCGGAGATTGTTTTTAATATAAATGTCGCAGTAAAGTAGTTAAATCAGAGAGTTAATTGAATATCTAGACAGTTAAATTAATGTCGATATGAAATCAAGTCGCTAGCATTTTGATTCAAATAAAGCAGCGTTAAAAACGTTTAACTATCCGTCTGACCGAAAGCTAGCGTGTTGATTAACAATGTAAAACAAATGGTAAAAGAAGATTCCGCCATGATTATTTTATTTGTTATTCTTATTTCGGTGTGATCGTGAAGAACGAAGAGCTTGGAAATTCCGTGTTTTGCTTTATTGTAAATGGTTAGATTAGTCATGTTGCCTAGGAACGATTAAGAAACTCGTTAAACGTTTCGTTCACTCACTTGTCTGACGGAACTTGACGCGACTTGACTGAATATCGATTTGCAATTAACGGTCCAGAGATTCAATTAACTCTCGGATTTAACTACTTTACTGCGACTTAAATACTATGTGTATTCGTGTAATAATGATAATTATGACTTAACTATGCTCAGTTATAAGACAAAGCTTACTTTTTCTTTAAAAAAAATTTCAAACGTGCCCCATGTACCACAGAATAATTGTTATCTAGTCATCCACAACACAGGGCCTCCTGAGTGTTTACCGGGTGCATATTGGCTATGCTAGGAAGGGTGGAGGCCTGGAGTGCAATGGTCTCTTTCTGTGAGCATGTAATGCTGCAGAAGCTGCTGCTGAGGGTGAGGTCTGGGGTTAACCGTAGACTGGTCGGTGATATAATGGTCTCAAGTGGTCCGGAACCGCAGGTGATGATTGAGCACTATGTCGGATATAAGCTTTTGGTTAGAATGTCTGGCGATCCCCGAAGGCCTATCTGAAGCGTGTGAACGGCAGAGGTGGTTTTAGTGGGGGGGCCTCGCTACTCCTCTGAATAGCAGAGGGCTTCGAGTGTAGACCCAGCCAAGGCAAGCCGGTTTCCTCACAATGTTTTCCTTCACCGTTCGAGGTAATGTTAAATGCGCACATAGAAAGAAAGTCCATTGGTGCACAGCCGGGAATCGAAATTACTCAGTGTTGAGAACGGCACGCTAAAGTAAAAAGTTACCAATAAAAATAACGATAACATGCCCCTTCAGAATACTGCATTTACGTGGTTTACATTCTGCAGTGACAATTCTTGTGAGAGGCTGGTGCCTATAGGACTATAGTAGTCCTGTCTTCCCTGCCTTCCATCCGACTAAATGTTTTTTATATTTATTTATTTATTGAAGTACTCTCTCTCTCTTCTGTTAATGATATAACCCTTAGATTGGGGGGAGAGGGCGTCCACTGTGAGTCTCCATCGCGTTCGATCTTGAGCCTCGTATTTCACCTCGCTCCAAGTCTTTCCCGCTCTCTCTGCCTCCTTTGCAACTGTACGACGCTAGGGACAGCCATATTTTCACTTTCCTTGCGGGTTCAAGAGCTTCCTTAGAGTGGTGTATACCACATCATGCATATACTGCGGTATATATTATACGCTATCTATTCTAAAAAACCGCCGTCATAAACATCTCAGGGGTATATACAAAACGTTTGAGAATCAATCAGGTCACGCATTCGATGTATAATCGGGACTATCCTTGTTCTAATCGATTCACATCCTTAGATCGACCGAGGCTAACGACCGTGAAATCGAGTACGCTTATGCCTAATCGAAATTTCGGTCAAATGTTGAATGTCATTGAATCGAATAATTCATATTGTCGGGTTAACAATATTACTAGCGGAGTAAATGGTTTGTAATGTGAGGTATATTATATAAACTATAAATACTAAAAAATAAAACATTTTATTGTAAATATCTGAACTGAAAAATCGGTCCAGCCGGTGGGAAAAAAAGTGCGTGAGTATTAAGTACTTCTGACATGTGAAGTAAGTTCTTTAGCAAACTTATTTTTAACATTAGTTCATATTTATACAAATCTAAAACTTAAGATTTTCGAGACTTAGAGAAAGGGTAAAAGGAAGATAAGTATGTTAGGAATTAAATTGTCGTTAAAAGTGTCGAAAATTAATACAAATTATAAATTTATTTCTTCGATGTTAACATTATTAGACATATTTCTATCGGTATTGTTGTGACTGAAGCATTATGATAAGTAAAATATGCAATATAAGCTTGCGTTTCAACATTATCTAAATATCTTGTAAAAGTAGCGTCACCCTTTCTCACTCTCTCTCAATCAGTCTCAATCGCTCTCTCCCTTTTCTACGACAAAAACGCTGCACATCTTCGTTGCGCTAATATTATTATTATTGCGTTCCATCTGTAAGAATTTTATCCTCTTGCGCCTAAAGAAGTTTCACTTTAAATAGATCGGCAACTCACTTGCGAGACCCTGGCAATGTGAGTGTATCACTGCAGCCTGTCCGTTGGCCCGCTTATTATATAAAAGAAAATCAGGAGTGAAATTACAAACACACAGAAGATTTAAATTCATTATTACATAAAACCTAGTCAGTCTTAATCTGGTTTTTGTCTAATTCTGTCAAATTCTTTTTACGATTCAACGAAAAGGGATAGATATATTGATTTCTTTTGTTTATTTTATTTTAGTTCCTAATCTCCCCGACGCTTGTGGGTGCTTAATCATATGATTTTGATACGTGACTTATTTTTTTCTTATGGAAATTCGCGTACCACCAATAATATTTCTAAAAATTATTAAGATAAGAAATTGGATTCGGGAAGACTTTGCTATAGACATTTCCATGAATACCGCTGTCACAAGAGTACGCTCTTAAGAGACTTCATCAAAGGTCACCATTACTATGTGGAACCAGCTGCCCCTGAAATATTTCCGAAACCATTCAACTTAAGGTCCTTCAAGAAATGAGTGTACTTACCAATTTTTAATACGCCGGCAACGCAATTGCGATCATTCTGGAAATGTGAGTGTCGGCGGTGGTATCACTGAACATCAGGTGAGCCTGGCCGATTGCCTCCTGTTACATTAAAAAAACAGTTTAGCATCCTTACGATGACTTCCGTTTGCCAAGAACGCGTTTAAAAAATTGTGTTAATTTTGACTGGAATGACATGGTAATATTACTAACTATGATAAAAAGAATTGGTTGTACGAGAGCGCATTCAGAAACGACACATATTTCTTATTACAAGTGCCATATAACGCTTTGTTGCTTAAATAACGTCAATATTTGTAAGTATATACCAAGTACTAATTAGGGTCGTTACAAAGTAAAAAATAAGTGGCTTGTAAAGGTGCCCCCAGGAATCGATTTGACCCGCATACCTCGAAGTGCACTCAAATGCATAACAAATCAAGAATAATTTGAATCTGGATATTATATAGGTTTATTTACTTCGTATTTCTATATCTAAAACAAAAGGAAGGGATGAATAGAAGAAATTGAAGCGATACCAGGAAGCGAATGGAAAAGAAAACTATGGACAGGGATACTTGGAAAAGGCTGGAGGAGGCCCCTACCCGTGAAGGCGTTTCGACTTTACTAAAGGAAGCTAAGGAAGCGAACATATCTATGCTGGATGCTGGTGTAATGATTAGAAATTACACCGGCTTGTATTGTTACACCGATAACATGAAAGATATACACGCTCGTACCATGTGACTCATCACAATCTAAGGTATTTAATAATTTATTGACCTGATTAGGAATGGAATACACTGAAAAGGAAATCAAATGGATTTCAAGGGCGAAGTTTAACGAGGTAATGTGAATTGCAGCGTATCGCGTGTGACAGGTGCCAATCTTGGACGTGCGCAAGCGCAGCGCAGAATGACACACAGGATCGTTTTAAATAAAAAATATTACTGATACAACTGAATTTTTTTTTTTATTATATTCTATTTTTATGGATTAGAAAACTATGATATGAATATAATATTTTCTTTACATTGACATCGACAAACGTTCGATCGATTTACCTGTTATTAAAATAGTGTTAAAAAATATATGACGAAATGGAGACTAGATTCGATTACAACAATTTATAATTCCTGAACAAATCCTTGCTGTTCCTTGTTTTGGAGGCCACATTATAGGTCACAAAGCCAGCGGTATGAGGGAAAACAATTGACCTTAATTAACACGATTTTACAAAATCTTAAAAAGAAATTACAATTCATTTGACTTTAATATCCACAAGTAGTCACCAAGTATCTCTCAACGTCGATAATATAAAAAACTATTTGCTGCCGCGAACTTAGTTTCGCCTTAATTTGTTTTTTTAGTCAACCTTTTTAGTAGCTACATACTAACATATGGAATATTTTGCTATGATACCCCATGGGGACTGTTCGGTTTTCCGGCATAAAAACCTAAGCTCTAAATTTTTCTTCTCCGGTAAATCCTTTCTTAGAGTTTAGGGGAGAGAAAAATCCTTGAATAGATCCAGACGTCTTCAATTTGCGCTTACCAATATAAATCGAAAATTTTAAAAATATGTCATTGTGGTTGCCATCTATGAATATGCATTCAACTTATTTATATGTAACTCCCCCCGTGTGCGATGTTTAACCGATATATTAACGCGTCACAGATTCCTGGGCAGCGGGCAGTGATTGCGTGAGGATGGAGACGATTAGGACCCTCGATCCCCTTTGCCTTAAATGTCATGCACTGATTTAACTATACGTTTGCTCTTTTCGTTTAATGAAGTCAGTAGAGCGTGACCGGCAGTACTCAGGTTTTAAAAAATAACTTGGGTTGATTTGCCGATGTTTTTTTGGGGACAGGGGAGGACGGGACCGACAAGGAGGGCAATATTGTAAGCTTATACAGGCAATGTAAAAGCACATGTTCTACAGTTTGTTCGCCATGACTGCAGGCAAATGTTGGGCTTGTCCTAATTTTAAACCTATGCAGGTAATGTGCCAAAGCTCCGTGCCCTGCATTGAAGAAATTTGCGCTATCTGGGGTATGAAACGCTTCTCTCTTATTAATTTATACGCAGCTCTAACATTTCTGATGAATAATTTTGTAGTTCAATTTCACCCTCCAGGTAGCGCACATTCCAAGCTTCTAACGTCATTTGCCTTATCTGACTTATAACATATGACTGGGGGTTTGCGGCGTATTCAGACCTTTACCCAGAAGAGGCTTAAAGGTCATCATTTACCAAGCGTCACTTTGTTCTTTAACAATTCTAACATGAGTTAGCTGCTGTGATAGTAGGTATATCTAAACTAACAACTGAAATTAAACTTTAAACGTTGAAATTTAAACTAAAAGCAAGTTAAGTGGAACTGTTTTACAGTTTTATTAAAAAAAAATTATATACCGTACAAATAATAATAAAAAACTCCAATCATGACAAAAAAAATATATACAACTCAGATTGTTTACATTATTATTTATCTTGTTATATATCCTATATCCCAGCTAGGATCAGTTCAGTACCCCTTTTCCTTCTTCCCCTTGGTTCTTTTCATATAATTGTCAATAAAGTCCAGCTTTTATCTGTGTATCTTTATGCCCATCGCCATCGTTATCTTTTATTTAAGGACATAATGTAAGAAACTAAAATTTTACCTATGTTGACCTATGTTAGTCATAGAGCGCAGAATTTACCCCCACAGATAGAATACGAAAGGTCAACAGGGTGAAGGACGCCCAGGGGGGGGGAATCTCCACCGCGAGCGCGGACGGTACCCTAGGGTAGTTTCTGTTGAGATGTACTATTTTAGACAGTATATAATCTTACTTTATGAACTGGCTTTAATTAAAGTATTGAATGGTAACAATTCTAAATTATTTTTTGGACACAAAAATGTAAATTTTCTAGAATCGCTTATTCTGTCATAGTTTTAAGGCGAAACAGTCGAATTTTTGTTCAGTCGCGTGTACGTCATGGTACAAATTGAATTAAAGAAATAGTCGCGCAATAAGAGCTCATAGTAGACCCCCAGCTCTTCTGTATTTTAAATGCTAATAAATACGTGTATTGTTTTACCAGACTATAATAATATTATTTTATTTGCAAGAATATGGTACAAACATGTTATGGCGATACAATCTAAAGTCCCAATATTCTGCCACATTTATTCCAAATAAAATTGTCTTAAAAGGAATTTTACATAGAAGTTATGAGCCATTTTACTATAGTCAATTCAAGTCAAATAACTTATTTGTAGAGTTAAAAGATCTCATTATTAAAATATATTCTTTCGTTATCAAATTAATGTTAATGTTTTACGCAAATAATCATTAAATATATTCTTTTAACGTATGTTACGTTTGTGACGAGCAATGTAACATAATTACTATTGAAATTATTGCTACTTAAAATATTTATTGAATAGTTTAGTGTTTAGCAAAAAATGTTTATGTGAAATTTATTGTTGAACTAGCGGACCCTACAGACGTTGTCTTGTCTTAACTATGAATATTGATTTCGAATTGGTATAGTTAACTAAAAAAATATACAACATTCTTTGTTTCTGGTGCGTATACATCAAAAAAGTTTTGTATTGTAAAAGCGCTATGCACTGAAAAAAAATTTGCTATCGTAACAAAAGTCAGGATTACTTAATATGGTGGTTAAGTATTCTTAAATTTTCTGCGCATTTTTCTTAATTTTTCTGTCATAACCTTCTCCTGACTATAACAAACACAACAAAAAAATAATTAGCGAAATAGGTCCAGCCTTTCCCGCGTGATGCTGTAATGCGTGATGCTGTGTGATGCTGTGACCAAGGGAAATAGGGATGAATTTTTACATAATTATATATAGATTGCATTGTGGTTATAGGAATCAAATCAGCATAATGGGCGACTTAAATATACTTTTAACCGTATTCCAATACAATTAAGAGCGTGTTTAGTCTGATCGGGATAAAGTCACTCGAATGACCAAATTATTTTGTTTACCAAATAATGCATTGAAAATTAATGAGTTATAAAATTTGGTTTTGTAAGTACTATAAGTCGAAAGGAAGTTCGTTATGGGTTAATTTCTTAACTATTAAATTCCTTTATTACATACTCTGTTGGGTTAAGTGATTTTAAAAAAATAGTAATTCATAGCTCGCCTCAAACGTAAATTAATCAATAAAGCTTTTATAAAATTTGATCTTTAAATGATCCTTATCCTTGGGATTAATTTGCTCCAGTTCAAACAATTTGTGACTTAAAACTTAGCCATTAAAAAGAGTGGCGGAGAGTTTCTTGCCAGTTCTTTTTGAGCGATCTACGTCCGTGACTCGCGAACTGGTAGTAAATGTAAAATTAGACTCAATTTAAAATCTTTTCTGACGTTCATAAGTGTACTTGTTTACCTATATGAATAAAGTTATTTTGAGTTTCTTGCATTGGATTTCGGAGGTACCTCCTGTTCGTGTGATTTAAGCGGTCAATATTTGATATTGACCGCTTATTGACAGTATTATAATATTTGTGTTTCGTAAAATAAACAAATTTAAGAGACTTGGTAATTATGTTGCTTCTTTCTTATTTGAGTCTTAGGTTATTTTAATAACATAATAATGAAAATAGCCGCATAAAGTTGTATAGCATATACCTTTACGCAAGACAACTAGAGAAATTCCATTGTATTAGTTAACACAATAGGTTTTCGTATTTAACTAAATAAACTCCTTATAAAATATTAACCACAAAAATTATTTCTTCTGGTAAGGTAGAAATTTACAAATATTAACACTTACTTTATCTAGGCAGTTAAGTTCCGGAACCACTACTAATATATGAGTGAGCTCAGCTCTACTTTCGGCTATTGACTTTGACAGTTGCCAAAAAATTGACACTTGAATGTGTCAAATAAAAAAAAACAAAGCTATACAGACTACTAGACTTAATTACTGTTGACAATGTGTCCATCCAATCCTCCATGTGTGAAAATCCTTAAAAATATTAAGAATAACTGTTCGATGTCTTCGTTTAGTTGGAAATTTCTTTGACACTCTTTAATCTATACTATTCGTTCACAAAAACTTTTATATTTATAATTCAATCTGTCGAAGTAGACATGGGGAGAAATTGCCAAAAATAATCAGGAACTGTATATGAAAAACACCTTTTGTATGCAATCAAGGTTAACAATAATTTACCAAAACCATTAAAATATCTTCCGACTAGAGTTTTTAAAAATGGACTTAATATACTACTTTGGAAAAGAAATTATTTGCGTGAAACTTTATAAATAACAATAATTTGATAACGTGTAATGAAATGTATAATACAAATAATTTAAGAATTGAGTAATTGATATGACTCATAATGTAAAATGTAAAATTCCTATTAAGACAAATTTGCGCGCCATTGTTATTGTTGTCTTTACCACCATACTATTTTGTACCATTTTTTTAAACGTTTTAAAATTTAGTTAAACGTAATCGCAAACAATAAATTTTATTTCCAACACAGAAATATACAGTATTAACAATATTATAAATTACATATTAATAATACTAATAATAATTAACTAATTAATTATCCTTATTATTATTTGGTTAGTAATTTACTGTTAACAGTTTCTTCCATATTCATTCAATCACTGAATCATGAATTAAATTAATGTTTAATTACTTCACGATAAAAGTAATGTTAATATTAAAAAAAAATTGTATGGAAAATACTAAATCTAACCTCACGGAACAACTATATAAAAAACAACTCACAAAATTGAGTGCATCTGCCCCATGCCCCTAATAAGCCTCAAACCACAAAAAGTAGCCTGATAATGTTACAAAAGCACCGACCACCGACAAAAGTGAAACGTGCTCGAAAACGAAAGTGCTTTAAAGCTAAAAAACCAAAATCGTTATTGAAGATGCTTCAGCGGTTTGTTCAAGGACATTGTAAATTGGAAAAATGCTTTTTTATCTACTACCGGCGACGCCCGTGTCAAGGATAAAGAGATCAAAGTTGGGAAGGCTTGAAATATCTCATTACTTCTATCAGATACTGTACGTGCTTAGTCTTTTTTCCGAATTATTAAAAATGATATTTTACTCGCGTAAGCACTCTTTGTATGGTTTTTATTTGATTGTGGACGTATATTATCTTTGAACCTAATTATTATTATTTATATTCCCCCATCGTAATCTTGCTTATGTACGTGTATTGTAAATTTTAGATAAGTCCTTAACTAAATCTTACCCTTTGAATATTTTTTTCAATATATAGGTTTTTCTAGTACAACAAAGTATACAAACCTGTATACTTATTTAATATACGCTACCTAGCAAATTCGATCGCTTAGTCGCTACATTACTTCTAACGTATTGTGCATACATAGAGCAGTGTTGGCATAGTGGCTTCAGCGTGCGACTCTCATCCCTGAGGTCGTAGGTTCGATCCCCAGCAGTGCACCAATGGACTTTCTGTGTGCGCATTTAACATTAGCTCGAACGGTGAAGAAAAACATCGCGAGGAAACCGGCTTGCCTTAGACCCATAAAATTTCATAGCTAAGAAGTTGTATAAATTACTGATAATTTAATGAATTGAAAACGTGTACACTGACTCTTAACTTTTAAGTCCGTGAGGTAGGTTTGTTCTCTGACTGCGCAATGGCTTACAGCCTATGTGCGCATTTAACACTGGTACGGAGGCGACAGCATGTCGGAAACGGCATGTCGGTCCAAAATGTAGATGAGCAGCTGTCAGGCACGGAAGGCTAAAATGCTCCTTGAAACAGCTACAAATCAAGGCCCAGACCTTAAAGGTTGTGGTTTTGTTATTGGGAATGATTTCTAACGTTAAAAACCTTCTGAGCAGAACATTTTAGTACACCATTCAATGTAAAAAATTACTCACAAAAAGCAAATGACCATCCTCATTAATTCTCACTTTCAACACGAGTTTTTACGTCAGTTTTTATTAAGTCTATGAAAAGTTGTAAACGCGTAATCGTAAGTATTCGTTTAATATATTTTTAACCTTCGTTTGGATTTCTTTGCCAAGATTTTTTCGACCTCCTTAAAATTATGAATAATGAATTAAATGTAGCTAAACCTTCCAGGACTACAAAAAGGTACAAACATACATTTTGTTATTCTTATATTTCTTGACCAGAGACACCATTTTATATTGGACGTAAAACATCTGTTTAATTAATATCATCACTTGCTTTGTATAATTTATAACAGTAAAAATACTTGTATTGTAATAATTTATAATTAAAAACTGTCGTCTTAGTAACAAGCTACAAAGGTGCAAAGAAGTACGAATGTAGTCACTGCTTCAACATAATTGTGAAGCTTATAAACTCATCCACAGCACAAACGTCACTCAGAATATAAAAAAAACAGATTTTTTATAATTTAATTATCAACCTGTTGACTGATTCAGCAACATACACATGTTCTATTTGATTTTTTTAACAATATATAAAGTGGAGAAAATAACTTTAAATATTGTGTTACGAGCTTTAATTTCTTAAAAAGGTTTTAGATAGATAAAGATTATCTATTAAAAAAATACTTCGCACTAACGTAAAAGTCATTAAATCACTACATACAATAATCAAATTTGTGGATTGATACGAAAGGCGAAACCATTACGCAACTATGTTTTAAAATAACTTTTAGTCAAAGGCTTGGTCCTATTGTGTTTCCAATAGACTGAGTGTGTCGAAGGTTCAGGAAAGGTGTGGCTGACGCTTGCTCAGCAGCTGGCAGGCTAGTATCCTTTGTCGGCCCAAATCTAGGAATAAGTCTTGATGAGGACGCCCTAGTGCTAGGGAAGAGCCGTCCTTTTGAGCAGCTATGCTCGCTATACAGCTAGACCAGACCTGTATCTTACAAACCAACAGATGAAAAAATAATATTAAATTCACAAATATTTATTCAATTACACTTCGTTGCCTTAAATAAATATATAAAACACATGTTACATAAGTAATAAGGCAACGGCCTTATTGCTAACAAGCGACGTCCAAGTATGGAAAAAATTACCTACTAAGGTACGAGAAGTGCATAAGTAATTAACCAAAGCAATAAAATTATACTATATTATTATAAAAGTGTTGTAATTACTATATAATACATAAATAGAAATAAAAAGGTTTATAACCTAATAAGTTTTATTTAAAGAAAATAAATTTCACTAATTTTGTCATATCTATTTTCTAATTAGCTTGCAAGAAAGCTGCATCTAACTTGTGAACGGTCTTCCTCTGTATCGTTTCCCAATTAATATATATAGCTCTCGTATTTCAACTAAAATTTTTTTTCTATACTATGTAGGTTTGTATGTTATAAATACTATCTACACATTGTGATTTACTATGTAAAATTACGTCAGCATAGAAATATTTGCTCTGACCGGAAAAAAATAACACATTAGGCCGAATTTGAATGGAACAGAAAGCGTTATAATGACGACAGAGGGTTGGTTATTGTAAGGACAAGTGTAACCTTAGGGTCTCACGGGTAACCTCGCTAACAGATCTATGGAGACGGCGAATGTAATAATTTTTATTTTAATATTGATAATATGAAGCACGGAAATATGCAGAATTTTTATACTAGAACGATATCTCAGGAAAGGAAGGCTTCTGGAAGGAGCTGGGCTGGCTTAAAGTAGCCAGGACTCAATGTACAACGGACCAAATGAACGTCTAAGTAAAATTAAGTATGAATTGCTACTAATACTAATGCTATTGATTTGAACGAGATTAGATTACTACTATTAAATTTTAAAAAATCACACTACAACCTTTTTAGGTCTGAGCCTCAGATTTCTGTTTCATGATCTTTTGTTAATCTAATAGGCAAGTAGGTGATCAGACTACCTGACGCACGCCTGGTCTTAGGTAAGTCGGTTTCCTCACGATTTTTTCCTTCACGAACGAATGTTAATTGGCACATAGAAAGAAAGTCCATTGGTGCACAGAATCGAACCTACGACCTCAGGGAAGAGAGTCGCACGCTGAAGCCTATAGAATATATGTATGTTAATTATTTCTTTTTTATAAAGAAAAATGTATAGATGCAAAATTTGTCTATATGTGAGCACCATGTATATACATAAAAATATGCGTATCTGCTAGGTACAGGGCCTTCACATATAATTATCAAATCAATGTGTACAAAATATTGTAAAAACTATTTAAAAAGAGTATGTATGTTTCTTGTCCATTTCTTAATTTGAAACTACCTTCTGGGGCAACTAGTTAGTTTTTTTATATATTTTTATCTTGTCATATTGACTTTTTAATGGGCCTAATGAAAATAAATGATTTGACTTTGGTTTTTAAGAAGTTAACGAAATCTATGAAGTTTATAATTGAGATTAGTACAGTTGCATTCCTAATAAACTTATCGAATTTTGGTATGGATTTGATAGTATTATTATATAATATTTATGTCACACAAATATAAAGTATTTACAATTTTCTTCCTATATAGTAATAACAATAATAAAGAATGTTTAAATAGAAAATTAAAACACATTTAAAAGTTTGGTCCCTGTGGCAGTGTACCTTAAATGCAGCATCATCTCAGTATTGATATAATTATTTGTTGCCTATATGTGTCCTTCTAGTTCCTGGCATCAACTAAAACCAAAATTAAAATCCAGGATTACTTAGAAGTTTATTAAACCAGACACTAGAAGACTGTAAGTATCTGTGAAAACATATATTTTTAATGTATAATCCAAGGATCAGAACTCCACATATTTCTCTGTTCAATCGTCTTCTAAGCCCTCCTTAAATTTAGGAAGGATAAAAAGAAAGATGTGGACAAAAGAATCTCCACACGTGTGGACTCACGTGGTGAGGTCAACGAACTGCCAAAAACAATATGTTCTCATTAATCTATAGAGATTGATTGAATCCGGGTTATAATTTGTCTTTGTGAATGAATGCACAGATTAGAGGAGGGGACGTATGTCTGTTATTACTTTCCTGCGGTATGAGGCCAAAAATCTATGCACAAGAATATAATAAATTTAATGGAATGAATTGTTTTATTTTTAACGCGTGTTTAATATCATATTTTCATATGAAAGCGTACTAAGTTTGCTTGGAATTATACAATAAATATACGACACGAAGATTTGTTATAAGTATAAGGAATTGATAATCGCCCTCAGTCTTTAATCGCAGATCAATATCTATATGTATTAGTGTCCCGGCTTAGCATGCTTCAATTCTTTTTTAAATTGGGAATAGTTACAGTAGTATTGTCTTTTGTTAACATGGCTTTTACACATTAAGAAAACACTTTTTAAACGGATTGAAGCTATCACAGCTGTGATACTTTTGACATTCAACACCTTTTGTCTTCAGTCGCCGTGACCACGCACGCTGTAAAGCACGCGAAACGTCGGAAAAATTCAAATTTAAAATTATGTAAATAATTATAAGTTTATAATAATAGATAGCTTCAATCCGTTTAAAAAGTCTTTTCTTAATAGTAACAGTAGCTTTTGAGTTTATTTTTGAAATTCTGTATAAAAATTAAATAAATAAATGCATTACCATTTGGGAACTTTTTAAAGTAAAAATACCTGCGTCATTCCCAGCTCGTCCACAACAAACTTAAACGTAAATTATTTCAATTATAGTTGTTTACTTTAGACAGTATATATATAATTGGAAAATCACAGGAAATATATTTCATATTCAAGGATGTTTTGTAATCTTTATGTGGCAGTATTATTATTATTATTTAGATATATCGAAATTATCTACTATTAAATTAAGGGTCTGATTAGTTAATGATTTATTTAAGGAAACATCATTAGCACCGGTTAGATCAAGGGCAAAGGATAATATAACAATTGTCCGTTATATAAGATTATTTAAGTGATGATAGTATGAAAACATTTTTAAATTAAAAATGACACAAAAATTTGCTGTTTTAAGCAAAGACGGCCTATTTATTATTTGAAATACTACAAAACAAGTGGTCAATTTACACGGCATATGAGTGAATAGATTCATTTTCAAATTTCTCTTCAAAACTAAACAACCCAAAACAACGCCGCTTATACCAAACGATGTTACCATGCCTATTTTTTTTAAGACAGCATCCTGTTTGTCTCGAGAAAATACATTCGCTCTTAATTATACGCCATTGAGCCAGCCTAGCTCCTTCCAGAAGCTCAGAACTTTCCTGAGCACTTCGAAGGCTTCTAGGATTTCTGCTCGTTGAAAGCCACAGCTACGCAATCCAGCACTATGTAGGTGACTGATCCCTCTACCCCAGACTGTGCACAAAGTCTGTCAAAGACAAAGAGATGTTGAAAGAAAAAAATTCTTTAACCGGATTAAAGCTATTTGTATTATTATAAACTTATAGTTATTACATAATTTTAATTTTAATTTTTTCCGACGTTTCGCGTGCTTTACAGCGTGCGTGGTCACGGTGCATATTACATAATTATAAGTTTATAATAATACAAATAGCTTTAATCCGGTTAAAAAAATTGTTTTCTTTCAATGTGTAAAAGCTATGTTAACCAAAGACAATACAATGCAAAGAGATATTTATTAAGGAGATCGTGGCCCGTAACTGTGCCTATTATAATGTATAACGGCCCGTAATAACTTTGGTATTTTTAAAGTAATCGAAGTATCGATTGTCCACAACCCTTTGAGATTAAATGAACTATCGGGATGCAATTTAGTTATTGTCTATATGCAGCTGTTGTAACGGAAATGGTCAGGAGCATAGGGGCAAAGGGGTTTAAGACCATTGAAAGAATTTGATATCTTGAAGTGGTGATGATGAACGGCTAAATACGTTTATGGAATCCACGGAATATGCAGAAACTATTGCTTAGTTATAATATATTTTAAAATAAAATTTATAAAAACAAAATAAGCGAAAACAATTATAGAACAGGCCGCGAACGGACAAGAGGCACATCTTATGTCAAGTGCTCATGAACACTCTGTCAGGACTCGCGAGTACGTTGCCGGTCTTTTAAGAATTTGTTTGTTCTTGATCCTAAGTCGAATTGATTCTGAAATACTAGGCATTATTTAAATTTACTTAAAATATTTCACTTACATACATGTTTTTCAAATTCCTGACGACTAACTTAAAAAAATCAAAGGTGGTATAGTACTAAGTAATTAAATTAACTTCTTTAAAAGGTGTATGAAGGTTCAAGGACCATGAAAACATCTGCCTTTTTTATTTGTGCTGAGATTGTTTCTATCCGTGGCCTTGAACAAATTAATTTGTTAAAGAAAAGGTAGTTTCTGTATATGTTTCATGATCATTTTCCAATCTAGTAGGCAAGTAGGTGATCGGCTTTTAGGGTGTAAAGCATGTCGGTTTCCTTACGATGTTTTCCTTCACCGTTCGAGCGAATGTTCGCGCAAATAGAAAATCCATTGGTGCACAGCAGGAGACCGCACCTACGACCTTAGGGTGGCACGCTGAAGCTACTAGATCAACATTACACTAACTGATACGACTATATCAATTACAACAATATTTATACTTTATATATTTATTACTCAAAAACTATTTGAGCGAATTCAACATATTCTACCATTATCCCGTAGCGGATATTTTTTATTCCAAATATAAAAAATAATAGAGATATTTTTTTATTACAAAGGTAGCCTCGCATATGGAACAATTTCCTATCTCATAGAGACCTAAGTACGAATTAAATTTATTCTTCTTCTTCGTCGTCTTTAAGTTTTGAGCTTACCAACATATATTGCAATTCATTTTCATTTCATTTAATACTGTCTAGGCGTTTCTCATTGTTATTATCAAAAAATATGTTTTAATTTTAGCGGTCATTGCCACCGTATGACAGGTGAAAATCAAGGTTGTACTGATTTTCGGCGATAAAATATCAAATGATTATTTTAATTGAATTGCTGTGTACGATTATAAATCAAATTTTTAAAGCGATATTAACCTTGACCATCATTTTTAATAATTATAATAGTAAATCATCCCATTTTTCCCTCCTTTCAGAAAAAGGCGTTTTGCCCAAGACTTACCGATATTCAGGTTAAGCATTGTGATAAACGATGAACTCGTTTCGATATACATAGCTCACAATTTGAAATCAATTTTCCGTTAGTTTTTATAAAAACAATATCATATCCTATCTTGCTCAATCGTGACTTTTGTAATTCTTGTATTTCTTATTATTTTGTATTGGATCGCAATTCATGAATCCGTGAGATTAGCTTTTTAGTTTATTTTATTATTATTTTAGGTTTAGGTTGATTATTCTATAATTTTGTTTACAACATTTGGTTATGAACCTGTTTCACTTTACCCATCATATTTATTTATTAGATTTATTAGACTCAGATTTCTGTATCTCTTTTACGATTATTTGTCAATCTAATAGGCAAGTAGGTGATCAGCCTCCTGTGTCTGACATACGCCGTAGACTATTTAGGTTCAAACGCATTCCGATTTCATCACGATTTTCTCCTTCACCGTACGAGCGTAAATCGGGATCGAACCTACAACCATAGGGATAAGAGTCGAACGCTGAAGCAAATAGGCCAACAATACCATACGCTTACCTCAAACTAAAATTTTAAATATCTAAACCTCTTTAGATTAATCCTGAATAAATTAAACCGATTTATTTAACACTCTGTCATCTCTTTTTCAAATCAAATCGGCTTTATACTGTAATAAAAAGAGACATTAGCACTTTAGTTATAACGGGCCTATAACACTGATTAAAGAAAAAGGGGTGTACAAATAGAAACTCCTTGCAGATCGAATCCTGTCTAAGTTTACGAAAGACGTTAATTGTCAAATTATATTGTTATTATAGTCTGTGTTGAAGCTAAAAAACTTTTAATTCCAAAGGTTTAATTTATAGGAAATCTGCGGCATGATAATAATAATTACCCTCTTGTCACTTATAAATATTACCTCAGTACCGGTTATAGAACTGAGATTGAATATGTCAGGATAAAAACAGGATAATGAGTAACATACCCGGAACGCTCTCACGATAGGTCACTGACCCTTCTCTATACTTTTTTCTAAAATTGTTTTACTTAGGCCTTACACTATTAATTATGATTAATATTTTAGACACGATCGCATTTGAGATATTTTTTAATAGATGATAATCTGCAAAGCATATAGTAGTAGTATATAGTACTAAATAAATTCAAAGCTTTTATAAATTTGACGAATATTTAAATGATACTAATCCTTGGAGATTGATGTGCTCCAGTTCAGACAATTTGTATGATTCAAAACGAGTGGCGGAAAGTTATTTTGAGTTGGAGTTTATTTAAATCGCGTTATTGTTGAAACGAGCTGTGTTGGCTTTGTGGCTAATTCTTCTGTGGCCGTAGGTTCGAACCTCGGCTATGCACCAACGGACTTTGGTCTGCGCGCATTTAACGTGTGCTCGTACGGTGAACATCACCAGGTAACCGGCGTACCTTAGTAACATAGTCATAGTAAATAGTCGACGGCGTGTATCTGGAAAATAAGACTGATCATCTACTTGACTATTAGAAAAAAAACCAAATGATAAAGAAACAGATACACAAAATGTGAGGCTGATTTATTTTTGTTGACAATTTTACAAATTTTATGTTTTGCCTTCCCTTCTTTAACTTTACATTTAGGGCTTCTATAGCATATTATAAAAGAATATAGTCTTATGTACCGACTGAATAGAGAGAGAGATGTTCTTATATATTGCGTGTATTAATATTATCTCCACTATTTAGCCAGTATTTCCTAACCTTCCTAACGTGGATACTTGAGACTGAATCTAACCAAATTGGAGCCTAATAATAATCTCCGTTAAAGGATCTCACTATATTAAAATAATAAATTAATATAGTAAAAGATTTATCTAAATTATTTGGAATCTGAAGTTATAACGTCTCGGCTCGAAATCTAGGGCGCAAAAAAGGTTGGGAAGAACTTTTCTATTCCCTTTTATGCATAGACACTAAATCTTATTTGCTTTTAACAGATAAATCTTTAGTTTGTTTGCCAAAGGACATTTTAATAAGTAAAAAAATATGCGATATATTTTTTTTCTGTACACATTTATTTTATACCTACTACTTTTATTTAATATTAGGATTTTAGTGTTCTCTCTTTTGTGGCGGAAGCGATGATAGGGATCGAAGGAAATTGATATAGTTGGCCTATTTGTTTTATTGTTTATGCTAGCAAAGCTACTACGGTGGTCTGATTGATGACTTAGATTGACGCGTCAATGGACGTCTTGGGAACGAGTTTTTTTTACACGTGACGCGAACCAGCTCCCAACGCAACTGGTGCGTGGCTGGCTTTTAACCTTGCGTTTCATAGAAATATTAAATTGATATTGCGTTAGTTTGTAGAAAATTGTTTATATTAAAAGTTTGCATAATATAAAGTGTAAATATCAAAATTAAATAAGAAATGATCATTTGCTACGTACATTTCTGGCAAGATTTTGCAACCCTTTATATATACATAGTTAAAGAATAATTGTAATATTCCAAATAATTTATGTAAAACCACGATATTTACACACAAAACTAGCACAGTAGATCAGTTAAAATCGAACACAAATAGATTTTGAGTTTATTGTTTATAATTTTATGATATGGAAGAATTACTTTGTCGTACCTAATCATACTCAAAAACAGGATAATATATAACCTAACAAATTATTTATTTATAAAGGAATAATAAACGGCTCAATTACGAGTATAAGAGTCTTTCCTCCTTGATTTTGTTCCCTTCGGAGGAGAGATTTAGGTTGGCGCCTGGTAGATAGTACCAGCGACCCCAGAGCTGGTGCTTTCCTCGCTTAACGAATAAGTATCGCAATAGAGCAAGGAATTGCTACCTGAAAGATACACTGCCACAGCGACCAAACTTTTTAAATTTGTTTAAATTTTCTTTTAATTATTGTAAATACTTGATTGTTGTGTGTAGGTTTTAATAGACGTTAGTAACTAGTAACAGATATAAAGAAACGCACAGAAACAAAAGACCTAGTTATGGGAATATTACTAAAGCATTTGTAACGAGTAAAGGCCAAGAACACAATTCCGAGGTAATACAGATTTTAAGTTAGCATATTTCCCTAGTATTTATGTCAAGTAAATGTTAAAATTTTATTTAAATAACACAATTATGTTTCTGCATTGCTTAATTGATAGAAAGATGACGAAAGAACGTTGTTATTCTAGGTTATTAATTACACGCAAATTTGATAACACTAAGCAATTATTAACGTAATTATAATCAAGAGGTCATTGACATTTATTACAATGTATATTTATAAATACAAATTGGTTTTCTATAGGTAAAGTAAAAATTATAATTATTTGTTACACTCATTACAAAGTGTGGCAAGTGAATACGACCAAGACATTTTTATTTTAAAATATATACGTATAATTAAAATTACACAGACATCAATTAACTTTATGATCTAGCCTAACTTAAGACTAATAAGTAATTTAAGTCTAACCTAATTTAGGCTATTAAACATAAGAAAGCGTCCAATTACTCTAATAACAGTCTGTAATAAGGGGAATACGCTTTGTCTTTGTGTAGTATTTTTTTCAGTTATTTAGTGGTAAGCAGTAACATTTATTAAATGTTTTCTGCAAAAATCAAAATAGGATTTCAGGCACCTCTCTTTCGAAGTCTTCGATTTTAACGGATTATATAGTGCTTATCGGAAGCTGGATATTCGGTAGTGGGCTGATCGGTTATAAAGAAAGCATGGTTAAGTGCCTATCTCGAAGCTTATCCAGTGTTTTGCTGCCAATTCTTTTCTACTTAACAAAAAATTTTGATTTGTTTATTTGAACTAATAATATACACATTATAACATTTAAGTTTACCTAAATTGTCAAACATTTTAGATAAAAGAGTTTGTTACATATACCATAGCTTTAGTACTATGTATGATGTGGCAACCTTTAATAAATAAATTAATGCATTTGTCCTTTTCCATCTGAATTACACTACTAGAACCGTGGTGTCGGAGAAACCTCGACATTCGTAGTAATAAGCTTTATACATCTCGAAATGTACAGAACGAAGTCGGTAGACATCGTTAGTAATTACTAAAAACAGGTGGTTCGTGCCATTGAACTCCAACAGGTGAAATTGGTAAATGTGAAATCCCGTAGAATACGCGTAGAAGCCTCTACGATACACGTGCCTTGCTGATTATCATATTCTATTAATTAATACTTTAAAGACAACCTTAAAATTAAGAAGCCTTGTGAAGAAGAATTGTGATAATATCTTAATTAACGAAGGGAAATTTATAATGTAATGTACAAAATAAGACAGAGCAGGATTGGCCTAGTGGCTTCAGCGTGCGACTTTCTTCCCTGAGGCCGTAGGTTCGATCTCCGATTGTGCACCAATGTATCTTTTGTGTGCGCATTTAACATTCGTTCGAACGGTGAAGGAAGGTATCATGAGGAAAACGACTTGCGTTAGACCTAGAATATGTCGACGGCATCTGTCAGGCACAGGAGGCTGATCGTAAAGCCTACCAGATTGACAGATGATGATCATTAAACAGAAACCAGATCAGGTGGTAGCTCCACTTGTATGAACAAAATAAATACAGAAATCTAACCTTATATTTTTTATATTGTAGTGAAAGGAAGTGATAATAAATAAATAAAATTATTCAAATATACACCAAAAATTATAATATGTTTGGTTATACTGAATAACTGTAGATTTTTTGTAGTCAAAAATATATATAACTTGCTTGGGAGTAAGGTCCTGCATGTCTTGACCTGGGCGTTCGTTATTGACAAAAAAACTTCAGCATTTTGGTTTCCCATCCTTTATACATATTACAAAAACATTACTTCAAATTGAACACAATACAAATACGAATAGATTCTTTAGATTTAGTTTAACATCTTAATAACCATAAACCTGCAAATTGTCGATTAGTCGTTTACGTAATTGGATATTGGTACGGCATACACCATTAGTGACATCATTTGAGTGGTAAGGTCGTGGCGAAAATCATTTTCAGCTTAACCTAGTCATTAAGCTGATGTTTGAACTAAGTTGTTTAGAACAATCGTAGCGAATGGGTGATTGTAAGGGCGTAGGAATGCGTTATCAACATTATTCAATCCCTGCGATACGCTTGAATCCTTTACTAATTGATTTTTTTTAATTCCATCTTGATTGAAACACAGACAATTTAGAATTGTAATTGAATTTGTTTAGTATTCGTTAAGGCAGATTTTGACTTAATATCGTATGGGGGGCAGAGAACGTCCACACTGAATCTCCGTCGCATTCGGTTTTGAGTCTCGTATTTCTCCTCGCTCCAAGCCTTACTATTCTCTTTGCCTCATCTGCAACAGTACGACGCCAGGTTTGCCTGCGATGTACACGTTTCGGCTTGCGGGTTCAAAACAACACCTGCTTGCTATAATTGGAATACCTTGGGATTGTGTGGCCTATCTATTTCCATTTGGGTCGCTTGATTTACCACTGAGAAAATATGTTGTTATAAGAGTTATAGAGAATTGAGTTTATATTAAGAGGTTACCTCGACATTTAGGTAATCTAAATAGTTACATTTTATTTATTAAATTTTGACATTTTGCACGCTAAGGAAAACACTTTTTGAACGGATTAAAGCTATGTTTTATTATTAAAACTTATAATTATTTATAAGTTAAGCGATATCAACTTCGGGGCAATAAATACAGATAAAACAACTTTCTCTGCAGTTGTGATACTTTTGACATTTAACACCTTTTGTCTTCAGTCACCGTGACCACGCACACTGAAAAGCACGCGAAACGTCGGTAAAAAATTTAGAATTTAGAATTATTTAAATAATTATAAGTTTTAATAATAAAACATAGCTTTAATCCGGTCAAAAAGTGTTTTTCTTAATGTGTAAAAGGTATTTTAACAAAAGACAATACTATTTTGCACGCTATTTCTACACAGCTTATCGTGAAAATTAGGGATTAAAAGGTTCCTAAAATACCAGAAAAGTATCGGCATTTATGGGTTCCGTTGATCGGAATCGGGACAGAAATCGGAATCCAATCGAGAACCTTTAAGAACCTGTCTTTTATCGGTTCTCTATATGTAGCTATGTTTGGTAGATACTTGCCGCGTTGGGGAGGGATTCAAAAACTGTCATCGTCAAACCAGTGACGCACAATAACTTTTTTAGTTCTGCGCCTTAGACTTCTGTATCTGTTTCATGATCATTTGTCCATCCAATAGGCAAGAAGGTAGTCGTAGAAGCGCATACACAATTGGATTCCAACATTTATTAAAATCAGCTACACCATGGCCTATATGCGGGAAATATTTTCCATCGGCATCATTTCGTCAAAACTGTACACTACACGATATATTGGAACCCTTATTAAGAACCGCTAATTTAGAACCCGAACCGAACCAGAACCGAAACAGGAGCCGTACCGAAAAGTCGTACCTTTGACGGAATCTAAATTGAGAACCAGAATCTAAATTGAAAATACTGATGACACAATTTGTTATCTTTCTAAAATTACTGCGGAAAATTGCAAATACCAACTTTGCGCTAAGAGATGGCGCTGTTAAAACATTTCAATAGATACTGAATTTCAACAATAGTTTTCTGATGCTGACTACGACAGAATTCAAAACGTCGAGTATAACTAGTTAACATAATTTAAAGTGGAGTCCATCTGCGACTACAAATCCATGGTAACATGGAAGTTATCGGAGTACAATTAATGTTCTATTAAATAATCATTGTTCAATGTGATAAAAGGAGAATGACCGTAAGGATCAATGAGCCTTTATCACTATTAATGGGGACATGAACTATGAACACATACAAGATGAGATGGGAGTTCTAGAGAGGCTGTAAACATATGTTTATTTCTCCAATTGTGTATTTTTTTTTGAAGTGAAACTTCTTTATCGTCGTTGGAAAAATATTACCGACACATTTTTGGGTTACGCGTCACATTTTACCGATACGTGCCATCTTTTTATTGTCATTATTTGTGATTCAAAGTCATTAATAATTTATCTAATTCAACTTTAGTAGTATATAGTAGATCATTTTTCGAAAAATAAGGTCATAAAGAAATTACACATCTTACGTGTGTACACTAGTACACGCACCTTTTTTTTTAATTCGCGTTAACCATTGATTTATTGATTTCTTTATACTTCGTTACCATAATGTATGGTTGTACGGTTTATAAAATTAATAAGATAAAAAATTACCTCGTATGTCTATAAATAGCAATGAAACAGAGACAGTCATGTGTCTTATGAGGTATGATAAGGGGTTATTAATTAGGTTAAGGGGCTACAAATCCGGACCCAAAATAGAAACTTCGGAAAAACGTTTTAGTTTCCGACTAGTAAACATTAGTAAAAAACCTTTTCTTTTCATAAATTTTTATATTATATGTGAAATACCAAAAATCTACTCGGTTTCAAAATAAATTATCGATTCAAAAACTCTACTAAGTGAAATTGTTTATTTTATTTGGAAAATAATTTGGGGCCTCCTGACCTCCACTCCTTTCGCCTACTTAAGGCCTCCAGACTTCTAAATTCGGCTCTGAGTATAATAATGACAATGTTATTATTTAAGCAGGTAGTATATTGGTATACCGTGTAGTTAGTTTTGTTATTAATACTATATTAGTAGGTGAATGAAAGAAAATATTGTGACAAAACTTACAGTAAAATTCAGACTCGAAACAATTCATACTCCCGTATTTCGAAAATCAATACCTTTTTTGTAATAAAAGAAGGTGACTTATCTAATTAACATCTAGGTAACGATAAATACACTCACATTGCGAGAAGGTTCGCAAGTGCTTTTCCAGCCGTGCTTTTTAATAATTGGTACGTTCTTCTCTTGGCCTCTTGCCTGTCACACGACTTTAGGTCCTTAGGAGAGGATGTTTCATCTGATTTTCAGTGATCTTTCATTTACTTATAAACATAAATATGTAGCCGCAAAAATGTGTTCACCTGTCGACATCATTAAACTAGAAAACAAATATATATTATTATCATTTTAACAAAATAAGGATTATCACTAATTTGCGATTCATGCGCATGACCGTATTGAGCCATGGGATAACTTCATTCAATTGTACGGCATAAATATTAAATTAATAGACACAAAAATCACCGCTATCCTGCAAAAAGTGAAGAAATCACTTCACCCTAGTCGCTATTGATAAGGAACTCATGACAATGCTTATGTACGGGGCAAATAGTAAATGAAATAATATTTCTTTTCTAATTTTTTTTATATTTGTTTACTGTTATACAATGGGTAACACTGCATCTTGGAGACACCTAGACCTTGAGTATCCTGCAACATTGTTAAATCAATCAATTTTACGTTTTATTACATTGGACTAAAACTTAAAATCAATCGTTTTAAAAGACTGGAATGACCAAAGCTAATTCCAACTATAATTCAAGAGTATTAAAGTCGAGTTTAGCTAGTAATATAAATCTCAACAATAAAGTCAGCTGCTGTGTTGCGCGCATTTCTGTCAGTTGTGGTGCGAAGCTGGGCCGTGCTCCTTGTTTGTCTATGGTTCCGTTTTGTTCCATTGAAATATCGATCGAAAAATAAGTGCCCGTGTTAAAATAACAACATAATTTACGGTAAGTTTTTTATCGACGAAAATAGAGATTGTATTGTCTTTGTTGTCTTTAACATAACAACGTTTGCAATCAATTGCATAACACTGTTATAACAGAATAATTGCTGCATATTGCACTGTACAGATGCAGTATTTACTTGGCTAATTTATACAAACACTCTCGGTATAATTAACGATATGGAATGAAATTTACTAAGTTCTGACAGTAACAATACACAAAAGTATGTACACTTTATATTCTTGCATTAAACATTTAATTTCTTGTGAAATTACATTTCTTTACCACTTTGTTTTTAGCAAGCTTATTTTAATTATTATTTTACATTGTTATAACACCACCTCGTTTCATCATTGTTAGTTTTTCCCAGTGGTTGGCGGATGTAAGACTGTCCCTTAAGCACGAAGTTGTTCTTGTATTCGTATATTTCAATACAATATTATTAGTTTTTGTCAGCTCAATTACAATTTCTGTATAAAACGAATTCCATTGAACAAACAATTCCGTAAAGTGTAATAAGTTGAGTACGTGTTGATAGGACAAAACACATTCTAGTCACCTACTTTATTACTTCAGAGAGGTTAATATCATTTTCTTAGGTCTATTAGGGAATTGAGAACATATTTGACCTATATAGTATAGGTAATGTCTTGACCCGAACTGCGGCTGTGCCTTTTGATTTGTCTTTTTACGCAAATATCTCTTACCCCACCCAGCCAGATAGGGTGGATATTTGCACAAGCACAGAAGTCTGAAACATAGTAAAATGACCATAGAAAGGTTGTAGGTAGAATTGTAGGCTAAGCTTCTGGTGCCATCATTATTATTCTACGTTTGTAAAGTTTCATCTCGTACTTAGATCTTCCAGGCCACGCGAAGTGCATCTACTTCCCACGAAGATGTGTTCCGTTAAATTGCCCCGCCTTGACCTGGTACCATAGAGATTATGAGCATACTCAAATGTGCAATAATATGTTTATTTATTTATTTACGGAAATAAATACATTACTGACTATGCCAATACTATAATGTCGAGAAAAAATATAATAAAGTACGTAATATTAAACATAATATACACAATATCGCGACTGTGAATTCACTCTGCGAACATATAAATATGTCGATAGTGTCGGAGACAGCATTCAGTAAGCGCAACGTCTTTGTTAACGGGGATCTGTGTAACAGACTGGTTCTGGCCCTTGGCCTTTTTTCCATAGGTACAAAAAGACCGAGTTTTGGAGTAGGTAGGGTGGTGGGCAACCCAAGACTTTCAAGATGTCTACTTTTTTGAGGAAACTAGAAAAATCATGTTGGGAAAATTAAAGGGAGAGACGCCATACAGTCTGTAATGAAGACGTCGTGTAAATGTATTCTGTACGCGCTCCAATTTTATATATAAATTACATTGTTGCACTTAGTCCCCACACTTAACTCACGTTACGAATTTCGAGGTCAGTACTTGTGATGTAAAATAGCATTGAACTTAATGAAAATTGATGTGCTAAGGGAGAGCTCAAGGGACCGTGATCGCTTTTAGATAGAGGTTTCTCACTCACCCGAGTTTCTACCTTACAGAGTTTCAGAACTGGTCTGTCTCACATATGACGTAATTAGAAACAAAATTCGTTATCACATATTTGTTTTAATTTCTTTTGCGATTTTATTTTAAAAACGTATAAGACTAGTCGGGAGTCAACTGTAAACTATTGGTTATTGGTTGCGCGGAAGAGATCGCTCGAAAGCGATAAGGCCGCCAGTTGACCTCCTTTTCAATTAATTATGTCAACTTTATTATATTTCTGTATGCAACGAAGTGTTAATAAATTAACTGGGTCATTTTTGAACCGTGGTTAAACAAATGTAGACAGTGAGTAAAATCTCAACTAAACCAAATTAAGCATTATGTACGTCTAGTAATTTTAGATTTAAAACGTCAGATCAGCTGAAACATTGAAAAGGTGTTACTCGCTTAAGTGATATTTAAAAAAAACTACAATCTACGATAATTACATAAGGAATCGAAATTGGGGGTCATCAAATAACGTCACAATTATTGGAATCGTTGTATAGTAGGTCCTAATTCTGGCTAATTATGAAGTTAAATTAAATAAATCAATGGAGCTTCAACCTTTTTAGGTCTGGCCCTCAGATTTCTGTATATGTCATGATCATTTGTAAATCTAATAGCAAGTATGTGATCAGCCTCCTATGCCTGACACACGCCGTCGACTTTTTTAGTTTTAGGCACGCCGGTTTCCTGACAATCTTTTCCTTCACCGTGAGCGAATGTTAAATTCTTCTTCTTCTGGTGCCACTTTATTGCTCAAGGTTGGCTCTTAACAACTTAAATTGCCGGGAATCCTGCGTTAGTCTAAAAAGCTCCTCGGAAGATGTGATTCTGGTCCACTCCCGTACCTTTATTAACCACGACTTCTTTACTCTACCAGCCCGACTCTTGCCTTGGATTTAACCCATCATAATATGCTGTTAGTTGTTAACTGTGCACATGGAAAGAAAGCCCATTGGTGCACAGCCGGGGATCGAACCTACGACCTCAGGGGTGGTGGGTCGCACGCTGAAGCCACTAGGCCAACACTGCTCTTAAGTTAAATTCCTTGGCAGAATAGGTATCTAGGTAAGATCCATAAATTTTAACTTGCCTGAGAACAGTTATCGTAACCTTCATTGACCTTTTAATATCAGATAATGCATTTTGAAATCAACATTATTCTAATCTTGTGTATATTGATAATGCAGCAAAGTGAAATGTCCAAGGACGACTGACGTTTCAATGCATTACAGATATCGTGCAGGTTGTAAGATGTAATATTATTACAGTGCATTAGGTACACAATTTGCTAGGATTCATTACATATTTATTATGATGTCAAAATTAAGATGAAACAAAGCATTAGAAGAGTATCATAATGTGTTCATATGAGTTGTTCCCATTAACCGACAGCCGAGTTTCGTTATCAGACGTTGAGGCAGAAACGAAATTCCACCCGTATAACCTCGACGTCCGTCGTTCCTTACTCGAACGTTATTTGAGCCAGTTTTTGGCACACACAATATGTGTAACCAGCTCCCCGTCAGTATAACCCAATTTAACTTTTTTATTTTTTATTTTACAGTATAATATGTTACATTAGAATACTGATGTAGTTTGTATTAATGTAAAAATAGCAGTCTTGTTTATAACATTAAAGGGTTTTCTTAGAAAAGAGCTTACCAATTAAAAGACCGGCAACGCACTTGATTACTTAATATCAGGTGAGCCTCGTGCCCCTCCCTGTTCTATAAGAAATCTTATTTTTAAAGTATATTTAAAATTAAATATTGTTGACTTTAATATATATCCTTGTATTCCTATATCTTGAGTTAAAATAAATAATTAGGTGCTTTTTTATTAATTTGCTTCCCTTTGTAAAGCCTCAAGAGAAAACGCTTCATAAATCAGGGAACGAGGTACATATAAGGATAGAAAGGTACCGAGAATTCATATGATTTCATAATTTATAAATTCTGTAAACAAAAATAGTTTGTAATCACTTTCATTTTACACTTACATCAATAATTTATCTTTATTAAGACTAATGATGATGAAAAATAGTTTCTTAGATTTCGGTTTTTTAAGGGGATTTTAACAAAATGAAAATATAATTTATAAATTTACACAGTTCCAACGACATAGAACAGACGAGAAGAATTTGTCATTGGTCGTCTTTATTTAATAAATTGTTTGTAAGCCGCATCGACAACACCACCCTCCTATTTACAGAGAGTAAGGAGAAGAATTACTGTAGGAACAAATAGCATACACGTAGTAACCAGGTGACAAGGCAGATAATATTTTTTTCTCTTCAGTTGCATCTATTTGTCCTCCCACATACATTCCAAAAGTTACCATGGTATCTATGACAATCTGGCAGGTGAACGACCTAAGATCAAATCTTTACGAGAGCTTACGAAACGAAAGCTTTCTTCGAAGCTTTAACTGGTTTATATTAAATTATGTAGGCTGTAATGAACCAGAACTTTTTCTAACATATAAGCGATTAAGTCGTAAATATATAATGTTTCTTGGAAAAACGTGTAATAATTTGCGTTATTTTATCTTGTATTGTGTCAGTGGCCACCTAAAGCTAGGTAATAATTAGATAATTAGAAGCGTAAGCTTTAGTTTTTGCCGCACTTATAAATTGTATTTTAAGGTTCTCGTTTCCGATAATGTCCAATAATATAAGTGTCATTTAGATTTACGAATCTTTATAAAGGCAAGGTTGTTTTGTTAGCGTCGCAACCCCTCTAACCTTAATTTTGAGTTATACGCTCATATTTTAAACCGAATTTCGTAAATATTTGATGAAAGTGATTGTGTAAGTATGTGTTTTAATCAATTTTTTTTTCAAGTATATAGGGTTATTCGTAATTCATATTCCCGTTAGATGATGACGTTAGGTGTGTTGAGTGACCCTATTTGAGTTTACACGTTTTTTAAATTAAAAAAAGCATTATAAAAAAATATTTCTCGAATTATAAAAACGGTTAACCACTGGTTATTTATCAATATTAAAACAACCATTGTCGATCCAAATTAAATTGCGAATTGCACGAAACACGATATTATTTCAATATTTTTATTTCTACTAAATTCCTAAGAAATAATCAATATTACAAAACTTGGCTTGCAGACTACCATTTTACTAGCTCAACAACAACAAAAACAAAACATATAGTAACAATAGACGGAATATGTTGAATTACCAATAACATACTTAATACTAGGGAAATATATAGCCTTCTTGTAATTTATATATGGATACCACGATTGTCTGTACAAAATACAAAGTCCAGAGATATTACGATACGCGCGAACAATTGCTTTAGTTTTATTACATATATTATATCTTATTTACAGTCACAAGCTTCTCGCCTACTTGTAAAATATTACAAAAAAGGTTTATTCGTTCTATTTATAAGAATACTTATGTGATCAACAAAGAGGTATTAACGACGACAGAATAAAGACAACGAGACCATTGCACAGCATTACGGATAATTATATTACAAATTGAAGACTTATATTTTTTAATTTTCTTGAGTGTCTTGAGATTTAAAGTGATACCGGCATCCATAGATTTACATTGCCAGAGGGCTCGCATTCCGCCTTGAAATCTTGAAATTCTCAATCGTGAATCTGGAATCCGTACAATTAATGTCGATTTCTATATGTATCGTATTATCGTATATTATATGTACAAACAATAATTACTTAAAACAAAAGCATATACTCGGACTAAATATTATCTACATTGCACATCATTGTGTTATTCATAAGTGCTGATTGAGGTTTCTAGATGTAGATAGTATATCAGCTTCGATAGCCATATAAGTTTCAAAGTCAAATTCAATTATTTTTACAAATTACTTGTCATACCTTCTGAAGAACTTTAACGCGAAGAGCTGACAAGAAACTATTTCTCTATCAAGCGCCACTTGAGACAGTTCAGCGAAACAGTAAACATTAATCTCACAAAAATGTTCCTAAACAAGTGCCATGTTATTGTTACAACAGTTCCTGAGGAAATCAAGCTGATCCATTGATATTACCTAAAAATGTAAAGGCAATAGTTTGAGACCTTAGTGACCAAAGATGTTCTTCCCAAGCCACGTTGCTCTTAGATCAATTCCTGGGGACATCAACTAGATGCATTCACACTCACTGTCATTTTTAAACACACAATCAGTCTTTACTATAAAAGAATGTTACCGAAATTGATCTCAACTGGCCAACTGTAACGTAAACAATTGAAACACACACCCATAATGATGCATGGTATTCCAAGAATGAGCTATTGAATTGGACAACCATGGCTCATCGGTTATCTTTCAATAGAAACTAACTCAATTAATTACTGACAATATTGTTTCTAGATTATTATATATTAAATAATGTTTATTAGTATTCATAACAAATCAAAACAAATAATGTATTTACAACTTCCTTAACCTAAATAGTAATAATAATAATTAAAAATGAATGAAAAGAAAATTAAAACAAAGTAGTGTACCTGGCAACGCTGTTAACGCTGGCAACATTTTCAAAATTCAATATAATTTATTTATATAAGTCACACAATGTACATTTATAAACGTCAAAAACAGAAATATATATAAAATGCTTTTATTTTACATTTACGGCCACTTCTCAAATCAAGGGCGTTGAACGGAAGAAAAGAACTGGCAATAAACTCTCCGCCACTCTTTTTAATCGCTAAGTTTTTGTTTTTCACAACGTTTATAATGAGCTACAGCCTTTATACTATGTTCCACATGACATAAGTAATTAATAATAATAAAATAAATTAAAAACAAAGATTTATCCTTTTCCTCGCTGTATTTCGATACTTATTCGTTGAACATACATAATTCCTAATTCTTACAAATATACGATTTATTATTTACGATTTTCTAGAAATAATAAAAACAATTAAAAAGAAAACAAAAAATAATTTAAAAAGTTTGGTCCCTGTGTACCTTTAACGCTGGCAGCATTTCCTCACTGTGTTGCGATACTAATTCGTTGAGCGAGGAAAGTACCAGTTCTGGGGTCACTCGTACTATCTACAAGGCGCAAACTTAAATGTCTAATTAGCGCCTGTTCACTTTAACCCCACAACCCCAGAAGCTCTACTCCAAAGTGGACAAAATATTAAATAAAATAATTAATTTTCATTACACATCTACTTATGTGATATTATGTAGAATAACAACGAAAGTTTTAATTACAAGAATGTGTGTTACTAGCCTTTCTTATGCGAGATAACTGTTCCCTATTGCTTTATACCCTATGACACACACAGTAATATATAATTAATATTACCCATCATTAGGCAGCAGTACTCCAGTACTCTAACTGTATATTATCTATACATCTTTCAAGTCCCACTTTCTGCGCTTGACACACATGGAATCAAAGGCATCCATTGAAATTGATCCATTGACTACGACGACTGCCCTTTTGCCATAAAATGCTATAAAAATTGGCTACTCCAAAATATTCTATTTTCCTTTGTGTAGTTGGAACACTTAAGGGTTAAGTAACGCACGCATATCATCACAGACCATTATACTTAAATAATTGTGGCGCTAAAATTAACACTAATAAAAGTCATAAAACAAAGGAATTTCCACCCTAATAAATATAAAAGCAATCAGGACTGTAAAATTATCCGCGTCGTTAAGTGGTCAGCCAGGCAATGCTATTGAGAAATGTGTAAACCTTGTGAGCAGTGTTTTATGAATGTATAACGTCGGCTCTAGTACGTAAAATCGTTTATATGGCTTAATAACTTTCCAGTATTCTCGGGAATATATTGCTTATAAGGCTTCTAAACTAAAATATAAACATCTGTCTTTATTATAACATACATAGTAATAATGATAAAATATAATAAACATTTAAACTAATTTAAACAGTTTGTAGTTTGTAGTGAAAACCGAATTAGGTTTAGTTCCACCAATATTTTTTTTTATTTCAAACATGTATTACAATATATATTTAAATGAGTACAATAAAAAGCAGTTGAAATAATATCAAATGCATCTCTTTTGATTAACTCGTGTGCATAAAGTATAACGAACATATCTACTCCATCTAAATGACGTAAATGTATTTGCGTAGAAAATTACGATCGTTATGGCAGAATTGCAAGCACGAAAGTTTTGTTGAGATTTGAGTGACTATTAATTCTTAACGATTCATGTTTTCTTTAATACTCCTTAGTATATTAAATTAAAAAGTATGTATACATTGTATTTGTGATTTTGTATGTTTATAACAAATAAACTTAAAAACTACTGCACCATAATAGTAAATAAAACTGAGCAGTGTTGGCATTGGCTTCAGCGTGCGACTCTCATCCTCAGGGATCCCCCAGGCTGTGCAACAATCGACTTTGTTGTCTATGTGCGAATTTAACATTTGCTCGACCGGTGAAGGAAACCGGCGTGCTGTAGACCAAAAAGTCGACGGCGTGTGTCAGACACAGGAGGCTCATCACCTACTTGCCTATTAGATTGACAAATGAATGATGAAATAGATGAAGAAATCTAAGGCCCAGGCCTAAAAAGGTTGTAGCCCCACTTGTTTAATAACTAAAATTACACACATTGTGTGGGCTTGTAAGTAAATACAAATTACTGCTACCCAGGTCTTTCGTAACTGATATGGTGATAAATACATGTATTAGGTGAATTGTAGACTATGTGTGCGATGTGTATACGTAATGTTATATAAAAATAGCCATTAAATCCTTCGTTTATATATAACGTATTTATTTCCGAATGTTTATCCGTGCGAAGCCTCCCTAGCATACGAAAATCATACTGGTCATACACTCGTCTTTTGTTTTAAAGTCTTCAATGACTCTAAGGAATATAAAAAGTATTTTTTGTAGTGAAACTTCTTTAAGCTCATGAGGATAAAAAATAACGCAATAATTATAATATTAGCGTCACGAAGATGGGCAGCGTTTTTGTCGAAGAAAAGGGAGACAGCGATTGAGAGAGAGTGAGAAAGGGCGTAGCATGAAGCAAATAGCCATGGAGCGAGAGTAGGAAGCAGGCAAGTGAGAAAGATCGAGAGACAGAGGATGGGAGATTGAGAAAAAATACACGCTATTGGTTGATGTATTCGTTTAGTAGTTACTTATAATATTAGAACTTTAGATGACAATTCTGTCGCATAACGTCTTGTGCAGTAAACGCAGTTTTTTTATTTGTTTTTTTTTTATAATTAGCACATATACAGTGTGTAAACAGTGTGAATATAGATATACAAAGACATGGAGTGATCATATACTTTTACCTTAGGAATAATTAATTTACAAAGAAGTTTCGCTTCTGACATGTGTACTTTGTACGCACGCACTTTTTAAAATTGATTCAGTTTATTATACAATCATATTGTAATGTCAATTAATTTTCATAGATGTTACAATAATTAAGATAAGAAGTATAAAAATCATTCACAATATTTGCCGTGACATCGGAGACACGCGATTATATAGAAAGTTTTCTCGCTAGTACTTTGACAAATGAGTTCAAAATCAGCAGCATAACGTTTTATCCTACAAATAGCGTTACTTCTACAAATAAGCGTTAAAGAGGTACACCAAAACTAAGTCGCGAAACCTCTATACCGTATGAGACAGACACAAGTATCCTTCTGCCATCAAGTAGAGCCGGCCATATTGGATTTAAAATGTTTCATTACTATATTCATTTATTTTAAAATTTAAATCTTAAGGTGTGTACGAAATATCAGATCAATTCGATAGAAATGAGGTAAAATTTCTATTACCATAATGAAAAACGATTTCACCCAAACAGGTCAAGCTATGTAAAACTATTTTTTTCTGAGTAGTGCATTGTTTACGTGACCTAAATATCTTTTATTATTTATATTTTACTATGGTCACCCGGTGGTTGGGTGCGGTTAGTAGTGACACGGTGTGACCCACTTTTTGATAAAAATTGCTTTGCATTGTATCAGGCAAAAGTTTTTTAAGGTTCAGGAATCTTTGGGTATTCGGAAATAATGTATATCTCCCTGATAGTGACTTTATCGGGAGGTTACCTTATGATGAGAACCTTGAGATACGTAAGCATGAGGAAGTTGAAGATGGCTAACACAAAACTACTTTTTATTAATACATATAAATCTTGTAGTATGAATGTATATATTAGAATATTTTTGAATTTATTTTTGATGCCATTCAAATGTTACAACGATGAGACGGCTGTTGTAATATGATTTAAAAAATATATTGTAATCGAAATCGCCGAGAGAGCTTAGGCCAATGAATTAATGGAATTGATAACAATGACGGATCGAAGTCCGTGTATCGCATATTAATTATAACATAAATACATTTCTATATATGGTGCAACGATCCATATATTTAAGACATCTAAAATAGGCGGCAATTATAACGTATTATTACAATTGTACGAATTTATATCCATGGCGCCAAAACCTACCACAACTTCACGAAAAATAATCTATCTAAAAACAAATTTGTTGTTAAAAAAATATTGTCTCTAAAGTCGGATACATACGATAGCTTAACGTGACAACGTCATAACAAAACATTGATGAAATTATTAGGTATATACTTTTATTAATAAAACTGAATATTTTTTATTGAATTATCACTATGCTGTATGATATGTCATGCTTTTTCGTGCGTGCAGCCGGCGTTCATCCATTTTTAGACGCCAAAAATTAAATTAACACGGCTTTCGAATTTAAAATTGAATTTGCGCGCCAATCTTTAGATAATTCAATCTGTTAATGCTGTTTATAAAATCTTCCAATAGTTAAGACCTATTATTTGTTGCATTCATTCAACAATCATAATATTTTTTTACCGCTGATAAATAGGTCTAACACGTACTGGTTTCCTCACGATGTTTGCCTTCATAAGCAAGTGGTGAATGCGCATAAAGAGGAAAGTTTTTAGGTGCACTGCCGAAACGTGAGCACACGACCTCAAGGGTCATGTCATGATCATAATCATATCCCTCTTCTCTCATTTATTCGAGATGTTTCCTTACATAATTGAGTGTATTACTGTATTATATTGAATAATTTAAATACAAATTTGTACTATTATTTGACCACATTTAACATAGATATATGTAGGTGGCAGTTCAATGTGTATTTTTGTCACACTTATACGAGTTAGTGGAATTTCTGCATTTATGCAAATCCGACATTGCGACTGAAATATAATATTTCAATTGCTTCACGAGGTAAATATTTCAACAAATTTGAATCCAGTAGCCATATTTTAAGTCTTCGTCAATAAGCTTTGGTGATGAGCTCTTGAATTTAGTTCAGACATAACTATATCACACGATTTTATTGTGACGCGGCATAAAACGGAACGCTATATTTATCCAAGGCCAATGCAGTTTTAACCTTGCAACCGATAATGCGAGAAAATCGATTACAGTTGTGTAGAGAAAATACTAGTTACGCCATTGAATTTAACATTTTTCTAGTCAATCTCTGTAACTAGTATAATAACGATACACCATTTTCATTTATTTTTCTTTTAATAATAATAAATAAAAAATTTTTTTTATGAACGCTATATTTATCCAAGGCCAATGCAGTTTTAACCTTGCAACCGATAATGCGAGAAAATCGATTACAGTTGTGTAGAGAAAATACTAGTTACGCCATTGAATTAAAAATTTTCTAGTCAATCTCTGTAACTAGTATAATAACGATACACCATTTTCATTTATTTTTCTTTTAATAATAATAAATAAATTATTTTTTTGCAAAGAAAGTTGTTCATTTGGACCGATTAATTATAAAAATCCGAAAAATCAGCTATAATAAGCATGCAAATGACATATCAATTTTAGCTATGTCATTTAAAAAGAATATTAACAATATCATAATAATACGTTGAGTTATAATTGTTATCAAACTAATGGTCTGAATACTGACTCACGCTATAAACCTTACCCTTGAAATCATTACAAGGCAGTGATCTAGAACTTATAGGAAGGCGATTAAATAGTTTGATTGCCATGGCGTATGTTTTTTGAATACATCGTGCTGCATGCAGGCACCCACAGCAGTGTTGGATCCCTCGGTATATATAGGCAAGTTTGTATAAATATTTAAAAGAAATGTTGAATGCTTTTTTGCAGTTATAACTACTTCAAGATTATATAAACTTGGTTATACCGAGTTAAGCTAACAAATGCTTGCGGTTATGTACAGATACCATGTACACAACCCCTGGGTCTTGGCTTGAGATTCCTGTATCTGTTTGGTTATAATTTTTCTTTTGTTCTGTAATGGTTGTGTTGTATCTTAATAATAGTGATAATTCATACGGAATTGCTTTATAAAATCCCTATAACAATACAGCAACACGGTCGACTAGAAACAAATATCCCTTACACGCCTGCCTAAAACTGTGATCAATAATGGACATGGGTGGACAATTTCGACGAGTCGTTTTAAAAACCTTGCTGTTTTCATTATTTGCTAATATTTTTTAATTACGTATTTACAATGTGTATTCGCGGATGCTTGCGGACCCATGCAACTTCGTCATTACGAAGAGTTCGTGAGTTGTGTGCTTTGCGGGCAGTTATCATGAAATATCATCATAAGTATCTGATTGTACTCATTGTAACATGTGAGATTTTGAGAGCAAAAAAACAGCATTCTGTACCTGACACACGACGGTCCTTTTCGACTAAATTTATCTTGACGTAAATGAGGCTACGATTATAAAGTCTTAGGAATCATGAATAGGGGTCATTTAAAGGTCAATGCACTGTTATCAGTAACTAACTGTTAAATATAGATAACGCATTGTTTCCTTGCTATCCATTGTCAGCTGCAGTTAGATAATGTAGGAATTGCAATAAACAATTGCTAGCGATAATGCGATATGATTAACTTCAACGGAACCGTGACCGTGTTATTAAATTCATTCATATGATCAAAAATCTATAGCCTTCATACATTTCACACCTTACAGTTATACACACCTTACTTAATGTTACCAATTATAGATGTCTAATTTGTTAAATTATTTATTTAACGAGTTGTAATGAACTTACACAGCGAGCATTCGCGCAGTCGCACGACTCCCGGGAAACCAGCAAGCAACGAGCCGTTCGGTGTTGGTTACTAACGTAATAAATTTTCCTCCCAAATGTAATATGAAATGTTAATCCTGTTTGTGCCCGCGTAATCTTTACCACCCAAAGGAGTTACACCAGTGTTTTATCATAAATGCATGTCACATTTTGATAATCGTCCACTAATTTGTTTTTAAGTGTTCTCCACATTCCTTTGTTTTTATCCAACAGGTTTAGTTTGTCTATTTGTAATACAAGATTTGTTTGCTTTTAAAAAATACATTTTTGGCCGTTTCCTACAGTATAATTATATACATAAGTCTATTAAATTTGCTACAAATATATGATATAATGTTTTGTAGCATCATTTAAATATTTAAAAAAATGAGATTAAAGATTAAAAAGATGTAGATAATGCACTAAAGCTTAAAAATAGTTGGGTCCTAGTTTTTTTTTATAGAACAGGGGGCTCATCTGATGTTAAATGATACCGCATGGACACTCTCAGTGTCATTTCCGGCCTTACAAAAATATATAATAACGATAACAATGATAGTAATAATTACATTACAATTAATGAAATTCTGTAATAGTCTTAGTAGTAATAAGGTAAAATGACATGATTGTATTATTTGTATTCATGGCCTTTAAAAAATTGGGAAGCTGTTTTCTTAAAGGACTGGTTCCACACAGTGCGCGGCAAAGACTGCTTTAAGAAACGCTAAGTTGTAAAACGACGGACGTCGAGGTGATACGAGCATCACACCATTATCCTGATCAATGTAGAGCATTGATCAGATAAACAAATACGTAGTAGTAATTAGAGGTTCATTGTCAAAATTGGATAGTTCCTGATATGTTCTTCTTTTTCTGGTGCCACCTTATTGCTAAAGGTTGGCTGTTGACAAATTGAATCGCCGGGTTTCTTGCGCTAGCCTAAAAAGTATTGCCGGTCTTCTGCCGTACGTTCCGCAACCACGACTTCTTCCTTGTACCAGCCCGTCTGTTGCCTTCTTGCCGTTAATTATAAGCTGCAACAAGTCATATCGATGAGTCTAATAAACTTTCGTGTCGTCCCAATTCGTTAAAGGTATTTTATTCGCCACTCTCTGGATCCAGCTGATGCTGATGATCCTAATATCTACATAGTGAAAATATATTAATAATAATAATGTGAATTAAGTTTAATTTGATTGACTACAATCAAATTACATTACCAATTAATTAACCAATCATAAAAACGCGCTAATGTTCGGAAGATATTAATACATTCTTAATGTATCACCTCTCAGATTTTACGGAACATAATTTATAATTGTATGGTCGGTTTCTACTAGACTTTGTGTCCCAATTTATTTAAAACATACTCAATCCTGTACTGTATTTAATCAGCTATAAAAAAATACTTTCATCTTCGGTTAAAATGTTAGTCACGACTCACGAACAAAAGAAATTTTATAGCCATGAAATCGTGAGCGTTACTGATTTCTTATTGGTTTTAAGTTTATTTACAAAAAACATTAAACTACTGTGTAATAGTAATATTTGTACACACAATACAAACAATTTCATTGCTTTTGTGGTAAATTTAATGTAAAGTATCCCAATAAAGGTTTATAAAAATATTAATGACATTAAACTGTCATAAATTTGAAGCTAGGTACTCAGAATCATTTAAAAGATCTAAGTTTAGATACTTTTCAAACGATTCTTTTAAATTAGAAATCATTTGAAAAGTATCTAAACCTAGATCTTTATTAATTCCTTCATAATCTATGTTGTACATATTTTTTGTTTGAAATAAATACTATCGTCTGTGTATATTAGTTTTTATACATAATCTATAACTCAGACTGTAGTCACAGAAACTAAAGCAGTGGGAAAATTGGCGGCAACGCGTCGTCATGACAACAGCTTATTGATTACTCCCCTCTCCCTTACACTAAGGGTGGCTATTGATTTTCTATTATCTATCTTTGTCACACGTCGTCAGTCGTTTGCCTGTCTCGGTAAGAGACGTCAGAAATATTTAATTAATTTACAATAATTTGTGTATAGCTTTACAAGATTTTGTGTTACTGTTTATATTGGATTTTTAGCACGACTTGGGTGAGTTGTTTACTGTAAATTTAAAATAGAACTTTGTAGTTTTGCTATAAGTTGCCTGGAGCCATTTCTTAAGCACTGTCGTGATTAAATTCCCGGCGACAACGTTTCGGTTTAGTACAAATCGCTATTTACCTATGAAAATACAGCTCATGCCTGATGATGCCTCGTTGGTGTAATCAGGTTATAAATTTGGACGTAAACGAAATTATTGTACTCTTCGATCGATTGTGATTTGCCACCAGCGTCATCAGCGGAAATAATACGTCATGTCTACAGCCGTTTGACTAATCACAATTGAATGTAATGTTTGTCTTGCGTCTTTGGTTTTATATTCTCATCCCCCCTCGCCCCCTTAGACTTCTGAGGTGTAAGCAAGGTTTGTTCATAGTATCTCTTTTTTTAACGTAACATTAGAATCGTATAAATTATAGGCAAGGATAGAATAGGTCTGTACATATTCCCTATAATTTGTTACAAATATGCATTACGTGAAAGTAACATATTATCACAATTTACACAATAGCCCTTAATTACTTTGAAATGAATGGACTATTTGCAATGTGTAATTGACAACGCAGGGACGTACTTTCAATAATAAAATTTATTATAATAAAAAACGAGCAAAATATAAAAGTTAACTTAGATTTATAAACTTAACATTAGTATATCCAGAGGTCATGAATTTTGGAGTTTTTGGTATCTTATATACTAACTAGGGGTGCATCGATACGCCTTTTTGCTGATACTCTTATGGAAATATCGCTGATACCGATACGAATATTTGGTAAACTATAATTAAATTAGGGTAAAATATATCAAATTTGGTTAGATTTTAATTATTAATAAAAAATATAAACAGTCGCAAACGTTGAATAAGATTAAATGTTAAGTGATTAAAATGAAGAATTAAGAGTAATAATTAAATTAAAATCCAATAAATAACTGTAATAATTAAAATTAACACTGATAAGATTTTCGTTATTCTATTTTATTTCATTTGGTATCGAAACATACAACGCGCGAAATGGAATACGTGGGGACAAAGCGGGTGAGAGTGACCACAAACTGAATATGTAAATAAGTATGGAATAAATAAAAACAATTAATTATATTAAGTCACCGCCCTATAAGTCATATAATTGTAGTTTATATGAAAACTTTAAAACATTGTTATCATTAGAACACAACCAATTCCAGCCTATTACCATTTAAAAAGGCCAAAAGGCTTAGGTCTAATTAGTATTACCTTACAGATTTACAGCCATACAGATTGTAGTAGCTTTACAGATATACAACACGACTACAAATTGCTACATTAACGCTGCAATTTGACGTAATAATTTCACTTCTATTGGATAATTGTCTATGCCTCTTCCGTGGAGTTTACCATGAACTAGTTATTACGATAACCGGTTTTCTTTGTATCCGACAATAAGTAATATAATAGCGGGATACATGATATATAAGTGTGTTTAATTTTGGAAAAAAGGTTAGTTCCTAAACCCCAAGAGGTCGTGCATATCCATATCTTATGGATTCTTTTAATAATAGCACTGTAATGTAAAGGAAAACGTAATAAGTCTTTTTTTTATTTATCAATAAGGAAACAACAGAAAATATATACAAGTTATAAAAGTGCCAGTGTGTAGAGTAGTGTTTGTCTAGTGGCTTCGGCGTGCGACCCATCCCTGAGGTAGAAGGTTCGATCACCGGCTGTGCACCAATGGACTTTCTTTCTACGTGCGTATCGCTGCATTCGCTCGAACGGTGATGGAAAACCTTGTGAGGAAATCGGCTTGCCTTAGACCCAAAAAGTCAACGGCGTCCGTCAGGCACAGGAGGCTGATCACCTACTATTAGATTAACAAATGATCATGAAGATACAGAAACCTTTGGCCCAGAGCTAAAGAGGTTGTAGCGCCATTGATTTATTTCTTATTATAAAAGTGTCATTGAATTGTTTCAAAGATAAGGTTTTTTTTAAACAATAACAGACACGAAAGATGTAAACGGCAATTAATACATAAAAAACAAATTATAACGATTTGAACTATTTCTCAAGTAAAAGAAGTTTTCAAAGATATGAGCTGACAATTAAAGGCAGCTGCATCAGTAACTAATCATTAGAGATGCGTAGGCCTATGTGCCCAATTATATGAGCCAAACAGATTCAAACCAGATTGAATAGTTAACTTTCTAAATCCTTTACGGTATGGAACATTTTATTTGGCTAGTGGTGTTTCAATACAACTATTCGAGTTTAGAAAAAGGATAAGTCGAGAATAAATTTACGGATAGATATATTATATATATATGATTTCTATTTTTTTAATATATCGCGTTGCAACGTGCAGGCACCCCACAGCTCCATCGGTATTTACAAGCAAGTTTCTGTATATGTTTTTAACAATTTTGGATGCTCCTTTACAGTCATTACTGCTTCAAATATATACAAACTTGGTACTCTCAAAATACCGAGTTCGTAAATTTATCTACAGCTACAGAAGTCTAAGACCCATAATAGCCATTATACATTTTTTCTGAGAAATAAAGTCATCAATCACATCAACCGAATTTCCCCATAAAAGGATAACATAGCGCCCATGAGACAACCTAGCCGTGATTAGCAATAATTGCTGCGTATTTTGAAGCCACCAAGTCGACTCGAAGACAAAAACAAATTATTAAGGCGCGTACATATCGATAAAACGTGTTGTTTCCAATATTTTTTTGTAATGCACAGATAAAAAATAACGATAAATTGTCATGGTAGATTTGGAAAGCTTTATCGCAAGAACTTTGTCCATAAACCTCGCTCCAGGACATAAATCTCGTCACGTATCCTGGGTAGATATTGTAGTGGGTACAAATTGCGCTTGTATTTTTGTAAGACCTAAAAATGTCTTCTTTGAATAAATACTTATTACTCTGAAACTCTCTAATATCTGTAAAGGAACAGCCCTAATTCCCTTAATAAATAACTCAAACGATGTTCCCATCTCATCTAAACCAAACATCTACTTCGTAGTACGTTCAAAACAAATATTTTCATGGTTCATGACCTAAGGGTTATCACCCGATAAAAAAAATTCCAAGGTGTTGGCAAACATCCGGGCCATGCGCCCAAATTTGATAAAACTTAGGATTAAGGCTTTTGTTTAATAATATGTTTTAGAGATAGTCTTAAGAGACAATTCATCCGGAGGCGCTAGAGTTTTTTATTGCCCTCTGATAAATATATTTACTGTTGTTTATAAACAAGTGATTTTTCTTTTGAACGGTATCAAGATCCAACACGTTTTAGAAATATAAGAGTTTATACCACGTAGAAGTAACATGGAAATGATAGTAGTTGATACAACGGATGTTGTGACAAGTGCATGACCTCTCGGTTAAGAACCTCATGAATAAGATTTAAGATAAGATTTGGTTAAGATTTTTGCTTCAACTAGACTATCGAACGCATGATGAATATTTTTAAAAAGTTTCAGAATTTGTTGTACAGATTGTGAAAATTAGTAGTATTTTCGAAACAATTCTACTTTGGTTCCTTTAAGAAAAGAGCATACCAATTTTTAAAAGGCCGGCTAATCCAAGGTCACATGTCGAGCCTCTGATCTTTCAGATATTTCTCAATATTGTATTTTATGACCATTTCATGGGCTAAGATTTGCGGATTTGTTGAATACTTTTGAAGAGAGCTAACAATTAATAAGATTTTTATGTTAATTTACATGTCAAAAAGTTGACAGTGGCTTTACTGTCAAAATTTCTATGACCTTTGTTTATCACGGCGGTGATCAACCGTTTCGTTATTGAGCGACGTCATTCAATTCCAAATTAAATTGTCAATTGTACAACAAAAATACTGAAGACGTTTAAACAGCATTACATCGAAAAACATGAGCTCATCCCCTCGTAAAGTTGGGAGGAAATGTACTCGGCAATGTGTTTTGTAGTTTTACAGCAAAAAATTGTTTCTATTTCAAGTAACGTGAGGGGACACAACGAGTGTTTATTTTCTCAAGTTCAAGGTGCACTTACATTTCCGTTCGATTTTTGAAAAACCGGATTTAATATCATGAATTCAATAATCATATTTCAAAATACAATTTTCCAAGCACCTCATGCAATACTTTATTTTGTGTTAGGCATTTTTTTGCTCGATTTTTCTTCATAAAGTGAGATAATACGTAATAGACATTTAAAGTATATACTTTTTGTAAGCTTAATACGTAATAACCGCATGATTTGTGATGTTTTACAAATCGGTAATAAAACCGGTTTTATGTATGAAGTTACCATAAACATACGTGACATACTCGTAGGTCAGTGTTATTTAAAGTGCATTGGATACAGATTGCTATTTTAGAGTCTTGTACTAAAATAGCAATTACATTAAGGATTTATTTATGTTAGCGTAAATAAAAACAGTAATATATCAGATCGACTTGTTTGATCAAAAGTTTTGAAATGATACTATAACAATACCAAAAATCTTTTCATACATTTTCACTTCTTCTCCACTGATGAGTCTTAAAAGGCCGGCAACGCACTCCCGAGCCCATTGGCGTTGAGAATGTCCATGGGCGGCGGTATCACTCAACATAATAAATAGAAATTAAGAAAAAATATTATACTGATTAGAAGACTGTATCGGTTTCCATCACAAATCAGCAACTAGGTTGTTCTACATCTTCCTAAAACCTCTTGTTAATTCCATACAACCGTAACTTGCAAATAGATAATTAAAGTAGAAATGAAACATATGCAGCTTTGTAGGGAGCACCTAAAAATAATTATTATTCTACAGCCCCACGTAACCCTAGATAGAATGTTTGAATCAGCGCACGCGCAGATCGATATTGTCTTCACCCCAGCACATCTGTTGCACCCCACATTTTGTGGATTTATTTTCAAAGTACGTAGGGGTTGCTTCTATTTATAATATTTATTTAGTATCTGTCAAACTAAACAAAAGAAATTCACGAAACGTACGTTAAATTATTATTGATAATATTAAAAAACAATGTCGAGAAAATACTTTATAAAGAAATTTAAAATCCATTAGGAAAAAGGATGCTAGTCTCCCACAGGATTCCCTGTGTCGTGGGCTAGTCTCTTAGACCTATATCTCCTTCACCTAATAATTTCTACGTAATACAAGTTTATAATTAAACTAATATTGCACAAGAAAAATTGTAACGAAAAACGTTTTACCGTAGGACAGATAGAGAAAATGTTGCTTAATATGATAGTTTTGAATCGAGAAAATTTTGTTTTTAATAAAGTGGTTAAAGATGGTGGAAAAAAGGCGATGGGCGAAAAAAGTGCGAAAAAAGGTATTTAGGTGTACGTTGTGTATGATGTGGTATGGTCGGTGTTTGTTTCAGATTTGTATTTGTAGTTGATCGATCTAACTGTACCACTATCTGGGCAATTATTTATTTATTATTATTAAAGGTATATTTGGATTAAGTATAGTCTAAACATTAGAAGTTTTGTTCTATTATACAATATTGAATCTGAGTATAACTCGTTCTTGGAGGTCTTATATAAGACATTCATAATGAGTATTTGTCTTACAAATAATAAATTCCTACTACTGATTATTTTATGTCGGTTTTAAGAAGTTTTTTTTTAACACCCAAAGGAGAATATTTATAATTCCACGTAATTCATATTTTTCAGTTCTGTTTCGATATTTTGTATATTATTTTTAATGAACAGTGGTCGGCATAAAATATAACGGTATTTTAGTTAATGCTAACCTTAAAATGCAGATACAATACAATCTTATTAGTAAATATCCACAAATAAGCTATAATGTAGTTAAAAATTCGTACATACGAGTTCATATTTGTCTTTGAATTCACATTTTTTTGATTTCCTTTAGTTTCGATTTTAAAACAAATGGTGAGTTTCACCAGTATAATACTCGAAACAGAACTAATCTAAGCGTACGACCAACCAGGCTGTAGAAGATGAACCACTCCTTAAAATATGTTGATTGTATTCGTTTTTACAACAAACTCCCTAGCGAAATTAGAGAATCAATACTAAATAAATTCAAAGCTCTCATCAAACATAAATTAATCGAAAAAGTTTTTTTTAATTTGACGTATATTTAAATGATCAAAATCCTTGGGATTGATTTGCTCCAGTTCAAACAATTTGTATGGCTCCAAACTTAGCGATTAAAAATAGAGGCGGAAAGTTTCAACAACTGAGCGTTTTTAAAAGCTTATATATTATTTAGCCACGCACCATCGCTGAAGTATTTCCGAACCATTTCATCATAGAGTCCATATATAAAAGAGCATACCAATACCTTTGAGTCACTTGCGAGCCCTCTCGCAATGTAAGCCTCCTGAGAGTTTGTTTAAAAAAAACATGACGGATTTCATCGTCATTTAAAAAACACCCTAACACCCTGATTGATAATATAGGCATCCGGTCACTGGGTTCAATCTCGTCGCACGGCCGACTAGACTTGAACAATTGGGAGATTCGGGACAGTGATGCCACGCCGATTGTTAATTTTACGGTTCAGCTGTTTTGATGCTAATGCACTTTGCATACATTTCCCGAAAGAGAGTTGACCGTAAAAAATATTCAACTGATGTTTTAAAGATTCTGATTCGTTTGTATAATGTAATTGATGTTTAGAAGATAATGCAAGCGGAACACCAAAGTAAAGGCTTCTTATGTAGAAGTGCATAGTCGATACAACGTTTCCGTATATATATTATGTATTTGTATTTCATGATTGCTTGTCAATCTAATTAGGAAATAGGTGAACAGCCGCCTGTGTCACACACGCCGTGGAATGTTTTTTGGGTCTAAGGCAAGTGGGTTTCCTTACGTCGTTTCCCTTTTCTATTTGAGCGAATATTAAATATGCATGTAGACAGAAAGTCCATAAGCCGGGGATCGACCTTACGACCTCAGGGATGATGGGATGAGCTCATGCCACTAGGCAAACACTACTTATTTACTTATAAAATAACATATAAAAAATGCGATATTGTATTACAAGATTATTAATTAAAATAATATTGATTTGTATACAATTACGTGTAGGTGTAAAACTTTTTGATAAATAATATGTTATTACATCCGTTATGCATCAGACTGTGAAAATTCTATATTCATAATAGACACGGTAATTGTGAAATTGCCTGTCTATAGAACAATAGGGTCTTGATGCTTATGCGCAGGCTAGGCATTCACGGGTGGCTTGATATAAACAAAGCGACCGTACAATATTGTCATCTAGGTTCACTGATTACGTATTGAGTTTCGTTCGTTGTTCTTGGATGACTTTAACGTTTTTTAGTGAGAGCGTAAGCTGAACTTGCTTAAAAAATTTAAATAAACTTTTATAAGGGCGAATTTATTACATTATCTCTATACATTTCGAGTGCCCCGATTCATTACACAAACCAACCTACGGATTCCCCTCCCATACGAATAAACACTACTTATCCATAGCTTTCATATTCAGTAGAGAGATTACATTTAAAAAAAAAGTGTTAAGTGCCTGTCTGGTACCTAATCCGCTGTTTTGCTCGTGATTTTTATTTTTTGTAACATATGTCATATATTATAGGAAATATTTCATGTAACGTATACTGTAGATATAGCATTATGTATGATGGGGTGAACTTTACTAAATAATAATAATAGGTGTTTATCGTGCGTCAGCCAGATACGAGCCTTCCAAACAAAGAATAACTATGAACACAATTATTATCTTTAGATATGAATAATGTACGTTAAAATATGTATTGTCACGTTTATTTATCAGAATATTACAATAAGAACAAAACAATATATTAACCAAATAGCTATTTGATGTATATAGCACGTACATGAAGTGCGTGCTATATTTTGTCTTATATTCATTTTATCAGCATATAATCTTTCTGTTCTGACTGACTGTTCAAAGTGTTAAATCAGTAATACAACTGGTACAATATACAAACTCAAACTCAAAGTAACTTTATTAATTTAGCTAACCAAGTACACTTATGAACATTAACAGAAAAGATGTTAAATTGATTGTAAATTTACATTCACTGCCAGTTTGCAAGTCAAGGGTGTAAGGGCAAGAAGAACTGGCAAGAAACTCCACTTTAATCGCTAAGTTTTGAGTCATAGAAATTGTTTGAACTGGAGCAAATCAATCAAATCGGTTTGTCATAAATAATAAAAATAAAAAAAGACTTTAATACTGTTTAGCTTACTTGCTTGTTAAAATAAACGTGTCTAAAGTAATATAATATTTATTATTCTTATTAGCTTTTCCTACGACAAATGTCTTCTTAGATTTTTTTTAAATCGTGGTGTTCTGTAGCGGATTGAATCCATATTGGACTTACAATTCATTAGCGACCTTTTTATATCAGTTTTAAATAAACGATTTGACATTGTTCATAATTAAAATTAACCTTTAATATAGTTAATTCGGTCAATATTAAAAAGAAATATGTACATTGTTTTATAATATTCGCACCACAATTGAATGCAATAATGAGTTTTTTTTAAACTTTAAGATCCAAAATGGACAACAGATAATAACTATTACAAGTTTGTCCGATATGTTTTATTACGTTAACATAGACAAGGGGCAAGGGCAAAGAACTTAAAGCGTGGTTGAAGGATGCTGAACATCTGTGGTGTGTGATGTCAAGTGTCACAGGATACTGTTACAGACAGGATGGGTGACCAGGTTGGTTTGTGTTACCCTAAGGGTTAAGTTACTACCGGTTGTGTTGCTAGAACTAGGTACAGTGTTGTGACTTTTTTATCGACTTGAGAATGTTTTAAGGGCTGGACTTGAGTGATGTGCTTCAATCATTCACGGCTATACTCATTGCATTTTAGGCGATATTTTCTTGCACCGTAAGTGTAGATAGAATAAAAGCTATCGAAGATAGGTTAGTAAATCTGTTGTAAAGTGATGGAAAATGTAAATTTCGTATAAAACAGTTAGTCCAGACTTAAACTTGCTTAAATATTTATTTATCCAGATGTTGATCGGTCACAGTGGATTCTTGTCATATCTTTACATGTTCAGGGTTAGACAAAGAGTACTTTACAGGCAGTAGCCTGTTCTTGAACAATACAGGATTGAAAGTAACAGAGACGAAGTTAAGAGATGTTCAACAAAAGGTTAAGAGGTATCTTTCTGGAATTTGCTGTATTTTAGCTTAAATATAGTGAAATATCAAAATGTAAAAAAGTTCTGAATGCATCTATTGAACCGGTTTGATGCGTTTATTTCATTTAAATTGTTCTATAGCGTTTATACTTGGATTTAAACAGTTGTTTATAATATTGGCGTCCGGTGTTGTAGTGTTAATCATCGACAACGAAGCTTTACATATTGATTGATTATATTCATATAAAATGTATAAAATAAAAATAAAATTAGTCAATTCCCAGTGATAAGCTCGGCATCTATATATTATAACAGTTATTATACGATCCCCGCTGTGCTCTAATGGACTTTCTTTCTATGTTCATATTTAACATTCGCTCGAGCTGTGAAGGAAAACATCGGAGGATACCGGCTTGCCTTAGTTGGCGGCTGCCTGCAACTTGCCTATTATATTGACACATGATCATGAAACAAATACAGAAAAGGCCTGAGGCCCAGACCTAAAAAAGATGATTATTTATTTTTATTATCAAGGATACAAGCGTTTATCAAAATTTTCAAAAGTCTAATCATAGGCCCAGGCAATCAACATATATGTTGAGACATTACTAGTAACTCACTACATAGTCTACATAACTCATTCCAAAAATAAACAAACACAGAACGCTCCAAGTGATTAAAGATGTAGTAGTATGAGTATGGTAGTATGAGAAGTGTTTGTAGAAAGAGGTATAATATACGATACTTATTACTTAAATAACCTGTAAGTCCTAGCTGGCTTTAACTGGAATACGTCCTAAACTAACCCGGAAGAAGTGATGAGGTCGCGTACAACTCAAACAAATTGAGATCAATCAGGACCTCACATTCAACACTTATATCGAAGTAGTTGTTCAAATTGTTTTGTTTAAATTCTGATTTTAACCTTTTAATTGGCTTCATCACATTGTTTCTTCCTGATTTTTTTATAGTACAAATTATAATTATGTACACTCGTGATATGATTTACTAGAATTATCGTAATAAAAGTAAATATTTATTTATTAAATCATACTCCCAAACAGAAGAATAACTAGAAGAACTGTAGGAACAGAAACTAACATAAATAAGTATATATACTTTACTATTATATATATTTGTACATTTCAAAGGACATAAATTTACCAGCTAGATCTCTGCGCCAAACGGCTCTGTAGATGTGTCTTAACCACAAAGCGATGTTTTGTAAGGAAGGATAAGGATGTCTCATTTTTCTCTGTCTCTATTGAGAATAGACATTGTACGAGCCAAGGCTTTTTTCGTCAAGTCAAGTCGTCGGAGTCACGCCCCGAGAGTATAGCCACACGTAGACACTCTCTTCAACTGTTACATTGCATTAATTCGCTATGTAATAGCAATTAACATTTAATTATTTCGCTTATATTCTATCGTTGTACGCAAGTGAGGTAATATAGAGATAAATGCGTCTATGATTTGAATCACCCCGAAGACCCAGGAACTACTGTACAGACATTATAATAGATTCTACATGGGAAAACATTTTTCTAAGCACATCCCACGCTCGACACCCGATCTAATCCTTGACGTATCCTGGGGATAGGATTAACCGCATCCTGACACCGAATATCACTAACAAGATTAAAACGGCTCGAGATTAGTTTTGAAAAGTTATTATTTAATTTGTTAATAGTATGCCGATGAGCAGTGTTGGCCTAGTGGCTTCAGCATGCGACTCTCATCCCTGAGGTCGTAGGTTCGATCACTGGCTGTGCACCAGTGGACTTTCTTTCTATGTGCGCATTTAGCATTAGCTCTAATGGTGAAGGAAAACATCGTGAGGAAACCGGCTTGTCTTAGACCCAACAAGTCGACGGCGTGCGTCAGTCACAGAAGGCGATCCACCTACTTGCCTATTCGATTAACAAATGATCATGAAACAGATACAGAATCTGAGGCCCAGACCTAAAAAGGTTGTAGTGCCATTGATTATTATTATTAATAGTATGCTTATATGTACCGGCTTACATAGTTTTTTCAATTTTTAATTTATCTTACCAGCTAATTTCGTTTCGCCTCTTTTAGTACCTACATATCATCATATGGAACATTTTTCTATGCTACTCCATCTGCTTCCGCTTTTCCGGAAACCCAATCACCTAAAAACCTAACCTGCTTTCAAATTTTTCTCTTCATAAAAACTTTCATTCGAGTTCAATGAATAAATAAAAAATACACGTTCTTCGATTTTTGCGCTTACTAACAAATTTTCCTATATTTTTTTTTATTTTTTCATTTATATAGATAGATTAAACAATCATTATATTACGTATTTATAAGTATACATATGTATTTAGTACTAAAGATTAGCCGTAAAGGGAAATACAACGTCTTGTTAGTGAGATTTACACTTTTACATTTACGGGTTATGTATGTGTAATGAATGACACCCTATATACTGTAGTAATGATGGGTAAGGTAAAATTTACAACTTATACATGAGTTTTTATTTTCAACTATCTACCAATACGTCACAGAATTACAAATTTAAATGCTACCTATCTACTATTATAATGTATGGTATTATATTAGCTTGTATTTAGCACTTGACGTCGTGATTTCGCCCGGATTAATATAATTTGATTTATATCGGCTGTCAAGTAAATTGTTTTAACATTTCGAGAGGGATGCACAGACAGACATGCGGGTTCTAATATAGGTATGCGAACGAGTAATGGTCTCAAATTGGACACCAATTTATTTGTTTAAACATATTTGTCCGGAACGAGTGACATTTTGACAAATCTGTCTGTATTAGTTACGGAAGTGTCAATAAGAACTTTTAAAATATACTTGAAAACGCATGAACTTTACGATAGTTAAATACGAACTCTATTTACATTTTAGTAATGCGTCTATATGTTATATTAGTATTTCCGTTTCAATTTTAACATTTCCTTGCTGCAATTATTTATTTTGTATACCAATGAACTTTCTTTCTATATGCGCATTTAACATTCGCTCGGACGGTGAACGAAAACTTTGTGAGAAAACCGGCTTACCTTAGACCCAAAAACTTCGATGACGTGTGTCAGGCACAGGAGGATTATCACCTACATACCTATTAGATTGTCAAATGATAAGGAAATAGATACAAAAATCTTAGGCCTAAGCCTAAAATGAGGTAGCACCACTGATTTTTTATTTATTTCGTGTTGCCGGATTACAGAACGTCTAATTTCTGAATAACTTTACTGGAATTTTGAATGTTCCTCATCGACTACATTATAAAGATAATAATTAATAATCTTTACGATTAGAATTTACAAGCGGCTTATCTAATTTTTGAACTAACATCGAAGTAACATAGTTCTCTAGAACTAATCGCTTTGAACTTCTCTTTCAACCCCATTGTATTATATAATGTGTCTATAAAAAGCCTATTATATCTTCAAAATGGCTTTATTTTCTACAAATTGGCTATCCAACTACGAACAATAATAAACAACTCATCCAATTCCTTGCAGGCGATCGCTAAATTTGGACATTTTACGACTCGACTCTCTCGTCTCTCAATACTCCCGCGGAGCGATGCGTTTGATGTTCGTTTGTTTATATTTCTTTAAGTATTCTATGTTAATTACGGTAAAAGTTGTATTTAAAGGCCGGATGTTTTGTTGACAATGAATAGAGATACAAAAGAATCTCTCGAACTTGGTCAAGTTACAGGAAAGTTTTTTTGAAAATTTTGTTTACTAAAAGTTCAGTTATTGTTCTTACACAGATTAAAAATTAACTGTCATACGTAGGTCTGGATGTCATTTGGTCAATTTTTTCCTGCCTTGTCAAGAAACGTTTATAATTTCACAAACTTTATGTATTGTTTATTAGAAAATCACTGAATACATTCAAAACTTGTTAAAAGTTAATTAATAAATAAATCTTTTTATAAATTTTCGATTATTGAAATGATCCTAATCTTTGGAATTGAATTGCTCCAGTTCAAACAAACAACTCAAAACTTGGAGATAAAAAGAGTGGCGGAGTGTTTCTTGACAGGGCTTCTTCGCCCCTCTACGCCCTTGACTTGGGAACTGGTAATAAATGTAATATTAAAATCAATGTAACGTATAGATGACGTTCATTATATATTAGTGCACTTGGTTACCTATATGAATATATATTATTATTAATATATTATTTCTACATTATTTATTTCTGCATTAAATTAAACTACACTGTATTAATAGTTCACACGTATTAAATACTACTATAATCGTTATAAATATTTTAACAGTATATATATAATTTATAATATTAAATTTCTAAATCTATGTATATTACGTAACACAGTTTTGCACACTCTAATGAAAACAACACGGCCAGGTCCAACACTTGAGACGTTTGCAACCGATCTGTCGCCGTATCGATGTCGTGCACTTGTCAGGGTTCCACGCAAGGGACCTGCGCACGCGCAATTCCCGCAGTTTTTATAGTTAGAAGTTCGTTATTAAGTTCCGTAAATGTTATGTAGGTAACTTTGTGTTCAGTTTGGAGTATGGAATATGTATTGTAAAACTGCCATCTTGCCGACTGTTTTAGTTAGCGTGTTTATTGGAAACAGTTTAGCCGTTAAATTTAATTCTCTTAACTCCAATATTCGAGTGTATGGTTCGAATAGACTAAGATTTGTATATATTTGTAAATTAACACTTTCAAACGAAAATAAATAGTTCAAAATACTTTATTCATTAAAAACCCTTTACGCAACTTAAAAATGGTAATGTAAACCTTAAAAAAGAGGGCAGATTCATCTGATATGTTATCAGAAACAAAGGTCCCACCAAAATCTTCAGACTGTGACGATGTTTTGTCTGTATCTTCGTTAGTCTAGCATTTGACATGTGGAATTGAAATATCAGAATTTGTTCGACTTCCGTTGCTTTAATTCTATCCCTCTTATTCATCATTGGATTGTAAGGGACTAGTGAATTACATGTGTGAATATCAATTTTGTGGTCATGGATTCGAAGCACAGCTGTGCACCAATTTCGCGCAATTATGTGTGCGCATTTAACACTGGTCATGAAAGCAAGCGTCGCCATGGAGCCGGAGTTAGACTCTGCTGATCACCTACTTGTCTATAAAAATACGGGATCAATACATGAAAATTGCGCCCCCACTGGATTTAAAAAAAAAAATATATATATACTTAGTTGGCTCAAAGGAAATTGGTGTTTTACAGTTTTTTGTAATGAAAAGAATATTCATAGACTACAAATTGAGATTCGACACTGATAATCTTTACGGTCGATAAATCTTAAATTGTTATCGTACATGATAGCTCTGTTTATGTGCATAGTGATTAGTCTATGTTACCGTTAATAGTTTTTGATTTAGAGAAAGGTAACTAGGGTTTTAAATATACAAATTAGTTTTAATATATGTTAAATTTGTAATAAATATTGTTTGAATCGCTTTCCGTTTAACGACTATCTCAATATCTATTGTAAGACCGATGGAACTAAAACTATACTTCCATGAGGTTTTTTCTTTTTTCTTACTGCGTTTTATTGTCTTCATATATCTTTTTCTGTCACCTTATCCCCAGGACGTTTGAGGTTACATACCTCTTATGGTTAAGTTAAGTTAAGTTGGTACCATAAGGTACTATTAATTTCACAAATTCAGAAATATGAATGAATTTATATAAAAAACCTCCTAAATGCTCCTGCCTTGTCTCCATGATGCAGACAAAGCCGAGGACGCAACCACTTACATGGGCTGCCACAGCTCGCTTTTAATAATAATAATTTATTTCCAAGAATATGGTACAAAAATATGATAGTGGTAAACCTCTTGTGGCATATTCTGCCATATGGCGCGCAAATTTCTCTTAAAAGTTAGATTTTTACATATCACATTATGAATGATTCGTCATCATCATGATATTATAAGTTCTTTTTATTTATGGCTGCTTTGCTTTCCAATTTCCCTATATAAAAGACCTGAAAAGATAATGTTTCAACCAATTTCACGTAACAGTTCCTATATCTATAGATCCGTATCATAGACACGTATAATGTTAACACTTCATAATTACAAGTTGTAACAGAATATTATAGAATGATAACATTGTTTCACAGTTGATGGCTACACAAATTGTTTTATGAATAATTCCTTTATTAAATCAAGTTTGTATATCCGTAGTGAATGGAATTTGTCCAAATGAAAGTTGTTTATACATTAATCTATGACATTTTCGTATATGTAGGCCATTAGAATTCTTTTTTTTCTTTTTAATATATAAAGTAGGTACTGTTTTTGCTGATGCATCTATCAATTATCGCAGAGTTCAATTATTATTTTTTATTTACTGTTTATGTTTGCTTTGCTTCTGTAGTTTTGTCTATTGTCTTATCTAAATCGGTCAGTTAACTGTACGTTTGTTTCGGTTAAACGGTTTGAGTGTTGCTAATCTGGTAGTTGACGCCTAACGGATACCATTTTCTGTTTACTAAGTTTCTTGGTATTCGTAGTTGATTTGTGGTTTTCATAGTTAAGTTATTTTATTAAATGTTACTGAATTTGAAATTGAATTAGATTTTTTTTAACTTGAGATGATGAAATTGACAAATGCCGCAAATTTTATGCAAGCAATTTTGGTCTAGTTTGGTCAAAATGTAATGGAAATATATATATATATATATATATATATATATAAACCTGCCTTTGGTAATATAATATTAAAATATCTGAGTTTAATAATTTGAATGTATATCGTTTTTATGAGTTTAGGCTGCAGGTCATAGTTCTGTTTTAATTTTAAATGTCTGGTTCCTATCATAGTAAGATGTTTTAACACAATATTTGAACTACTAATGAGGTGTAGATACGTTAATAACATCCGGTTAGAAAAAATTTAGTTTCTATCTGACAATTTGTCAATTTTAACTGAGTTTTAAAAGACTTTTTGACATATTAAATCTTTATGTATGTAGGTGTGTGGTTATGTATAGAATAACAATGTAGTGGCGCTATATGCCTCAAGATATCTTTTGGTATACTTATAGCTAAGAATCTGCCCTAAATCTTTCTTTACATTTCTTCGTTTGTTTCATTGATTTGCTTTATGTTTAGTCGGTTTTCAAGGTTGTTACGTCGTTGATTTTCTGTAAATTTTCTTCTCGATTGTTTTTTTTACTGTACCTATTGTGCAGTACCCCAAGTGTACGCATTGAAATTTAAATCAATCTGTGCACTCTATGTAAAAGTTTAGTACACAACGCATGATGCATTTTGTTTCAGTAAATGTTTTATTGAGACAATCCTATAATATATTCTTTAATAATAAATAAATTATGTCAACGCAGACTATAATACTTAACGCTTGTATTTTGGTGTTGATAAGCGAATGGCCATACCTCGTATTCATCGATGAGAGATTGTTTTATAAACACGACAAATTGTTTTCCAAACATTCGATTGTGGTGGCGACGATAGAATCTATTATTAATCCTACAGTGTGAAAATGCCTATTGCCAAGTCTAAATAGAATCGTTTTCGTTGTTCACAGACTACCTCATCCTACCGAAGATGCCTAGAATATCAGCAGATAACCCGGTCCGACGACGTCTCTTCGCACCAGATAACCTAGCTGAGGAAGCGAAGATCGACAATTTCGCGAACCTCCTCCAAGAGTCCATCATCACAGATCGTACAGAAAAAAGCAAAAAGTGGAACTTTGATTTTGAAAACGAAGTACCTTTAGATGGGGATTATGAGTGGCACCCATGCCATGAAACATCCAAGTGGATTGGAGTAACGAAAATAACAGATGCTAATGAGCAGGACTCTTTCCTTCCAATGAAAGTAGAGAATGAGATAACACCAAGAGTGAAAGAGACAAAGGTGTCACAAATGAGGCAGTCTTTGAAACGAAGGCTGAGTATTGTGCCAGAAAAGGGGATCAGGAGGAAAATTTGTTTCGAGTAGATGAAAAATTCTCATGTGCCAGAAATGTAGATTTGAAATTGTTGTGAAATAGACACTTGGCCAAATGGCCAGTTAGGACATAGTAATCTAAAAAGAAAGAAACGAAAACACTTTATTACACATAAAAAAAAGCTCTCAGTAAAATAAGAAAATGGACTAGCCTCCAAACTAGGATTCTATGTTGTTGTTGTCAGGCAAGCTACAATGTCTTCAATTCCACTTTTCACGATTTCAGGTACTTAATGTAATAAACTTTACATAACACTTAATATAACCTTACTATGATTGAACAAGAAGTATTGTCTCACTGGATTATTAAAATATTATAAAATTATGTTTACACAACGATTTCAAAACTACTAAATACTAGTTTCTCTTATTTATTAATAACATAAAGACTGTATATTTTAGTCGCAATATTTATTTAAGTGTGTATATAGTGTCTCAAAAGATATATTCCACTACCTAACATCACTAGCGTTTTATTAATATATTGTCTTGGTTAAATTACTTATGGAAGCGGTTTAAAAAACGGTATTTAAATATATGTCACGGAGTTCTAATAACTTCATCTGCAAGATATATATTTTTCCCAAAACACAAAGCTATACGTAATATATATGTCGCAGCCAACTAGCTTAATTAGCCGTTCAATCAACAGCCTAGCCTCTTAAATAAACATCGCCGTTTAACTAGCGCCCTGAAAGATATTCAGCCAGTTGATCTAACAGCAAGGGAAATTGACTTGAATCAACGATGTTTCATTAGTCGCCTAAATCTGTTGACTGTTAATTTAAATTTAGTTCAAATTTCAGCCACTCTCAAACTCGAAACGAAACTCTGCAAACTCAATATGGCGTAGGCAAACCAACTTTGATAGTGTTTTCAAGTGAAAAACAACAAGTACAATTTAAAAGTGTAGACAAAAATAAAGTGAGTTAAGCTGCGACTGGCTCAAGCAATTAAATTTTTAAAGAAATATTTTTTATGTCAGATGTGTCACCTCTCTTATTCCTGACACACGAACACTCTACAGTAAGAATGGCTTAATCATTAGCCTAAAATTAACTTAATGATTCTTTTCACTGATCGATCTCCTTCGTGCCTTCTTCATCTATATGACACTGGCGAAGTACATTGTTCCCAGTTGGCACAAATAAAAGCCATAAACAAGAATTGAATTGATCATTAGCCTGCCAGTTTATTAAATGTTGTTACAAACGCTACAGCTTTCTTCAGGCCGTTAGTTAAACGGCGCTGTTAAGTTAAAAGGTTAGGCCGTTGATTGAACAGCTTATTGGCGGATAACGGGAAAAAATTAACCTTTTAATTCAATTAGTTTCAAAGACAACACTGATTTATATAATTCTATTAAAATGTTCAAACCTAACTCTTTAAAGAGCTCACACATCTCAAAGAACGACTGGTCCATAAGTAATACCTTTTATTGTATAGATATTAATTATATAACTGTGATCTTTAATTAGATTTAAAGGACGATAATGATCACCGATTTGTGTAAATTTTAGTTTTGGATTGTAACTTAGGTAAATTTGTTGTATCAGAGCACTTTAAAAAAGCTCCAAATTTGTTTCTACATATTTTCATACTGGGCTCCAGTATTATGCAAAGTAGAGTATGCTCTTGAACCTCATAGAAATTAATTAAAATATGATTTGTATAGTGAATGAAAGAAGGTACATATTTTTGGCTTTTACCTAATCTAACCGCTGATCAAAAACGCCACTTAGAATCAAAAAAGAAATTTTTTGAAAGCCCTAGGACCTCCTTAATATTATTTGAGGTACAAACAAGTCGTAAATATCGATAGAAAAAAATTTGGAGCTGTTTTAAGATACGGCTCCACCTCGATTCGACAATTTTACCGTAATTAAAATTATGTTATTTAAAAATTCTAGTAAATATTAAATTATTTCTTAAATTTGTATATAAATTGATGATTAGTTTTGTCAAACAGCTATTACCCAAAGTCTCATTAGAGATAATTATTTATAGAATCAGCTCATTGTAATATTTAATTTCTTTAAAGTGATTGAAATAATCCTTTCTATAAATATGTACTTAGAAATTCCTTGAGGAAATAAAATGCTTTAAAATACAATTTAGTCACAATGTAATTTAGAATTATTTATTTTATATGGATGTAGATTTCGGCATATTTATTGTAATTTTTATATTAAATATATATAAAAGCGTCATGTGTTTTATTAAAACTTAGAGGTTATTTGGTGCCCGCACTAGTACTCTGTAACTTCCAATAGTGATTCGATTCCAACTTTAATGTTGAGTTTCTGTACAGCGCTATCCCAAGTTTGGGAAATCAGCGCCACGGGTGGGAGATATAACGAAATTGTACGTATATATATAGTTAGTACAGATTCATACTTTATTTATTATTATTCCCATGAACTGTTATCGAAACTTTTAAACCGAATAATGTACATACACAGCAAAAAAGTTGTCAGTTTATGTCTTGTGTGTATGTATTGTTGGATAATATTTGTATGATAATTTATTTAGGCTTCCAAGCATATGTTACATTTCTTAAGTGTATGTTGATCCAGAAATTTCTCCGAAACTAAATCATATCAAGATGATTGTAAATAGGCGTTGTAAGGCTTTAGGCACCTTGAGAATCCATGGGTATCACTTAATATCGGATGAAACTTCTACTACTAAAATATATAATTTCACACACAAAGCGAGAGGCATACGAGATGATTACAACAGTTTCTTATCCTACTCGTAATTTCTAGTAAACGTTATAATGATAATAACATCAACTGAAGGGAGGATTAACCAGACTTACCTCTAACTGGCCTGAAAGCCTAAAGCCCAGAACTTGTATATATCCTTAACGGCCAGGATAACTTTGTTAGCTGGTTTCAGGGTAGGACGTGGCCTCAGTGATTTGTAAGCATAGCTTGTAGATGTCACTTTAACAATTTAAAAAATTAAATCAATGGCACTACAACCTTTTTAGGTCTGGGATTTCTGTATGTGTTTAGTGATCATTTGTTAATTAAATTGCAAGTAGGTAGCTTTCTGTGTCTGGCGACTTTTTGGGTCTAAGGCAGGCCGGTTTCCTCACGATTGTTTCCTTCACAGTTCGAGCCAATGTTAAATGCGCACATAGAAATAAAATCACATTGTTCACGTCCGAAGGATGAAGTCGCTCGCTGAAGCCACTAGACCAACACTGCTCCGTCACTACACCAATAATAATAATTATATGACGTCTTTGTTGCCAATCCAGTAGTTAGAATAATGGAAACTCCTTTAACATTATATAGTAAGCTTGCTGGCAACATCTAATAACGTCAGAGATATTGCAATACTCCTCCTTGCAATAATAACATAAAGGTTAAACCAGTTCACAGCACATTCCCCAACCTGTGATGTTCCTCAATTTATAATCAGTTTATTGGTACCAATTGGAGTAGGAAGTATGGGGTGCATAATATAGCGGATATGTGATGACACGAGGAAATGGTGTGAATACATACATCGGGGTTCCGGGACTGATTTCAATCCATATTGAGTTTTATCAAATGCAATTACAGGATAAACGCGAATGCTTTCACAAAGTTAACACAGTTTGGATATATGCTATTTTGCTATGAGGGTTGGAGCGCTGTTCATTTTGCTATATTAATAAAGTCGATTAAATCTTTGTCTATGTCTGTATGATCTATGTCATAAACAAGTAGGTGAACAGCCTCGTGATGTCTACTTTTTAGGTTTAAGGCAAGCCAGTTTCCACACGATGTTTTCTTTCGCCATTTGAGTGAATGTTAAATGTGCACATGGAAAGAAAGTCCATTAATGCACAGCCGAGAATAGAACCTACGACTGCAGGTATGAGGGTACGAGAGTCGAAGTCCAGGCATGCCATTGATAAAAATGTGAATAGAAAATATTATATTTTGATTGTAACGAGATCTAGGAAAACTGAACTACAAATTGTCGAAAGATACGCGCATTTTCCGCAATGTTGAAAGGAATTCAATTAAAACTTTTATATGGATTCTTTGCAACAAGAATGATAAACAAGGGCAAGACTCCCTAGTCATGTCTGTTAATTTAGATTTTTGGTTGTACTCGTATACATTATAGCGTGCATTTAACATACATTTACTTATTAACTTTTAATTATAACATTTCTTTAATATAAACGTATATACATCAGAGGAAGTGTCATTCGATTGCTGTAATGCACTGCTAACGTCTACGCGTGTAGACTAAAAACAATTCTACTATTAATATTCAAATTATATTATTGCGACAAAAAATCATATAATCCTTGTCCCGTGGGAATCGAACTGATTGAATCTGTTTGTCACGGCCAATGCGTAGGAACATAATGTCCTGCAAGGTACGAGTGTAAATTATCAATATATCACAGTGCGTGGCAGTCACATTTCGATGTGTTTTATAAAATGTTTCTTCATAGACACTTTTTGGTCCGTCTATAATGAACACTAATGAATAATTATTACAATTTTAAGACACTATTTGTGAGAAATATACCTTGTAATCTTGATACTCGTATACTTCATTGTCGTGTCAAACGTAACACTCCACAGAAAACGGTTATTCTAAACAATTAATCTCGGGTAGTCGTAACACTTCGAACAATTACCACTTCCTCGGGTACACCATACTCTAAAACTGGAATCTCATGCATAGTAATGAAGAGGAAATCCTGGATGCGCTCCAACAATCGTTGGGGGATGGCACTCACCGTTTTTTTCGCCGATCGTGCACATACTACGCCGGGTTTCAATGAGTAATTAGTATATGAGAAACGCTGCGATTTCTATGAACGACTTGTAGCAATGACTTATTTATTTTATAACAGGACTTTATAAAATATACTTGTAGTTTTATTATTGTACTTTTTTCAATGTTACATATACGGCTGTGTTTTATATGTCCAGATAGTAACATAATGTTTCTCTTATGTTCTATTTATTTTTACAAAATAATAGTCTCAAGCTTAACGGGTTTTCAAGCAGAAGAAAAAGTAGTTATTATACTTACAAGTACAATCGTTTTCAACTTAATCACGTCGCATGGGATACAGTGACATAATTTTTGCTAATTATTACTCAACCTTTTTCCGTTAAACCATATGTTTCTTTAATGCGGCTTCTTGTCGGATGTAAGCCCTGAAACCCTATACCAATAGACTTCCTTTCGTAAAGGTGTCTTTCAACTACCTTTTAAACATGTGCCTGTCTCTGTATTTATTATAAGGCAAAACAAATATATTGCGTTGTTTGAAACATAAATATACGATGGTATTAATATTGATTTCATGTAATTGAGGTGGTAAGAAACTTTATGAAATACATGCATTTTCGTATTAAAATTGTCTACAGTATAGTATATGTAATCAGTATGTATAGTAATTAGATACAACAAATTTTTATTCACAACATTAATACCATTAAACTGTTGGCTAGTTGATGACATTTAATTTATATTCGTTATCAAAAAACAGATTGAAAAATGTTGCGGTAAGTATGGTCCAGTATAGCATAGCTATAATTTGAGGTCTGAAATTAAGAGCTAAGCCGAGTCGCGACCAAACCAAGTTTATAAAATCATATTTCGAAACTTTCTTCTTGTCAAACTTCGTGATGTCTGGATTATGTTGTATTGGTATGATATAGAATACTTTTTTTACTAATCTGTGAAGCCATATAAGACGTTCAACGTATTAATATAATCGAACGAGTATCTATAACTGTTAAAAGGTATTTTAAACTTTAATTTGTGTAATGTGTTAAAGGTTCTTTACTATTTATATTATTAATTACGTGATAATCCGTTTGGTGGTGCCAGTTTTGCAGCTTCATTTCGCTCAAGTCGCCGATTTCCAATAAAACCAAATAAAAATTAACAAAATTGGGTTTCTGAATAGAAATAGAAACGTAATGGATTTTCACATACAGACTGCTTCTAGGCTAAGTACCTACTCAGTGTAATTCATTGCAATTTCACTTTCCACTTAACATTATACTCGTCAAAAACCGTTGAATTTTATCACAATCGTTCTAAAACAGGTCAACTACTTAGATAAAGATTTATCTACAATAAAATTAATTGAATACCAGCATTGTCGAAACTGCACGCACCGATCGTCATAAAATTTATTTTATTTGTTTTATATTGTATAAGGGCTCACACTTTTTAGGGTTAGCAAATAAGTTCTTTCTAGGTTAAATCTTGCTCTAGTATAGGTTCGTTTATTTCCGGGAAAATAATTAGTTTTAATTGGGAAGCTCAGGGCAAGCTCTGTATAGAGGGGAGAATATATTTTCTTTATAGAATGGGACATGCGGACAGGCTCATCTGATGTTAAGTGATACGCCGCTCATGGACACCCAAAGATAGAGGGGTTGCAGTATTTTCGGACATTTGTTACGCACTTTGATGGACCTAAAGTTGAATTGGTTCGGAAATACATTAGCTGGTTCCACAAAGTAGTTGTGCGCGGCAAAGTCTGTCTTATAAATGGTCAGTTGTGGAACGCCGGAAAATTCGAAACTCCACCCATATCACCTCGACGTCTGATGATGAATATGTGATTTAAAACTAACATTATTTTCTTCATAAATAACACATTTATAAACTTTATACACTTTCTAGCGTTGAGGCTGTCCGTGTACCATTAAATTTTATTATCAATTATTATTTATTATTTTATTGTGTGTATAAACTAATAACATTATAAAGAAGAAAATATAAATATTTTGAGAAACCTATTAGTATTAGATATAACAGCTAATTAAATGTTTAGTAATAAAATATTAATAACAAATGTTATCTACATAATGTATGCCAAGGGTGGGTTAACCTTATCAGACATGACGACTTTTTGTTTAGAATATATATGACAGCGGAGTATAACAAAATCCGCAAGTTTTCATATTCCTTTCATATTCTACAATAAAGTTCACAAAAGAGAGTGCGACTTTACATTAATTACAATCTAACCTGTACAGTAACTATGGTTAATAAGTGATATTATAGTAAGTGATAATTAGTGATATGTTCACTTAATTTTCTACAAGACTAATGACACTAGGTTCGTGTGTCCGAAATACCGTACTTGCGCTTATATTCACTACACTAGGTTTATTTATATATATTAGGTCCTTACATATGAAATTGGCGTTTTGTCGTACTGGCCACTTTGACCTCAAACACCTCCTCTTTGGATAGGAATTTCAAATTCAAATTTATACAGCTATTTACTCATGTATTTGTGCTTCGATGACTGTCATTCATTTGTTTTTTTTTCTGTTTGCGTCACTCATTTTACAAAATGGAAAACTTAAAGTATCGCATTATTTACGAGTACGAGTTCCGCCGTGGAACTAGTGCTGCGGAAACGACTCGAAGGGTGAATTATGTGTATGGCGGTCATGATGCAAAAGAAAACACAGTTCATTTTTGGTTCCAACGTTTTCGTTCTGGAAATTTCGACCTGCAGAACAAGCCCCGTGGACGGCCTGAGACCCAAGTTGATAATGAAGTATTGAAGGCTATTGTGGAAGCGGATCCATCGCAAACCACGTCCGAGTTAGCTGCAGGCTGCGGTGTTAGTGATAAAACTGTTTTAATTCACTTGAAGCAAATTGGGAAGATTAAAAAGCTTGAAAGGACCTCACGACTGAAGCAAACCGGCAAACGCGTCGACTGCTGCGTTACATTACTGAACCGGCACAATAATGAAGGTATTTTAAAGCGTGATGAAAAATGGATTCTTTACGATAATCGGAAGCGCTCAGCGTAATGGTTTAATCCTGGCCAACCAGCCAAATCCTGCCCCAAGCGAAAATTAACCCCAAAAAAGTTACTTGTAAGCGTTTGGTGGACTAGACTAGTTTTCTCAAATCTGGCCAGACTATTACGGCTGATGTCTATTGTCAGCAATTGCAAACCATGATGGAAAAGCTAGCGGCTAAACAACCTAGGGTGGTCAATCGCTCCACGCCACTGCTACTTCACGACAACGCTAGACCACACTGCACAACAGACGGCTACCAAATTAGAAGAGCTTCAATTGGAATGTCTAAGACATCCTTCGTACTCCCCGGACCTTATTCAACAGATTACCATTTTTTTCGAAATTTGGACAACTTCTTGCAAGGGAAAAAATTTAACTCTGATGGGGCAGTCCAAATCGCCTTCACAGATTTTATTGATTCCCGTCCGACTGGTTTTTTTAGTAAAGGGATCAATGAACTACCTATGAGATGGCAAAAGTGCATAGAAAACAATGGTTCATACTTTGATTAATTAAATATATTATATTTAAAAATATTCGAATTTTTGTTGTAAGGACCTAATATAACACAAATCAATGTTCTATATTTAAATATATTAATAGTCCCTAACACAGCATACCATTAAACGCGTATCAAATTGGCTTTTTCATCCTCGCAACACCCTTTCACGTGAACTAATGGCGTGCGTTATGGTAGGACTTGATTAAGACGAATATGCATTTATAATAAAGTGTTAAATTATTCAGTTATTTTGCTGGAAAAGCTTAGCTTGAAGCCACGCAGGGTTTATTTTATAAATTAAATTTAAAAGGAAGAATCATTTCTGATATTGTATACAGATGTAATATATCTTTATAGTTACCTACTGTCGCCTTAATCTGTTCTTTGTGTTTTCGTCATTCTATAATTTAAGTGTAATGTATTGTAGTATAGAGCAGCGTGGATTCAGTGTGCGGCTCTCATCCCAGTGACCGCATCTACGACAGATTCGATGCCCGGCTATGCACCAATGGACTCTGGTGCATAGCCAGGGATCGAACTTACGACATCAAGGATGAGAGTCGCACGCTGAAGCCACTAGGCCAGCATTGCTAAATATAATAATATAAAATATTACTTGTTTAAATAGGAAAAATAATGGAATTATCATATAAATTTAACTGATCTGACTAAAATCAACTCATTAACGAATATAAAACATTATGATTATTAAGTCTTATTTAATTATAAATTAGTATTGTTATTCATTAAAATGTTATGGTACCTACAGCCACTGAAGTAAACACTTGCGGTTTTGGGCGTCTAATTTTGTTAATTTATTAAGTTTTTTGTGCAAATTGCACAAGACACAGACCAGATGGTGGGACGAAACTTAACACTTGTGGCATGCGCATGCGCAGTTTTTGTGCAGCTTTTTGTCGAAACGGAAAGACCGTTTGGTTTCCTATGATTTATGGAGTCGTGGATTGAGATGGGAATACCGCAACTGAAAAATAAAAATATAATACTGTTTTCTCTTATTTTGTTATATATTATATATTACTAGCGGTTTGACAGACATTGTCCTGTATACACGTATTTAATACATAAGAGACATATATAAACCAGTCTCGAAACACGCAAAATTTAATCAAATTCGGTTTAGGAGTTTAATTACAACAAACAAACACACGCTCACAGAAGATGTATAAAGATATCAAGCATGTTAAAATTTTATTCAATCGTTTAGTTTTGCAAGTTAATAATCTAAAAGAGATGCCATTTCCTATACATAATCAATCTGTTTATCTATGAAAAGATTATCAAATATCACTTCAAATTTAAATATATTTATCTAAAAAAATGTTGTGAGAAGTCACTACTGATACCAATTTTAATTCTCTTACGGTTGGCGTTTATAGATGAAAAGTTTCAAATTAGGTATGTGAATCTTGATTTTCAGACCTTTAATATTCTATTAGGGTTGGTATACATTTTTAAAAAATCCTGTATAAAAATTCTACAAAGAGCATTTTCTTTGAAAAGGGTACTGGCGACATCTAGTGTCGGATAGCTGAAAAACTAAATAAAAAAGACGCTTGTTAGAAAATTAAAGGCCCAAATTGTATACTAATAATATTATTAACTTGTTTAGGTTTTTGTCTTGTGCCTAAGTTTCTTAAGGCAAGGAAAAGCATTTTGCCCATACTAGTTAAGTATTTTTAATCCAGTAGTGTTTCAAAAACTAGGTAGGCTATCTTTCTGAGTCATTTACTATGTATTATTATTAACCAATCAACCCAACAAATTTTTGTACAAAATAAAACCGCTAAAGCGACTACAGCCAAAAGTTGAACTAAATTTCTTAAATGCAGTCATTCATAAAATCGCCTCCCGCTAAACATGAATTGTTTCTTTATCCTCAATAAATTTCTTTTTGTATGCACAATTATAAAACAAGTTCAAACGGTGAATAACCAGAGAAAATCTGCATTTCTTAGACCTAAAAGTTGCCGACAAGGTAGCTTCAGAAGACTGAGAAGCTTCTTGCTTAAAATGTAATAGGGACTCAATTTTCGCACTTAAACGCTCATTTGGTCCGTTGTGCGTAGTCCTGGCTAATTAAGACAGCCTAACTCCTGGCAGAAGCTCAGAAGTTTCCTGGGTACTTCGTAGGCTATTAGGTCGACCTCAGGTCCGAGGATTTCTGTTGGGAAGCCATAGCTACGCATTCCAGGACTACGTGGATGATTGAGACTTTGGCGCCGTGCACAAAGAGATATTAGGAGATAGTGGCCTGTAATTATTGTCCTATCAATATTTGGTAGATAAGGGATTTGGTAACCAGTAGTAGAAATTAAAATAGCTCACTGGTGTCTTAATGTTGTTCACATAATCCGCGCCCAAGTTATGGCAAAATTTCAAAATAGTGCCAGTTATTATGTTGCCATTACTACTATTATTATCTGAACAACACTTGCAAATTGCAGCGCGCAGGAAAATTATTACGTACGCCAATAAAGATTGATTAATCATTCAATAGATGTATCGCCATTAGGACAAGACTTAGATAACCTTAAATATAACAGCCGTTTTTTGAGTACCCACATGTAGAAATCAGATCAATAAAAATCAGTGTTGCCAGTAGACCGCAACAAAACGTGCCATCTTCAGAACATACGGGCGTATTATATGCAACACTTGTCTATGAAGTATAGGGGTAAGTGTCTCTTTGTTTTCGCGGCATTAGAAACAGGATTAGAAGATTTCTAATGGTCATGTTATTCAAAAATAATGAACGTCAGAGACAGCAATTTTTTTTTACTGATACCTAAAGAGTGCTTAAATTTATTTTAGCACTCTTTACGTATCACTCTTTATTTATTTAGAGTGCGCAAATACGTTGCCAAATATTGCCATTTTAGTATTGCCTTAAAAATATAAACTTCTCTCGAACCAAAGATTGTATCCAATTTATGTTCTAACACAACACAAATTTCAAAATCAATATACAAGGTAACCGTGTATGGTGAAATCGGGTTGGGTAGACCTTCTCGTACCTGGACCAAATCCAGCAGGTACTGGAGAAGGAACAAGTTAAGACCCATAACCGACGAGCACGTCTGCTATGTCTCTATCTGCTTTCCCTTCGGGAAAAGCCGTAATAATATTTATAAAAAATATAGCGTAATGGACTGTCCGCGTAAAGAACAAAGCAAACAAATCTTTATTTCATACTGGGTATCTAATTTTTTTCTAAACGAAACCGATTACATTTATATTGTTGTAATAACGTGCTCTATCTATGAACTATTGTATCAAACACACCGCAAGCAATTAGTTGTAATTTCGTTATCTGAAGCAATGGGGGTGACAGATGCGCGATATTATCTGTGGCGCCCTCCGATGCGCACGAGCCGAATTACAATATGCACTTAAGGGGACGCTGCGAAGAACATACCTGCATACTACTCTAAGATCTATCTATTTTCAACACAGAGAATACAGTATTTACAATAATCTTAACCTATCATCATTATATGACAGTAATTTGACGTTAAATAAGTCCCCGCGGCAACCCAAGCCGAGGTGTGCGTTTCGCGAGAGACGTCCTTGCGCTGGTGGCGGGAACAGATTAACAACAGCAAAATTCCATTCGTGTTATCAAATATATATATTTCATACTAAGCTATATTCACAAACTACGTTTACAAATCACTGCGAAGACATAATAAATGAAATGAATAAATTAAACGCATTAATGAATTTATACCAGCCGGATATATAGAATTTCTCGACTTTAGCCACTGGGGCTTTGGTGCAAGTCAGAAGTTAGACTGGTCGAGGATCCTCGCTTTTCGTTGGAGGATTACATAAAAAGCTTCCCCTTAAGTGATCTACGCGTCCATTAAATACGTTATCTACGTGCCCACAGTTGTATGGTGACAGTTTTAATTTATGCACAAACAGACAAATCGATCGTGATAGAACACACTTCCTTCTAAATTAAGGAACATTGAAATATAATTGACATTGTTTAATGATGAAGTTCTTCTCATATGCATTGTATCAAGCTCATTCATAAACTTTATTCTAGACAGAAATATGGTTGTGACAAAATTGATTTACTGATAGACCATTGGTTCTCTTGTGTTGACTAGATTACAATTATTCCGTCGTACATTGACACATTTTTTTTTAAATAGTATTGATTTGTGCGTTTTCGTTAAAGTACAATTTGCTTTGTTACACGCTTGTTGTATTGTTGTGAACAATACCTACTAAAACCACCTCGAGTAGTTCCTACAAAGCCGCGTTACAGAGGCTCCGGGGGAGGCCAGTTGAGCTAGAATTACCTATGACTTACTTCCATACTATGTGCGCATTTAACATTCGCTCGAACGGTAAGGAAAACATTGCAAGGAAACCGGCTTACCTTAGACACAAAAGTCGACCTGTGATTGACAAACCAATGATCATGAAACATACACAAATCTGAGACCCAGAGTAAAATTGTTGTAACGCTACTGATATATGGCTTCTTGGAGAAATCGACCAGATTGAAAACCATTTCCCAAATCTAATCAATCAAGTGACTGTCAATAGCGCAATTTCAAGTTAATAAAAACGATTGAATGAATTCCTTAGATTACTGTATGGGTAATTATAATTTAACACTTATTAGCTTGAAGACTACAAAAACCTTCCCGTCCTAGCCATCTGGGCCATTAAATATGGGTTGCTGTGTCATGCCAATTAAAAGTGTATAATTATAAGAATCCCCCCGATATTGTCTTTTAGTTCCGTTTTTTGTATGACTCTTCATTAGTTTTTTTATAGTACAAGGGGCAAACGGGCAGGAGGCTCACCTGATGTTTAGTAATACCGCCGCTCATGAACTTCAATGCCAGGGGGCTCGCGAGTGCGTTGCCGGCCTTTTAATAATTCGTATTTGAAAGAATATATTCATGAAATATAGGTAATTACGTATAATCTAACCAAAATTAAAAATTAAGACAACCGTTTGGATTGCAAGTTCTATTGTGATTCATTGTCATTTTGTTTTGTGTGCAATAATGAAAAAAACAAACCAGTGGCGCTACAACTTTTTTAGTTCTGGGCCTCAGATTTCTGTATCATTTGTCAATCTAATAGTCAAGTAGATTGACACGCGCCGTCGGCTTTTTGGGTCTAAGGCAAGCCGGTTTCCTCACGATGTTTTCCTTTGCCCTTTGAGCGAAAGGTGCCGATTGAACCTAAGACATGTACGATGAGAGTCGCATGCTGAAGGTACTAGTCCAACACTGCGTAATTTTGTATATACTACCAAACTAAAACGTTACCGTTTGGATTGCCTTGAAAAAGTCTTACTAGTGAAAGCTGACGTAGGTATATTATATTTTGTACACAAAAAAAGGTAAAAATGTATAAACATACCGAGGGGTTTTAGAGATAGACACCAGGTTAACCTGGTCTACTACTTCTAGGTGACATTTAGACAGTTGGGGAGAAATGTAATAAAATTATATGCACAATTTTGGTAAATGAATGATTACGATCGCTGCGCACGCGCAACCTATCTTCCTAATTAATTCAGCATACACCCGCCAGGTGGCGTGGCAGATGGACACACATTTGAATTTAGAATAATGTCATTATAATTTTGTGGTTGATAACCTTTTGATGTCAAAGTAAATTGAAATATTTTGGTATTATATTATATATTAATGATGCCATATTTCAAATATATAAATATAATATGTTCTCTTTTATAATAAATAGTACCTAACGTTACGAGCAGTGTTGGCAGTGGCTTCAGCGCGGGACTCATCCCTGAGGTGTGAATATTTTTTCTATGTGCACATTTAGCATTCGCTTGAACGGTTAAGGAAAACATTTTGAGGAAACCGACTCGTCTTAGACCCAAAAAGCGTCGACGGCGTGTGTCAGGTACAGAGCTGATAACTTGCCCATTAGACTAACAAATTATCATGAAATAGACAGAAACCCTGAGGCCAGACCTAGAAAGCTTGTAGCGCCGATTTATTTACTGTGAGTCACTTATACAGTAACTTAGTTTTGTGGCAAATTATGCAAGAGATACGCGATAAACTCAAATTCAAAATTATTTAAGTTATTATCTATATTTATTAATAACACTTATGAACTTCAACAGAAAATATGTTAAATTGATGTTAAATTTACATTTTCTACCAGTTCGCAAGTCAATGGCGTAGTGAGGGCAAGAAGAACTGGCAAGAAACTCTCCGCTACTCTTTTTAATCGCCAAGTCACTCAAATGTGTAAAATATAATTCGTATTACACTATACGCATTTTTAATTTGATTATATTTTTGTAAATTACATTTATTTTGTACACTGCTGACCGCTTTGGCTAGGAATAACCACCGATATTAGCAAGCTCCAAGATCAGTATCAGAGGACTTGCAGAAGGGCCTTGACAAAGTTAGCGAATGGCTCCAAAAATAAATCAAAGCTATTGCCGCGACATCAGTACCACGTGTACCTTCGCCTTTAGAAGAGGAGTCTGCCCACCTGTACAGTTGGACCAATGTATTCTACCCCATAGCGACCATGTTAGATATATTGGCTTACACATTAATCGTGAATTAGCGTGGAGGCACCACATGAAATGTAAAAAGCAGGAGCTACAGCTAAACTGGTTCGCCAACTCATAGAACAGTATATGAGACGACTAAAACGTCACCATATTCCAGAGCTGGAAGACAGGTAGCTTTGGTAGAAGATCAGTAGATGCTTCCAATGGAAAGTCACCCCACATGACATCACCATAGAACAGATTCATAGCGGGCTGATTGCAAACGCCCGCAGAAGAAAAATATATTTATTAGTGACGCCCTCAATTTTATAATTTCGTTTTAGTTTTTGTGCGTATTGTGATATATTTTAATGCAAACTATTAGTTACTCTTATTGTTCCCATACTAATTTCCTCCGTATCCTTACGACTGACAATTGTATGCCTTCACGTTAAGAATATATGGCAACAAGGTATATCAGGGCTTATTATGAGATAAAATTGCGTATCAATAGCCAACGAACCGTTCTTTGCGGTACATCATAAATGTTTACTTATCCACTAGCTTTAATTTATTGTATTAAGGAGATCGCAAGAATCAATACGAAAACTGTATTAATTCTTGCGACTTCCTTATAAGTAAATAATTATTATTAACCCCTTATAATCCGCTATTAACCGTCCAACGAAACCTCCATAAGGCACTAGTTGCCTTATTAGGTACTTATACGCTACTCAAAACGAGCCCTCTAATTATCGCTATCTTAAATCTAAGACAGTAACCCACCGCAGAGCAATGCCAGGTGCATGTATTATGGTTGTGTTAACATCTGGTAGCAGAGTCAATACGTTATAGACTTCCTTATTAACTCTCGTAAAGTAGTGTTTTGTCTCTATCTCTCAAAATTGAGTTTTTATGAATAAACGTGTATATGCCAAAACTTTCTTGATCAATGTTTTTTTTTCTGATCGGCTTCTGTGTTCTTCTTGTGTTTGTCACATGTGTTCGATTTGATTGAAGGCTATCCGTATTATGTTTTCCTTCAGCGTCCGAAGTGTTAATTGTGCAAATACAACAGAGAATTGGTGTTTTACCCAGATACGAACGTAGGAGCGTGGTTACGAGTTTAGGCCCAGACTGTTGTCATCATGTCAAATCATAAATATAAAATTACTTGTGTGGACACGTTAGCCCCGTCTCACCTCCTTCGGACAAACACAGAAGCTGGTGCGTCCGCAGGGCAGGAAAATAATAAACGACTCAAATATAAGAGCCCAAATTTGAGTTCAGTAGGGGTTCAAGTACGCAGGTGGTAAAGAAAGATTTAAGTTGGTGCCTAGTAGAAAGTAATGAAGTACCAGAGGTGGTATTTTCCTCGCTTAACCAATAAGTATTGCAATACAACTAGAGAATGCTGCCAGCATTAAAGATAAACTGCCACAAGAACCAAACTTTTAATTTTATAAATAATAATAAGAATTTATTCCATTAAGATAACACAGATAGTTAGTAAATAAAAGTTAAAGACAAATTTTAATACCAGCAACAAATAACACGTACACTCGTCTCCCTGTGCAGTACTACGTTTAGTTACAATTCTAAAGTTAGAATGTAAAACGACTTTAAAAGGCCGGCAACGCACTCGCGAGCCCTCTGGCATTCATAGTGTACATAGGCGGCGTTATGTACCATATAGCCTCGTGCCTGTTTGCACTCTGTTTCATAAAAAAAGATATATCTACTCTATGGAAAACCATCTAACATTTTTAACTCTATAGCAACTTCCTTGCGTAAACTAAGACAAGGGCTAAAAACCAATTTACCGGACACCTGGAAACACCCTTAGATTGTCAGGGGTCATAATTTACGGCCAACGTAAATCCTTAAGTCATTTTCCGTTACATTTAAACGATTTTTAAACATTAATATTTGTCTCGCGGTAACAATGCGAGAAATTCTGAAAGCGATACTGTACCGCGTGACCACAAGATGGCGATCTTTTAGCAGTAATCAAACTGATAATAAATTATATCGTTTTGAAAATGCAATCTATATGTCGTATAACTAACTTAATTAGCCATTAATAAATATAATGAATAAACGTATTTTCAAGTAAACTTAAAATAATAATACTAATCAAAAGCATTATTATAAGTTGCGTTAAATTAGCATACCACAAATGGCGTGCGCCGGCGCGTGCGATGCGTTAAATTTATACGACGTATGCGCATAATGACACATGATGTTTTGGTAAACGACCGATGTAAAAAGCCAAAACGATAAAGCTTTCTGTGCTGTTGTAGATTTGGAAAAGGATCTTGGACTTTGTCTGTATTAAGTGAGCGGCCATTTCAGGCGTTAGTTGTAGCAGTATCTACCTTTGTTGTGCCATGCCTAAAGTGACCATTTATTCTTTAACTCGAAACGGGATATTGGTTTAAATTAGGTAAAATAATAAGTAGTCAATTAAGAAAACACTTTTTAAAGTTATTTATTTAGAAAAAGTTTGTTGGCTTTAAAGTTATCACAAAATATCAATAAGAATAGGTACCTATCTAAATTTTTTAGTAGTATTCATATTTATCAGAAGAACAAATTTGTTTTAATACAGTTGGTGACGATTTCAAATATGAATGAAACTCTTGGGCACGATTTTTTTTATTCTGCCGCTCAAATTGTCGTGTGGTTTCTGAAATCGGGACAATTCTGCGTCCCATATTTCAATTCGGGGACACCGGGACTCGTAATTGGATCAACAGTCCCGTTCAAAACGGGACGTCTGCTCACGTTAGCCTTTCTAAAATTCTTATGATTTAATTGTTCCTTTAAGAAACTTAGATGTTAGTACTAAGACGACCGAAACACCGTAAATAAATCTTCAAAACATATAATGAAGAACTGAAATACAATTTCAAAATAATTATAATATATTTTCAAATAGCCCTAACAATCTAATTGGCTCCACTTGGGAAACACTGCTCTATAGCATACGTCTCATCAACGAAGCAGGCATGGGTTGGTTATCTATTGATAATGGTGGCCAAGGGTGTATGGCCTTACCGAGGCTGTTCAAATCGAAATGATTAGCCAGTATAAGATAAGAACTACAGTGATCGGAAATTAAAATAGAGCCAACAACAAGTTGCGTATTCGTTAGAGGAAGTTTCTTGCCAGTTCTTTTAGCCCACTCTACGCCCTTGACTTACAAACTGGTAGTAAATGTAAATTTAGATTTACTGGTAGTAGATGTAATTACTTACATCATTTCTGTTGTGTATTTGGTTACAAAGTTATTTTGAGTTTGAGTTTGACCATCATGTCAATCAGATGATGTGAGTGAGTGATGCACGCATTCTAATTATTGAAATGAGTGTAATTAAAGTAGAAAGTGAATAAGCATTTGGAAACAATTTTGGACCACCCTACTCAATAAAGCGCAAATTTGGCCCCACATGGAGCACTGTTCTCATCTATGGGCGAGAGCTTCAGAGTACCAGCTCCTGCCGCTTGACCGTATTCAACTATGAGCGAATCATCAAAGACCAGTCACTTTCCATGCGGCTTGATCCCTTGGCGTTGCGTAGAGATGTGGGGTCTCTCTGCATCTTTTACAGCTTTCACCATGGAGGTGGTGTTCAGAGGAGTTGTTCTGACTAAGACCTGCTGAGCTGAGTTTTGTTATCGGACGTCGAGGCAGAATACAAAATACCATCCGAAAACTACGCAAGGCTGTTGTCAGACCTCAATAGACACAGATTCTGTGGAGACGACGTCTATTGCAGCTTAAACATTAATAATAAAAGCATGATACAAATTTTTATATCACCTTTATCCCAATAATAACATCTGCATTCACGTACAGATGCGGAATAACAATGGCCAATCAAAACGGCGCGGGCGCACCCTTCGCAATTAACCGTGCTTGTCTGTTCAAAAAACATATAATTAAACGATTGTTATGACAAAATGATAAATTACCTTCTCTGTAGCACGTGTTAAGCGGGGTTAAGTTGTAACAATGTTTTGTAAAGATTTAAAGGTAAACTTGTCTTGCTGGATTGTAAAAAGGGGGTAAGAATGTAAAACAAGAGATGGCGCGTTTCGTTTGATTGTGAATTGTCAATGGCATTTCTTGATGGATCTAACACTTCTTCTTTTAGTGCCTCTCCATTACTGGAGGTTGGCCGTCAGTCTCTAGAAGCATGTCTTGTCCTGTACCAGATGCAGCAACTCTTCCACAGCCGCACCACCCGTCCACTTCCCAACGTTGCGAAGCCATGATTTTTTCCCTCTACCAACACGTGATTTACCCTGGATTTTACCCATTATAATTAATTGAAGGAGGTGGTACCGGCCATGGAGCAACACGTGGTTATGGCTTTCCGTTATTTTTTTCTTCGTTTCGAAATTTCAAATTGGAAATTTCACAGCCGGGAATCGAACATCAGGGATGTGAGTCGCATGCTGATGCCAGTAGGCCAACACTGCTTAATTTAATTTTATTAGTACCTATGCATATATTTCGCGGGCTTAAGCGTGTTTATAATTGAACAAAATCAAAGTACGGTTCGATTAATGCCGGCTGATCAATATTGGCATTTTACTAAAACATAAATATGTAAAATATGAAAAACAATATAGAGAGCTTCATAGGAACAACAAAACGAGTAGAAACTCTCAACATGAACATTGAAGGGAATATCAATTATACAAGTATACAAAAATAATCATCTTTGGTGGGCCTTTACTCAAACCGGAATTCCTGTTCATTCATAAATAAATTATGGATATATATATATATATAATCTAAGCTAACCTTCTAAGAAAAATATTTTTCTTTGTTATTTTAATATACTAATGTAAAACAGTAAATAAAAAGGCTTATTATTATTATGAACTGACGTGACGTCTAAATCAATGCTAAGAACATTTTAATATATATGAAATGTTATAAAAAAAATCAATGGCGCTACAACCTTTTTTAGGTCAGGGCCTCAGATTTATGTATCTGTTTCATCCGCCTTCTGCGCCTGATGCAAGCCGTCAACTTTTTGGATCTAAGGCAAGTCGGTTTCCTCACGATGTTTTCGTTCACCGTTCGAGCTAATGTTAAATGGGCACATAGAAAGAAAATCCATTGGTGCACAGCCGGGGACCGAACCTAAGACCTCAGGGATGAGCGCCGCACGCTAAAGCCACTAGGCCAACGCTGCTCATCACTGCGCAACACTGCTGATATGTTATAACCACCAATAAAACTAGAACTAAATATTATATAATTTTCTAAATTTAACACATATATTAGTTACAATTAGGCTTACATACAAAACAAAAATACACAACATTCAGTTCTGTATTCAAATCAGAGTTTATCTCTCAAGACACTCTAATACAAAGTCTTACAAAAAAGACGTGCCCGAGTTTGTGATGGCAGATGGGTCAAAAAATCCTACAGAAAATAATTGGAAAGATGATCGACACGTGGAAGAATTTGAAGGCGGCCTTCAGTCCGTCAGAGGTAGTGTACTAGTTTTGACTATAATATAACATAATAGTACTCGAATAAAGGCTATTTATATTTGAAAGACAGGATTATGCCTTGAAGTTAACTTGATATTACGTTTCAAGGCTTTGACTGGTCTTAGTCTAGTCAAAAACTTGCGCCCTCTAAGAAAACATTAGCCAAAACAACTAATTGTTTATCTCAAGAATATATAAGGAGCTAGGTAAAAACTAATATATTATATTAACAATTAAATGTTTTGCAATGCCAATATATATATATATATATATATATATATATATATATATATATCATAATGGGCTACAGTTATAAATGAAATTAAAAGATAAGAAAATTGAAAAACCAACAATAATTATAGTACGCCTTATAAGAATCCATGAGCCAAGACGCAATTCTTAAACAATGCTACGGACTGCATAACAAAAATACCCTAGAAACTAAATGGCCTGGTTAAACAAATGTTAAAACTTTTGGCTAAATAATAACATTCCTTACAAACAACGTTAAAAATCAACCATATTTTACTAATCGGTGTAATGTTAACTACCAATTTTTTTTTAAATCACAAAGCATGTAAAGAAATATAAATGCCGTGAACGACGGAAAAATAAAATAAAACCCGAATGTTGGCCGGAAGGTTTCGAGAACATTAGTCACTGACATGATTCCCATATGACTCATACCTATCCCTTACACAGGAATTTTAAAATTGTGGGATAAAGAAGTATCTATCTCAATGTATGGAAATTGCTGACGAATTCTCGGAATAATATAATAATCTTTACAATCCTCCATGGGTCTTGACTCCTAATCTAATCTATTTTGAAAATTTTAATAGACTTTAAAAATTCGCCGTGTATTTTTAAGACCTTCGTGGTCGGAATAGGGGAAAGGATTGTCCCTACATGGGCCATTGCAATGACCTGCATTTTTAATTTTATGATTTAATACCTACTAACATAATATATTTTTTAAATCAGTGCCGCTACTACCTTTTTGGGTCTTTGTCTCAAATATCTTTATCTGTTTCATGATCATTTGTCTAGTAGGCAAGTAGGTTATCATCCTCCTGAGCCTGACACACGCGGTCGACTTTTGGGTCTATGGCAATCCGGCACAGCCGCGGATCGAACCCACGACCTCAAGGATTAGAGTCGCACGCTGAAGTCACTAGGCCAACACTACAATATAATGTTTAAGAAAATATTGTAACTAACACAATAATAAGTACACGGAGTTACAGTACGTCTTTGTTACACCAGTGGCCTTAGGAAGTCCTTCTTCTCCGTACGAGCGAATGTTTATTGCGAACTAAAGTACAATATCAGACAGTCAGATAGCTATGGGCTATATTAATGGGTTTCTCGAAATGGAACGTCTGTATGATGGTTGATGCAAATCGTAATATTCTAAAAACACGTAGATAATATGTTTCAGGTTAAATAATTTTTCTTCTTTATGTCCAGTCAATATGAAGTTTTTGTAGACAGTGAAAACGTTACAGCGCCATCTAGTATGTAAACAGAGCCTTAAGCTGTTACCCTGTAAAGTGCATCCTTAGTTCATTATTTGTGTCGACTTATGATTGCATAGATTTTCTAGAAATTTGTCTATTTTAATACATTAATAATATTCGAACTGATCGAGTTAGCTATAATGGCTTTTTATTCACCTAATGCCTGCGAGATTTAGCTTCATTACGTTAACCTTTCTTTATCAAATTAACAATTGAGTCTACATGATATATTGCTATACAATTTACAGATACATAGTTAAATAATCTTCTAATGCCGAAATCTTTCTGTGTATTAAATTCTAAATATAACTCCAAAATGCGTTAAGTAGTTTTGATAAAAAAGAGGGGAAGATTGTGGCTTCAAGTTTTTGGGGAAAGTAAACTTTACAGTTTATTATGTTCAATGTTCGATTTTACATATTGTTTTGGGATAAGACCCCTTGGCAAATACCTTAGTTAAGCAATGTCCAAATACTTTATGATTTCTTGTGAAAGTTTTGCTAAATAAAACCAAAAAATATCATAAAATTCATTTTAATAAAGCGTATCAAAGTACCTTATACATAAACTTTCCAAGAGTTAATTTAACAACAATTTTAAGTATTTTGCGATACTATTTATAACTAGTTTTTTACAAGTAATTAAATACGCATAAAACAAAACTAATCTATCTTATTACAACTAAAATCGCTAATACGTCAAATAGGCACTTGGTTCACCTGTCAAAACATTTTGACATGACAAATTCGCGCCTAAATTGATCTGCGATAATAAACCGTTAAATAGAGATTGATTAAATGCAACAACTTAATGCTATGGACTTGAATTAAATTACACTCTATGGACAGTTTATGGGACATTCATACATTGCAGAGATCATAGACTAGATTCTACATAGTCTTCATTTAGACAGGCCTGAAAAAAAAATTGAACGAACTGTTCAAAAACGAATCGAAAGATCATGTCGCTTATTATTGGTACGATAGATGCTATCTGTCGTTTCGTTTTGAAACGTGTAAAACCAGAAGGAATTTACTTAGTTTATTTTTAAAAATTGATTAATGACATACACAGCCATGTAGCTTGCTGGTTCGGGTAAAGATTCATACTAATGTTTTAACCGTTTTTAACATTTTGTCAAACTTAGTAGAGGTTTTGCTATGCCGTTCAAAGTACAATTCTTTACGACTATTTCTACAAACTAATAAAACAATCAATGTTAAGTGGCAAAATGGATTACAATGTTTACAATATAGGTTATCCTTAAACATGACGTAAAAGTTGGCGCCAACGTGGCCATAGAAAAGATGTCCACCATTTTATTTTTGTCGCCAAGAGTTACGTTAGCTACAGGATATGCAAAGATATTGCTGGATGAAAACCCAAAGCTTGGATCCCCGATATAATTGTGTTTTAATAGCATCACATTCGTTTGTAACAAATTAAAAATCGGCTAACTGAATTCATTATCTTTTTGAAATCTATATTATGACCAAAATTCCCTACTTCATTTTTAAAATAAAGATACATTTTACATTTCTCTAAAGAAGTTAATAGCTGTAAGCTGTAAGAGATCAATTGAATATACAATAAAACCTATTTCGCTAAAACTACGTTAATTTGATAATTTTAATTCGATAATTTTGCCAATAAAGTTAATTTCTACAATACTATTTCGCCCGTATTCTATAAGTACACTTACAAACGCAGACTTTACATATGTTCGGTATACTTCTGTAAAAACATTAACAAAATGCTATGAATTGGTTATTTGACAGTTTCAATTATAAAGTATTGTATGTAATCTGTACAAAATTAAAAAACATTGATTTTTAAACGTCAGACACGTGACACAAAACTGACAGATTAGTCGAATCAACGATGCTATGTTATGCCAGCTTATAATGTCTTCGTCTTATTAATCCTAATGCCATATTGTTTAATTTAAGAATGATAGTTTGTTTACGTTTTGCTTGGAATGTCATAGGGACTGGTGGGACGCCGTCTTGTCTAGATAAGCGTTTTGGCGGGTTTTTAAATTACTGATAATTAATTTTTTCAAGTCAAATAAAAAACACTTTATAGGGTTTTAATATCTTGTCAAATAGCACATTGTTATGCAAAGGAACCGTGTTTGTAGTTTAGTTTAAAATACACCCACGGAGCGCTGCTTAAGTATTCTAAAAATGTATCGTGACTATCAGATAATATGATGATGTACGACGTGTAATAATTACAACTAGTTTTAAATATACGGGCGTTAATCTACGATTATAATACAATTTCTATTTGTACTAGACAATCCTCCGTACATCGTGTAAGAAATGTATGAAAAAGTTAGTCCAGTACGATATATATCCATTATATATATTTCTCTTGAATAATTTAAGGTAATAACAATTTCAGCTAATTCTCCTTATCCGATGCCGGGTCAGCGTGTTTTCTTAACGTCCAGTAATCTGAAAAGACAAAAAAAATATTTAAATTTGTCCTGAGAACGACAACAAATGGTAGTTATGAATTTTAAAAACTTTCGTACATTGAATAAACATCGAACATAAGATCGCACAGCCAGTGATACAGGTATAGTGATAGTGAACTAGTGGGTTTTCTTCCCAAGTTTAGGTGGAGTCAAGATGTCCTGGGGGGTTTTTGGGAGGTACATTTATTTAAAGGGGTAAAAACTTATACAATAGTTATACATACAATTTTTATTAAGCCTAGATGCCAATAAACAAATTAAATGCATGCTATAAAACTGTTTAATCACATTCCTAGAAGTTATAGATCACTGCCATGTATTTTTTTCAAGGGGATAGTGATTAAATTTATAAAGGCAAAGTGCCTTTATAGCGTTGGCGAGTATATGGACCATAGATTAAACACCGATTGTAAATAATTTAACCTTGACATTATTTTTGTTCTTAATAAGACATAGTAAAAATGTATATGACATTTGCATGCCTATTTATATATGGCTGATTGTGCGGATATTTGTAATTGATCGATCTAACCACTGTACCTCTATCTTGGCAAATAAACGATTATTATTATTATTAAATATTGCCAAATCTAACAAAAGGACTTTGCTTGGATTGCCTCTGTAATTTTTTTTTATTAATTATTTTTTCTTTATTTTACAGAATAATTTAATAAAATCATAATGTTCTATTAGTGCAAGTGCTCATACTGCGAAACTTGACCTGTCTCCGGCATAGATGACTGATTACTTAGGCTCTTGCCTATGAATACAAATGCAACAAAGAAATTAAGGCCAAAACCCATAAAGGGTTGTTTGTTGGGCAAACGGGCAGGAAGCTCATCTGATATTAAGTATTCCGCCGCCCATGGACACTCACATTGCCAGGAGGTTCGCAAGTACGTGGCCGGCCTTTCAAGAATTGGTACGCTCTTTTCTTGAAGGACCCTAGGTCGAATTGGTTCGGAAATACTTCACTGGGTAGCTGGTTCCGTTGTGGAGTCAGTAGTGTTACATAATTTATATTTTAATGATCTGTCTCCTGGCAGTAAATGTGCATTTAGGAGTCATTGGACTATTGAAATTTATTATAGGCATTAGCATATTCGAACATCATCTTGTTTTTCAACTGTAGTTAATTAAAACAAAGTTTACGTAAGGTGTTTATGACCTCTTAAAAATATTAAGTTTGTTATGGCATTAAGTATATCTTTATTTATCATAACAATCAAATATACAATATTTAAAATTTTCTTAACAATAAATTAATAAAAGGAGAATTAAAACACATTTAAAAGGTTTGGTCCCTATGGCATTGTACCTATAACACTAGTATGAAGTTGTTTATGGAGAGCTGGGATCACTAACACAGGTTTTTGTACTTAAAAGGGTTCCCAAATCTCAAATTGTAATGCATACTTATAATAAATAAACCAATTTTATTTAAAGTTAAAATTACTTTAAGTTTAACGTTTAAAGACGCAGAAAAGTGCGTTTCTTTTATTATGACATTTTGCTTCAATACGTCATGTGAACACACAATTTCCTGGTACAAGGTTGGCACAAAATTGGCAAAGAATTTCTTGACAGTCCTTCTTGTTTTAATTTGGATACCAATATGGATAAATGAGTTTATTATAATTTGATTGAGAGATGAAAATTGTAGTGCCAGATTTTTTTTTTCATTTATTTATTGCAAATTAACAATAAAGGTAGATAATTTTAATTAACTGCATGTCCTACTTTGGATCTCCATGCCTCTTGATATCAGACTCAGTCTTAAAATTTATTAAACATTAACATTTTTTAAACATTTCTCTTCTGCCTCGTAATTAAGTAATTACATATAATAATTACGACTTAATTAACCTTAAGATTAGTTTTTTTATATTTTTATTAATATTATTATTTTATTCGATTTTAGTTATTATTTGTAGTGTTACATATAAAAAAAATTGTTAATTCTTTTATACTTCTTGTTTTTATTTTTGCCTGGAAGTAATTGCTATTAATAAGGCCGTTGCCTAATAACTTAATTGACCTGTTTTTTTATATGTATGTTTACGATAATGAAGTGTACATAAATACAGATTGTTATATTATAGGCAAAATTTTATTTTATTTGTAGGAAAAAATATTACATTGTATTGTAATTGTTCAAATTTAAACGTATTGTAGTAATATAAATATACAATAATTTCTTATAAATTCCACAATGCATAACAATAAAGTGAAATCAAATCCTGCGATCTTAGATAAGATTTCTTTAGCTAACACTTTGTAATGCGTGTGAAATCTAACAAAACCTCTGATATTTGAGTAGGATTATCGTAATACAATTTCCTTATAGATTCCGTAATTCAAGATTTTAAAGGACTAGTTCCCGACTTAAAACAGTATAAGTTGAAGTTCTGTTCGTTGTGACATACTACAGCTAATTTTATCTTTAATAAAGTATTTACAGCACTTTTAGGCAGCCTTTACTCACGGTATCGAAATACTTATTCGTTGACCGAGGAATATCTTTTCTATCAAGTTTATAAGTCAATGTTCGATTAAAACGTATACTAAATCATTGCAGTCGCATTTAATTAAAAATCTAAGCAACGGAGCGAGTCGATAACCAGTTCCACGATCGCCTGACATATTAAAAAAAGGTTGTATTTATTGAGCCCGCTACCTGAGTTACGCGGAGAGGTTTTTTTTCTTTCGACAATGGGATATGTTTTTACACCATTTACCGATTGTAAGTTATGGTTTTAAAGAAATTTAAATTGTTGCTTTTTGTAGTAAAAGTAAATTGTTGAGCTTTCTGAGAAAAAAATATATTTGTTGTGCTTACTAGTTTTCATATGGAAATGTTGGACCTCTACCCTGTATTAGAAATACGTTTTAAAATTTAATTCCCAATATGAGCAGTGTTGCCAAGTGGATTTTGCGTGCGATTCTCATCCTCGATGTCGTAGGTTCAATACTTTTAACTTTCTGGCTTTGTCCGCTTCTACCGTTTGCTCAAACGGTAAAGGAAAATTTCGGAGGTGACCGGCTTGCCTTAGACCCAAAAAGTCGACGGCGTGTGTCAATCTACTTGACTATTAGATTGACAAATGATACAAAAATCTGTTTGTTTTTTACTTTAGTGCACACAAAACAGGTCGTAGCTTCGTCCCTGGCTGTGCACCCACGGACTTTTTTTCTATGTGAAGGTGAAGGAAGGCAGCTGGTTTGCCTTTGGCCAAAAACAGACGACAGCAGCAATATTACCTACTTGTCTATTAGATTGACAAATAATCATTAAACAGACATAAAAATCTGAGGCCCAGACCTAAAAAGATTGTCACTGATTTATTTTATTCTATAAATGTGTTTTCCGAACTATTTAACAACTAACTGCTTTGCAAGTGACCCGTAAACATTGACTACAACAAAACTCTTTTAAATATTTTCACGATAAATTGATGATAGCTGACAAAATAAGTCGGCAACTCTTAAAAAAAAGTTCTCGAGAAAAATCAACTTTAAAATGATTGTTTATGAGAAATAAATGTATTAAGCGACAATATTTTTTTTATACACGGGTACAAAGTTATCTTCATTTTAATATGATAAGGCTTTTTTGGAAGTCAGTACCTAATCTATAATAGTCATTTCATCGCCTTTGTAAGACGATCCCTGTGCTTGCATGGTCATTAATTCAAGACGACTGGCTTCATTAAATTTAACCTAATTATGTATTTTTTTGCGAATTCTTAAAAGGCCGGCAATGCACTCCCGAGCTCGGCATTTAGTAGGTGACAAGTCGATCTTCCGGAGCTGACCTATGGTTGAACATATACAAACAGCGTTCTACTAGAAGTAATATGTAAGGCAAATGATGATTGGCCCTGAATATACCAATAATAATAATTTCTAATTAATCTATATAATTATCTCTGTATAGGCGTGTTTGAAAAAATTACGGCATTAATCAAGTATGTAACGAAAAAATTCTAATCAAAAATTCCACGAACAATTATAACAATTGAAGTAATCAATAATACCACAGGTTATAACATACCTTCTGCGAAATAATCATATGGTTTAAGTATTTGATCATAAAACTTCAATTACTTGTATTTAACTGTTAAAGTAATTACATGGGGCTCACAAATCGTCTTAGGTCTGGGCCTCAGATCTATGTATGTTTCATGATCATTTTTCTATCTAATAGGCAAGTAGGTGAGCAGCGTCCTGACACACGTAGATTTTTGGCACATGGCAGTTTTTGCATTTTATCTATTAATATTAGTTTATCACGTAAGAGATACAATAATCTGAAGCCCAATTTTTTTTTCATTATGAGTTCGCCTCAGTTACAATCTCTTTAGGACTTGGCCTCAGATTTGTGAATATATTTGATGATCATTTTTTAATTTTATAGGCAAGTAGGTGATCAGTATCAACTGTGCTTGACCCAAGGCGTCGACTTTTTGGGTACAAGACATGTCGGTTTCTCACGATGTTTTCCTTTGTCGTTAGAGCAATATTAAATGCGCACATAGAAAGAAAGTACATTGGTGCACAGCTGGAGATCGAACCTACGTCCTCAGGCATAAGAGTCGCACGCTGAAGCCACTAGGCCAACACTGCTCTACGCATTTTTCGAATACGTTATTAAATATATTGTTAAAACCGTATTTATATTTAGATATTTTACCTAATTTTCCTGTCATGTTTATAACGCCATACCAATTTTATGTTTATTTCTATTAAAAGATTTGAGCAAAAATCTATTATTACCATGCGATTATTATATTGGAAATCTATATAAATAACAGTGAATTGTTAATATGTGAATATGTTACTGAGCGCAAAATTCGAACACGTCTGGACCGATTTGAGTATTTTTTTCTATTCCTTGAACTCCAAGGAAGCTTATTACGTAGAGAAAAAAAATAATTTTATTAAGTACTAAGGTTTTTATTCCGAAAAAGCGAACAGTTTCTATAGGGTAGCATAGCAACATGTTGGTAGTCTACTAAAATAAGTTAAAAAATCATATTAATGCGACACAATGTTCGCGGTTAATAAAAATAACATTTGCACACCTTTGATAACAAACCCAGGTTAAAAAAAAAATCTCATTGACCGGTTTATTCTTAAACTTTTTCTTTTAACCAGAATTAACCAGAGCCAATTTTATGGTATTGCGTTTTGGGATTTTGAAATATTTAAATTATTTGCCATTTAAGATATGTAAATTTAAAAATGCATTCAACAATAAATCCTATACAGGGCTCCCAAAATATTTTTTGTCCCACAGCCTGACCCGCGAGGTATTTCTGGTTTTGATTTGTATGGGATCACGATAAATAAAGAAATATATATATATATATATATATATATATATTGTAATATATATATATATTTATCTCGACACAATCAATTAAGTGGTCAAAACATACTTTTATTTGCATTTGACACTGCCCAAAGCTTTTTTCTTATCTTGAACATATCCTATGTATATCGAAAATTGATTTTCTAGATATAAACTTAATTAAGGTCCAGAACTTACATTTTCACTAATTTATACATTTATGGATTTTCTATAATGTAGTTATACTATAATGTAGGTAGTTCTGCATAATATACAACTCGCATTCTCATAATTTTATATATTTAGGGGTTTTCTATAATGTTGTTATATATAATGTAGGTAGTTCTGCAGAACATATAACTCGCAATATCATTTTTTTTTACATTTATGGATTTTCTATAATGTAGTTATACTATAATGTAGGTAGTTCTGCATAATATATAACTCGCATTCTCATAATTTTTATATATTTAGGGGTTTTCTATAATGTTGTTATATATAATGTAGGTAGTTCTGCAGAACATATAACTCGCAATATCATTTTTTTTTTACATTTATGGATTTTCTCTCATGTAGTTATATATATATATATATATATATATATATTGTAGTTATACTATAATGTAGGTAGTTCTGCAGAACATATAACTAACATTATTATTTTTATGATAATTACAAAAATAAGCTAAGTCGTATGAGGCAACCCTATTGATGTTGTAATAATCATTAATTCATTATTGATAAGCATTGTTTTAGGTGCTACATGACTTAAAAACAGAAAAAAACACAAGCGTTCTGTTTTTTACTTATTTTTATGCGAATCATATTCAACATAATGAAACTAATAATTTCAGATTCAAAAACTTTTGTAGGTTAGGCGTCTGTGTCCGGTAAAAACTTATAACCCCAAAACCCACCAAGGATAACTATAGCTTATTTATAGTCCATACTAATACAGTTACAAGTAAAAAAAACGCCTTTCGACTCTGTTTCTAACGCATCCTGAGATTTTTTGACTTGTACCTCGGGACCAAACCCCTACTCGCTGGACCGATCAAGTAAAGGCCATTACACAGTCGCAGAGGCCGAAGACGGGAGACTGGAGGAAGTTGTACGGCGCCAAAAACGCCTTCAGAATCTCTCTGCTTGACACACGGTGTCGACTTTTTGGGTACAAGACATGTCGGTTTCCACACGATGTTTTCCTTTGCTGTTAGAGCAATGTTAAATGCGCACATAGAAAGAAAGTACATTGGTGCATAGCTGGAGATCGAACCTACATCCCCATGAGAGTCGCACGCTGAAGCCCCTAGGGCAACACTGCTCTTAACTTTATATATAAACTTTTTAGACATACGATCCTTCATAAGAATGATGGAAAGGCATTGAGTACAAATACCACGTCTGTACTAAAGTATAAACGTGTGTTATATAACTATGTCCTATATACATAGACACTACTTAAAGACATCAGAAATGTACTGTGGGGTCGCTGGACGCATACATAAGTATACAACCCAGATCACGAGTACAAGGCAGACAGGAGTCATAGTTCGAGCTGGTCTCTTTTCTGAAACTCGAGTTATCTATGGTTAGAAAAAATGCATTTTCGTCGCCATTAAAGATGTAAAGAGGCTTTAATCTTTCCATTTAAATCCGTCCTGTTTAACATATTATGACAATTCGGAGCGGGTATGCTCTGAGGTCGTTCACTCTAACGGTACGAGGATAGTAAACACTGCGATTTTATACTTTTAAGCTTAGCTGTTTAACAATTAATATGTGTGTCTCAGTGGAGATGTAATGTTCTCAGAATGTTAAAATAGATGAATATATAAACATATCCATTTGCAGATTAAGGATGTTTGTTGTTTCGTTTGATAAATGTTTAATGTCCAAATCCTTTAAGTATTTAAACAAAGTAATTATAAAGTAATGTATACTCACGGTCGTAATAGCAGTAAACGACCACGAATGTCGTTTGTTATTAAATGTTGTAGTATGTGTGTGTTGTGTACCAAATCGACAATAAACTTTTAATATAAGTTTATACGACTATTTGAAGTCGCCCACTTAAACATTACACAGAATAAATCATTACATTATTATGCTAGCTTTTTTCCAGTCGTTATGTTAATGTAATTTTTTAGTTATTTTTTTTATTAAATTCACTAAAATCAAATTGCAGTGTTGGCCTAGTGGCTTCAGTGTGATTTCGTCCCTGAGGTCGTAGTTTCGATCCCCGGCTATGCACTATCAATGTGCGCATTTAATATACGCTCGAACGGTGAAGGAAATCAACGTGAGGAAACCGGCTTGCCTTAAGACCCAAAAAACGGCGTGCGTCAGGCACAGAAGGCTGATCACCTTCTTGCCTATTTGAATAACATATGATCATGAAACAGATACCGAAATATGACGCCCAGACATAAAAAGGTTGTAGCGCCAATGGATTGCTTTTGTTTTATGAGATATAGAACGGACATAAAATTGTGCCCGAAATCCCATCGGCCGGATAACTTTATTTCTTCGTTTAAGACAACTACACTAAACAAACATAGGAGTTAAAGTTAGCCGTAAAGTCGTATAATTAAAACATATAGGAAAAGAAAATGAGTGCATTGACCGACACAGCCTTCCTTTTCCCGATAGTGGAAAACAATACGTACTCGTAAACGATTTTCCATTTTCACTATTAATACATATAAGTTTGTAAATATCTTTTTGGAAAAAAAAATATCTTATTGACGAAATATACGATATTATTAGATTTAAAATTCTTTATGAACTAGAAGCCTGGTTAGACATTTGTTTTATAATATAAACACTATAGCGTCATTAAGGATAATCTAGCGAGACTAGTCAAAGAATTTTTATTATAGGTCTATTAATTTTGGACCGCGAACAATTATTTCCTAATAAGTCTATGTTACTCAAGCATAAAGCAGTGAAACAGTATAATAATTTAATTTTTTTATTAATTTTTATATTTATTCAACAGGTTTCCATAAACCTCCAACAGATGGAGTTAGATATACTAGAATTACATAATTCATTTTACACTTGTACTGTAAACAGTTTGGTTGTAAAAGTTTAGCATTTGGTAAGTTCTCTGTAATGACCAAGAATTTTCTTTAACCTAACAAAAGGCAAACGGGCAGGATCACTTGATGTTAAGTGATACCGCCGCTTATTACACATTACCAGAATTGCAAGTGCGTTGTCAGCCTCTTAAGAATTAGTACACTATTTAAGGACCCTAATTGGATTGTTTCGGAAATACTTCAGTGGGCAGCTGGTTCCACATAGTGGTGGTGCGCGGCGTACTGCGGCGTACTGCCTTAAAAAACGCTCAGTTGTGGAACGACGGACGTCGAGGTGATAGGGGTGGAATTTTAGAATGTAGAAGCTTCGAAAACGTTGGTCTTTGGTTAATTTATAATGGTTGATAGGACTTTGGAAACGTCGTCTAAAAATATAAAATCCTTCATTAGTGTAATTGCATAAGAATCCAATAATGATAAAAACTTATTTATTTCAGATCATATTCATATGTAGGTTTAGTTAGCAACAAATCGGGATTGGTTTTGTTGGTATTAGTCAGCAAACTTGTTTTTTTGAATTATGAATTTAGAATTATGTAAATAATGGTAAGTTTTTAATAATAATACATAGCTTTAATCCGTTCAAAAAGTTTTTTCTTAATACATACAGTCCGTTTACCACGACATCGTTTGGAACTATATCAGTCATAGTGACCAAAATCAAAGGTCCCGGCTGAATTCTATGAATTAGATACTGAATAACAACGTCAGCAGCTGTTACTACTATTGGTTTTTACGACCAGATATGCGTAGTCCCTTCGATGTCGTAATAACAGATTTTGACTGTATTAATTCACAGGCGGGAGTCGCTGTTCCATGTGTTTAATGTTAATTCATATATAAATTGGCTGCGTTTCTTTAACAACTTTTGAAAAACTGATTTATGAGTACACAGAAATGACACGCCACTAATAATAATTTACACGCGATGAAATTCTTTGAGTTTTTTCGTGAATTCCTGTGCAAGGTCCGTTTCGTGCTCACGAAATTGAATTAACCGCTAGCTTCGAACGCGATTCATTTTGAATTTCGAATGAGTAATTTTTTTCTAGCCCAAAAAGGTTGAGGTTTTCGAACAAACCTTACCGACCATAAACCGACTTCAAAAATCATCGTCTTGTGCCGTCAGTCGTTAGCTCCAGTTAAATCCATGTTAAACAATGTAATCTTCTATTTGTTGCGATGCGATCTATAGTGAGTGTACCTAACGAAACTCAGAGTCAAGACTTAGCCTTGAGTATGGAGTATGACACGCGAACGTCAAAAACGCTTCTCAAAAAAAAATTCTCAATAGTCCTGCTGACAGATGCATCTCACTTCAAAGACAATTCTTAGTCTTTAGCTTAGTAGTTAAGGTGTACATCCAATTATCCCTAAATGTCCTCTGAATTTAAAAAATATATGAAACATATATTCTCAATGGTAAGTCTCTGGTCGAAACGAAAATGAGGCCTCTGCAGGTCTGCCTCAGCCAAAAGTGATGTTTCAAAAGTTTAAACTAACGTAAAACACATGAAGCGAGAAATTTCAACCAATGAGAGCAGACCATTATTCTCCCATAGACCACGGTTATAGCCCGCTTCCCACCGTCACGGGTCCCGGTTCGTTACGCATCGAAACACTTCAATTCAAACCTTTCAAGGATATATTTTGAATAAATATCGTAGGTAAGACAAAAAGATGTATTTAGTTTCGATGTTTTCAAATACCTTAACTAAGATTTGATGAGTCAGTGGGTTCGATTTAGGTGACTCATGAGATGCGGTCATACATTAGGTTGTAGTTACTTGTTCATACTTGTCCGAAAATGTAAATATTCATTGCAAAACACGAAAGATAATTTTTCATTTATTCAATTTTTTAATTCCGTTATAATAGTTAATGTTATATACTAATACTGATATATATCGAATCATTCCCAGGAATACTCGCGCATATTAACTCTTAAGTAAAGGAATTTGTACTGTGTGGCCCTTCAGGTACCAAGATTCCCTCAGTGTGCCTTTGGTACTTGTAGCTTTTACTGTTTACTGTAAAAAAAATTACACTTAAACCTCAGTCCTATAATACTGTACAATGTTATTGTATTTCACTTTATGTTCTAGGTAGAACATTTTAATAATTAACAATTAATTAATTTTATTAATTATAATTTCCATAACCTACGTAGTAATAATAAAAATTGTTAATAAAAAAACGTGTGCGTGTACTAGTGTACTCACGTAAGAAGTGAAACTTCTTCATGACCTTATTTTTCGAAAAATGATTTACTATATGCAACGTTACAGAAATTGGTTAAATAAAGTTAAATTAGATAAAGTTTAACAAAAGGCTTTTATTATCACAGACATGAATGCAAATAATACAATTATTTCATTTAACCTTATTACTACTAAGATTATTAGAGAATTTCATTAATTGTAATAGAGTTATTACTATCATTGCTATCGTTATTATATATTTTTGTTGAATCAAACGTGGTAGGGACAAAGAAAGATGACGCGTAACGAAATAATGTGACGTGTGACCGAAAAAAATGACGGTATTTTTTTTACAACGCCGATAAATAAGTTTCACTTCAATTAATAAAATGAAAATTAAAACATATTTAAAAAGTTTGGTCCCTGTGGCAGTGTACCTTTAACGCTGGCTGCATGTCCTCGCTGTATTGCGATACTCATTCAGCATTAATAAACATTATATTATATAGCTGTTGATTAGAAAGGCTTTTTATTGTTCTCGTATAGTTGGGAAACAAAGCGGGAAAACGTTATTGCGAAACTAAATACAAAAATTGCTGTAATTTTACGAGCTACAAATCCTGGAGCATATATAATTTAGAATAAGTAAACAAATAAGGTTCAGTTGAAAGCGTATGAAATGTGATATTAACTTCAAGTTTTTGTAAGTACAAAGCCAGTTATAGCTAAACTATGATGTAATGTTAGGATGACGAACTAACTTTTTACTGTAATTAACTAGTAAGCAATCGGTGTACTTGTTCACAAGCTCAATAAACTCCTGACGCAATGAACTTAAAATATATATATAAATAGCGAAAATAGCGAAACTAATAATGAGGAATAAAATACAGTATTTACTTTGTCAACCTTATATTCAAATTCAGTGCTAGGTTTTAACTAAACTTAAATGTGAATCCCGTATGTCAAAAAGTATTGGAATACATACACAAATGTTACCTTATTGAATTTAAAATGAAGTCAAGAAAATTTAATTATCGTAATACAATTTACACAAACGGTGTAACCTGATGATATGTGGTACCCCACTTGGATGCTCACGCTATTAAGAATTGGTACTCAAATTCCAAATTCGTATTTCAAATATTGCAAAGTGTTGCAATCGACCACACCCAACACTTAATATGTCCTATATGACATTATCAATATCAAATATTTACTCGAGAAATCAATGCACTATCACGAATACAGGTTTTGTTCGTCGTTTTGAATTTAAGGAAATTATGAATGGTAAAAGCTACCATATAAAACGTTATACGTACTAATTATCAAGATATATTTGTGGAGTAATAGGTTAATGTATGGGATTTATTCTTAAAGTATGAGTGATGAACCTAAAATTAAGAAGAAACTGACACTAACATTTAAGTCTCAAGGGCTGAAAGATCTTGAACGCGAAACTAATGAGATGTTGATGAATACAACATTAAAAGTTTGTGTTTAATTGGATAGTTATATCATAGGTCACGTGTCATTTGGCCTTAAGATGATGAGATGATGAGATTCAATTAGGTGTCAGCTATGACTCCTAAAAACAATTCTCCTAGAGATGCTGATGCTAGGAGCTGCAAGACGTAAAAAACAAAGAACTATCTATATGGGACAATCTAACCAGGCAAATTATCTGTAAAAATTTAAAATTTAAAAAAAAACAGATTAGTACTGTGACTCAGGGTCTAAGCCAAGATATAGCGCTATAATTTCGGACTGTCCCAATCTAATAGGTTTTACTCTCAAACTACGCAAAGTAGAAAGTATTTTGAATTCTACACTATAACATTGAAATGTAAAAAGTCATTATTTTGAATTAAATATTTTAAAAACACAGATTTTTTTTAATATTGGATACTTGTCGACATGATGTCTGGATCAAATTGAGGTCAAATTTTGATAAATTAAATAAATATTTGATGCAAACCGAGGAATGCTTGCAATGATAACAAGTGCTTGATAAGACATATCAACAGAATTTTATCAGATGGAAACGGCGTATTTCAGAGGTTGTCTGTAAAGTACAAATTTTCATACTGGATATAAAAATATTTACGCCTCTTAACTCGGTATTTTTTTTTCAGGGAAATTGTTTCTTATAAAAACTGATCTATACCTACTTGATTTTGTACGAAACAATTTGGAATTAATATTGTTCCATTAAAACAATTCTCAGACAAGTACTTACATATCAACCACACATAAAATAGTTCACTGTACTATGAATCTAATGACGTTAATAATATTTATCTAACATAAAAAGTTCATGAGCTTTCCAAGCTGCAACAAAAAAGTACACAGTCTATAAAACAAGATTGTAGTGGGTAAATTTCGTGTTAACGAAAAGTGTCGAAAACAAAATATATATAGAAATACATTATGGTATCGACTAACTATTTTAATTTTATGAATACAATGGACAAACATTCACGCTAAGTACACGATTGCACGATTGCAATTATCATGACTTCATCTCACGCGAATCCGTATTTCGAAGCACTCGTGCGCTTAATAATATATGCTGTAATACAATAACAAATCTTTTTTACTTTAAAAAACAAAAATGTATTTTGCATTTAATTAATACATTCCTAGTATATTTATAATTTGCGACGGACGTCTTGTACAGAACTCTCAAAAATCTAATAGTAAATCTAAACGATTCCCGAATTATGACTAAATACAGATTATAAATACTCATACAGTAATAGTTAATCAAAATTACAACAATATATCTGTCTAATATATTCGACAGCAAAACATCGTATTCATATATTATTTCATGATTATATATAAAACATGTTTTTCTTCAACACTTTACATACTTTATATTTCAAGATCTAAATAAGCCAAAATCGGTCCAGCCATTGCAGCTATGGAAACTTTGCAATGAGATGCCAATTGACAGGTCTCTAAAACGCCGAAGGTGAAAATCAACGCAAGCCCTCAAGTGGAATCCTCAAAGCTAAAAGAAACGTGGCCGCCCAAAGCAAACCAGCGGCGAAGGAAGCTGGTATGACGTGGAATGAAATTGAGATGCCCTCCGCCACTCTTCCGCATTTCTCCACCATACGACATAGGACCTTATTGACTTTATCGGTTGAACCATTCACTAAATATACTATAGTTATATACTTTTCACCACTGTATCCTATACAAATGAAAGCTATGGTTCTCGATGACGTAAGGGGTCATTGTACACCATAAATTTGGACTGTCATGGTTCGAATTTCAATGGTAAGATCTTATTGAGTCGGTACTTAGGCACTTTCTGGTTAGATGACAGCCTTTGCCTGATACGTACTGATACATGTTTGACTATCCAGCATCTTTAGTTCTACTGAGATTCAGAAACCAGGTTTTAGTATGCATAGACCTCGGAAGTTATTAATATATGGATTAAATAAGTTACTACCAAGGACCTGACAGTAATATATTTTGTAAAATCAACGCAGATTTGTCTATCTAATACGCAAATCCTGTGCCTGGCACATGTCCTCGAATTTGTGGGTCTAAGGCAAGCCTGTCGATGTTTTTATTCACAGTTCGAGCGACTGTTAAATGCGCACACAGAAATTCTATTAGTGCAAAGCCGGGGATCGAACCTACGTCCACAGAGAGTCGCACGCTAAAGCGACTAAACCAACACGCCACAAAAATAAATATTGTATTAATTACACAAATATAAAGTTTGGAAATTAGTGTATTTAATTCATATATTTTTTAAGGAAGGATAGTTTTTATTTAATGACATTTCTTGGTTATCTAGGACTTTGACATGGGTTGAAATGGCACATCCAGTTGAGAGATTTAGAGCGATTCAATAGATAAGGTTGTCTCTAGCTTCAATTTTACATTGATATACGAGATCAATTTAATTTACTCGCTGCTTCGATATCCTATTTCCAAAATAGGAAACTATTATATATCAAAACATAAGTAATTTGACGTCTTAATAATGTAGCAAACTTAAAACTAGTTACAGCAGCTATCATACCAATTTTTCTGTAGAAAGTTTGAGATATTTGACAGCGCCAAGACAAGTAAAATAAAATATAAAAAAGAAACGTCATACACTAATATTAAAAAAATAGTGAAGTGCTATATACAAAAGGAATTATACATAAAATAAATATAATTACCGGACTAAATGCCTCACGTAAGATTTAGAAACGAGGCTTAACGCTAAAATATTCCCGGTTAAAAATATACTATACTGGATTTTGACATATGAGTTACAGTTCGCGCTATGTCTGAGTCTCACCCTTACTGTTTTATCATCACAGTATCCATTCCACAGTGGCCGTCATTATTTGGAAATTTCACTGTGAAACTGGCTCTAGCCGAGGTCTTCGCTCTCTGATCACAATCTGGTCATAGACCGGGCGACTTGTTTGAACAATTGTTACAGGTACACATGAAATGTACTTTTGTTATGTAATAATTGTAGTCAAATTGACTACAGTTTATTGTTATGCGTCCCATATCACTCTTAACTTATACGACAGTACATCAAAATTAAGATTAGCAATCCATAAATAAGTTTTTAATTTTATTACGAATGTATTTGGGACTCATAAAATTTTAATAGCGGATCCTTTTTATATATTATTTCCTTCATAAAAAGACTTTTAAGTTTGATTGAAAAACGTATTGTCGACAAAAAAATATGACCATACACAGGTGTTTGCAGTTTCGTTTACAATGAAATCTTTCTTATCCTTTTATACTAGTTTTATCCAGGGTTTAGCCTCTGTACTACGCGTAACAAAGAAACTTGTTAATAATAGTAAGCATTTCTATTAGTATATATTAGTGTTTAGATTGAATTATGACAAATAATATAGAACAGAATGTCATTTATGTACAGCTAATTTGTATAGCAGGTGTTTATTCATAACCTACATTTATTAAAATATGGGAAAATCCGGTTTCGCATGCGTCTTGTCGAATACATATGTTATTTTGTAGAATGTTTTTATATCTGATTGTTATCCAAGATAATTTTTGTGCCATTTTACACGACACATCATATATTTTGCGCATAAAGAGGTCTCATTTAAAATTCAATTTAATACAGTAACGTGCAAACATTTATACAGCAAATGGTTATAAATTAGTACTAACCTGTCATTTGTAGCTGTCTTCTAGATGCTGGAGTCCTAGGCGTGCGTGGTGTCCTCGCAGCCCTGGGCGTCTTCGGTGTCCGAGGCGTTCTTGGCGAACTTCCAGCACTTCTTCTAGACGGTGACCCCAATACCCTCACTTCAGTATTCTCAACACACGCCAAGGCCTCCACACCTGTCCTAGGGCTTTCTTTATCCTCACAGAACTTAACCGGCGAATCCAGCTTTGATGGTTTATACGCACAGTCAGTTTCCACATCAAAATTAAACCGTTTAATGAAACGCTTCCTATCTCTTGCGTACTGTTCCGCCATCAATCGTTTAGTTTCGTCCCGGTCGGGTGCTCCAAATAGACATTTGCAACTCCCGCGTCGTCTTCTTGGTGTAGTTCTTCCCATAACAGCTGATATTTCAAATCTTCTTTGCTTAGGTGTGCGTCCGCCCGCGGCCATGGTTTCGCGTCAGGTGAGCTCCGACTGGTTACAGGAACATCTGACTAATCTCCCGAGAGAAAACAGCTGTCAGGTAGTAAGCGGGGAGCGCGGTAGACGGGGGCGTTGCGCACCTGGCTGTAAAACCGCGCCAATTCTAACCTAAAAGCCGGCGTGGCGTGCGCGCCTACGTACTGTCCGAGATCGACTGACGCTTCATTTCCCGCGCATCGCGGCGTGCGCCGATTTTGGCAGTCACTTGGCGCGCAAACCCTTGTAACAACAATAGTCCCAAGGACGTTTTTTGTACGTCTCGGGATACAGGTGTACTTCAAAAGGGCGTTGAATGCAGCTAGTGACTTATTATATTCCATTGTTATCGATGTTGATAAGATGTACGTCTCAAATAATGACAGATAAAACAATTAATTCGTTATCTAGGTTGTTGACATTGAAATGTTACAGATTGCCAGAATTTGAAGTTATTTATACACATAAACCATATTCAATACGTATGATTAATAGTTATTTGTCTAGATTAGTAAAAAATCCAGACACCTATTACGTGTAAGTAAATTTGACCAATACAAATATTAACATGGCGGATAAAATCGTTGAATATATCACATACCTGCTGTTTCTATATTTATATATATCTGACGTAATTTAGAATTATTGGTTTCTCACTTTGGTACAGTTCAGCTAGAAGTACGTTTTATGGTATTTTATTTGTATTTTACTACTATTAAAGACCTGAAAAACGGGTCCTTTATAAATATTTTCTCTTTCTGTACTTTCAGTGTATAGCTATTTTTTTTTCATATTGTGTTCACATTACGTGTTGAACATGCTGGACTTTTTAGATAGTTAATACCCGGTTACCATTTGTGAAAATCGAACGTCTTCATGACTGCCAATAGCGTGTTTAGTCCAAAGCGGCATGATCCGTCATTATATAATGTCAATTGACTAATTTAAAAAAAAACGCTCGAAATGTCTATGGTCTGTGGTTCTCTTTCTTTGCCCCTGATGGACAAATGTGCGGTTCTAATTTTTCAGTGCTATTAAGATTACTTTCTCTTTCTATTTGAGCAATTTATTCATACTATATAGAAAACATTAGGCATGGAAGTTATAATAAAATGCCTGGCACAGAAGACTGATCACCTCAGAAAAGTGAAAAATATTTGGCCAAAACAAATTATTATTGAGGCGCCATATTGTTACTTGTGTAAATTAAATATATTTAAAATGATATTTATGTTGTAATTTATAAAGCGTACCTGTTTTAATGAGTAAATAAAAAAAAATCAGTGGCTCCACAACCATTTTAGGTCTGAAAATCAGAATTCTATGTGTATTAATAGGATCAGCCTCCTGTGACATACGCGGGTCTAAGGCAAGCCGGTTTCCTCACGATGTTTTCCTTCACGGTTCATTCCTGTTAAATGCGCACTTACACAGTCCGTTAGTGTACAGCCGAGAATCAAACCTACGACTTTCAGCGATGAGAGTCACACGCTGGAGTCACTAGGCCAACACTGCTCAAATTTAGAGTAAGTGATGTTAATAAGTGTTAATAGCATAAGAATTCCTAACCTAAACGGATATAATCCGGATGCTCAGACCCTCAAGGGAGCTTAGGCAACGGCAAAAATCTCTTGTAATTCTAGAATTCAAACATACAATGTTTCGTTACACAAACTGTGTATGGATACATAATACATAATAGTAATGGTGTAAAGTATATTTAATTTTAAATTTTATTAATTGATATATTTTTAATAAGTAGATACTAGGTCATTAGTTTTCTGTGCATGTTACACGACATTTTGAATAGGTATAGTATTCTTACGATCTATTCGTGCACAGTCTTGAGTGTTCTTTGATTTATATAACAGGCTCTCAAGCTCATTTCTTCCTAAATCGAATTGGTTCGTGTATGTTGAAGTATATGTTAACGTAACATAATGTATGTATATTTTAACTATGAACAAGTAATACAGTACCCACTACCCACATAGAATTTTGAAATATTACCCCTTGGTCCGTGGGGTCCTAGGGCTATAAGTCTTTTTAAGGAAATAGCAAAAAGGTTAGTCGACATCACAGGAGACCAAAGAGCTGGCAGCTACCTCGGACAAAGAACAAGTCTAGCTATTCACAGGGGGAACGCTGCCAGTAGCTTCGAAACCTTGTCTAAAGGGACTCCTTTTACTATTAAGTCATTATATTTCAAGATTAGTTGTTGTTTTTCGTTATTTTTAACTTATCTTATTTAATAATAACATAGTATAAGTTAAAGTGTCTATTAAAATTAAGTAAACATTTTACGTTGTTTCATTAATTATTAACTGTGTTCACAAAAATCATACTTCTGTAAGTCAAAATCAAAAATAAAAGTAAAAATGCATCCAAGTTCAATCACCTTTAATTGAAACAATAATTCGGTGTCGATAGCACGCTTGATTGTACGTCACATCCGGCGCCAAAGTTAAAGTACTCACGTTTTCCGGTTCTCACGAAAGCTGAATTAAAATAATTCAGACGCTACTTGAAGTCTACAGGTTCTTAGGTACATATGCGTCAAGAGGATAAAGAAAGAAATATTTTTAAACCGGAAAAACACTGTATGTTTGTATGTACGTGATTAACTTAAAACCTTCCCATCGAATTAAAGAAAATACACATTCACAAATTCTTAAAAGGTCCAAGGAGAGTGTCCATGGGCACTTAAAATCAGGTGAGCCTTCTGTTCGTTTGTTCTATAAGAGTTATATGGTACCTATCTATTCAGTGATATATATAACGATAATTGGTCCAAGTGTAATCCCTGAACCTACGGGGCGGTAGCTAACATTGGTATATATATATAAATTCTTATAATATATATAGATATTAAATGAATTATAAAGTCTTTCTATAGATACAATTTAACATTACGTTACGTACATCTAGCCTTACTTAAGACTAATAAAATAAAAAGAAACAAACAAGGTTCGCTATAACCTATTTAGGTCTGGGCTTCAGTTTCAGAGAATCTGTTTTATAATCTAATAGGCAAGTAGGTGATCAGCCTCCTGTACCTGACACACGCCGTCGACATTTTGGGTCTAAGGCTCTCCGATTGTATCATGATATTTTTCTTCAACGTTCGAGCGAATGTTAAATGCGCACATACAAAGAAAGTCCGTTGGTGCACAACCGGGGATCGAGCCTACGAACTCAGGAATGAGAGCCGCACGCTAAATCCACAAGGAAAACTGGTCTCTAAAGCTTATAAGAAACCTAATCTTTAATTAGGTTAGATTTAAATAAGTAATTTAAATCTAACCTAATTTCCTTAAAACGATATTTCACATAAGAAAGTGTCCAATAACCCTACTTACAGTATATAAAGTCTTAAACATAAAATAAAAATATTTTTATATAGTATCTGTACATATTTCAATTTTATCAAACAGGTATTTGATAAAATAGTTATTACCAAACAAAGCTCGATAAGTTAACATTTAGTAGGAGCAAAGTTAATTGTTTGAAAGGACCACTGAACGTGTTAACCGGGCACGGTTGCTGTTTCTATTTTTTATAAATTTACACCTCGAACGCAAAATAAACTTAATTCATAGCTAGACTTAGAGACATCAATAGAAAATATGTAAAATTGATTCTAAATTTACATTTACTACCAGTTCGCAAGTCATGGCGTAGAGAATAAGCGTAAGAAGAATTGGCAAGAAACACTTCGCCCATATTTTTAATAGCTATGTTTTGAGTCATACAAATTGTTTGAACTGGAGCAAATCAATCCCAAGGATTAGGATCATTTAAATATTCGTCAAATTTATAAAAAGCTTTCTTGATTAATTAACGTTTAAGAAGAGGTATGAATTTATTCAAATTGAAGATATGCGTGTAAAGAAAAAAAAAATTATGGAAATAAAATTCCTATTATAAAATTATTTTTTTAACTCTGTGAACCAGAAACATTTTGATTAATTTTATTTTATTTTACACATCACTTTTTAATGTTTCCTAGCTGGTAACCTGGATAATTTGGAAGCACAGTGGTAGGTCAAATGTAGGTGGTAATTTAAGTCAACGTGCAAAACTAATTCTAAATGGTTCAGCAAATATTAACTCGCCTAAGTATACGGAAATTATAAGTGGTAGCACACACCATGACGCGATCTTAACGGTCAGGGTACAAAATTTAAAATATCCTCAAACACTTTAAAAATACATCTTTTTCGAACCAGAACACCTCGATGTCCGTCAACTAAAACGGACCGTTTTTTAAGACTACCACGATGTACGGGATGAAAAGAATAGACAAAGTCAAGAATAAAGCTTTAAGAAAAATAACTAAGGTAACATGTTGCAATACATATAAATAAACTTATGTAGAAATGGGTGGGGTACATGGCAAGAGGAATAGAGAAGTGGAGCAAAAAAGTACTAAACTGGTGTCCAAGGTACAGCAAACGAAAAAGAGGGTGGCAACTTAGAAGCTGGATAGGCCACATTAAAGAAGCAGCATGTGGTATATGGCAGAGAGTGGCACAGTGGAGAGAGGAATGGCGGGATTTAGAGGAGGCATTTGCCAATAAAGGGAACACAGATACGTACCTAAAAGAAGACTGAAATAGAAACGTAGTTCAATGTAAATGTATCTGAGTTAAAAGGCTATTATTATTATGTGGTACCAGCTGTCTGTTGAGGTATTTCTGGACCAATTTCATTTAACTTTTAAGAGAAGTCTCAAAGTAGTCGTTTTATAAAACAATGTGTAAATACTTCGATGATGAGTTCTCAGTCATGCCTAACATAACCTTGGTTTAAGAAGCTCAGTATTGAAGTGATTGCCACTGGAAGTTACACAGTACGTTCGCTGAACTATTGTTGCTCTTCATCAATAAGTTAAGTGGACAAAACCATAAATCTTCGTTCATATGTTTACGTCCAATTACCCACTAAATTACCGTGCAATTCTGAATTTAGTGCCGTAAATCAAAGTGAAACAGATTTGCGCACGTTGAAAAAAATCGTATCAATGTGCCAGCTAGGGGCGTGAGACAATATAACTTCCGAAACGCTCAGGTACATTTTAGTACAGTCACTAACAAAATGTATTTTAATATGTCACAAGTCAGCAGTTTATTTTGTAGCTTATTGAATACTAGATACGTAAGATTAATATGTGGTAAAATAATGCTAAACACTGCTCTTGGAGTCTATGATTTTTTTGATTTATTTAAAACAAATATTAAAAGTTTGATTCCTGTGGCAGTGAACCATTAATTTCCTTGCTGTATTGCGATACTGATTTATTGAGCGAGGAAATAATTAACTGATAAGTATTTATATAGTAACACTGTAAAATAATGAGACAATGCCTTAGTTATTGTATAAATAACAATAGTGTAAACCTTTTGGCTTTAATAAAAAATCTGCGGGTCATCATCGTATGTCAAGACAGCATTCAGCAATGCCACGACGGACCGCTTTATAGGACTGCTGAACAACACTACCAGGGAACCAGACAGCTAGGTGTTTCCGAACAGTTACATCTTGGGGCCAAGATAAGAGCGTACCGCTACTCAAGGCAAACGACAGCGGTAAACACATTGCCTCTGGTCCCAAAGACAAATATTTTTACAGTATAACTGAAACCTTATCATTAACATAATACCTAGTTTAAATAACCATGTAATTTAGAAAAGCTGCATTTTAAAGCTTTATTAAGTCCTTCATCGTAGATTATGTACAGACGTATTATTCTTCGCCACTGTCTGTGAATTCTAATAATACAACAGGTGTTTTATTTTAAATTTCGCGCACGACTGTACCGGAAGGCGCGGTGTACTGTGCTTTGAGTCGTTTCCGCTATTTTTACGACCTCACTTCACTAGATGAAAGCTGTTCACTTGAGAGCTTTATTGCTTTGCCAATATTTTATGGCGGATAATTTTCAAAGAAACATATTTCAGTAATGTTGCATTGTTCGGTAACCAATTATAGTACTTGAATTGTTTAACTATACACTTGGTTTAAACTAGTTTTCTAAGGATAATATTAAGTTCGCTATGTTAATAACACGCAGCAGCGTTGGACTAGTGACTTCAGCGTGCGACTCTCATCCCTGAGGTCGTAGGTTCAATCCCCGGCTGTGCACCAATGGACTTTCTTTCTATGTTCTCATTTAACATTCGGTCGAACGGTTAAGGAAGACATCGTCAGGAAACCGGCACGCCTTACCCTAAAAGCCGACGACGTGTATCAGGCACAGGAGGCTGATCTAATAAAACAGATAAAAAAGTCTGAGGACCAGATAATAAAGACAGACAATAAAAACAAAATAGTCTAATAGTCGACTTTTGGGTATACGCCAGACGTCTTCGAGAAATAGTTAACGTGAATATAGCTTTAGCAAATACAACCGTTGGTATACGTCCATACGACTTGCAGATTAAGAAATACGAAATCCCATCCGTATTACCTCGACGTCCATCGTTCTGGAACTGAACCTTTTGAGGCAGTTTTTGCCACGCACCAGAACTAGAACCAGCTGCCGACTGAAGTATTTCCGAACCAATTCGACTAAGGGTCAAGAAAAGAGTATATCAAATCTTAATAGCCCTGCAATGCACTTGTGAGCCTTCTGGCAATCTGAGTGTCCATGTCCTATCACTTAACATCAAGTGGGCGTCCTATCCTTTTGAATCTTATTACATAAAAAAAAGAAAATATCTATAGATAATTTTAATTTTATCAACCATAATATTAAAAAAATGAATCGCGTGCAATAGACTATACAGGGACATAATTAATAGTTAATTTCGAACACATGTACAAAATCAATTTGATTGATTGAGTCAATTGTAAACATATAATTTCACGGTTGTGACACGGAGTATTGGCTTGCGTTTTCAATTATTAATTTTAGTTATTTCCGTTAAGGGCTCTAATAACACGTGCTCATATAGAACCTAATTATTAGTCTTGTTTGTCGGTTTCCTATTCATTATGACGTCATATCCTGGTGATATATCTGTCCCCTTAAAAATAATTGCATTTTATTCAATTAATATCTGTCTCTTTTATGTCTCTGCCATCACAATAGAAACGCAATATGAGATAAAGGGCCGTAAGTATATGTAGAAAAGAGTAGCAAATCCTTTATATAATAATCAAGTTAAGGGTAACATATCTATAACTAGTCTAGCCATAACTTTCCGGTCTTTATAAGAGCTGAAGACTGGCCCTAATCTACCCCAGAACTCAAACCTTTAGATTTCAAATTATGGTCAGTTTTAGAGGACATGCCTGGAGAACACGGCAACATTGAGTCTCTTAAAAATCCTTGGAGCAAGCAGTGGCGAAATTTCCCTTGGAAACAGTGCGTAAATCCATCGATTCGTGGCCAAACATATTGAAGGCCTGTATAAAAGCCAAAGGTGGCCATTTTTAATATAAATTATTTTTTGAGACTTATAATATGTAGGTATAAATTTTAATAAAATTACATTGGTTCAACTAAAAAAAAGCATTGTCATTTGTAACAGAACTTATGACTGGACTAGGTATATCTTCTGTGCGTGTGTTTGTGTTTAAACTCCTAAATAGCTTGAGCGATTTTGGTGAAATTTTAGTGTGTAGTTGTATGTTTTAGATATTTTTAAATTAAGTCGTGAGTACGAGTTCTAAAAATGTGAGCATCGTACCGGACTAGATACATAAATTAATGAATTTTTTTTTTAGGTCTGAGCCTCAGATTTCTGCATCTGATTCATGATCATTTGTCAATTTAATAGGCAAGAAGGTGATCAACCTCCTGTGCCTTACGCACGCCGTCGAATTTTTAAGTCTAAGGCAAGCCGGTTTCTTAGTAGGTAGTCTTTAGTCAAAGTAAAAATATATTCGTGTAGATTTCAAAAAGACCGCAAAATACCAATAATTATTAAGCCCAAACTATGGTCAATCAATGCTAGAGGGCTCGCGAGTGAGTTGGCAACCCTTTAAGAATTGGTTAAAAGATGATGATGATTTTTGAAGATGATGGAGATGCAATCATTAAACTTACAAAACCGTCCATGGACGTTCTTGATGCCTGAGTTTTGATATGCTCTTTCCTTAAGGACCCTAAGGCTTATATAATCCCCGATAAAAATAAAAGGGGAATAAATGCAGAACGAATCTTAATTAAAATAAACGTACTAAAGTAACAATAGATTGTATTGAATATAGATTTGTTGAAACTTCCGTAAAAGGACTTCATTTAGGGCGTATTTCGTGAGTCACAATGGATACAATGAATCAATTTTCATCACGATTGACATTGTTTGTTTAAACAATAGAACATTTTGACATCCCTTGTCTAGGCTATGATAAAGACTTTGATTTTGCCGCCTTTTTCGGAATAAATTTGAACAAACTTCACGCGGAACAACGGGAAAACTAAATATTAATAATGCCTGTGTTGACTTCGCTTGGGCATGTATTTTATATCTTAAATATTGCCTATGTTACTAAGAATGTGTGTGTGTCTTGGCTTAAACGTTACGTGGCGGGATGCGGTCAAGGCTTCGCTGTTACCATGTCCTGCCTCGGTTTGCAGGTGGCGCCGTTGGGTTTTAGTGGGTATACCAGCAGCGAGTCCCACATAACTCTCCACTACGAGGCAGACGTGCGAAACGCATTTCCCCACGAAAAAAAGTGGCTTAACACTGTAATCATGCTTTCAAATCACAGCTGTCTTTTCTGTTAAGGGTAAGAAGAACGTCATGAGGAAACGGGTATGCCTTTGATGTAATCGACGGCGAGTGTCATGCACTAAGGCCTAATAAAAGATCAGATACCTCTGTATCTGATCTTCCCTAGGCTTAGACGATGATTGTAAAGCCATTTGCTAGGTTTATCACTCACGGTTAACTGTTAGTGTAGTGTTTTGAGATCGGTCCCAGAAGGTTAAATGTCATCGTTCTTTTCTCTTAATAAAGTATAATGGACATCTTAATGTCTCCGCAGAGTTCTCAGTAGCGATATTATGTATCCTAAGTATTTAATATTATATACTTTTTATATTATTTTGTTGTTTTCAATATTATCGTATGGGTTTATTACTGTAGGATAGGATATTGTATGTATTTTTGTACATAAATATATATAAAAAAACGATAATTTACTGGAGATGTGGTTAAAAATTGGTGCATAATTTACTCAAAGATTTCTTTTTGTATATATAACGTAAAAGTTTGTAGAAGATATTAATTACTTTTAGCTGAGATTTCCTATAGTACAACTCGTAATATCATTACTGTGAAATTCATAATATTTTTTAATTTATTAATTATTGGCACATTCGCATTCAATTTCATGATGGGACCTTTATGAAGAAAACGTCACGACATTAATTAAAAAAACTGCTGGAGCCCACGAACATAGGCTCCACCATCACGTGAATGTCAATTCAACTTCATGGTACCACGGGCCTAGTGAGAAGATTGGAAAGGACAAAATTAGTGAATTAGTGTTAGTGAACGTTAGTCTTAAGTGAAAAACTGTGGTAAGTGGATTAAAATAGTACACAAGCATCCTTTAATAGACTGCAAGAAGTGGGATTGGACACTTTCTTATTTTAAATGTCCGTTTAAAAAAAAACTAACTATCAAAATGTAGATATTGTTAATTGTACCTTTAAATGCTTCTAGATTATAATTTTCAAATACTTTTATACAAAACCGTATGTTAAATTAACTATTTCTAAAAACATGCCAAAACTTAGAACGGATTAATAACAGATGCGTTATGCACCTTTGAAAGGTGTTAAAATAGAATGCGCACGCGTTTGATTTATTGCCGACTGATTTCGATTGTCATTCAGCTAAGAGTTTCCTGTCGTTACCAAATATAGTGTGCTATTGATATGAATACAGAGTGGCTGTCGCGTAAGAGATTTAATAATTAATGTAATGTACAATGGTGCAATAATGTTCAAATATAAAAAATTCAATTTATACGCTAGCAATTTTTTTATAGATCAAACGGGCAGGAGGATCACCTGATGTTAAGTATGACACACACATGGACACTCTCAATGCGGTCTGATGGTCTCTGATGAAGAATTGGTATGATCTTTTTTTGAAGGACCCTGAGTCGAATTGGTTCGTTTTTTTATGTTACTGGAGGCAAACCGACAGGAGGCTATGAGATATTAAATGATACCAGCGCCGATGGATATCACATTGCCAGAAGACTCGTAAGTGTGTTACCGGTCTTTGTAGAATTAGTACACTCTTTCCTTAGTCGAATTGGTTCTGGAATACTTCAGTGCCACATAGTGGTGGTACACGGCAAAAACAGCCTTAAATATGCATTAAGTATGCTATGTTTATATATTACAGTTATAGATTAATAAATATACCTACATCTAACCATGTTTCTGAAACTTCCAGCTACCAGCTATAAGCAGGTTTAACGCCTATTTTCATACTCCCAGGCAGCTCATACCACGAAATCCAAATATGATTAACGTACTTAATACATATTTTAATAACGCCATAAAAGTTTGTATTTTTTTTTGAAGTGAAACTTCTTTATCGGCGTTGGGAAAAAAATGTACCGTCACATTTTTCTGTTACGTGCTATTTTTTTCTTGTCCCTAACCCTGTTAATTCGAAGTGATTCGAAGCTTGCCAGGCTTAGCTGATGTTAAGTGATATCCATTTTTATAATTCATATGCTCTTTTCTTAAATGACCTCGAATTGTTTCATAGGATTGCAACCCTTCTAGCCAGGTGGCGCATGACTTGTAGATTTGCGTAACAAATTGATTGTTGAAGTCAAACAAAATGTTAGATTAGATTTGACTCGAGCTTAACCTAATTTTATTTCTTCATTTACACTTAATGTATAGAACAATAAATAATATAATACATACAAATTAAAAGGGATGTAACGGGCCGCCTTATTAACAAGCGATCTTTTCCAGGCAACTCTAGTAAGGGAGAAACCTTAAAAAAGAAAGATGTCGGGTAGACAAGACGTACATAACCAAATCGTATAAAAAACATTATATTATTATAAATACATAAACAATAAACTAAAAACTAATACATGAATGGCGATGCAATACAAAAGAATAAGAAATACAAGAATTACAAAAGCCACGATTGAGATATAGATATGGTTAAGAAACGTTTACGTAGAAGAGTATTAAAAGATGTTGCCCCAAGAGTTAGCTAATCGTATGGAACCGGGCAGCCTATGGCGGAGATCTCAGGAGAAGGATGAGCTGTGAGATGGAATTTTCAATAAACATCTATTAGAGGAGCGTAACATAGTTATAAGGAACTTGAAAATTTCAATTCATTTTTAAGATAAAGAAAAGAGTTTTAGAATTGAGTATAGATGTTGAAGATGAACGTCACGTTTGAGTCGTAGGTACACGAGGTGCCTGCAAAATTACCTTTACCTTTGAATTTAGTAAAATTTTGAACACGCCTTTATATTCGTTAAAAAGGTTTTGATATTATTTCTGAGAATGCTTGAAACCGCATCACATGTTACGAAATGCCAAAATTGCTAACCCTTCAACATATGGCATCGCAAAATGTTTGCTAGTTTCATATGGATATGACTACGACTGGGTTCAAATTCTGCAATATTGTAAAAAACGCGTTTCAATCCGTACAAGTGTATTATATATTGTGTATTGACCGTTTCTAATAAGGCACAGCGTTTATGTGTCATCATTGGTCCAGGCATTTCAGTAGTTCTTCTGGAATAGTTTTCAGAACTTTAATAACGGAATAATTTTGTCATAGATATAATCTACAATTTGTATAAAGTGTGGAGTATTCTGAAGAGTTTGATTTCTTCTGCTTGGTTTTAATACCTTACAAGCCGTATTAACTTAAAATTTCATCCTTTACAAAATGTTACCTTGTTGCCTGGAAGTTATCCACGATCCGCTTCACAATATTTTTTTGTTGTGAACTAGAGAAATGTGGTATCGACTCCCGGTTCGGATCTCTCTGGGATAGACCTCCAATTGTTTAAAAAAGAGTAAGACCGGAAACGCACGCAGAGGAAAGTGACATAAATAATTTTAGCAATGATGAAATTTAAAAGTTTGTGTCCCGAAAAAGTATTGATGATAAAGCGTTATATGCTTATATAAAATATCTGCAAAAAAATCATATGCGTGAAATGAAACGGTAAATAGGTCAAAATGAAATTGAGTACAAAATTCACTCTTCACTATGTTTTTCACTTTTATCTATGGTGATTATAAATTAAGGCTGGATATTGGCCAGTTACGCCACAGAAGAGAGCTTGCTTTGTCAGAGTACTTATTTAGGATACTTACGGGTCGGGTTCATAATCTGGATATAATGAAGAAACTGGGTCTACGAGTCTACCAAGCAAGAACCTGAGGCGTAGGTCTTAACTTTTGAATGTACCTCGCACACACTCCAACTTGGTTATTTAAGCGCCACTCACGTGAGCAATATATATAATAAATAAAATTTCTATCGACCTATTTGTTTGTACACTTGCCGAGTTTTCAAGAGTTGCTTTGTAATATTAGGTATATTACTTATAAGGTATACTATTATTAGTTATAAGATCTATATATATATATATATTGTAAGATTATCTATGTAGGAACTATTGTGCAGTTCTATCGCATTAGTAGTAATTGTTATAAATGTAGATGACATATCCATATTATTCTGTCATTTGTCAACAAAACAGGTGACAATTTTGTTTAACAATAGCTTTGTTACGAGTTTCTTGCAATTAGATAATTGATTTTAGTTATAAAAATAACTCTGGAGTATATGTAAATCGAAAGACAATGGCGTAACTTAAGTCTAATAAAGTATTCAACAGCCGATTTGCCGATTAAATTAGTATAATTCCTTAATGGGACATTTTATTTATAAATATTTTTATTCCATATCCTTATTGAGCAGTGTTGGCCTAGTAGCTTCAGCGTACGACTCTCTTCCCTAAAGTCGTAGGTTCGATCCCCAGCTTTGCACCAATGGACTTTCTTTCCTTGTGCGTATTTAACATTAGCTCGAACGGTGAAGCAAAACATCGTGAGAAAACCGACATGCCTTAGACACAAAAAGTATAGACGGCGTGCGTCAGGCACAGAAGGCCGATCACCTACTTGCCTATTCAATTTACAAATGATCATGAAACAGATACAGAAATCTGAGGACCAGACCTAAAAAGATTGTAGCGCCATTGATTTTTTTTCAATATTAAATATTAAAGCAACGAATTCAGACGTAGGATAGAAACGCATTCCAAGTGAGGTCTGCCTCCAGTTTACGCCGCTGGGGTCGTTCTCCGTCTCTCTTATTCTCGCAGTTAAGATACACTAGGAGAACGTCCGTATCTCTTGTTCTCGTAGTAAAGATACACTGATGGGTATATCCGTCGCTCTCGCTCTCAATTCTCGTGAAACTTATGTTTCAGTCAAAGTCTAAATTTGTTGGCGCGACAGCCACACCACCAAGCGGAAATTTGGGTCGCGCCCATAACTGTGCTTCTATCCTACGTCTGAATTCGTTGCTTGAAGTCCCACGACTACGGTGTCTTTCCGAAAGACTGTGCGTTGACAGTTGACATGTAACGTTCCAATCACAAATAAACGCGCCATGTTGTCTGTCATTATTCAAATTAAGAATGTTTTTCAATGTATATTTGCTACGTTAACTTCTTTCTTATCTATACCAAGGCCAAATAAAATAAACAAAAACGCATCATAGTTTATTTATATGCAATTTAATATACAAAAACAATTACATACATTAATCATATTTTGTAATCTGTAACAAAAACCCTGTGAACTTATTTACGTCAAATCAAGACTCATTTTATATAAAATGCATTTGTAAATACTCAATTAACCTTTAAAATAAGAATTGTAGCGACACCTACATTCTATAGCTACAATTACTGCGATGACGTCATACTCTAAAACGCACTATCAAAGTATTTCCCGCCGAGCATATATACTTCTCGACCCAATCACATCAGGGTAAAATACCGCCTTGGTAAAGGTAAAGCTTCCGACCTGTCCGTCAGGCGATTGACCATTCCGCGATGGCCTAAGCCGAGGTCTGAGTCTCGCAGGAGACGCCCTTGAAGAAGTCGCGCCAAAACGCCCATTCGGTCAAGGCCCTAATGGATAACAGCGAGATTCTAAAAAAGACACTGGGGCCTTCGGACCAGACACTGGTAAGACTGGAGACGGATGCTCCTTTTATGTTGGAGGAACTGTTCCCATTCCTTCAGCCTAAATATAAAAGACGATCCACTGGGTTTTTATTACATAACATTACTAAACAGCACCAATTTGTATAATAGGCAAGGCTAACTGGAAGGCGTTTTGTATGTACTTTGAACTGTTTCCGGCCTGAAAATCAAAAATAAATTTTACACATAGACATAACATTTATTACTAACTAAACACACACAGACCAAATAAAATAATAATAATAATTTTTTTTTAATAAAATAAAATTAAATATAAGAATTCTTAAGAAGTAGATAATATTTTTGGGTGGATTAAAAACTATATTTCGTAAGATTTTTGTTGAGAAACATCTACTTATGCTTTTTATAACTGCGACCGTTCGATAAAAAATCCCGAGAACACGTAATAAAAGAGTAAAAATCTCAATTTCTGTAATCTGTAGTTTTTGTACATACATTTTTCTCATGTAAATTTTTAAGTAATTTAATGATCCCTGTGGCGTCAGGCATCAATGTTAAATTACTCAGGTGGTTGGTACCTGTCAAATTTGTCTATGAAATTCTTCATACAATTGCTGAATGCTTAATTTTGTCATATCACGTAGATTTTTGTCTTCTATCGATAATTCAAACTCAAAATAACTTTATTCATATACGTGACCAAGTACACTAACGTCAATAGAAAAGATGAATAGATTTACTATTAGAAAGGCAAGGGCGTAGAGTGGGCAAGAAACTCTCGGCCACTCTTTTTAATCTTAATTATTGAAGTGAAACTTCTTTCGGTGAATGAGGGTAATTTTAGTATTGTCTTTGGTTAACATAGCTTTTACACATTGAAAGAAAACAATTTTTTTTTATCCGGATTAAAGCTATTTGTATTATTATAAACTTATAATTATTTACATAATATTAAATTTTTAATTTTAATTTTTTCGACGTTTCGCGTGCTTTACAGGGTGGTTGGTCACGGTGACTGAAGACTAAAAGTGTTGAATGTCAAAAGTATCACAGCTGTAGAGAAAGTTGTGTTATCTGTATTTATTTCCCCGGAATTGGTATCGACTAAAAAATGACGGGTTTTTGCAGAATTAATAAATTAATGAGGGTAATTTTTTTACAGATGAAACGTCACGAGGATGTTGCAGCGTTTTTGTCGAAGAAAAGAGAAAGAGCGATTGAGAGAGTGAGAAAGGGAGATCCAGAAAAAATACACGCTATTGGTTGATGTATTCGTTTAGTAGTAACATATTAAAACTTTAGATGGCAATTCTGATGTCTCGTGCAGTAAACGCCGATTTTTTATTAATTTTTATTATCATTAGCACGTATACAGTGTGTAAACAGTGACACTGATATAGATATACAAATACATGTAGTGATCATATACTTTTGATAATAATTAATTTACAAAGAAGTTTCATTTCTAACATGAGTACTTTGTACGCACGCAGTTGTTTTTTTATTACAAGTTTTAGACGATTCTTCTATGTTACTGCTAGAAGACCTTCCAATTAAATCCATAGTTAATAAAGTATCACAATCAGGTCAAATATTTTGATAACGAACCACGGTCTACTAGAATTATATTCCTAGACTAAAATTAAATCTAGTATACAGTTTTTTTTAATTATATTTATATTAAGTTTAACAATTGATTGCCCGGTACCAACCACTAAAATGGTTATCTATGGGCTGCGAAGCCTTTTGGGTTTCCGTTTGCCTATGAGAGCCTCTACTATATAAAAAAAGACAAGATTTTGATTAACTATACGTAGTTAATCAAAATCTTGTTTTTTTAAGGCCGAAAAGGCTGAAAAGGCCGTCGCCTTTGCTAATCGCCGATACCGAATTATATTTAATAAATGAATGAGGTAAAATCTCTAATAAATAACTACCTAAATAATCCAGTTAAACATACCTCCAAAAAAACATTGGTTATATAGTTGTTAACGAGGTCCTTATCTTCCGCTTGCTTCTTGCTTAACTCTTCGGTAAATATTGACGCCAACTCGCTGACGTGTTTTGTTAAAACTAGGGTTAATCTGGAATTACATTTTTATGGGTTATTTCATCAATTATTATTGTTTCATTATTGGTCTAAAATACAATGTAAAAGACCGGCAACGCACTCGCGAGCCCTCCGGCATTGAGAGTGTCCATGGGCGGTATCACTTAACATCAGGTGAGCTTTCTGGCCGTTTGCCCCCTGTTTTATATTTAAAAAAAACAACCCTTGGTCTGGGCTTCAGATTTCTATGTTTTTCGGGATTTTTCAAAATCAAAATCATTTATTTATATAGGTAACACAGTGTACATTTATGAACGCCAAAAAAGTAATGTATATGAAATGCTTCTAATTTTACATTTACTGCCAGTTCTCAAATCAAGGGCGTAGAACGGAAGAGAAGGATTGGGAATAAACTCTTAGCCACTCTTTAATCGCCAAGTTTTCTGAATGGAGAACAGTTACCACAGAACATCTAAAACTGTAAAATTATGCAAAAAATGTGTGTGTGTACTAGTGTACACACGTAAGAAGTGAAACTTCTTTATGACCTAATTTTTCTAAAAAATATCTACTATGTGTAACTTTACAGAAATTGGTTAAATAAAGTTAAATTAGATAAAGTTTAACAAAAGGCTTTTATTATCATAGACATGAATACAAATAATGCAATTATTTTATTATACCTTATTACTACTAAGATTAAAACAGAATTTCATTAATTGTAATAGAATTATTACTATCATTGTTATCGTTATTATATATTTTTGTTATTAATGGCTTCGAATCAACCGTGGTAGAGACAAAAAAAGATGGCGCGTAACGAAATAATGTGACGTGTAACCGAAAAATGTGACAATAATTTTTCTGCAACGCCGATACAGAAGTTTCACTTGAAATAACTCACTGCGTCAAAGCGTCAGCCTCGTCAGCGGTAGATCTTCTTGGCTTCACCAGCAACATTTCCCCAGTTTTGTGATACAACTCCACGCACAACGCTGTCGCATGCGCAAGTCCGCTAACGGCGCGTTTATAAATCGCCTTTTCGTTTAGGTCATTGGATTCCAGCCAGGTTAAGATCTCTGTATATTGTCTGGAAAATAAGTATTATTCTAGCAGCTGTGTTGGCCTAGGCTTGCGCGTGCGACTTACAGCCCTGAGGTCATAAGTTCGATCCCCGGCTTGTAGAAAAAGATCGTGCGGAAACCGGCTCGACTTAGACCCATAAAGTCGACGGCGTGTCAACACAGGATCACCTACTTGCCTATTTGATTGCAAAATGATTATGAAACACATACAGACATCTGATACCCAGACATAAAAAGATGGTAGCGCCACTGATTTTTATTATTATAATATATGAACAAGATTATATTCTCTATTATATTATAGATCATGGACACTCACACGCCGGCCTTTTAAAATTTGGTATGTTTTTAAACAAAACTAAACGGATATTAACTCATTAAAATCGAAATCACTACAGAAGTTAAAGGGTGACCCTGCTGGTCACCAATCATCAATCACCAATCATCTAATACTAACTTTATAAGTGGTTGGAACTGCAATTTCAGACCGATATCCCTCGTTGCCCTCTGCAAATGTTCGTGGAACACATCCTCCTTCGACAGATCACCGGACTCCTCATAATCATCATCCTCATCATCCTCTGGCATCTCACAGAGTTCTGAAATGTATAGAAAAGAAATTCAAGTGTGTTGTTTGATTTTACATCATTCAAAAAATGGTTTCACGGCAATCACACCCATGACATTTAGGTTAATGTGTTTTTAAATGGGTTAATGGATCTCTAAATAAAGGCCGGCAACGCACTTGCATGCCCTCTAACATTAAATTTCTATGTGTAGCGGTATTTAACATCAGGTGGGCTTGCCCGTTGGCCCCTGTTCACTTAAAAAAATTGATTTTAATCTTAGCACGTACTAAACCAGTTTTATAGCAAATATAATAAAAGCCTTTTTTGTCAGATACACATTTATACTTCTATCTCATTTTTTTTTAACATTTTGATTAGACATCTGTGTGCCCTTTTTTGGCAAACTAGTTTTATAAAGATACTTCTAATATGAGTGGTATGTATGTCGCAGCCAACTAGCTTAATTAGCCGTTCAATCGACAGATAGAGAGAGAGAGAGAGAGAGAGAGAGAGAGAGAGAGAGCGAGAGAGAGAGAGAGAGAGCGAGAGAGAGAGCGAGCGAGAGAGAGAGAGCGAGCGAGAGAGAGAGAGAGCGAGCGAGAGAGAGAGAGAGCGAGCGAGAGAGAGAGAGCGAGAGAGAGAGAGCGAGCGAGAGAGAGAGAGCGAGAGAGAGAGAGCGAGCGAGAGAGAGAGAGCGAGAGAGTGAGCGAGAGAGTGAGCGAGAGAGAGAGCGAGAGAGAGAGAGAGCGAGCGAGCCAGAGAGAGAGAGAGACTAGTGTGATGGTGTGTGTGTGTATGTATGTCGTAGATTAGCGCTATGTATATTATATTATTTTATTCCAATTAATACCTGCAACTTGCTGTAATGTTTCTTTGATATCCAGTCTCTTCTCGGGGTCGGAGCTGCGCAGGCGTTCCTCTATGCGCATGCTCACCTGACGCGAGAGCATTTCTAGTGCTTCTAAGTGAACCAGACCTGAAATATATAAATAATATATAAAAAATAAAGTTTTCATTATTTTTCATTTCTGCTTGCTGTCCCTCACATAGTAATTAATGATGGTCTTTTTAATATTATGTTTAGATTAATTTTTATTAGTATTTTTTGTATCACTAAAATAATATTTCTGGTAGTACGTTGGGCTACAGGTCTTCCTACCGTAACACAGTTTTAAACGAGCATTTAGGGACGACCGTTGAGTATTTGTAAGCTTGGTTATCTTCTTGCATAATGCCCCGGCAAGAAGATAGAACTTACGATCTCATGCTTCGTACGCAGTACTACTCTAACGAACTGTCCAATACACTTATAAAAAAGATAAGTAATGACATCTGTAATTTACCTAATTTTATTTATTAAATTAAATTGAAATTATTTTATTAAATTGCTCTCGAAGCTTCCAGACTATGGGCTCCCCGAGAAATTATGCAACTGGATTTCCAGCTTTCTCGCTGATCGGAGCATTAAGGTCGTCATCGACAAAGCATGCTCCGACCTTAAATCTAGTCCCCTTTGTCGCTACTCCCCGCTTTGAAGGCACTCTCCTTAAAGCCTCGGCTAACATCGGAATATTGGGCGTTGACATATCGAATAACGTCCAGTTTCGCGGTCATTTGGAAGGGAAGGCTAAATTAGCCTCTAAAAAGCTTGGTGTGCTCAGCAAGGCAAGACGGTACTTCACTCCGGGCCACCGCTTGCAACTCTATACAGCGCAAATTCAGCCCCACATGGAATACTGTTCTCACCTCTGGGCGGTACCAGCTCCCCAGTACCAGCTCCTTCCACTAGACCGTATTCAACGAAGAGCGGTTCGAATCGTCGACGACCAATCACTTTCCGTGCGGCTTGATCCCTTGGCGTTGCGTAGAGATGTTGGGTCCCTCTGCATCTTCTACCGCATTTACCATGGGAAGTGTTCAGAAGAGTTGTTCGGTCTAATACCCGCAGCTGAGTTTCATTATCGGACGTCAAGGCAAAATACAAAATACCATCCGTATCACCTCGACGTCCGTCGTTCCACAACTGAGCGTTTTCTAAGGCAGTTTTTGCCGCGCACCACCACTATGTGGAACCAGCTGCCCACTGAAGTATTTCCGAACCAATTCGTCTTAGGGTCCTTCAAGAAAAGAGCGTACCAATTCTTGAAAGGCCGGCAACGCACTTGCGAGCCTTCTGGCAATGTGAGTGTCCATGGGCGGTGGTATCGCTTCACATCAGGTGAGCCTCTATCCCGTTTGCCTGCTATTACATTAAAAAAATAAATAAAAATATCATCAAAAAGTTATAGAAAGGCGTTTCACGTTTGTCACGTGCAATCTGATGATCAGACTATAGAAACTAACTGCCAGGAGCTTCGCGTTTGCCTAGCCGGCCTTTAGATGCAAAGACTTAGCGATAAGTATCGCTCTCGTACATGAAAAAAAATGTTGACCTAGAGGAATAATTTTAAATACCTTCGAAATCATCAAACAGCGACTCATAATGGACCTCCTTCGCTTCCCGCTTGGCTTCTTTCACTTTGTCTTCCTCGTCTGCCCTTTCCTTCGCCTCTCTTAGAATTTGGGAGAGTATTGGCTTCTCAGTTTCAAGACCAAGCATTGCCCGTTTCTTGACCAATCCGGGGTCTCCATCTTGAAGTACCTCCATTGTTTTTTTACCAATAACCTCTAGGGTATCAAGACCACCTGAGATAACTTTTGTACCTGAAAGGAGGTTTTTTTTTGTTAAATTTGTTTGTCAATTAAGCAATAACATTATTTATCACCGATAGTACAGAAACTATTATCACAACATGGCATGTTAGCAGATGTTTTTGATTTTATTTAAGATCAGTCTCATTACAATGTTATCCTTTATGAAAACCCATCCAATTATGACATAAACACAATAAGAGGTTGTTTTGTGTTCATATATCTATTTCAGATTTCTCTGAACCATACAGACAAGAACTGAACTAAGAACATGCACTAAGTTCTCATACAATTGTTGATGTTGCGTGAACTCTGTCATTCCAATGGATTTTTCATAAATTTTCAACACTTTCTGAAAATTCATACAAATACTAGTCACCATGCCAAGGACATCCCTGTGTCAATGGTGACTAGATTCTCTTCCGTGGTACAGACATACTGGTAACAGATATTTAACTAAATAAATATAATAATCAAGCAGATATGCCCCAGGGCAGAAACAAAGTATTCAAGTAACTCACCAGTATTCTCAACAAATTTAGTAACACCAGATAAAAGACTCCCAAACTGAAAGGTTGAATCAGTCATTTCTTGCTTATCTTCTGAAACCTCATTCTCTGTAATCTTTGCCTTTTCTTTAGTAATTCGAGCTAATTCTTCTGGATTTGGGGCACCAATACCTGTTTCTAGGACAGTTGTAATACCCTGCAATAGATTTATATTGATAAATCATGTTATGACAAGATAAATTAAATTAGACCATTAATTTCACTAACACCTAGAATATGAATAATATAATATTAATTATTATATCTTATATGTTTGAAATCAGAGTAATATTGGAAATTGATTAAGTGTTAATTAGACATGCATCACAAAGTACATGTGTTGATACATACATGATATTTACTATTTTTGGCACCAACAGTTTCAATACTTTTAGTGCAGATGTATAATTTTTCTTGTCTATTACCTGTGAAACTTGACTTGTTATTGTGCTAATTCCTGCGGTGGCTGTGCTAAGAAGCGAATCAACGCCCCAACCCCACCCCCATCCATCACTTTTAATTTGTTTTTCTGTTTCTTTAGTTGTTACAGACGGGTTCTGTATTTGTGCATTATTACTAAGCTCTAAAGTTGTATTTTGTTTAATCTGAAAAATATTTATGTATATGCACCTCAATGCAGATCTTAGGCACTAAACATTCTATGTTACACTCTCAGAAGTGACTTATATTTTTGTTATATGTTTGTTTGTTGATACACTTCTATGTCTTCCCAAGGGGGGCAGAGGGCATTCAGCATAAGAAAGCAGCCGGATGGTACTGGGTGGCTATGTATTCATTTGTATACTTCATTAACAGCATTTAAATGTATACAAGATAAATTGTTATTAAATAATTTGATTTATTATCAAGGGAAATCAAATTTTTATAATTCCACAATCTATGCAGATAAAGTCATACATGTAAATCTGCTATGAAACAATGAAAACATACACATTTGTTAGTCTTACAGAGGAATAGACTTAAGTACCTACCAAACCAAATTATTATAAGTATTATCATTTAAAATGGAATCACTACTAAGATCTGAAGGATAGTATGTGTGATGACAAGAAAGCAGAAAAGACATGTAATAATTATATAAAATCATGATGGTGGTCAACTTTACCTCCTCACTTTTAACAGTATCACTTTCACCCCAGTCACCAAAATCATTCCAACCAGTATCTTGAGATGAACTCATTATAGGTTTATCATCTCCAAACTTTAAATGTGTTTCTTTGGCTGTTTCAGACTCGTCTACATCAAAATCATCCCAACCATCTGTTGTTGCAACCTGGAATGAAATGTATTCATGAAATATTGCATTTAATGGTTTTGCATTTAAGAAAATTTAATTTCAATTCTATGCTATTCGTGCCTGTCCTTGCAAGGTATGTAACATTAATAATATAAATTTAAAATACTATAATCATGCCTTCAATACTGTTTAATTACGAAAGGCAGTTCAAACGAAACTTACTTTTTCCGTAGAATTTGACTCTTTAGGTTGAGGCCTTCGTTGTTCAAAGTCGGAATCCAAATTATCACTGTAGTTGGAGGAAGAATTGCGTTTTTTTCTTTCTTTTCTAGTAGCATTTGAATGTCCCTCGTCTGCACTCTCAAAATCTTCACTATCACTCTGTGGCATTTTAAAAATTGCCGTAGAGTCCCAACTTCCTAATAATATATACCTAATTAACTAATATTATATACGTATTTATTTTATTGTAATACCAAAATCGAATTGGATTGTAGTGTTTTGATTTTAGATGACGTCTTGCGTTTTGGAAGCTAGACGTCCAAAGACGTCATATTTGACAACTGACACGAGACAGATTACCATTTAACGCAAATGCAATAAACTTAATGTTTATTGCATTTGCGTTTTTTTTTTTTATTTTATTTAATTTCGTTTTCAAAACGTTTGCTTTCTAATAGAGAATTTATAGTTGCTATAAGTTTCAGATATTCGTTACAAAAAGATCAAATTCGTATCTTGATAGTACTAATTAGGATTTGGTAACGAATCAATAAGTAGATATAAATCAAAATAACTAGAAAATTATCTTCTTTACGCTAAGGTATTAATGTTTGTTTTAATGTTAAGTTGAAACCGCAATCTCAATTCATTGTAGACCAATATTGAAAAATAACTATATATTTTAACTATGACTCAAACAGTTCGAAGGAAAATAAATAAGTTTTACGAAATATTACGTTCTATTCTCCATCAATAAATTTTTCATAAACTCATATTCTGGTTAACGTTACTATCTCCAATATAAATTCAATGATATATTAATAATCATATCAATTAATAAAAGTTTAATTGATGAAAACACATGCTCGTAAGCTTAAAAATATATAATACTCAATTATGCCGCTAATATCTGTAAGTGATTAACATAACAATAAGCTATTAACTTATGTACCGACCTAAAACATTAAAAAGATTTGTAATACTTCATCTAAGAGAAAATGGATTCAATGTTTATTATGTCGCAAATCATGATATCGTTTGTTACATTTATTCAGCTTACTGACGTTAACCTAGTGGCCAGGCGTGTGTCAATTCTGTGGACGTGCGCTCAAACCCCGAACCAATTATGATATAATTATTTTATATATTTGCTCAATTAACACTTGTAAGAAAATATCGAGAGTACTTGTGGGTTGTATTTACAGAAATTACCAATGAAACACTGAAACCTATATACCCCATGCCCCATTAGGCTCTACAGGACTCAAAGTCATACTTTAGATATATTCTCTCCTCTAGTTGTTGTAGACTATAGATACTAGCAAAAGTTCGCAATAAGGTATCCAAGTAGCAAATATTATCCATAGCTATGTATAGCGTAATGTCTACATGTGCTTTGGAATGCGCACCATATAATATATATCTATAGCACATTAGAGTTTGTAGATATACAAGGGAATCGTAAATAGATTGAATGGACCTACCTAGATCGCTCGCTTTAGCTGTTTTCGCAGAATTTACTTAAATGTCTTATTATATCATATATATTGGGAGGCACCAAATGTAAACAATGTGGTCAAGAGGTATGCATTTAGAGTTTATACAGTAGGTGGTGTAGGATATTATCATGAGTCGTGATAACGTGGCGCTGAGTCCGCGCGATTCAGTCAGCGACGCGAGTTCGCGCAAAGCGGTCGTATGTATATTCCGTGTCGATCGAGTGACGTACGGAACTTTGTGTTCGCGTTCGCGTACGCGCCGCATTCCATCGTGGGGGCCCTTCGCCGCCATTGGCTGATCCCACGTGACGTCACTCCTCGTAATGAGGTATTCAACATGGCCGTGTAGCTAGTTCGCGAGTGTGCTTCGTTATTCGTTTGAATGGATTTAATCAGTGAAATATGCCAAGGAGACGAAACGGTGAGATACCCTTGCCCGACGGATGGGATTACGCGAGGGACTTTGACGGTAAACTCTATTTCATCGACCACAACAGTAGAAAAACGACGTGGATTGACCCGCGAGACAGGTAAGTTTTCCCAAGAGAAGTGTTAACCCCTAAAGAGCCCCTTGTCAAAACTTACATTCCAATGTAATTTTTGCCCCTTTCTGCTGTAAATAGGCCATTGCAGATCATAAATTTGAATAGGTGTATGTAAATATGGGACCTAATGACAAAATAAAAGATAAACATTGACGTAAGTTAAAATAAATCGTGCAAAACAAACTGTTCTTGTCGCGATAGAGTCGCACTCTATCGGAAAACACGCGCAACATCACCGATTTCACACGACATTCCACAATTGACTAACAACAAATGACCTAAACACAAATAATTGCGGTTATCATTTTGTTATCCTTTGGAATGCGCATTGTGCTCGAAGTCTCGATTTCGTTAGAGTCCGTTTATTTGGTGAACGGAGTTGGAACGCGGCTAATGAGGCCACGGAACTGGTTCATAGCAATGCTAGTTGAACTGGCGCAGATATAATTCGATGAAGCGTTTATGTACATGTTTAAATACGGCAAGCAGTGTGGATGATCGAATATTTCGTAAGTGCGCGTATGTACGTAGAGTGCAATGCGTGGAGACGGTGAGCGCGGCGGGAGATGGAATGCATTGCATAGGCAAGTTGTACGGTGTGAATGACAGGCCGTAGAATGCGGCTCAGGCCTGCGGCGATGGTCGCGCCTTTCTAAAGCGGCGCACGGCCCCTCCTCGCCCCGCGAACCCCCCAACATCATACCACCTCAAGCTGCAGGTGCACAACACATCCCTCTTAAATGCCGATCATGTCTAGTATCTACTTAGTATTAATTCGGCACCTGCAGACTTTCGTAGGCTCCTCAAAAATGACACCTGCAACTGTGCACATAACTGTATAACGTACTTTGTGATCTAATTAAGCAATGCAGGACAGCTATCTTTATCAAGGAAGTATTTAGTAGATGTCATGTCTAGAATAGGTCATTGCAACGGTAAACCGTGTATGGGATGAAAAATTTCAAGACGAGATCATGTTTGAGCTATTTCACTCATTTAAAAAGAGTGACTTTTTGCGCCATGGCTACGTCTCGGTAAATTGGAATTTATATGTCGTTGTTAGTTTCGCATAGATGGTTAATGATTTACGACAAATGGCTCAATAGAAATGTTCTTAATAAATGGAAAATAGGCAATTTAGGTAGCTACTTTAGCTTTTTTAAACATATTTTAGAGGCTCAAAAAGGATTCTAGTAATAAGCACTTGTAAAAATATCTTATTGCAGCTTAAAACTGCAAAATCAAAAGATCTGGTTTCAGCACAGACGCTTCAATAAAATCGGCCATAAATACAGGAAACATTAAGTTGTCGTCAGCGTATAAAGCCCAGTCTGTTTAATTAGTAGTAATTTATTGTGGAATCTTGTAATTAGTATGTTCAAATGCTATTCACAAGAGTCTTGACGATGTATGCCGATAAGAATTCTATAAGTGACATATGCAACAACGATCAACTTGCAAAATGTGAACAATAAACCGACCAACTAAGCCAATTTAATAATGCTAAAAATAGCCCAGCCAACAATAATATAGTCCTATAAAGAGAAAATTAATTACACGCTCATGACACATTTTATCTTAGCGGATCTTATTAGAATTGTGTGAATCTCAACCACTAATGAAAGATGGCATTTGACAGCTCGTTGTAAATTGTGGAAAAACCATCCTTTGTCTCGTTAAGCAAGGAAGCGGGAAGACAATGATATCGTCGATTAACTGAGACCACCGTGTTTATAACTTTAATTATATCATTCGGATGCATTGTTCCACACAGCATGTTAACACATTTTATGCGGGTGAAATTTACGTGAACTGCAAATACACGTGAGAATGTAAGTTTTTCTGTCCGAGGTGTCGATACGCAGATAATAGGCGATGTTTTATTGTTTACTTTACGAGGCTTGCAACTAATTTACATTTTATAAGTAGTATTGGTCTTGTAACGTAGCTGTCTTCAAGATTGTGTAACCTAAGTATGTGTAGAACATAATGTGGATGCTTCCCACGCACTACGCGCGCCTTCAAGCGTGACGTTAAAGGGGCTAGGCGCGTTGCGTTTCGTGTCTCCAACTTCGCATTCCCTTTGTAATTCAAGAAAAGCGCAAATAATGATAGGGCGTGGCTAACGATTTAGTAATGCTTACTTTAATATGACGATTTTATGTGACGTAATTACTATGCTAATGTTATCAGAGTTATTTTACGCCGATTAAAAAAAAGCATTATTGCCTTCTTTTGTGTTGGTTTCTGTTTTATTGATTTGACTTAGAGTCGGATTGTTATTGGACTTTTTTACTCCGTTTAAGTAAATTTGGAAAAGAGTCAATAAAAGTCTACCTAGTGTGTAACTAGTGTGGTATCATATAACAATTAGATTAATACTGAAGTTACAAAGTAAATGAGTGTAAAATTAGACATACTTCAATATTATCTATACAATTACGCGATAAAGGCAACCATTCTCCTATTTCTAATCAAAAATAAAATTCCATTCTTATCTATATGCCGTCACGAGGTTATTTATTCGACCGTAATGTTTTCTGTAATGTTCATTGCTACATCTATTTGATTTAATGTACTCACAGAAGCGTAAAATAACAATAGATCTTCAATGTATTATCTGATTGTTTCTTATTTCCCTATACAAACCAAATATGGGTAATATGTCCAAATGAAATTACAAAATTGCAAAACAAGAATGCTTCGATCAACTGTGGCCTCTGACACAAGAATGTGTTCGACTATAAAATGACTAAATAGGAAACGTTGAAGATATAAAATTTAATAACCATTTATATTTTGATTTGCATACGGTAGCCGTTGATTATCTAGTCGACGCGGCGGAGAGACGCCGGCCTCTAAAGAATGCTGGCTTTAAGTAATATTTCCTCTTAATATTTCGAGACAACTTAATGGCCACTGAAGACGTGCGATTCCAATCTATTAGATGATGGAATGAAAGCGACATTTTACCGCTATACGACTTGAGACTATTAAAACTCATTTACAATTCCCGAGAAGTTTTGGAGTTTAACAAGGTGCTTAATTAATAAAGATCGTAGATCATCTATATTTGACAAAGTTGTTAACTTTGATTGCCAAAGCATATAAGGCGTAGGAAATTCTAGAGGCCAGTTTTGATTTGACATAAATCATTTGAGATGTTTATCGGAATTCGTAGGCGTAACTCAAAACCGCAAAACGTACCTTGTTTCCGGGTAGTACTGTGCTATTTGAAATTACGAAGCGTTAAAACTATGTCGGTGTTAAGATCGTAAGCGTTTTGGAATGCAAACCACCTGTAATAGCGATAAGGTGATAGAAAACTGGCCGAGTTTACTCTAACATCGTTTTAAAATGCTGATTATATCGTAGAATAAACTAATAAAGCGGCCATTTTGGATGCAGGATAAATGCTAAGCGTTAATGAAGATAATAAGAAGATTTTTTGTGAAAAGCTGTTGTCTTGTTTTAAAGTTGACACACGGATTTTAATACAATCAAAGCGCTGTTTTGGGAAGTAAGATGTTACATGAAACAATGGTGAAAGAATTTGCTTGGAATGATTCTCCGAAGTTGAATCCATTCAATCCGTGGATGAATCGATACCAGGTTGTTTAGGTAATGGTTAACCATATTTTCCGGTGCAAACAATGTTGCTTTAATAACATCAGAAACATAGCTGCAAAATTTAACTTTCTATTAGGAAATGGAAAGTATCTATGGAGCACCGATGGGCGGGCAATCATCATCTAACATTGATTACATTCATGGCCTTAATGTTTATTTTTCTGGGTAAAATGTTGTTGTCTATGATAAATGACAACTTGGCCGCGTTAAAAATTGGAACCATATAAATTTCTATGAATTTTAAATAGGTAAGGTAAATAATTGTGCGAACATGTGTATGTATTTTTTTTATTAAAGTATTCCTACAGCTACTCATTAAACAATATTTAAATAATTACATTATACACAAAAGCCAAAAACGGAATACACATTCAAACATAAACATAAATCACAGTTTTACCTATTTATACAAAAAAAATATAACTAAGTACAAATTCATACTAAATTCTAGATTATAAGTTCTAAGATTATTGATCATTATAATAAATATTTAATATAAAGGAAGAATAACAAAGCCATTATTAATAAAAGATACCAGAGTTTATATATATGCTTAAAGCTAGTTGTTAATTAGGCTTACGTTGAATTAATTAAATAAACCTAGGAACTTGAATGACATTGACGCGTGTCACAATTGACATTTGACATTCAATAGACAACATCTATTTTAATCGCCTTAGATTATAAAGGATTATGAAGTTCCTAATAAAGTTGAAAATATCATTATAGTGGAATTTCCGACCAACAGTTTTTGTATTAGAGGATGATAAACTTCGGTTATTAGATATCATAAAATTCTTACCGACCAGAGCCTTATAAAGTACATAAACAGTAAAGTAATTCTAGGTCATGTTATCAGCATTGCCAATTTCTCTCGTATCAATTGATTGATATCTTTAAAATGCTCGTTTTCGGTTTCCAAGGTCTTTTTAGGAGCTCTCAGTTTGACATGATTAAGATTTTAAATTGACAAAAGCTAATGATTTACGTTTTTGGATCGACAGTGACTTTCCAATAACGATTAATGTTGAGTCGTGATATTCATTACATTTTGTCGCACGCGCCGTCCACTGCCGTGACGAAGACGGCTGGTATGCATCGTGATTCAGACAGAAACCCTATATTTCAATGTTTATGTAATCCCATTCGTTCGTCATATCAACAGCGTGCACATTAATCGAATATTCATTTATAACTGTTTCTATACGAAAGTAATTTCGAAATAAAAATATCTTACCAATAAATTACGGACGAGCCGATTCATTCCGACTGTTCGATGTGTCTGGGGAATGTCTTATACCAAATATAAATTCTCAAAGTCCAAGACGGGCTTCAGCCTTGGTACAGTGACGTGATGCGCGTTTCAACGCTGTACATTTTTGTTCACACTTGGCGCTGGAATGTCGTTTGTCAATGATCGAATAACGCGTGACGTCACGGCGTCACATTAGCTGCCATTGCATACCATCCATATAATAACTGCTTTCCAACGATTGCTGGACGTTTTGGGGGATAAATTTGGTGATTGGTGATGACGCAACGCGAAAAGAATGTTCCTATCTGTGCCTCGGTTTATGCACGCTCCGTTCGGTTCAGATACGAATTTTTATACGTATTGGATCATCCGGTTGGCAATCGGCATGCTTCGCCGCTCATTGCAACGTATTTAATTCGATTATAACTGCGTACGCTTTGTATCATCGGTTTTGAAAGGTTTGGAATGTGAGAGGACTCCGCGTTGACCCCTAACACACACCTTTTTTGGAACAGAAAGTCTGTTCTCGCCCCAGAGCTTCGTTTTGTTTTATACGACTGTGAATTTTTCCTTGAATTCGTGATTCCTTTGACACAGATTCGATGATTTCAAGAATTCGACCGGGGCAATGTACTCGTTCGCGCTAAAATCGAGATTGTTCGAACCTTAGACTGAGAGAATGTGCATTATGCGGGCTATTCGGATTAAAATATTTCCCGGGCGTTATTTATAGATTAGAAGTAGGTGTGCGTGTTCGTCTGTTGGTTGTTCGATGTGTGAGACAGCGTGGCACCGCCCTGGACCAGACGTTGGCGCAAGATTTGGCTGTGGAAATAATTGACGAGAACCCCAATCATCTAGCGCAAATCGTTATTACAACTTGCGAAAGAGGTTGCAACAAGTTCGTTAATCTCTGTCAATTATCTACAGAAAAAGAAGATTAATAGAAAATGTGGTGGAGAGCTTGTCACGACGTCGTTTCTCACCTGAAGGAATGTCGTAAAATATCGGTGCTTTTAATTTAATAAAATTACCGAAAGCAGGTAGAAAATTCGCAGTTCTATTTGGCCACATTGGCCTTATGCTTAGTCCTGGATACTTTGATGTTTGATACAGGCTCAGATGTTTCTGCAATTTATAGAAGTCCAGTTAGTTACAATATAATGCATGTCATCTATGGTTTATTTTGCAAGGAATAAGTAGGTATTTTACCCCCTTTGGTGATTTCCGAGGGCCCATCTTGGGGACGTGTGTCTGGTGTGGACATGGTCTCAATACCTTTCTGAGCAGAGAGCTTTCAGTGCAGACCCAGACCACATCCATGGCGGGGACGTGCGTTAGCGCATTTTACAGTAAAAAAGATCATTGTATCCCGTCCTTGGCGAGCTGGAGGCGTCCGTGGCATGGTTATAACGACCGTAAAAAGGGTAATTAAAAATCCAATTCGAGGCAATTTCCTCCTATAAAACAATTTATTTTCAGAACTTGCAATGATTGCTTTGAATGTTTGAATTCCTTCGTTATCAGTCTAGGCTTTTTTTTATTAATTTATCGCAATTGCCAGGCCTTAATTAGTGATAAACATGTTTTGACGTAAAGATAACCGCATTCTTCAATCACGCCACTTTAATATTGATAAAATGTTATGTCTACGGGTGATATACAGAAATGGGCGCTTAGCGCTAAGTCTGACTTACATACGTCAAAAATGTATTGGATTTTGACATGTGTCATAGATCGCGCGTGGTTTAAAAAAAACAACTTTGTTATACAGAATAAAAAAGCATAGATAAATCTGTGGGGCCTTATATTTTGAATCTCGACAAAAGGTCGACATCGCACTCGCGAGCCCTTTGGCATTGAGAGTGTCCATGGGCGGCAGTATCACTTAACATTAGGTAAGCCTCCGTTTGCCCCCAGATCTATAAAAAAAGGCTTTACTGAAGTTTTACCGAACCAATTCGACTTAAGGTTCTACAAGAAAATTCCTAAAAGGCTGACAATGCACTTGCGAGCCTTAACAATAGAATTATAGATTCTACAAAAGTTGTGATACCTATCGTATTGATTATAGCGATATATTGTTAATCCTACTTCTAAGAATAAAAAAAATTATTTTTGATTAGCATATTAATTTATAAAACAGCCGATGACTTTGTATTATCACCTAATATATATCATAATTAATATCAGCTAAAATCTAATTTATTTTTTATTTTTGAATCAAGCAAAGACGTGAAAGAACCTGATAGTGAATGAAGAAACTTTCAATGCAAATGTTACGTAACTTGAAAATTCTGTTTACTAAAATAATAGCAACAATAAAAATTCCTCCGCGTTTGATTGGTATCGTTGTGTGTAACTGTCTATGTGTGCGATTAGGGATACCGTGACACGGGTCACCGTTTCCAAGAAACGCCTGACGTCCCGGTGACAGGACTGGTTTTGCGGGCGCAACATTGTAGTCTATATCCATCCTTGTCTTACACATGGCGGATCATCTTTCGCTGCATTGGCGCCCTCTATCCCCTCAACTCAACTCCGGTAGCTTACGAATTTCCATTGAAGATTTGGCGACGTTATGTAAATGCTTGGGCAATTTGAAATAAAATCGCTATGTTACTTTCTTTTTGTTTAAACGACCATTACGTGTTAAAATTCCTTTAAATTGGCTCATTAATACTTTCTCGGACGAACGGTAGCTCGGAGTTTAACCTTACACGGTTACCATTACAGTCTGAGTGATTACAAAATTGCCAATAATCGAAACGTTAACGTCACGCAAACGAAATGTCAAATTTAAGAGCTCTTGTTTTGGAACTGGACACGAATTCCAACAGTCCAATAACGTAAATATTTTTATAAATAATTATTTAAGTAAAACCTTAATTAACGTTTTAATGTCAATTTGACATGTAAATGTTTTTTTTATTGCAATGAGGAAATATAAGTGTTCGAAATACATAATTTCAATTTAATAATTTTTGATGACGGTGATCCCAAATATTTTTTCTCGGCCGATCGTCACATTTATTAGTTGAGTCGTTGTTGAGATTTATTCGGGTTACGTTAGACACATTTTTATTTTTGTTAATTATAATTGATAATAGTTACGTCCACTAGTTAGAATTTTATAGTGAGTGTTTAGTGCGGTTTTGAGAACTATCGTGAGGCAAGGTATTATTAGCATCAGTCTAACCTCTCTATGTTCCCAAACTAATAGAATTTATTCAAATCCTTACGGCTGATAATATTGTGTGTCTTTCTTCCTGGTAAGAAGATATTGTAACGAGGTATGTACTCAGGACTTATTATTCTAGTATAAGATTATGTATCGACGGCCACCGAACCGATCTTTGTGGTACAATAGGGTATACTATAAAGGCTGTAATGGCAACATAATTTTTTTGTAATATTCTATTTTAGAATTTTCCACCATTTTAATTTGCAAGGAGGTTTAATAAGCACGAATCGAAATAGATTCTTAATTTAAAAATCCAGTTTCTCGAATGCAAATATGAAGTTTTTGCAGCAAGTAGCCGGCGCCTTCGAACCACGCCCCTGCTTCTGGCCTGACTTATCAATAATTACTCTAGCCATTATCTCTAGCAAAACTAGTTCGTGTCTGAGTCCGCCCCACAACACTGGAATGCTATTTTAGTTTATAGAAAACGCTCTCGATTTCCTGTCCATATAAGATAGGACTTCATTCCAGGATTTAATTTTATGACTTGTATTCAAACATTTTTAAATATCATTTATTTTATACTATACATATGCCGTTTCTGTACGCATTATTCAGCGCTACAACTTCTAGAAGTTATCCTGTAAACGTCAAGGCAGGTAGCCATTTAATGTTGTTTTCTATTGATCAAATTTAAATCGGTTTAGTAGATTCAGATATTTATTAACTTCCAAGTGACTATGATACCTGTGCCACACCAAGTTGGGAGACGTTTGAGATTAACACGTTTTGTTACAATATTTAATTGTAATAGATGTTTCTATCAATTGGTGAAAGAAAAGGGAGGATACTCCGAAGTTGGAGCCAATTATTTTGCATATAATACAATGACACGGGTGTAGAAATCTGTGTCCCTCGATTCGAGTTTGTTACATACTAATCAAGTATAGCAAACTCTTATTTAGACAACACATAAAATTATCTTGTCGAAAGTAATAATGCGTTCTTGTTTGTTTTTAATGATATACAATATGCTTGGGATTCGTGGGAACTCGCATTATGGGAAGCTATTTTAACGAATTATTGGGTACATACATAATTACTAGTTAAAAAACTACGGGTCTCAAGTATGAGTTTGATACATGACTTAAATTGTAATTTTCTTCATAGTATCTTGTTATTCTCGTTGATTTGAGAGCTTTTTGACGTTCATAACAGTACAGTACTCTTGTGACCAAATTAAGTTATACTTCTTTTGACGTATTAGGGGAAAACTATGAGAGTAAATTTTTACGATGCGCACGCACACCGTCACAAAAAACCGACACCCTGAAGTTAGCATAGTCAACATTTTAAAATAAAAAGTATAGTTTTTTATACAAACGTAGAATAAGGTGAAAGTTGGAATTGTTAAAAAGGTTTTTATCTTGTTACGCCAAAAAAGTATAACTTCTAACGCGTGTACATAGGTACACACAGTATTTTTTTCATGTTGTCATGTGTATATATGTTTTAATTGCTTTGTTTTGTTTAAAAAGGCCGGGCCTTAGCCCTCTGGCAATATGAGTGTCTATGGTCTACCCCTTAACATCGCCTTCTGCCCGTTTGACTTCTTATGTGAAGACGAAATTAATAGAAAACTCACGTTTGTTTTTAGTTAAAGATTATAGAAAAATAACAAATTCCATAAAATATTTTCAAACATAAAGCTAATAAAAATATTATAGCCGTATAAGCCGAATTCCACGGAATGCGATATTTATTAAATATATTAAAAACAGGTTTTGGGCGACGCGATATTGATTAGAACTAAGCAAGAATTCTTGTTACAGATATACGAAGCCCCAGTCGTTTGCGGACTGCATTGGCAATGAACTGCCACTTGGTTGGGAGGAGGCCTACGACCCTCAAATCGGGCCATACTACATCAACCATGTCAATCGTGAGTATTCTATGACCTTTGTAAAACACTTGTTTATGGAAGAGATATTTTTCTGAGTCTGTTTTAGTCTGTGGAAACCTTGGAACTAAATTACAAGTGAATTGTCAAAATTAAAAACGGTACGCCATAACTATTCACAAGAATTCAAAAATGGAATTTTCTAGGTATAGAAAAACTGCATCTAAAAACCTTTTTAGTATTGTAAAATACACCTTAGTCCATAGTAATAAGCGCTATTATTCACTAGAAATCAAAAATTGAACCATCAAAGCAATATAATTTTAAAATATTCAAACGCTACTGTATTAAAATTTTAAAATGGAATATTTTTGACAATAGATTGTTATAGGTTAACTTCAGTTGGTTCTGATTTGCCACAGCGCTCGGTAAATAAAATAGTCTTAAAGGTATTTTCGATACACGAACCGTGTTTATACTCGATTACAGGCTGTTCTTGGGTAAAAGTACACATTTTAAACGATTTCTAAATGAATCATTCCACTTTCATTAATTCTCTTGGGAATTCCAACTGGTTTATTACAATAACACACTCTACACAGTATTCCGAATAATTAAAATATTTATCGGACGAGTCGTTCAGCAAATAATCTGTTGCTTTTATATCCAATAGAAAAAAATATTTCAAACAAATGAGTATTGTCATACTTTAAATAAAGTCTTTATTTATCTCAGACTTTTGTATCTGTTTCATGATAATTTCTCAATCTAATAGGCAAGTAGATGATCGGTCTTCTGTGTCTGACACTCTGTCGACTTTTTGGGTTTAAGGCAAGCCGGTTTCCTCACGATGTTTTCCTTCACCGTTCGAGCGAATGTTAAATGTGCACGTAGAAAGAAAGTCAGGTCAGGAAGAAAATCCAAATCGTACCTCGACCTGCGCTGAGAGTCGATCAAAGCTACTAAGCCAACACTGCTGCTAACTAGCTATCTATTGGCGAGTTAATATTTATTTACACTTCGGTGCATACGGTAAAATTAAAATAATAAAATAAAAAGCATGGAAACCGTCAGTATTTAACAGTATCACTTACAACTAATTATTATATACACATATAAATTACCAACATAGACTTTATATCCTTCGTAACGACCATTCTATTTTAATTTATTAGCGTACTTTGGCATATTTACATTCAACTATTACCAAAAATATTCGGTGAATCACAAAACTGGTTTCGTTAATTAAAATTTCACAACACCTACGTCATAACGTGATTTCATATTTATGTCGCTTTGCCTTACTGGTCCTCTTAAATAATACAATTAAATTAAAATTTAGCTTCAATTCTCTTCTGTGTGTAATTGTGTATAACTTTTTTTTACCTACGATACTACGTTTTTACTTCTACAAAACTAATGAATAGCTTATTAAACTAAGGTGATGTTCCTTAACAGTCTTAGTGTCTATAATGTTTTGACACTATGTTCGTGTGTCCGAGATACCGCACTTGCACTTATATTCACTACACTAGGTTTAGTAACTCAAAAGGTTTTTAGTTCTCTTTAGGCGTCTATTCCTGTCGTGTCAAGAGGTTAGATTGTCTCGGCATTCACATGGCTATATAGCCTGTTTATTTTTAATATACCCTGGTGCATTGACAATGTTCCGAAGCACCTTGTTCTGAAAGCGGTGTATTATTTCTGAATTGCTCTTTAAAAAAATGTGTTTAACTAAAGTATAAAATAAGTAGATATGAATATTTATACATATAAAATAAATTCGACTTAGGGTTCTTTAAGAAAGCGAAGAAACTAATTCTGAAAAGGCCGCAACGCACTCGCGTATTGTGACTGTCCATGAGTGGCAGTATTATTTATCATCAGATAAGCCGCATGGCCATATGGGGCATATGGGCAGTGTATAAAAAAATATTCGAATATATGCGTGGAACTAAAAATCATATTTAATTTAAAATTATGCTCCTCACTTACTAGACTACTTTACTCTAATTAATCAATGTAGTTAAATGGAGGTAAGAAGTGTGGTCTGGAAAATTGCAATGAAAAGATGATTAAGCAATAGCTGTGGTCAGTAGTTGTCGCCCAGCCGGAGACGCCAAGATCACAATACCTAAGCTGGGGCAAAAATAAACTTTTTAGAAACGGGAATATTTGACTGTCCTGCTGCCTAGTTTCTCGGACCGATCTGCCTGATCGCGTGCCACGTACCATAGTCCTTTATATATAAAAAAAGCCAATAGCGATAAAAATTTATTAAGTATGTTCATCAAATACAAACGACTAGTTTTTTTTGATATTCTAGAAAGAATTACTGCCTATATTACTTCAGACATTATCCTTCTAATGGTGAAAGTTTATGCATTGCCGTCCAGTTTAAAAGAAATAAAACCTTTTCCAAATTTATAAAACATAAAAGTACATATAATTAACAACATACCTATAAAATAATAACAATTAAAACACACACGTATAGAGATATATATCTATGTATATAAAAATTGAATATAAATTAATGGAATAAATATGTATTTACAAAATATCAAAAAAGGCCCTTCTAGCATTTATTTATATCTAGAACGAGTCTCTAAGAAATTATTTCCTGCCTATATTAAATGCCTGTTGTAACATTGATGCGACCTACGTGCACTTTTGTAAAAATATTTTTCATATTGTTAGTAACTAATATTTTTATATTATATAGCTCATTTTCAAATAATTTCATAACACGATGTATATAACTAACCTACTCTAAATTTTCTCGCTAAGTGAATGTAATTCTTTGAGTAATAAAGTATCTTTGTTTTTTGTATGTTCTCTATGAAAGGTATCTCCTGGCCGTTAGAAACTTATCCATCGTTACAATATTAGTATAGCATACATAAATGTTTTTTTTTAATATGCATAAATTAATTATAATTTATACGATGACACACAAGATAAGAGGTAACAAATACGTCTGGATTTTATGAGTTTTTATATTAAAACGGTCGTAAATCAAAGCTTTCTTAATTAGATCATACTATTTTAAATCTAAAACGTTAAGTTATATTGTATATAATTTTAATTTACGAAACATTCTATAGTGAACATATTAACGTAAATTTTATATAATCTAGACAATCTATTTTTACATCCGAGGATTTTATGTGGGATGCACAACCAGAATCTCTGTTACTCAAACTCAAAATAACTTTATTCATATAAGTAACCAATTGCACGTATGAACGTCAACATAAAAGATGTTAAATTTATTCTAAATGTACATTTACAACCAGTTCGCAAGTTAACGGCGTAGAGCGTGTAAGAAGAACTGGCAAGAAACTCTGCGACACACTTTTTAATCGCCTAGTTTTGAGTCATACAAATTGTTTGCATGGCAGAGCAACCATAAATATTTTAACTGGAGCAAATTACTCCCAAGGAATAAGATCATTTAAATAATAGTCACATTTATAAAAAGCCCCAAGATTCAGAGACCACGAACGCTGGAAAGCACGCGAAACGTCGGAAAAAAATTTAAATTTAAAATTATGTAAATAATTATAAGTTTATAATAATAATACATAGCTTCAATCCGTTTAAAAAGTGTTTTCTTAAGAATTATTCTTCTTATAGTGCCATCGCTATTCCAAGGTTTGTGCTTGACTTGGAGCTTTGAAAAACCAAATCAAACCATAGGATTATGATCATTTCATTATTAGCATGGGCGGATCGTGAATTTATGGGGGGGCTTTGGGCTATTACGGAGAAATCCGACATAATAGCGCTCGAAAAAATACAGCGTACAGGGAATTCCCCGTTCAACAGACGCGCATGGGTTGTGTAATCACAGGGATACCTTTGGATTTTTTTTTAAATTTCAGATATTATTTTAAATTTAAAATATCGCCTGTTGTTTTCAGTGCGGAGTGGGAGTCTTTGTATCCACGGACCCCTGGGCTGCATCCCAAAAAGCTCTTAAAGTAGATCCGCCCCTGATTATTAGAATTGTGGATTTCAATCGAAATTGCGCAAATTGGTTGGATTTGATTCTATCGATATGTTAAACCAAGAATTCCAATTCGACATTTTTAGTACTTGGAGTTATAAGATGCGTATTCCAAATACAAAATTCTATAGATTACTTCCAAACGATATCGTGTTTAGACGTTTAATTCAATATAACGGGTCTCTAGTGATTAGACTAAAGCCCTTAATTACTGGGAACAGTTAGGTTTATTTATTACAGTTAAAATCGAGTAAGCCAATGTAAATTCCACACTATTATCATAAGTAACGATAATGTCGGTTTGAATGGGCATTCCAAATTTAAATTTTGCTTAACACTGACGTAGTTGTATGCAGATCACGTTAGTCGTCAGTATTAAAGATATCATGTATTTAAGAGTTTTAGGGCGCCTTCAAATTTGCCGCAACCTAATTCGCTCCAAACGCCTGTCTCTAAGTTTGATATTCGTATTGTAGAACATATTTTCACGAAGGACTGACGAAGAAACACTGTTCTTAGTATTACTATTGAAGCGTTGACATGGACACATACACTTCAAGACATGGGCATACAGCGAACTGAAAGACGATAAAAAAATCTTATATATAGTCAAGTTTGTATTAAAAAATTCAAAATTTCTTTATTCAATAACAAGTTACATTGTTTTAGCAGGTATTGGAACTGAACTAAGTGTAGGAAGACCTGTACATACCAGGGTACTCCGCTCCAATGGTTTAATGAAATAGTAACTAAAAAATAATTTAAACCAAATTATATTATAAAGAAAAACAAAAAGCTAAGACTTATTACTAAACTATGGATAAAGGTTTACATAAAAAAAATAACATCTATTTGAGGTTAATACATGAGAGTTCAATCAAACATCTGTTTTTATATGATAAAGCTTGGTGTGCTCAGCAAGGCAAGACGGTACTTTACTTCGGATTACCGGAGTGTCGAGGCAGAATACGAAATTCCATCCGTATCACATCGACGTCCGTCGTTTCATAACTGAGTGTTTAAGGCAGTTTTGCTGCGCATTACCAGCCACCCACTGAAGTATTTCGAACCAATTCGACTTAGGGTTCTTCGAGAAAATAGCGTTTCAATTCTTAAAAGACATACACGCGAGCACTCAGTCATAATTAAGTATGGCTGTTAACATTAGGTGAGACTCCCACCTGTTCTAAAAAAAATTTTTATGAAAATATTTTTTAATATTTTTAGCATTACACTTAATATGTATGAAACTTATTAAAAGCCTTAAAGCTATGATGAAATTAAGTCAAGGTATAATGTTAAAATGTAGTTTTAAAGATTCCAGATCATTATTCATAGTTAATGCACGAAGTCGTTAGTATAATTATTATTTAGCTCACCCCAGCTCGTTATTTTGCCCAAGGCACATTTTTCGCTACATATTATTACTCAGATAGGCTTAGGTTTTAAATATAAGAGGAAATATTGTTTTGTATGGATACTCTATGATTATTATTTATCTTTAATATTATTCTACAGATTTTTGAAGATTTATTGTAACGAATATCAAAAAGTACGCATTTATCAAGAATGTTTTTTTTTTAAATAAATGCGCCTACGCAAACTCGCGCCATGGAGATTGACGCGGGGACTGTGGGGCTGTGTCTACTCAAAGCCCTCTGGTATTCAGACGTAAAAACACCTCGCCTTAAGATGGGCCCGAGGGGTTTGCTAAGGTAAAAGGAATGTTGAATTGCCAACCACTAGCAACTTCCATCGTGGGCCAAGGATACTGTTAAATACATTCCAAACCTCATAGTCTATTTTCTTAGGTACATACTTACTGCTTGCTTTAGAGATTCGAGCGTGCCCTCCATGTATGGTTCAAGCACTCGTCCGGTACCGTAAAACCCTCCCACAGCGCAGAACACAAATTCAATTTTATAGACCGACCGGGAATCAAACCCGATACTGGTCACCTTATAAGACCGCTAGGCTATGTGGACCTTTTCTTGCCTGAGTGACAGGTCAATTAAAAGAATTTTACATCATGCGACCATGCCAACTCCTGCTGAACGTTACCCCTACTAACTTCAAATACCCAGAAATATCGATTAAAATCCCCTAAAGTTTTTATAATTATCAACGAATTCGATTTGTTATGGAGGAGCTGGAAAGCCTGGCACAGGTATTTTTTACTTAAAAGGGTTCCAAATTTTATTTTTTGTTTGTTATATAAAGATCAATAAATACAGAATTCTATGTTATTTCTCTGTCTTCTCTGTTTTGTAAGCAGTGTTGTGTAGAGCAGTGTTGGCCTAGTGGCTTCCGCGTGCGACTCTCATCCCTGAGGTCGTAGTTTCGATCCCCGGCTATGCACCAATGGATTTTCTTTCTATGTGCGCATTTAACATTAGCTCGAACGATGAAGGAAAACGTCGTGAGGAAACCGGCTTGCATTAGATCCTTAGTCGACGGTGTGTGTCAGGCACAGAAGGCTGATCACCTACTTGCCTATTCAGTTTACAAACGACCATGTAACAGATACAGAAATGTGAGGCCCAGAACTTAAAGGTTGTAGCGCCATTGATTATTATTATTGTTTTCTAAGATATGCCTTAGAAGTGTCTTCAAAATCTCATACTAGTTTAGCCAGTCTCGTCTCAGAATTAAACTATAAAAACCGTATAAAATGTACTTGGTTAAGGTATTTTCGAATTGCATCCTGGAAACCGGTGATTTCGCGGTATGACAAGAAAAAATGCAGCACGGCGCCAGCAACACTGACATTTAGAGTAATGTATGTGAATTAATTAATAATTCTTCGAGAGATGATTCAGCGCTCATTTATAAGCAAGTAACGGAAGTGCGCCCGGCAAGTCAAATACAAAAGACTTATGATTCATTGTGTTGAGGCTAAAGGCGACATTTTTAACGCCGTTATCACAGGCTTTACATAAAGGCACTGTTATTTCACACTAAAGCTACTTATGTAATATGTACACGTGGACATTTTGAGCTAAATGCGAAATATTTAAACAGGGAAAATCTCGAGTTTGGATTCTCAACTAGGGTCGATAATAATTTCCAATTAAATTCAGTCGCGTAGAATATGAAAAATGTTGCTACAGATAATAATTAAATTGGACAATATAAGTCACATTTTGTATGGCATATTCGCATATATATTTTTTTTAAATATAAAGTTCCAGAATTAAATTTCAGGTCATTCACCGCTTAAAGGTCACGAATTCGTGACTTGACCTATCAGCTGTTTCTCCTAAATATACATGACCCATTTAAAACGATTTATAATCTAATATATTAAATTCTCGTGTCACAATGGCCGTTGCCATACTCCTCCGAAACTTGACCGATTCTTATGAAATTTTTTATGCATATTCAGTCTTTCAAACCCCTGAGTAGTAAGGGGTGTCCACCCTAAAATTTATTTTCGGGATATTTTTTTTTATAATACTGCATACAATAATATATACAACTATTATCAACTCCTTTATTTTATTTGTTAATTAGAAAATTATGACTTGAAATCTAAGGTTCATATAGAGAGAAATTCACAGACAAACCTAAAAAGTTTTCATTTCGGAAAACTCAGACAGTCTCTGGGGTAGCATAGCAAATGTTCCATGTTGGTATGTACTATAAAGGTAGTCTAAGTTAAATCACATTAAGGAGAAACGAAGTTCGCGGTGGCAGCTAGTATTATATTGATTTATGTATAACAATTATTTAATAGATACGTTACAGCGTTGATATACTGTTTTAATGATACATTTTAATCTTAAATAGGTAATAAATATTTAATATATTTATATTTATTAATGTGTAATTTTCGTGTTTTTTATGCAGAAGGTATGGTATGGTCACCAGATGTTAAGTGATACCGCTGCCCATGAACACTCATATTGCGAGCCGCAATTGCGTTGCTGGCCTATCAAAAATTGGAACGACATACGTCGAGGTGACACGGATGTATTCTTTCGTCTACAACATTAGTTGTTATATTAAAGTCATATAAAATAACAAATATTTATCTAAACGTTTTTCTAGAATCACACTAGGTGAAAATTGTAAACTGATAGTTTTTGAGATTATCCCGGTCAAATAAATATATTTTTTGATATCCTCCCCTCAACTTCTCTAACGTTTAATCTGTGTCAACAGGTACTTAGTAGTAAAAATGCCATAGAGTACAGCGTACAATTGTCGTATAATCGGATTTGAGTGGCAATCACTCGGCCTTGTGCGTCCAGAATTGAAATAATTGGAAGATCGCCGCACTTTGTATGTCACGCTCTGTACAAGTGACTCTGGAATGTCATTGCATGCAAATTGGTTTCAGTATGTATGGGTTATGGGTTTGTAAAGTTAAACTTAAAAAACTTGTATGAAACATTTCAATACTTTTCACCACGAACTTAGAAATTCTTTATTTATTAAAACAGTGTTATTTATATAATTGCAAAGGCCTCATCTGATGTTAAATGGACACTCAATGCCAGAAGACTCGCCGTTGCCGGCCTTTTAAAATTAGACGCACTTTTGAAAGACCCGAAGTCGAATTGGTTCGAAAATACTCAAGCGAGCGGCTGGTTACGCATAGTGGTGGTACGCGGCAAAGTCTGCCTTAAAAAACGCTCATTTGTGGAACGACGGACGTCGAGGTGATACGGATGGAATTTCGTATTCTTCCTGGACGTCCGATGATAAAACTCAGTTGCTGGTATTATATATAAATTAAATTTAACGGATACCACCATATATACGAAGAACATTTTGCAACACCAACAATTTTTATATTTAAAATATTATAACACTATGTCACATACAGATCAACAATAGTTAAACCATTCTTCTTCTCATCTCGTACACTCTTGACGTGGTACACTCGTGATCGTTATGTAGTAGTGTTATTAGAAGGGGCAGATGTGATGCGCTTTACGACGTTTCACAACTGTTGCCTGTTAGAGGTCATCCTGCTGAGTGAACCACTTACGGCAGACTTGATATGTTCAGTCCAACGCGTAGGTGATCTTCCGCGCGGTCTAGTGCCTTCCACCGTCCCTTGGATGCGAGATTGTACTGTTGACAATAGAAGCTGCTACCGAGTTCTTGAAGTATCAAGACTTTTGTACGAAACTCGGTCTACAAAACCCCAAGCTTTCTCCTCCAGCACCACATTTCCAAAGCATCTATTTTCTGCGTTTCCACATCTCGCAAGGTCCACGTTTCAGTCGCGTATAGAAGTATGGCCATAATCACGAGACACGTATATAATATAAGTGTTTTCGCGAGTTAAATTATATGTTTTTCCATAGATTTTTTATTTAGTTTAATTACCTATGTTGAAACTTAAACATTTAGTCTAGAAATGATTTAATTTGAAATAATTCCCTAAACTAAGAACAATTTCAACTGTTTGTTTTGTAATATTAAAAACAACTCCTATTTAAACCAAAACAAAGAATACTAATACATATATGTAATGCATGTTGTGACCTTAAAAAAGTTCACACTCAAATTAACACCATCCATATAAAGACTGCATGTTAAAAAGTATGCAAATTCTAATGTATGCAACGATTTTTAAAATGACACTTCTTGTGAACTGATAGTATAAAATAAATCCTAAATTTTATAAAAAATATTGTTAATAATGCCGAAAACTAGGATATCAAGTCGTAAATTAAATACAGTAATTAATGGTCGTTACACTGTTGTGTTCTAAGCATTTTTGTAAAGAGGAACGTTTGTAAAGACTTATCAGCTGTGGTCTGTGGTGGAATTGTCTTATGATTGACTTACAACCATTTAAGTTTTGGCGAGAAATTTAATAATCGATAAAACAGATTTTAACTTCCAATTTAAAACTATACTCTCAGAGATATAGTATCTACAAAATAGAAGAAGAAAAATCTAGAATTTTACGACATATGTCATTATGACATACGTTATTATGACTTAGTTTGAAATAAATGTAGTTTTGATTTTTATTCAAAACACTATTGAAGAGAAATCCAGCTAGTTGAAAAGGTATTTTTGTATTTACTTATTAAACCTTAATAATGGTTATGGTAGCTATATGCTTTATAAGTAAAATATCTAATAGAAATTGGTATTTGAGACATATGACAAACAAATTATTAGAGAAACAGATACTGTATGACTTTTGACATCACAGGGCAAGCAATATTTAATATGATTTGACTTTTCAATCGACAAATTGTATAAATATAAATATGTATTTTGAATGTCCGAAAGGAATACACGTACGACATACATGCTCGTGCTTCCTAATTCGTCCTCAGAGCACTTCAAAGTTTCTGTACAAAAAAGTATCGCTGACGATAGGAATTTTTACGTAAACAAAAGACTGTCGACAAAAATGTTGCATGTCAATCAATTATGTAGGTAAACCATCGGGTGCCAACTGATCCTCCTAAGACCACTTTATCATTTTCATGTGCCATTTTTTGATTTTCGTTCCTGTTTTAGTTATGTCTTAGTATGTATTATGTATTTTTGCATTTCATGCTTATTTTATCTAGTTTTTCTTGACAGTGGTTGCCTGGAAAAGATCATTCAAAAACGTTGATCTTTTCCAGGTCTTATGACCACAACTCCTTTTAATTTAATTATGTCCATATATATTATGTATATTCAGCAACGAAGTGTTAATCAATAAATATCGATTAAAACGTTCTAAAGTTTTTGTTATAGTTTAAAATATAATTTAATAAATGATTTCAAAATACATTCCAAAATACAAATTACTTTAAATTAAGCTGTTAAATCGATCTTGGAGTATTACAGCTTTGTAATATTTCAGTTATAGCTTATAGCCAAGCTATTTGGTTATGGATTTAGCTTAATATAAATTGTATAGAATCGTGCGTCTTTAAAGAAAAAAGAGATAAAAAACCCCTGGAGATCTTGTTTCCACCTAAATTTGGGGGGAAAATATGTTGGTAATGCCAATGTCAAATTTTATGAGTTCCCACTGACTTGTGGGGTCCTATTAGTTTTTCCCCCATAAATTATACAACTTTCACGAGCGTAATTCTCATCACGTGCGGCTTAACTCCGATATAAGTTTATTATACTTGGTGATCGTGGTGCTCTTAGAATTATTATTTGATACGTGATTTTCAAATAAAACGTGAAACAGTGAAGATAAAGAAATCCTTATCAAACTTGTGCCACGACTTTGAAGATTTTTATAGATACATTTTACACAGACCACTGTTTATTACTCAAATAGAATTACTTGAATAGACAAATTACTAGTAGGAACAGGTCACTTTTAACATTGTTTTATCTTAAAAGAATCGTATGTCGAATTTTGTATTGAAAATCTGCTTCCAGGGAGACTGCTGCAGTCTCCCTTCATCGCCAAAGAGTTTCAATCAGTTTTTTTTTTGTTTCAATTTGTTGCCAATGCATCCTGTTTTTTTTGGGAACACCCAGAAAGTTTAGAAAAACTTATCGTAACTGGCAGAGTGGAGGGTACTAGACCTCGACCGATCCTTTACTACCCCCAGGCGCTGGCTTGCCGAAGGCAGAGAAGACTAGGAAGTCGTGCGACCCCATTAACAGGACTTTCAGAAATAAAGAGAACGACTGCAGAAGGATCTTAAAAAAATCGTGTATCGATCAGCATTGAATATCTGCTACTTTCACGCTCTACCATCCTTACCTTGAAGTTGAAACTATGCTCATCGACAATTGAAAGCTGTCCTGTGTTGAGATTATTCGTTACAAAAATATTTCCTCTCTATAATGTATAGTGAATACAAACCTATATCATTTTGCATAAACTGCATTATGCAAGCCACACCTGATTAGCTTTCAACATAATCAGAGTTAAGGCTTGATGCATTTACATATTTGTTTAGGTATGTTTAACCAACTCAAATATAAATTTCAATACTGAAACCGATAAAAATTGCATTTTCGAGAGTTGCCATGTTTACCAGTCACGCGATTTTCTACCCCCAGTGGGATACCTAAAAATCGCATCTGCACAGGCAGGGACATTTGCTCAAGATGTTTGCCGGTATCTGTGCCACACCTGTTATTTATTAAACACACACAACACAGAAAATACTGTTTCTTATAATAAGAGGCAGATAAATACTTTATTAAAAACGGTTTAAATTGTTTTTTTTACGAATAAAGATGTATTAATTATGTATGTTTAAATCACATATATAGTTAAGTATTTTGATAGTTAGCAATGTTAGGTATAAAGCATGCTTTGTTCCCCTGTTACTGTACCCTGTACTTTACTGGTTTTATTGTTATTTTTTATGTTGTTAGCTTTAATTGGCAATTGGCAAACATTCTTCAAATAGATGAATTAACTTAAAGTTCTATATTCTCCAAATACGGCAGAGGGCGTTAGAAAACAACTCTGATCGGTGCTGAACAGCTCTGTTAATTTCACTCCACGTAATTCCAGTTTCTTTTGCCTTGACGATTCCAGTCGAGGCCTTCCTTGGCAATGGCCTTCAAATAGATTAAGTTAAATAACTTAATTACGACTAAATAAACTCCAGTATTTATTTTTGTAAGTTTTATATAATTAATTAAATCTCATTACAGAGGTGACGCAGCTAGAAGACCCGAGGTTAGAATGGCTGAGCATTCAAGAGGCAATGCTGAGGGACTACCTCCACACTGCCCAAGAGGCTCTAGAGGTGAGTTCTTGCTAAGATAATATTACTGGGGCACCAAAGACAAGCAAAAATAGGACGTAAAATTTTGTTAAAAACAATTTTTGTATTGAAACAGTGTCACGTGGTCGAACTAAGACGAATAGTGTTGCTAGTTTGTGATTGGACTACAGATAACCAATCACAGTCAAACGAATCACAAACTTTAACTGTCTTTTTATCAACTTACTATAAATCGCCGTGGTCTGTGAATACGAATTGGGAGACAATCTGTGGAGACATTGACTTTCAGTGATACATAATCTGATATGTACGTAACATATGTTTGCCTGGTATAGTTTTCTTTATTTATTATTATATCCGAAATTAAGGTATTATATCATTAAGTTGCATTAATATGTCGTATATTAAAAACTATACCATTTCTAATACAAAAACAGGAATGCTGTGAACACGTAGGGCGATAAATCAATACTTAAATAAGCGTATTCCATATGCGGTAAATGGTAGATAGAGAAAGCCATAATGTTCACGACAATAAATTCTCTCAAAATTCCAAAAGCATTTTCGTTCACGGCAATTAAAAATAGATGATATCAAATTAATGACTACCTATCTATAATGCGCACTCGAAGGCATTAAGACATAGATAACTGAGGAATGTCAGATACCACAGATAACAGATAAGTGGGCACTCATATTGTTTCCAATTGAACGATACATCATAGAGTATATGTTTGATAATTATAAATTTCAATACTCTATGAATATGGTAATGTTTGAGATTGTTTAACATTTATTTGAATTTAGAACGTGTAGTTGTCTTGTTATGCTTGTCAAAACTCAGAGGTCACTGAGCGTTTTTTAGGCAGTTTCTCTCACGGAACACCACTATGTGGAACCGGCTGTCCACTGAACTTCGATTTAGGGTCCTTCAATAAAAGAGCGTACCAATTCTTACTGGCGATTCTTCTGGGAATGTCACTTAACATCAGGTTAGCCTCCTGCCCGTTTGTCTCATATAAATAAAAACCTATAGATCGAACAAAGTGGAGAAATAGCATTAACAGGAGGGCCTACAGTGACACGATCTTCAGCAATGAAGAATACGACTGAAAAAGTCCTGTTAAATATGGCGAGTTGCGATGCCATTTTGCTAAGACTATTTTTGTGAAAATCTATGCTAATGGTTTAATCTACAGTAAATATTCGTTAGTAGCAAGTTAACTGTTAATTTTAAAGCGAAACAATGACATACCACAACCGTTTCTGCGCCACTTAGATTCTTATCTTTTATTATAACAAACTTTTTTTAAAATCGTCCAAAAAGTCGCCGATTTTAGTGCTTACTATCTCATAATTATTTGACAAGACATAATCTAATTTAAGAATACATTCAAGTGTTGATTGGTCTTAACCTCATCTGGTCTTTGTAGGCAAGTAAGTCTTCTGTTTGAGTAAATGCAGTAAATTTTTTCTCCACGTTGTGTTTTTTAGTACTTACTTTCAACTTTCAAATTGACGTCTATATTTCGATAGTGGTAACGAATATGATTCTATTTTCAAATAATAAAAAAGTTTTTAGTTAAATTCTATAGACACAACACGAAAGATTCCGAACAGACCTTGACGAAATCAAGTTTAGAATTCTATTATTTTTTCCTAGAACCGACATTGGAATGTGACCTGTGTGCAGTTATCTAACCTTCGGTTGACGTCAATCGATAATGTAAACAAGCTATCGACCTGGATGTGTCTGTATGTTTGACCTTTATACTAGAGAATTTTGTGGCTGATGTGACCCATGAATATTGAACTATTATAGAAATTATGACGTCATTGTTTACCCCCATCCGTCCACTAACTAAAAAAACCTTTTGATTTATTTGAAACCACAGAAAATAATAATTGAGCGAATTATTGCTTTAGATTTATTTTTACGAAAATGTTTTAAAATTTGGAATTCCCTATATCTGTTTCTAAACGATGGTTAAAAACAAAAGTGGAATGATTAGCGAAACTGAATCAGCCTCGCAATGCTGTTTACCTTCAGTAGGTTTAAAAGTTGTCACAGCCGGTCCGAAGTACCGCCCACCCAATTTGTACTTAAAATTTACATGTAAAAAACACGAATCCAAAATACCGAGAGAAATTAAATCTCACAGAAAATAATCAGCACAGATAAGAAAATTCTCTGGTGTCCTGTTGAAAGATAGTCTTCCTAGTCTGTGGATCCCGGAGTTTTCTTAAATTTCGAATTGTCGTCAGCCAGATATATTTTTTTACACAGATTACGTTATTCTTTTTATATGAAATCTAAAGACCCACTAACACTACTCATATTTGAATTAAAAAAATTAAAAGTATTTACAGATTAAGCGGGAGTTTACATCTGAAAACTATAAATTAGCTTGTTTTTGTAAAGTTAAAACAAATTGAAATGTCAAAACGTACGACAAAGATGAAAAAAACTACAATTATACGAACAGATACAAAATATAAAGCAATTAAAATAAACATTTATCGATAATATTTCCACGTATTGTGTTAATGATTGGAATTGTAAGCGAGAAATTATTGGATAAATATCCGGCTGAATTTGACATATTGATGGAATGATATATCGTAACTATAGGCTATATGTTTGTATCGAAAGAAATGTGTAGAAATTCAATATCCCCTCTGTGTTACTATGGAAAAGACTTCGTAACTGCAGTAACAAATTTGTTGCCGTCACCGTAAAATTGAGAGTGTATTTCAGAAACAATTACTCCCATATGTCAAAACCGTATGACGTATAGCATTAGTGAGCTTCGTCTCAGAATCTTACACTGAGTCATAACTTACGAGAACTACGACTCCCATATGTCAAAATCCAAGACAGAAACTGTTACCCTTAGTGTTCGATATGGTTATTGCTTCGATTTGTAATCCTTCTTTGTATTTACTGTTAGAATCTTAAACGCAACGTTTGCTTTGCTTGCCCAGATGCCATAGTCCATGGCATAAAAATCGTGTTTCTATCCAAGGTAGTGTCAGCATAACCACCGAAGCTAAACGCTATTTCATTTAAAAAATAATAATAAGTGCCTTTAATTCAGATACATTTGCATTTAAACACATGTACATTTCAATCCTCATATATCTGTGTGCTCTTTTTTGGCAAAGGCCTCCTTCCTATCTGCACTTTGCCACTCTCTGGCATGTATCACTTGCCGTTTCTTTAATGTGGTCAATCCACCTTAAAAGCCTTCCTCTTTTTCGTTTGCTGTATCTTGGGCTCCACTTTACTGTTCCTCTTGCCATGTGCCTAGCCCATTCCCACTTTTGTTTATTTATTGTTATTGTAACATCTGTTACCTTAGTTATTTTTCTTAACGCTGTATTCTTTACTTTGTCTCTTCTTTTCTTCCCCATCATGCATTGTTCCATCAATATTTGACACACCTGTAGCACACACAGTACAATAGTTTTGCAAGAAAAACTTCGTAAGGATCTTTGGATTGGTATCTTCTTACTTCTTAGTCTTGTAAGGGCATAATTATGAATCTTATTAAACTTTAAGGCTGTATTTACTTGCCTCTAAAATATTGTTTATAGAGAGAGAGACTATTGAAACCTTCTTTGCCTCCACTGGAAGTGCTTCTATTAGTTATTAACACACAAAACCTTGGCCTAAAACGCATCTAGGAATCAGAAGGTTTCTTGCTTCTGGCACCTGGCACCCATCATTAGGTGAGCCTCTTGTCTGTTGGCCACCTGTCATATAAAAATAAAGCTTATAGGTTAGCACAATTCATTAAAAAAATAATACAACCCCTTAGATCTGGGATCGTCAGATATCTGTATCTGTTTCCTGGTATTTTTTTCTTATAGTCTAGGTGATTAGCCGACCGCACGCTGTCGAATTTGGGTTTAAGACTTGCCGGTTTCCTCACCATGTTTCCCTTCACCATAACATTCATATAGACCAAAAGTCCCTTGGTCCAGAGTCCCCCACACCAAGGCCTTGCTTTTTTATAAAAAAACAACGATTCCGTTGATAATTTACAAAAAAGTGCATACTATTAGAGCACAGCCGGGGATGAACCTACGACCTCGGATGAGAGTCGCTGAAACCACTAGGCCTCTCTTCGTTTTACGTAATGCAATTAATTCAAAGCTATTTGACATAATGACAACTTAAACATATATCCAACTCATTTGGCTACACAGATAAATAATAAATAATGCCTTTTTTATATAATTGTCAGTGTTTGCTGATAGTACAAACATAGTTGCACGGCATCTACTGTACGTGTAGGCATGCGAATTATAAACACAAACATTTTGTGTAACTCTAAACCTTGTTTCAATATGGATAATGTATGTTTTACATTGTACAATTTACCTATAAAATATTCGATATAATTTTGTTGCTGTGTGTATACATTCGCGTGTTTGTGTAACGAATTTTGCGGAGTGATGAGGGCCCAGCTTTGGCAATGAGTTGTATTTAGAAAGCATTTGAAAAGTGTAGGTAGTAAATCTATATATCTGAATGGCATTCATTCTCATAGCTTCGAAGAGATAGATTTTGATTGATTGACCCATATAGAACTGTGTCTCAAAAACTCTAGTTGCTAGAACTGTAACTCAGAAACTGATGGTGTCAGAACTGTAACTCAAGAATTGAAGTTACTAGAACTATAACCCAATCACTAAAGTGGATAGATCTGTAATCCAAGCACTAAAGTTGATAGAACTGTAACTCAAGAACTGTAGTTGATAGACTTGTAACTCAAGAATTGTAAATTAAAAGAACTAAATTTGATAAAATTGTAACCCAAGAACTGAAGTTTATAGAATTTGTAACCCAAGAACTGTTGCTAGAACGGTATCTCAAGAACTAAAATTGCCAGAACTGTATCACTCGCTAAGATTAAAAATTATATTTTTTTTTAATTACATACGACAGTTTTATTTTAAAATTACGAATCTAATTACTGGTATTCATTAGTAATTTGATACTAGCTGACACAATTTAATTTGTCTCTTACATGCGATCCTAAATGCAAAAATCGTTTTATTTGGTTTAAAAATTTTATTTCAACTTTTAAAGAATTTAATTGTTTAATAGTACACACGTGAAAAATATATTGCGTTTTGCCAAACGGTACAACATATCACTCCCAGTACGTATATAAATCATTTGTTTCTATACTAGTTAAAACTGTATGTAAACTTAATATTTATAAAATAATTTATTTTAAGCTTAATTTCCAAAACAAAATACTGTATTTACAATAACTTACAAAGTAATTTGAAAAATTAAAACGTAAATAAAGTTCGGTCATTGCGATTATTATGTGTGCAATATGTGATTGCGATACTTTGAGCGAGGAAAGCACTAGTTCAGATCTCATATATTTTACATTTACTGATAAAACATGACATAAAAATTAGGACTGAATTAGCACAAGTCCGTCTTTTTTTATCACAGCGTTAACACAATTTGATTAAGAGACAAATGGGTACTTTAGTTAAAATTATATAATAAGATTAGTTTTTACAAAAATATTTCTCGATAACGTAAAATGGTCGTTTTTAAGGCAGTTTTTGCCGCTGCCAACTGAAGTATTTCAGAAGCAATTCGACTTGCGGTCCTTCAAAAAAAAGTGTATCGGCGGCCGCCTGTCTGTTTGGCCCCTGTGCTAAAAAAAAGTTTGAAAAGCCACTCACGCCGTAGTTAATAAAAGTCGAGTTACAGTATTAAATAGTTATTGTATATGTAAAAATAAACATAATGCACGCCCCTGACACCGAACATTATTATTAACTGTAGTAACACAGCGTATTTATTATTATTACGATCTTTTTGGTAATTATCTGAAAGGCATTTGCATCGTAGGCGTACAAATGACAAAACTAATAACCCTCCGTCCCAGCACGGCATATTTATCCGTATATTATGCAAAGGTTCAAAACAGCTTAACGTGTCCTTGATTTAAAGCTGCAATTATTTAAATTTGAAATACCTATTTGATTACACATTTAGAGCGAGCATGTAGTTATGTGCCCTAATGTCTTTAAAATATAGAATATTTACTTACTTGAATTCCTATAACCCCTAGATGGGACAGAGTGCGTACACAGTGAGTCTCCATCTCTGTTCTGTTCGGTCTCGAGCCTCGTATTTCCATAGGTACCACCATTACTCAGCTAAGTTAGCGCGGACTAACCTTTTGAAATGGGAGTTAACGAAATGAGTGAACTGACAAAAGTTCTATTATTTGTTAGTACCTGTGTAGTCCATGGTTATTTTTTTATATAATTTTGTTTTGATTTGTTTCGCGTGTAAATTGTATACATTTGCTATGAATTCTTGACAATTTAGAGTTTTCTGATAGCACAGGATTGTGTTTTTTATAAATAAAAAATAAAATAGTTTGTTTTATTGAACTTTAATTATGTAACACAAGATTTCCGGCAAGCTATTGAAATCTTGTTAACCGCAGTATAACACTTTAGGTTTTAATTCGGCTAAGGAAAATATCGGAAATTAACACAAGGTAATTTAATATTTATTTATTTCAAAAGTTGTATATTTACTTCTATTTGGTTTATTCTGTCACATCAAATATTTTTAAAGGTTAGAATTGGATGGAATTCCTCTATATCGTTGTCAAGTCGAAGGTTGTAAAGAATTGTCGTCTTCGAAATTTGATATGTTTGACAGTTAAAACAATTTGATTTGTGACATTGGTATGTGAGAATTTCGCGCTATTTATCAAACATAACCACAGAGTAGGCCAATACAAATTACATTGATAGTGGTGCAGACAAAACAATTGGTGATCGATGACTTGTAATGCGATATCCAAGTGATTTATGTGGGGGTTGAGTCTCAGTGAGAAATGTCTTACAAATTTGCCAGGACTAAAGCACAGACGTCAATTTATCAACAGACTATAGAAATAAAAAAAGTAGTACTAAGACTTTCTCCTACAGACTAAAGTACACATCGTAAACGCAATTTGTCAGAAAACAACAACATGATAAACAGTATTAGTTTTTGCAATGTACCACCACCATGTGGAACCAGAGCCCACTGAAGCATTTCCGAACCAATTGGACCTTCAAGAAAGGAGCGTACCAATTCTTAAAACGCTGGCTGACTTGCGAATCATCTGGCAATGTATATGGGCGGTATCACTTAACATCAGGTACGCCTCCGGTCCGTTTGCCCTCTGTTAAATAAAAATTCCATTTTCTTTCACAAACTAGCGAACTGTGGAATAGAATCTCTGGTAGATACGAGCTCCTGTTTAATAAAGTGAATACTCCTCCCTCATCGCCGGAAACGCGACCACTAAAATGGATATCCATGGACTGCGATGACTGGCCTTTATGGTCGGCCAGAATTACTCAAAATCAGCGCCACTGTTATGTATGTTAAAATCAGAAAGCGTCGAAATTCGTCATAGTGGCCTTTCCTTGTAAATGAAAGTAAATAAGCCTTGATAACAACTTTTTCAATAGGATTTTAAAGGTTATCTACTAAAATAAAAAGTACGAAATTTTTAAACGAATATAATAATAGTAGCGCTACCACGACATATGAAATAAATCTATGCGATTTAATAAAATATACTTTAATGGCTAGTTAACACTACGTGCTTTTCGACAGATTGTTTTTCTTCTTCGTAGTCTTCATTATTGAAGGGCCTACCTATAATTATTTTTATTGAATTTTAACACAAGAAGCGCAAGTTCCGCCCCACATGAAGTACTAAGTCACCTAAGAGATAACTTTCCAGTACCAGCTTCCTTCCTACCTTCCACTTGACCGTCAATGAAGAGTGGTTCGAATCGTCGTCGACCAATCCCTTTCCGAGCGTCTTGTTCCTTTCGCGTTGCGTTGAGATGTAGGCACTCTGTATCTTCTACCGCATTCACTATTGAGAGAGAGAGAGAGAGAGAGATAGAGATCATTGTTTGCATTAATACTGCATCTGATTTTTAACATCGGACGCGAGGCAGGATACGAAATTCCAGGCGAAATTTAATGTAGTTTTTGCCGTGCACCACTACTGTGTGGAACCACTGAAGTATTTCCGAACCAGTTTGACTTTCAGTCCTTCAAGAAAAGAGCGTATCAATTCTTAAATACCGGCTACGCATCCGCGAGCCCTTGGACATTGAGTGGCCATGGGCCCGCCGCTCATCTACCAACAAGCCTCTTGCCAGTTTGCCCCCTGTTCTATAAAAAGAGACATCAGGACAAGAATCATACTTATACCGAGTGGCAGACGTTTGAAATCCTGTTTACAGCAGTTCAACCATTTGGGGTTTTATTCGGTTAAGAAAAATATTGAGCAAGGCAAGCCTTGTGTTAACTGAAGATCTATCTTTAGTTCAAAAGGTGTATTTTTCATTATATTTGATTTATCCTGTCGCATCAATTTAGCCGGTTTCCTCACGATGTTTTTCTTCACCGTTTGAGCGAAGTTTACATGCGCACATTGAAAGAAAGTTCGTTGCACAGCCGGGCATCGAACCTACGACCAAGTATGATAGTTGCGTGCTAAAGCTAGGCCATCACCGCTTAATATAATTACGAAACTCTCAAATGGATTTAGGGTTAGTGTCGTGGGTTTTGAACAAAGTCTATAGTTTTAAGTCACTTGAATTATAAACTGATAAAACTTTATATTAAAGTATATAAATCGCTTTCATACCGCGTCTCACGTATTCGTTATCACAGAAAATTTGAATATTTGATTGTAATCTGTGATATATACTTGTAATCCTTACTTATTAGAAACCTACACTTATATTAGGAGAATCGCTGAGTCTTAGCGGTTTAGGTTTATAATGACCGTTATTAATAGACGAACTTAATATTTAAGAAACTTTAGTGTGTTGGCCTAGTGGCTTCAGCGTGCGATTCTCATTGCTGAAGTCGTTGGTTCGATCTCCGGCTGTGCACCAATGGACTTTCTTTTTATGTGCGCATTTAACATCCGCTCGAACGGTGAAGGAAAACATCGTGTGGAAACCGGCCTGCTTTAGACCCAAAAAGTCGCCAGGCACAGAAAGCTACCTACTTGCAATTCAATTAACAAATGATCACGAAACACATACAGAAATCCCAGACCTAAAAAGGTTGTAGCGCCATTGATTTTTTAATGGTCATGAAACAGATACAGAAATCTGAGGCCCCAACCTAAATAACCCAACCCTTTGAATAATTAAATAAATAATAAATTAGTAGGAATATTGTCTCTCGACTTGTCCTTTTGATAATAAATTATCTGTGAACGGATTTAATGTTTTACGAATATAAAGACGTACACACCTTTCATATTTGAATACTTGCATTCCATTTGAATGCACGTGTTGCCTCACACCTAGGGCTGTCACCTATTTTTTGTAGAAATTATAAAATACTCATTAACTACCGAAGGTTACGTTAGTCAGGCGACTTTTCATTAATTGCGGACAGGCAAAAAATCCGAGTAGTCTAGCAATTTGGATTTTGGAATGAATCGTGAAAAATTGTCCATGTCATGCATCCAATACTTCCGATTTCTTTTCTTGATCCTTCTCCGTTTGTATTAAAGCAGTAATATTTCTTAGCAATATCGTGTTAATCTTCATTATGACGTGCTTATGCGATCGCTCACTTCAAAAACCAATGGGTAACTAGACCATTTGTTTGGAGCAGCTGGGCGGTTGTTTGTCTGGTGTGCGAACTATTGGCCGACAAATTTTTTGCAGTTTGCGAGAGCTCTTTAAAGAGCCGAATCAAGATAATTTTTTGTTTAAATGCATGTTAATATAAGGGATATAGGGGATACAAATTCATTGTAAAATAGACATCATGACAGAGCAATAAAAAGCGTTAATTCACGATTACACATTTCTTGCGTGTCTTATAAAAAATTATGTATTGTTTTTATTATTTTAGCCTGAGAGACTTCGAATGGAGTATTTCAAAATATGTTTATTAGTAATCATAACAATCAAATGTACAGTATTTACAATATTCTTAACCTACATAGTATTATTAATATTAAAAATACTTAAAAATTAAAAAAAAAAAAACTAATTTAAAGTTTGGTCCCTGCTAGTTTAACTTTAACGTTGGCAGCAATTCCTCACTGCATTGCGATACTTATTCGTTGAGCGAGGAAGCACCAACTCTGGGATCACCGGTACTATCTAACAGGCGCCAACTTAAATCTTTAATCCCACGTCCCAAGAGACTCTACTCCAAAGTTGGGGAAAACACTTATATTTTAACTGTTTATTATTTTCCGCATTTTTTAACGGACTCGACATATGTCCTGGGCACACGTCTTAAACACCCAAAAATATCTGATTGTAAATCTAAACCTTTCTAGAATCCACTTGAATACACACAAAAGTCGGAGTTTAATTACAAACACTCGCACAAACACAGAACACTTATTGAATTTGAATTTTTAATATTACCGCAATTGTCGTGAATAGGATCATGTTTTTGCCAACCCTGACATTTAAAATATTGAATAAGGTGACATCTTGTGCTGGTTTTGTGACTTTGTGAAATGGATATGTAGTCTTTACCTTACATAAAACCTTTGTTGAATTTTGACAGTTCGAAAGTATTAAAAAAAAGGTATGTGAACCTCGCTTTGACAGTCAAGGTATTTTATTTATATTAACACGCATTTTTCTCGAAGGGGTAGGCAGAGATCACGGTTCTCTTGCTACGGTCTTGACATACCTCTCTCGCTTCATCCATTTTCATTCACCATTTGTCTCTCTAGTACCTGCATTTAGTCCAAGAACGACAAGGCCTACCCAACACGACTCACCACCCACGGTTGCATCATGACATCTAAAAATTTAAATATATACGTTGAAACATAAGTTATGTACATAAAAGTGTGTAAAATGAATAAATCAGTGGACTAACTACTTTTAGGTCTGCACCTCAGATTTCTATATCTTTTTCTTGATAATTTGTCAATCTAATAGGCAAGTAAGTGATCAGCCTCCTGTAGCTGACACATGCCATCGAATGTTTGGGTATTAGGCAAGCCAGTTGCCTCACTATGTGATCTTTCACCATTCGAGCGGATGTTAAATGCGCACATAGAAAGAAAGACTATTGGTATACAGCCGGGGATCTAACCTACAACCTCAGGGATGAGAGTCGCGTGCTTAAGCCAATAACTAATTAACTTCTAAAGATCAATAGAACTTAATTCTCCATTTTAATTTGCCAGACGCTTTGTATAAATACCAATGTTTTCAAACACTACAGAAATATTATAACTCCCAAAAAGCCTTATTAGCCTTAAAACCTCAATAAAAAAGAACCTCAAGGAAATTAAATCACTCCGCGTCGTCTCCATTACGTATAGCAATAACTCGATGCGTGCGCGCAATGGAATTTTAAAAACAGCTATTTCGAATCACAGTAGCATTTTTAAATTTGTAACATACAAGTAACTGTTCTTAATGGTTTAAAGGTATGTAATAAATACTACTTTATCAGTTATAGACATTTATAAGATGTGACGCTAGTGGCGCATGCGCACGTACGCATAATTGACATATGTCAAAAACAGGCCATTATTTAAATAAATAGTAATACATATTTACAAAGGGTTTCTGCGCTATCGGACAAAGAATATACTTAATTTAAGATTTTTATAACTTAAGTATCACTTAGCAACCATTTGGAAAGTGTACTAAATTATTTGAAATAATTATTGTAAATTTAATATTATTAATATTAATTATTGTAGATTTCGAAATTGTTTTATTTAATATTTAAATTGTTATAGTTTTTTTACTATGAACGGCTGTTCTTAGTTTTTCCCTTAACATATGGATTGTAATTCTTGTATAAACTTTTTGCTACCTAAATACATACATAAACAAACGTAACTGGGAAGTCAAACCCAAAGACTTCCCTATCAGGATCCTGGAATATTTTGTAATTAGGTTTTACAAGATAATAAGTAAATTTAATACCATTAAGAAGACTCTCACGGTTGATAAAATATTTGTAGAATACGTAATTTGCGTAAACCGAAAGATTCGTTTGGTCAAGAGCATCTCTTGTCTAACGCTGAACGACATGATACGTCAATAGGACCAATCACCAATCATCAGTTTCGCCTTTCTGTCGACAATCTCTCCCCAGGACCATATTGATGGAATTCATGCGAAATTATAGTACAATCGAAACATAGGTGAATTTGGCTTTAACAAATTTAAAAATATAGTACCATGTTAAATAAGTCTTTGTTGTGTTTACAAGGGGTATTTTAAATCAATACAATCACCATAGATACTATTAACCGAGTTTTTAGGGTGCATAGTTTAGAACGATCACAATGAATTCTTTGCATATGATCATATAAATATATAGGACATATACAAGTACGTTGAAGTAGTCCTACAATGTTTTGTTTTCACAAATATATACGTAGTTTGATTGGAGATTGGGTCTAAAGTATTCGCCTTTCGTCAACAGTAACGAAAGTGTTGACATATGTATCAATCATCAACTGTCAGTCAAAATTGACTTTCTGAATAACATTTTACATTTAAAATCTTGCTGAGTTTTTACCAAAATTATCTTCTTTAGTCACATTCTTCATTTCTGAAGGCGTTAGTGGCGCCGCACAACTTCATCCACTCTGGGTGATGTTAAGACCCATAATGGCCTTTACTTGATCGGTCCAGCGAGTAGGGGTGCCCTCTCTAGGCTTTCTGGATCTCAGCGTGTTACATGTAAAAAAACTCAGGATGCGTTTGTAATAAAGCGTCGAAAAACGACTTTTCACCTGTTACCCTCTTAGTATTAACATATTTAGGTGTCCATCCTTAGCATCGGCCTCCTAAACCACATTTTCTGAGCATCGATTTTTCAAAAAATATATGAAGGGTAAATTGTAAATTACAAATGATTCAATCTTGTTAAAACTGTTACTTTAACAGTTATAATTTTATAAAAATCTACCAAAAGTTGATAAATTACAACGCAACATAATTTTCCTCAAGATGGTACATAATAATTGCCGTAAGTGAAACAAGCTACTGTGGACCAATAATTACGGGGTACGGAAGCCTTAAAGCAATTATTTTGCGCTAAAAGTATATGTAGCTTTGAAAATCTTAATTATGGGTGCTCTTGGATAATTGTTATGAAGAACATCGACGCTTTATATATTACTAAGATTCAAGGGTTTAAGTATTTCAAGATGTTTGCCGGTATAGATACCGGCAAACATCTTGAACAAATGTCCTTGCCTGCGCAGAATCGATTTTTAGGTGTCACGGGGAGGGGGAATTTGTGTATAAAGTTATGTGTATCTCAAAATTAAATAATTAATTTTAATACAACAGATTTTTCATATATATAAAACGCTACATTACCCCTATTTTTTGTTAATTTTAGACGAGTTACAAATAATTCATATTAGTAATTTAAAAAATTAAAATCCTAAATGCCTTGATTTAGTATAGAAAACCCTATAGTTTACTGTGAGCACACCCCACATACACACCATCACACAACACAGCCGAATTAGTTAAAAGTATTAAAAAAAATGATTTTTGTCTTTTGTCAATGTTGGTATACATTTTTGTGTATATTATGTATCATTGGCTATATCTTTAGTATATTTGTTTTTTGTTATATATAATTTATGTTACCTGTAAGAATACGAAATAGGCGTGTATTTGTGTGTAACTGGGTGATTTAGTCTGATATTGTTTTAAGGTCCTAATTTTGAAAGAGATTTTTGACCTCACCTTTGCGTTCTCTTTGCGTATTCTGGATTAGAACCTTCTAATCTAAATCCGAGCACTATATCGACAAATAAACTCCGGCGCACCTAAATTTATTACTTTCAACATCCACCTGAAATTAGATTCGTTCCTTGAAGGCAATTAAAATTTTATTCATATTTTGTTACGCCGGCGCAGTTTCCTGTACGAATGGTATTTGGTCCCTAATGGCTTTTCGTTATTTAGTGCTTTCTAAAAAACGTTACTCATTATTTACGTGCATATCATAAATTATACATTTGAAACATATGTAAAGAGAAGTTTGTCGCTCAGTGATGCTTAATAAATGAATGATGTCGACAACTAGCGTTAAAGGTACACTGCCACAGACTACAACCTTGTTTAATTTGTTTTTAATTTTCTTTTTATTATTTGAATATAATATAATTATACAAAAAAATTGTTAAAATATAAATTTATGTTATGTTGATATCATAAAGGTAAATACAGTTTATATGTTAAAAGGAAGAGACTGGCTGCCCACAACACAGGGAATCCTATTGAGGGGGCCAGTGCAGTTTACCTAAATATCCTATATATTGAGTATAATAAAGTTTTTCTTTCTTTCTATTACTATATACGTTAAGAAAATTGTGAGTACTGCATATTTGTGTGGAAAATAATATTACCTGATTTAACCTATATAGTAATAATAAAAAATAATCTTGATAAAAAGAAAATAACAAATTTTAAGTTTGGTCCATGTGGCAGTGTACTGTCTTGCGATAATTATTCGTTGATCGAGGAAAACACCAGCACTGGTCAGCGTCTGTGCACTTGAAGACCACAAGTGTCTCGTAATAGTTATTTAAAATTAGTAATATATATATATATATATATATATGTACAAATGTTACCTAAATAAATATATTTTGTTGTACATGTAGCCATAACACTGTTGTAGATCATTGATAATCTGAAGTAATAATTTGTCATTCAAAGCTCGTAAACTAAAGAATGCTCAAAATAATTAGAGACGTTCCCAAGTTAAAATTTCAAATATTTATTTTACGATTCTTTTATGGTATTTTTATTTATTTTTAGAGGTCTCGAATCGAAGTTTGTATTCAGATTTTGTTTCGACTTTGCGAGAAACGTGTCTATATAGTTAAATAAAACAAAATATAAATATGAAAAACGTAAAAAATGTACTAATTATATGTATTTTAGTTTCAACAATACATTGTGGGCGATGCCGAGGAAATCTTGTACAACTTTCTTCTGGCCTAAGTTGTTCGAAAGAACAAATTTTAAGGTTGTAAAGAAAAGAATTGGTCATCTTGAAGAAAATTGGACTTATGTAATTCAAAATACCTGTTACAATTTTTATTACGTTTTTAACGGGGTCAAACTTATTGGTTTTTCATTACCTAATAAAATTTTGGGTTTTACGATATTTTAATAGTGACGACTGCATTTTTTGAGTAAGGCTTTATTGGCCATGACATTCATGATTTCATTTCATTTATATATTCATTAATAAAGTGCATAGTAAGAAATTTAATTTGCCATAGTAGCAGGAGCAGCTCTGGTGTCACCAATGTTGTCTACATTGGTGACACCAGAGCTGCGCCTGCGTTGGAGTTCCACGTTATTCGAAAGAATAACTTCTCTTAAACTTTGTTTGTTAGTGAGTATTTTACATTTGCTCGAACGGTGAAGGAAAACATCGTGGGCATGCGTAGACAAAAGAGGTGTGTATCAGGAACAGATAGCTCACCTACTTGGCTATTAGAAAAAACAAACGATCACGGAACTTATTGGTCCGTTTTTCTTATCTTTTGTTATATAAAATAGCATTTATTGTATAAAAAGGTAAAAACGAATGGTTTATATTATATATGGATAGGGAGCCATTCAAGTATTACACTAGCAGACTGGATTTTACTGCAATTTATCCCCCCCTCTTGTCATCAAAAGTAAGCAAAGCTCTCATAATTACTCGTAATATAACATAAGCCTATTATTTATTTTCTTGGAATCCTCGAAAATGCATTTCGTGTTCAAACATTGACAATGTTTGGGTTACATGTGTAAAAAATGAATAATTACTGATGACGTACTCACCAAAAAAGAAAATCAAAGATCCCTTCGTGCTTATGTAATACATGAACGGCCCTAGGCAGTAAACAATGCTTTTTTTAAATAAATAATTATATAATTCAACTTTTATATGAAGTTTCCATTAGATATCGTATCTCGTAAATTTATTGTGAATTCTTTACTTATAAACGTCTATTTAAAACAAACTAGCCCGACAATCCACGAGATATGGCCCCATAAAATCTAATAGGTCAGTATTTATGTAAATAGTTAGGCAGTTAAACTCTGCAATTTAAATGCGTCGTTAGTTAAAATATTTTTATTTTGTCGTTTGAAGAGAATACTAAGTATACCTGTTCGAAGACATAAATATGGGTTCACTTCTCGGTAAAAAAATACTTGTTATATCAAGTTAGTATCAAGAAAGTCTTTATGCTTTATTCACAATATAGTCTCTTAACATCCTCTCCTAAAATTCAAAATATTCTTCTTCAGTCGTATTCTTCATTTCTGACGGTCGTCTTAGTGGCAGCGTACTGCCAACTTCCGCTGTCGTCGGAAAGCCTCTGCGCCTGTGGTAAGACCTGTATGGGCGTTTACTTGATCAGTCCAGCGAGCAGTTACCTCGACTGGTGCCCTCCACTCTGTCAGTCACGATAAGTTTTCTAAACTTTCTGAACGTATCTTACATGTCCAGCAAATGTTTTTAAGTTTAAAACATAATACTAACAGTTTAATCTCATAGCCCAAGGGACTAAATAACACAAAGTTTATTTGTTTTATATAATAAATAAAGCATACTCCTTCCTAATAGACAAGCAATGAACCTACTAATGTGTCTATTGGCCATTTATGACTGTTAATATAATATAAAAATAAAAATTTTCAATACGACATCTACATGTCATTCCCGAGATTATTTCAAGCAAACATACTCTAGTATACATTTGAAAATAGAAACCGGATCGTTTTTTAACTCAGTCGGCGTCTAAAAGGCATTATTAAGGCCTAGTTATAAATAAAAGGAATGTCACCTGGAACGAGGGCTATACAGATAATGGCTGCTACTGGGTTACGTAGAGATAACGCGTTATTCATTTTGAATATTTGTTTTTAGAATAAACAATTTATAGAATGTGATAATTTTAATGGTGTTCCTTCACCTGTGTTGGTTGGTTGTCTAGGGCCCGATATAGATGAATAAATAGCATATTTTAAAGATATTGGATGCGAAACATAATGATAGCCGTAAAAAAGGACTGGCGTAAAATTAATTTTAGAATTTTGTTATTTGAAAACACTGTGACGAATTTAAAATAAATTCGAAATTTAAAACGTTTTTGTGACTAGGTACGCCGTACGAGCCTATCTGAATCTATGTTCGAAATTTAAAAGTGTTTGTAAATATAACATTAGAAAACATGTAACATTGGTATCGTACTTTGTTCGCTCAACAGATAAGTATCGCAGTACAGCGAGGTAATGCAAACTTTTGAAGTTACAAGTTGGCGCGTCACAAAAAACCGACACTCGCACACCGTCACAGAAAGCGGACACCCTGAAGTTGGTGTAGTCAATATTTTAAAATGAAGTCTATTAATAGAAATATTTTATGTGATATTGAAATAAACTAAATAAAACTAGATAATGCGTTATAATAAAACTTTCAATGTATTAAATACCCTTTTTCTATTGTTAGTGTCGTTTTTTCTACAAACGTAGAATAAGGCAAAAGATAAAATTGTTAAAAAGATTTTTATGTTTTTACGCTAAAGAAGTGTTACTTCTAACGCATGTTACAATTTACAATAAAAATAAACAACACATTTACTTGAAATTTATAACCGTCAATCTTTTATTATTATTATTACTTGTATTGTACTTGTTGTTTAATTATATTGTGTTGTATTTGTATGTTGAAAGAATCTTAAAAGTCGTAAGCGACACATAAATCAAAGTTTTCAGTTACACACTTTTGTATATGCCTGTAGAAACAGTGGGGAAGGTAGCGGGGGCGAAGGACGAGGTGCGCGTCCTCGACCTGAGGCTGCGCCATCGACGCGTGCGCTTTGTTTCAAATGTTCGTCATAAAAACGATAAGGTGACCACACAGTACAGCTAGTACTTCCAGAAGCCATATATAAACCTCCTTTTTTGACTTGGCTACAAAGAAATCAAAGAAATCAAATATACGATTATTTGCATAAACAGAAATTCATCCACATTCCAGCTTTAAGCTTAATATATAGCTTCTCAGTCCCAGTTGCTAATATAAAAGGCAGGGCCGTCAAAAATCACCCATATTAATATTGTGTAAAGATTTTGCTTAACAATAGGCATTATTGGAATCGTCAAGGGCCAGTCACTTTCCGTGCGTCTTGATTTCTTGGTGTTGCGAAGATGTGGAATAACTCTGCATCTTCCACTGCATTTACCATGGCGAGTGTTCAGAGGAGTTGTTCGGACGTCAAGGCAGAATACAAAATACCATCCGTATCACCTGGACGTCCGTCGTTATACATCTGAGCGTTTCTTAAGACAATTTTTGCCCACTGAACTATTTCCTAAACAATTCGACTTAGAGTTCTTCAAGAGTGCCAATTCTTATAAGGACGACGACGCACTTGCGAGCCTTAACTATTACATAAAAAATACTAATGAAATCTACACTTGTAAGTGTAATTTTTTTGTAAGCTTTATACTTGAATATTATTATTATATTGCAGAATAAATAATGTTAAGTGATGTCAAAAAATGCACAAACAATTAAAAAAAACACATTTCTCTTCACGATGATTATTCCGTGATACTGTAATTGTCCGATGTCCGTGCAGAAACTGACTCACTATGGCTTCTCAAATGCGCTTATAATTAATTTCAATCTTTTCATAATATGGGGCAACTGTTACATGTTATATGAAGTATTAACATAGGCGTTTACTATAGGCTATTGATTATATATAGTTGAATCGTCTTTATATATTATCAATATATTCTACTACATTTAATACGCACAAAGCATTGAGTGTCCATGGGCGGCGGCATCAGGCGAGCTTCATAGCTTCATGCTCGTTGGGGGTATAAAAAACGCAAACAAGCATTTTTTAAAATATATAAAGCAGGGGGCAATTGCGTGTCAGATTTTTACATTTCGTTAATATCTTAGTAGTTAAAAATATAAGTCACTAATTCCAATAAATAGGAGATGAAATTCTTAAAATAAATCACTGAACCAAATATAATAAAAAATCCATTATATTTACACACATCACATAAATTTGTAATTAATTCGCGCTACATTATATTTCTGTGTTTATTTTACATATGTATATTATCGTCGTTTTTTATTTAAAAAGAAATATGTCTTTTTGATAGTGTACAAATTCTATAAAGGCCGGCAACGCAGTCGCGAGCCCTCTGTCATCGAATGTCAATGACCTGGGGTATCACTTAGGTTAGCCTCTGAGTTCTATAAAAAAATACTTTCATAGTTTCAACCTATTGGACCAATGAAAGAATGAAATGAAAATGTATTATTTTCTACTTTACGAAAACAAAGTCACACTGATTTCCGGTTCTGTATAGCCACAATTTAATTTATTGTAAACTTCCAAAAGCAATAAATTGGTCATCTCGAACACATTATCATAATCTTTTATAGTTTAAATTAATGTTATTGTATTTCGTAGGTTAATTTCTTGTAGTCCGATCGTAAAAATCTATAAAATTCGTTTTAAACGTGTCGGCTGTCAATTTAAAGTGTATGGAACGATACACCTGCTATTTTTTCTTTTTTATCAATTTACAAAAATCCTAACAGGAAGAGACATTATACACATATATGTACTTAATTTTCTGGGACTATTCCATGCGATGCTGAACCATCTGGTGTCGCAGGCTGCAAAACTGTTTCATTTTTATTTCTTACATGGAGTTGCTGACCTATCCGAACGCATCCTCTAGGTACATTCTGTGTTCAGAGTGTCATAAAATAAAATGTCAAAGAGTAGATTCGTCCTGGTCTTCGTTGTAGATCGGTCATGTTATATTGTACGATCAAAACTAGCGTTATTGCTTTAGTGACTTACCCCTTATAAAACTATGTCAATCAATTTATCTCCCTTTTCATTATATCTTATATTTAATATGACAGAAAGAGTAACATCGTTAAAAGAGAAATAAGACGCATAAGAAATCTTTGAAACTTCTATCGAAGTTTCTCCGTGATTTGGTTTTTTTTTTAAATATTTGTTTCCGATTAACGTCTCTAACTATCCCGTCCTTTCTGTATACATATCCACACCAGTCGTAACATGAGATTGTTTTTACAACCAGCGACGCGTGCGCAGCCGACGAACGACCTCAGACGTGGACCTTGAGTTAACGTACTTGAGCATAGCCATACAATTGTAATCTAAGTTCGGATTACACCAGGAGTAGGTCTGAGTCGTGAAAATGTTTATTTTTCAAGGCGTCGCGCCGTTGCCATGGCAACAGCGACGTTAAACAGCAGACGATACAATGTTTTTAAAGTAATCTTATGGTAATTGCATATTTTACGGACAATTTGTCATACGTGAGATATGTGGGCATAATGAATTGTTATAAATGTAATTAAAACACCGGTTATAAAGTTTATTGGCCGATGTATGGAGGAATTTAATAAAAACTGTCCGCTACAGACATTACGGTTTACCATTTTAACTGACTGGTTTAATTTTGAACATTTCCAACTTATAAAGTGGTCTATTTATTATAAAACTAATTATGTATGTATTTTTGTTGGAATGAGTTGGAAATGCATTTGCACATCTCCTGTCCTGAAAGTTGCGGTTGGGGACTCCAGCCACACCAGAAGCCGCGTTACAGAGGCTCCGAGGTGCCTCTCGCATTCAATGGGGACCTCAACGGCATGTTACACTCAAAAACCTCTGGTGCAGAAAACAGTACTTAGGTGGTAGCAGATTGGCATATCTTCTCCTATTTACTCCGTGTCTTCTAAACCTTGGATTCGTTCTATAGCGCTCCCTCTTTCGTACTGCTATTCTGTAGCATTACTTCGATTCCACTGCATACGATACCTACTACCTCGTTACTGCCGACAATTTTTGCAAAAGGTCAGCCTTGTGTTGTCCCAAGCTAAGCTATAGCAAAGCTATTACGACCGTACTACTTTGATAGTTTACATATCTCTACACCAAAAAGGCAATTTAGTGTTAAAAATTAAATATATTTTATGAAAATAAATATATAAACGAACGTGCAATTCCACTGTACAATTTACCTGTCACAAAAATTAAAAAAAAAGTAATTTTTCGCGTTTAATCACCTTGAGTCTATATAAATCCTAGGTATATAAATAAAAACCGCTTGTTTATCTTAAAACACCAGGCTAAATTTTTTTATACATTTGTAAAGGTACCATCTACCTGCTAGCAAAAATGTATGGAATGCTAAGAAAAAAAAGGTACCATGACAAAAAAAGATCGTGGATGGGAATTTTGAATTCCTGGAAATCACGTGCTGGCTGTACCATTGTTTAATAATGGGGTGTTATAAAGATAGATTCCGGAAAGCGGGATTAATGGAATTAGTTTGATGTCCTTGAGAATTTGCTTATGACAAGTGTGTTATTTAGGGTTTTGTGATGCGAAATTAATAAATAATAGATTTCCTGTAGTATTTTACTAGCAGTCTGAAAATCCAGTGGAGTGACAAATACAATGTAAATATCGTGGCATTAAAAATGACTAATAAATATTTAAAATATGTTCACCATAATTGTCATGTACTAGACAAGACTGACATTTTGCATTTCTTAGTTTTATAAGCATGGCGTTCCTAAATCGTCGGAGTTATGCCTTGAGAGTATAGCCAGACGTAGGGACTCTCTTCAACTGTTACATTGCATTTATTCGTTACATAGTAATTAACATTTTATTTCGTTTATATTCTAATGTTGTACGCGAGTGGTTAATTAAAAATAAATTCCTTTATTATTTAAAGCCCAGACCCCGGAAACGTACATGGCGTGTAATATAGATAGATTGTACCAAATACTGTAGAAAATGCATTATTAATGTATGTATTATAAATACATCCACCGAAACGCTTAAACACAGTTGAACTGAATAACAAAGAACTGAAAAAAAAAATTAACATAAATCTCAAACATCGAGCATTAATTTACATATCGTAGAAACATTCAATTATTAGCTGTCAGTGTACAGACTATAAAATATAAAAAGTCATAAAATGCGTTGTGTCTGTAAATATGATCTGTGGCGCATTCCACAGCTCGTAATACAGGGAGCGTTCTCAATAATAAGAATATGAGTGGAAAAAAAGACGAGGATTCGTGCGCCCGCGCCTTGTCCGGCCCGACGTCATGTTTTTTCGTTTTTTACGTCCCTCGGGGTATAATCGTTTGTAACGCTAGAGTTTATTAAAAATACTGCTATATAAATAAAGCATTTGATTACAAAATATTTGTTGATATTAATATAAAATTCTTCTAAGCATGACGTATTTTAACAAATTTGGTTTCAACGGTTTGAAAATTGAAATTTTATCGTTATTAAAGTAAAGGGGTAAGTAGCTATATAAAAATCAGACGTGCAAACATTTAAAATATTGTTTGAATTAAATATGAGATGTATACAAAATATAATAGGTATGAGTTTTTTGCTTAATTCCGTTAAGCCCAGGTGGCGCTCACGTTAGGCCGTTGGCGATGTTTCCATGTGTTGTAAGTTCGATCCTCGGTGCATGGTTCCACAGATGGTGTGTTTTTATAACCGCGATCTTCTAAGAACATGCTAAATTAAGCTTGTGTTCCTATGTAAGATTCTGTCTTGTATAGACAGACCATCTATATGGAATGTAATGAACATTTTTATTGGTTGGTAATTTTCCTTTTTTTTTCTGGCCGGTCCCGTCGCAAAACTGTTTTGTTTAATGCCGTGGAAAATAATGGTACTGGTAATAACTTAATTATTCAATCGATCCAAATTTAATATAATAAATATTTACGTCATAAATAATTGTTTTGGAACGATTATAATTGACCCTTAAAATTTATATTTTAAATCCAAGTTTAATTTAACTTATAATTAACGTACAAATCCGTTTTTAACAGCAAATTATAAGTTAAGGTCGACTATTTCCAACCAGTCAAGGTATGCAATAATTTTTACCGTAATGCAGCGTTTTTTTTTACTATTTCCGATCGTATGCAAATTGGATATGAAATTAATAGCTACAATTGTTTATGACCACATTCCATAAATAAAAGTTTTATTAACTACCAATTAGTGTTGAGTTGCGATAACAAATGTCTTCGCTAATAGCGTAATTATTAATTTACTTTTACGATACACATTTAAGTTTTACAAAAAAATGAGGTAAGAAACTATGATGCAAAATAATTTGAATGTATAATTTCAATATAAGTAATTTTTGCTTATCAACGCTTCTAGCAATTATTGTAAACGCATACAGTGCCTTGTAGTATATATTCTTGAATTAAGGATATAAAATTAAAATAAATTTCGTTCAATATCTAAACTTACACAACCAACGATATAGAGGGGCGTGCTTGGTGCGGCATTTGTGGAATGTTAATCGTTAAGCCCCCGGCGGACCGAACCGAGCCATAAAAACAAAAAGAGTGGCTTAGTTTCGGATATGACGTTATCTAGACTTTCACGGTAAATACATTTTTTATGTACGAATTATATAAAGTATGCTTTTTAATTTACAAATGGTTTTGCGAGCGATTGCCTATTTAACAGTCGTTAAGTAATCGCGGAGACTACTTGTTGATCTTTTAAAAATAGAATGTAAATGATCGTGAAGAGAATTTTGAATTTGGAAGTGAATGTTTGACTTTGATCTACTTGCTATGTACGCGAAAGTATGTGCGTCTTTCTTAGAAATTTCGGAGTGTATTATTTTGTTATAAACAAATTCCATGTTAAGTTTCATAAATGCCGTTGATATAACAATAAAACCGATTGAAAAGATAAGACAAATTTGATATCTACAAATGAGAATATAGGAATCTCGAATATCCAAGCTTCCAGAAGATAGGCAAAGAGGTAAAAAACATAAAATTAGTTCCGTGGAGAAGCGAGTGCGAGGGAGATGGGCGTAGATACGAATCTCAAGAAGATAGAAAGAGAAAGATGCTGAGTTGGAAAGCAACCGGTCGGAGACAGATGCGCTCTTGAATCCCCCACGGCAATCTTACAACTATAAGAAAATAATTATTAAAAAACTAACGTATACCTGCAACTTCGTCTGCATTTTGAATAAATATACATTGTAACGACCAATTATTTCACGAAATTCGGTTCTATATATTCTGTTTATAAGTAGGAACATACTCGAACACTGTTATAATTAAGATTATAAACTTAAATAAAAAAAAATGTACTTACAATAACAATATAAATTGTTAAAACTAATTAATATAACATTACAATGTAGAAAAGCAAGCCAACTGTGTTAACAAAAAAATCTGTATTAAATGTCTCTCTTCGTAGGTCTTACATATAAATAGAAATACTGCTTTATAAGCTGAAGTACTCTTTTTGCTGTCTAGAAACGCTTCTACAGTTGGTATAATTCATAATAACAGTCGCGGTTCAAGTAAATGTTGATTTTGTGGCTTCAGCGTATAACTCTTATCCATCAGGTGGTAGGTTCGATCCCCCGCTGTGCATAAATGGACTTTTCAATGTGCGTATTTAACATTCGCTCGAACGGTGAAGGAAAGCTTCGTGAGGATACCGACTTACCTTATACTCAAAAGGCGACGGCGTGTGTCAGCCACATGAGACTGATCAGTTACTTACCTTTTAGATTAACAAATGATTATGAAACAGATACAGAAATCTGGTTGTACCGCGATTTATTCATGAAATGTATAGGGTTAAGTTTGTTAAAGCCTATGAGTTGAAATAGCATTTCCTGAGGCGTTACCGTATCCGGTAACTATTGTTAAGTTCCTCTCAGCCGTTTGCGGATGCCATTCCTATTTCTCGAATTTTTTTCGCTCAAGCAAAAAATACTCGGAATGTAGGCGACCAGCCAAATATTTTATCTTTCGTAATTACGAATTAAAGATAATTGCGACTTTTTGCTATTTAAAATATTTGACTAATACGTTCTCTTGTTAAGATACACTAATAGATTTACATGTTTTAAAATTAATTTAAAGTGTAATTTAACATTGATATAAATATGCAATTATTTATTTTTAAATGAACGACATCAGTCGGCATCTTGAAATTAGTGAAGAATTTGAATTGTATTAGGTTCTAGTTCATACCGACCGTCAATTTAGTTGTAACATATAATAATAATGAAGCCTTTATTTTTATTAATCATATCCTTAATTTCCATTTCAAATTTTAATATTTACTGATAGATAAATGTTAGTAGTAATACGTAATTCACCTGGATATGGTTTCTATCTTTGCCAATAGTCGCCAGTCTTTTCCTGCTATTTTTATCAAGTCATCAGTTTAACAAAGTAATATTCTTTAACTGTTTAGTTACCACAATGTTCGCGACTATTTTCATACAAGGCGATGTGTTTCTTGTCGCTTAATTAAAAATCGCAACAAAAATGCATTAATTATAAACTTATTACTTACATTTGCGGTTAGTACACATTAACAATGTATGTTATAACATAGTTCGTATAAACAATAAAAAAAAAAAACAACGGGTTGGACAACAAAAAACACATGCTTTGCATTAGGTTTATTTATTACATAGAAATGGAACGCCGCTGAAGTATATAATTTGCATCTAAGCGTGCACAATTGCAAAGCGGGGCAGGATTGCTAATGTGCGTTAAGGAATTCCGGAACAAAAATGCATGTCTACCTGCAAGATGCCAGATGTTGCCCGCTCACATTCCTATATTATACATAAAACTACGGTAATTGATTACCTGGAAAATCTGAGAAAATCGCGCATAAGTGCCATAACTCAGCACTCCGCTTATTAACTTGCCGGCCTCAAAGGTTTCAAAGCCCATATGAGGAATATTTGTTTATTTACTCACGTGTTTGTATTAAAATATTTATCAGACCTATGTGATGCGAAGATTGGTAGAGCTTTAAGCGCGGAATGCGTAGGATTCATTCGACAACCGAGAGTTTCCTTATTCGAATTTCCTTCGTATCGACACACGAGGAAAAGGAATGGGGAATTCTTTATTGAATGATTCGCGTGTGGAGGACACGGCGCGAGGTCACGGCGGTCCGTTACGAGCCTGGGCGCATAGTTGGCCCTGCGTTTCGTCGAACTGATTACGACAGATGGCCGCGGCCAGGGAGGCGGGCGCGGGACGTCGGCCCTTCGGAGAGATCGACCTCCGAAATGCGCCCGAGATTGCATTCTTTCGGCGGCGCGGGCGCATTCCATTGCACGCCATCCGATCACCGCGCGCCCGCGCCAGTCGTTGCGCGCCCTTTTGGGGGTTAAGATGTGTCCGCTGCGACGGGCGTACACTATGTGGTCTCAACCGCCTCCCCCCGAGCCCGAGCTCGATACGACCTTCCGCGCGCGCGCCTCCACCGTCGGCAACTGTGTTAGAGGGTGCTCCCGACAGATAGCTAGGATGGTCCGTAGCCCTCCCGAGTACGGGGTCAGAGTGGATCCTACGTCGTCTCATCCTCCCGGGCTTTGCGTTCGCGATGAGCCTCAGTACCAGAACTTGGAGGATATGCGTAAGCGTCCTGAATATGCGAATCTGGATGAGATTAGCCGGGAGTTCGGGTACCGTTTGTGTCCTGAAGGCCAGAACTTGGAAGATGAGGCGATTTATGAGAACATATTATCCGTGCGTCAGATTCGTTCCGCGGAAGTGCGTTTAGTGCCAGTTTCTGAGGTGCCGTACTATGAAGGACAAGGTTATGTCGCGACCCAAGTGCTGAGTAGAAACGGCACGTTTCCACAGTGTCCGCCCCACACTTGGAGCCGGCTGCAGCACGCTGGCAGGATGACAGGATCTCTGCGTCTTTTTACTGTAAATATTACTACTAAATAGTATATTAATCGTGAAATAGTAACTAATTATAGTTATATTCTGACCAAACATTACTTATTATTATTACTATGCAGGTGAAGAATAGTGTTAATACTGTATTTGTGTGTTGGAAAAATTATAAAATAGCTGTATTTAGATTGAAATATACCACATCTGGTGACATGGGCTCATCCGTGGTCTGGGTCGTTACGAATAATATATCCACAATTTCCGTATCACAAAGCGAAAATCGCTTTAAATTCAAGTTCAATGTCATATTAGGTTGTGTCGAGTCTGGTTTTGCGAGTCGGACATAAGTGAGGTCGGTCTGTTAGCGGTAATTTCAGTAAAATCAATTTCTTTGAGAATACGTTTTAAGATGTGGCCAGTTTTTGTACGCATTCCACAAAATGTTGCTCGTAATACCTTCGGACGGACAAAAAATATACTTCCAACTCGTTATTTCGTGTGCGTATTGGTTTCCGTGCGCGGCTTCGCGCGTTATGTTAGGATAAATGATTATTTAACGAAACAATTCTAGCGTTTGATGCGCTTAGTCTACCGAAATGATGTTAATTATAATTTAAGATTTACAAATCCCAGTAAATTTGAATCTGTAACCATTTCCATCCGAAAATGTTAATATATGTTTTTATAAATAGCAAACTACATATATATAAAATTATAACTATGTTTAATGACTATTTTGAACATAACAAAATATGTTCAAGTGACAAATTCTTTAAAAAAGCCGCTTTGATTTGAATAAAAATGTTTTTTACGATTTGATAATTTTTACACTAGTCTGCAGAAAATTAATTTGTTTTATAACGGTTTTAACACTAACGAATTTTAACAATGATTTGCGAAATTTAAACATTAACTACTTGTGAATTTTCACTGTCCTTTACAAGAAATAGGAAAATCATAGCAATTTATAAAATTTATATGTTCGATCACATAACGAACATTTTTTGAACGCAAAATGAAACGCTGTAACGCTTCTCGCAAGAATAATCTGTGCTAAAACGCTAACGTCAAGTTTTAGGCCAATTTTAAAAGCTTTTTATGCGGGATTATTCAGCACATAATTCTTTTTGTCTGGGAAATACCGACTTTAATCTAGTGACGTCACTAATTACAAAGTAATTGTATGAACCGGATACAGTCTGTAATCAATGAAATATGTATTAGTTTAAAAGATATTTGTTATGTTCTACTATAGTAATACTCGTTGTTATTCGTATCTAATTTATTTATTTTGGCATAAATTATATGAAATAAAAAACAATTACTAAATATATAGCTTAATAATATAAAAAAATATAAATTTATTACATTTAATTCGATTTGGATGTGTATACTACCTACGTTCGTCCCTTTGTCCCATAAATGTTAGGTTACGGGGCAGTACTAACCCGTGTATCACACAATTTTATTATTTTTGCTGTAATTTTTTCCGCAATCTCGATGTTGTCAAAACATATTAATAAGCCTTTAATATTAGTATAGAAAATACTGGTGTTGTTCGTCACAATATTTATTTATGTATAATACAAAAAATCTAAACATACAAACGAAAAATATTTGGTTTACTATACAAATACTATTCGAATACGATACGATTATACAGCATTTACGGTTTTAACGTTATCCCTACTAAGGCAGTTAAAATTCCATACAATATATCTATTTCTATTTCCAGGCAAAACGCGAGATGTACGATGTGAAGAAACAAAGGTTATGCCTGGCCCAGGACGAGTACAAACATTTGAACAATGCGCTGTCAACCCTCGCCGCTTCCAGAACTAGCTGTATGTAACTTTTATTAAAATTACATCACTCTGGTAAGATTCGAGACCTAAACCTCGCAATCTCTATGGATTTTTATATATGGCATAATTCGTACTTAATTTTCCAAAACGAAAGTCAAATTATTTATTTTAATTAGGCCTATTAAAAAGGCAATTTGTAATTTTACACGTTATTAATATATAAAAAATTACTGTGACACAAATGACAGTGGTAAAAGAACAGGCTGCTGCGTCAGTTACTAGAAGTAGTTCCGAACCAATTCGACTTCTTCAAGAAAAGAGCGTACCAATTCTTAAACGTCCGTCCGTAAAATCCGTCAACGGTCTTGCGAGTCTTCTGGCGATGTGAGTGTCAATGGGCGGTGGTATCACTTAACATCAGATGAGCCTTTCCCTCCTGCCCGTTTGCCTCCTATTACATAAAAAAGGGTTCCAGAAATTTTCAATAAGAGCTTATAATAGCTTTATTAATATAAAATATGTTTTGTCATTTATAATACCTGACCTGACCTGAAAATAATCTACAAATATTGTTTGGTGTATTGTAATGAAAAAGATGGAAATGAACTGATGAAATCAAAAGATTCCACAAGTAACAGTTCACATGCTATTTCTCTGAGTTATTCTATCCAAGAATCTTTGAATCGTGGATTCCTTTTTGTATAATACAATAGATAATTTATTCGCATATTTATTCAATATGCTGCAATGTTGAATTGCTATGCGTATTGCTATTGGTTCGTTTGGCTCTAATGTTGATTTTACGAATATTTGTCACGAGAGGCTTTTTATTTATAATCCCATAACGTAAACTTAATGTGTTTTGGTAAAAATATAATTCGTGACAATATTATTTAAAAACGTCCTCTATGATATTTAGATTGCATTTAACTTTAAACACGTTTTTTTGAAACAAAAAGTCGTTACAACGATATTAAATTTATAAAATAGATTAACATTAGTTTTAACCTTCTTAAATTAAATTTAAGACAACAATCTACATTTAGATAATGTTACCGAATACAAATATAAACAAGTATAGCAAATTTAGAAAAAAAAATTAATGCCGGCAATATTTCACAATTCTATTATATATATAAAGAACTGTGCCATCTTAAGACTTTTAGTGCCATACATATTTTACAAATATATGGTAAAATGCGCATTTGTATGTGAAAAATTTTACAATTTCTGTCATTATACACCAATATTCATAATTTTTTCAGAAGATATTTTTTTTATTCTATGATAATAAAAATACAGAAATTGAACATATTTGCTGTCAAAAGTAGCGCTATCTCCACGTTGACATTTTTCACCATTAGCGAGAGCAGCGCGACGGCGCTACTTGGCTCTAAAAGGGCTAAAAACGCCAGTTCACGACAGATTTCTGGAAGCATAGGACTTGTTTAGATCCCCATTGTGCATTATGTGAACATACTTGAATCTAAATAAAATGTCAAACATTGAACATCCTTATAAATAATTGTACAAAAATTTTTTTTTCAAAATTCTGCGTCTAATATAACCTCTGTCATTTATTTAAAAAAATACGAGAATAATGTAAATAATACGTCAATGTTTGCGGAATGTTCTTGAAGGTTAGTTCGATAAGCCATTGACTTTAAAATTCCACTGGGTTTGAGTTAAATATTTACGTTAACGAATTTGTAAAGATTTAATATCATTTTTATCTGTAAGATGTTTTTTTATACAAACACCCCTTAAAGTTATATAGGCGGCGTGTTTTTTAACTAATACATTATGTCGTTGTTGTTATCCCTTAGAATTTGTTCAGTTTTTACGTGTTAGTAAGAAATTTAGTTTTATACTTAGAAACATCTTTCTTAATTAATAATTACAGTATCGTAATAAATTTAACACGCAATTTTATGTTTATAATCCCATAACGTAAGTAATTAAATGTCCTGTTAAAATATTTTTGTAGCATCTGGATTATAGAGATAGAGATTTAGAACATCTAGAAAGACTTCATTATACTTTGTACACAAAACTTTCTCGCAAAATATGAAACACGTATATAACAAGCAATTTATTATATATAAACGAAATTTAATTTTGAAAAATACTTCTGTAATATTACAAAACTAAATTCGATTCCTCTCAAGCTCCGTCTCAGGCAAATGTTTTTATCTACGAATAGTTTATTAACAGTCGAGTGAATTGACAATTAACATAAATGTCATTTTTACCACAGTATTCACATTACTGGCCAATAAGATTAAAAATACATTTCAACTTCCCTTTCCTGCAGACGTTATACATCTGTGCATTGACCGTATAGAGCAAGTATCTTCTGTGACTACTAAATCCAATTCGTTATATACAACGTACTAAATACTAAAGTATATCTATACAATATAATAACTATACTATAATTTAAAAAAAATTATATAAAATACTAAACGTAATACTAATCTCCTGCTTACAGTATGTTCTTCAACGACCTCCGTGACGACCACCTCTACCACGTCAAGACATGACCCAGAACAGTTGAGGTGTGAAGTAACCCAGGCGAGGGGAAGGGTTGCCCAGCTTCGGAAGGAGTTGAGGCAAGCGAGAGCTGAAGTGGCCTGTGCTAGACGTGGTGTTGATACTCTTGCTGAGTAAGTAATAAATTATTAACATTTGTTCAATTATTTTAATATATTAAAATAACCTAGTGACGTGTCTAGAGCAGTGTTGGTCTTTAGAGGCTTGAGCGTGCAAGTCTCATCTCCGACGACATAAGTTCGATCACCGTGCACCAATGGACTTTCTGGCTATGTGCGCATTTAACATCGCGCTTGAGCGCTCGAACGATGAAGGAAAACATAGTGAGAAAAGGCTTGCCTTTGTCTCAAAAAGGCGTCGGCGACTTGCCTATTAGATTGACAAATGATCATGATACAGAAGAAGATACAGAAGTCTGAGGCCCACACCTAAAAATGTTATTACGTCACTGGTCATAATAACCTAGTGTTAACATATCTTGTGTTGATATTTTTTGTTATCAAGTAGCTTTAGTTATTTGCACTAAACTTTATATTCGTAATCTAAATTAAATAATCCTTAAATAATTAAATAAGCTGACGTTAAATATAATTTATGGGTTGAGTTTATGCAAAATCAGAAACCGGAAACTTTTAAAATTAATAACCATAACAAATTCCTGTTTTGTAAATTGTTGTGCCTCTCAAAAAATTCATTAAATGTTCAAATAAGATCTAAAACTGATTCATATTCTAAAGAACAATCACATAACTTTCTGCTTTGTGCAGTTTATCAAAATAATAATTTATTACAGAGTCGAACAAAAACTTAGCGCCCAGCAAGGTTGCTACAACATAACTGAAGCCCAGGCGATCATGACCGAACTGAAGAACATCCAAAAGTCTCTTACTTCCGGGGAAAAAGAGAGAGCAGACCTCATGCAATCACTAGCCAAATTAAAAGATGACCTCACGAGGTTACAACTAGGAGAGGCCTCCCCAGACCTCTCCACCTTAACTCTTCCTCAAGAGAAACTAAGCACTGCCTCACAAACCGACCTATGTGCGGACCTAGTACCTATCGGTACAAGACTTGCTGAAATGGCGCGGGTTCGCCTTCAATACGACGAAGCCAGGAAGAGGATTCAGCAAATCCAACAACAATTAGCAGACTTAGAGGACAAAGTACAGCCTGGTCAAGCGGAATCAGACAAGGACCGCCTTCTCTTATTCCAAGAGAAGGAACAGTTACTACGAGAGCTTCGAAGTATTACACCAAGAACTCGATCCAAGCAGGAGATGACTGACATACAATCTGAATGCAAGCGTTTAGAGCAAGACCTGAAAAATGCTTTTGAAATGTCGAATAAATGTATCGCGGATAGGTTAAGGCTACACGAAGAGAAGCAGCTTCTATTGCAGCAGTTGAAGGATGCCTTGACTTCAATGACGACCTTGGAAGGACAGTTGAAGACGTTATCGGCTTCTACCCTATCGGTGTCGAGTAGTTCCAGCTTGGGTTCTCTTTCCACAGCAAGTAGTAAGGGATCTCTAAGTTCAGGAATCAGTTTTACCGATATCTATGGTGGGCCCCAGATAGCTTCCTTCCAAACGGATAAACCAATAGACATGGTCGATTTACATCGGAGGGTTGAGAGGTCAGTATTATAAAAATTTCTTTAAAACCTATTAATATTAGAGAAAAAGAGAAGAAAGATAGAATTACCACCTAATTAAATTCTAGCATTGTTTTTTTTTATAATTGTGCTCAATCTTCAAATATAAAAATTATCCAAAGATTATATTTCCCAATACATACTCGTAGCATGCCCTTTATATGTATATATATGTTTTCAATCTGTTTATATAATGCCTAAAATAATCGATTCGTCAATTCCTTATTACTATATATATATATATGTTTACACTGATTCCATTAAACCACACTTTTATATTCTTCCAACAACAAATATTAGTACCATTTGTTTATACAATCTCTATATAAATAATTTCAGACTACTCCGCGGTTCTAGTTACAACGACAGTGCGACTCCAGGTGCCAGTAGCTGTCAATCACAGCCTTCACTTTCGCCTAGAAGCAGTCTTTCTTCTGCCAGCCCACCACCACCACCGCCTTCATACAACCAGGTATGACATAAAAAAACTTTCCTTTTACTATATTTTTTTATAAGATTTCTTTCTGTCCGAATTTAAGTGAATACTCTAAATGGTATCAAAAATTTTGCAGGTTGAAAGACAAAGACGGCAACAGAGGGAGTTAGAAGAGAAGTTAGTGGAGATGAGGATAGGTGTCGCAACTGGTCTTAACGAAGTTACGGGATTGGCTACCAGTAGTGAGTATCCTACATTAAAATATCCCCACAAATCCTACGAACTGATCTGATATTATCGTCATGTTTCTTTTTCATGTATCCCTTTTCTTCTTCATGGCCCCTTTTTGTTTTTCATATATCGTTTCACTGTTTAAATATGTTTAATTGCTTTGCTTTGTTCCATTAGTTATGTCTTCTTGAGCACCTTGTCAATTATTTTCTCAGAGTGGTTTACTGGAAGAAATCGCTCGAAAGCGATAAGGCCGCTAAGTTGCGATAAGTTGCGATCCTTTTCATTAATTATTTTGATTTTACTGAATTTCTGTATAGCTAACCAGATAATAACTTTCAGTTCCAGTACAAGTACAAGGCCCGGGACGGCCCGTGGAGCCACTATCTCCAATCTCTGAGACACCCCCGCCACTGTCACCGACCTGCTCGTCTAGTGGTAAGTTATAATTATGTGATTCAAACATAGACCTATTATTAATAATTAGTTAGATTTTCTTGGAAATCTACAATTATTACAACAGAATTCGTAAACAGAATACCAATGATTTAAAAATGCCTCTAAAATATTTCTTTAATGTAGTAATTCTTTTTACTAATATTCTACATAATTATGTATTTACATTGTATATTCGTGGATGCTTGGCGGACCCATGCGACTTCTTCGATACAAAGGGCGCTGCGTGTTCTTAAGTTCTCATGTCATTTTCACCCATGTATATCCTTCCTATAACATATTAATATTACATAAGTATCTTATTTTAACACGTATCTATGTTTAAGAAAAATAATGGAAGACTTTTTTAAACTCTAGTTATATACAGTCAAAATCTGATATAACCTCATCGAAGGGATTACTCATATTTGGTCGTAAAACTCGATAGTCGTAACAGCCGATGCCGTTATTAAGTACCTAATACAATAGAATTCAGCCGGGACCTTTAATTTTGGTCAATATAACCGGTATGTTGTTCTAAACGATGTCGTAAACTGTTTTGACTGTACTTCAAAATAATCGGATCTACTTTTTTGGCATTTCCTGTCCTGTCAATTGTCAAACTCAACTGTCAAGCTGGTCGGGAAATTCATATTTCAAACATGGAATTTCACAAAAGGATCGTTTTCAGGAACAAACACTAGATCAGTATCAGCAGCAGTCAGCGACGAGTCAGTGGCGGGAGATTCTGGAGTCTTCGAAGCAGCTCAGGCAGCCGATTCTTCTAACATAGGTTAGTATCTCCAGTTGATATATATCTCCTGGATTGTTTAACTCAAAAATTAGACCAAAGTGTTTGTATAGCAATTAATAAAAAAATACTTTTTATTATATGTATTGATATATAAAAAAAACAATGGCGCTACCTTTTTTTAGGTCTGAGCCTTAGATTTCTGTATCTGTTTCATGATCATTTTTTTAATCGAATAGGCAGGATAGGCCTTCTGTGCCTGAACCACGCCGTCGACTTTTTCGGTTTCCTCACGTTATTTTCCTTCACCGTTCGAGCTAATGTTAAATGCGCACATAGAAAGCACAGCTGGGGATCGAATATACGTCCTCAGGGATGAGAGTCGCACGCTGAACCACTGCTCGTGTATGTTAATATATACTATTCAATAATTATTTAGGTTACCTAAGGGTATATTATTTCGAAGCTAGTGAAATCGTTGACCCTCTTGGTAATTGGTTGCGAAACATATTCACGACGACCAATTCAAAACGCGGACTCCCTAAACGTCAGAATTGTTCAAAACAATGTAACAATTCTTTCCATACAACGCCAGACAATTCGTTATATTTATAATACAAAAGTCTATTTGTACAGTGATTCTGATTGATTAATTTAAAAATAAAACCACACAATTAACCATATTAAAATAGGCATGCAAATGTCATATTAAATATCACAATGTCTGAATAATAATAACAGTTATTTATAATTGTTATCACGCAATAAAAACACGGTGTCTTTAAACATTTAGAGTTTATTCTGTTTATTTTGAATCTATAATAATAACAGTATTTACATCCCAATAACACAATACAGAAGAATGATATAAAATATATATTAACTAAATATATAAAGAAAATATAGGAATAATTAAAAAAACAAAAGAATACAAAGCTTCTTCCATATTAATTTATTTTATTATTTATTGCAGTGAACAGTGCGCAAATTGAAATCAAATTACGATACTGTCCAAACGAAACTGCGTTGGAGATCGGAATCATTCGAGCTAGGAACCTTCATGCTCTATACATTGACAACGGGACGGAAATGTAAGTATTTTTTTTATTTCCTTACATTTTATTATTGATTATTTCCATGCTGTAAAATAAATAAATAATTTGATATTTTTTATTAGTTTAAAATTTATATTTAAGTGTCATCAGTCAAACGTCATTTTGATAAATTGTTAAAATCATATCATAAAATGGCTTGAAAGTTCTCCTGCCTAGAATACTTCATTAAGGGTCTGTCTCACAATGTTATGTACATTGTGAGACAGAATAAGTAATGAGTTCCGAATAAGATATTTATTACTTATTGGTAGGATAAACACTATTGTTTCACGACTGTCAGATAGCGCTATTTGTCGCATAAAGTCCGTCATGAGTCCGATGAAACGCGAAGTTTCTTATTCGGAACTTTTATCTTCCAAATAATTTATGTGTTGCATAGCTATTTTTTTCAATTCAATACATCCAAATGTTTTGTTCCCCAGCTCTGTCCGTGGTGCCTTAGTGGTAGGCGGCGGTGGTGGTATTGTATTCAATACGCCAGCCTTAGCCTGGCGAGGGACGACTCTAGTATGGAGGAACAATCAGCGCGCTTCGATCGGGTCTAGAGCACTGAGAGCTGCTACTTTGCAAATTAATTTAGCGGCCGACAGCGAATGCCTGGTGAGATTCTTTATGAGTAGCATCAATAAATCTCTGCTTGAAATTATGATGAAAACTAGCCAAAGTCGAGTATTCGGCGCACGCCTTGAGTGCCATGTGAAAATCTTATTGGACGAGAGCGATACACCTGAATTTTCCTATTAAAAATTTATATAAAATCATTAAAAGCAAATCTAACTTCTGTTCCTTCTTCAGGGTTGTACACAAGTGAGCTTAGCAGACTTCGACCCAGAAACGACTTCACAAAAGTGGTATAACGTTCTGAGCTTCAGGAGTATGAGAAGGGAAGAGAGCTCTGATGAATCTACCGTTATTTCATCGCAAACGTCTACTCTCACAAGGAATAGAGGTAATGAGGATATATTTAACTGAATAATATGTATACTAAATTAACCTTGACGTGCCACAACTGAGCGTTTTATAAGACAGTTTTTATCACGTCCACCAGTTATACCAGCTGCCCACTGAAGTATTTCCGATCCAATTCGACTTAGGGTCGTTCAAGAAAAGAGCGTACCAATTCTTAAAAGGCAATGTACACGCGTGCCCTTTGGCATTGAGAGTGTATTACATTTGATTACTATCATATGGACATTATCACTTAAAATCAAGGAGCCTCCTGCCCGTTGGCCTCATTATATAAAAAATAATACTATTAATAAACCTTGTTCAGAAACGATCCACCTCAAATAACAACAAAAAAAATTGTGTGAGAATATTTTGGATGCCTTGGAATGTCATATGGCGATGTACGCTTAATAAATGAACTCTTTCATCTCTTACTGTCAAATTGTGTTTACTCTGTGATGAAAAGAGACAGTTTAATTGTATTTATAAATAAAACTGTCTCTGAAAACATTGTATTTATTTATTTACGGTACATAAAAAATGTTTTTTTTTTTAATTTTTAGGTCCTGAGAGTATGACCGGTGCTGAGTGTAATATTGAATGTGGAGAGGACTCTGCGTCTGAAGACGAAGAATCAAGAGAACCACTTAATCAGGTAAAATACTAATCAAATGTAATACAAACAATTTTTTTTATCTTAACATTCTTTCTCAGATTTTTTTCTGTTTTAAGAGTTACTACTAAAATAAAAATAAAACTTTACGAATAATTTAATTTTTGAATTTGCATAGATTAAATTGCAGGCAATCCATGTAATTCTAACACATTTTTTGTTACACACACACAGTTTTCTTATTTTTTTTTAAATTAAAAAATGTTATTAGGTGAAAGACCTAGCCTCCTCGTAACATTTTTTTTTGCCTAAATCCGCCTCTATCTCATAACATACATATATTATAAGTATATTGCTCACAGATCGTAGAAGAAGACTCATTCGAGGATTACATTCCGGAGGAAGAATTAAATCTAGAGGAGGAGTATCTTCCTTCCACAGCAGAGAAGGAGACCAACACCGAGTGTAACTTCTGTCCAGAGGGCGCCAGACAACTTCATAGGAGGTTTGTTTTTTTTTGTTTTGGTGGCGGTTAGAATTTATGTAAATAATGGTTATGGTTATTATAAAACCCGTTTAAAACTACAAAAAAATATTATTTTTCTTTATTAAGAGTATTAATCGGGTTTTTCTGTAATATTAGTAATTTATTGGATTAAGGTGAATAATAATATTTTTAGTTTTTATTTTGCAAAAAAATAGATTTTGTTTTCAAAGTTTTCTATTAGTAGCTGATGTAGCTATTGCATATTTTTTTTTGTAAAAAAATCACTTTTTATCAATTTTTTTAACGAAAGAAATGTATCACTGATAAATGATAAAAGAGGTCGTCAACATAAACATTGTTCTTCAGATTTTATAAGCTGAAGCGAATTGAGGCTGATGGTCGGCCTTACGTGGACAGAACCTTACAGAAATAGTATATGTATATACTAATTCTTTGTATATATACTTAGGTACGTCTCGATGTTGTTTGTTCCACTATAGGTGTGATTTGCTTGATATGAGTGGTTTAAACAGTTTGTAAGCACATAAAACACTATTAGTTAAACGGAATGTTAACTGTTTTTATCGGTTTAGTCTACAAATGTTAATATTTACAAAAAGCTTACTTTGTAGTTAAAAAATAACTGATGGTTACGTCACATGAACGTTATAGTAGTGCAACAACTCACAATTAACAAAAAAAACATACATATGTTGTGTGTGTACTTGTGACGTCATTTAATAATAACTTTTTTATCTCTGATACTTTACATTTAAATACATTTGTATATCTATCTCATTCTTTCTAGATTGGTGTGTCCTTTTTTTGGCAAGTCCCGCCATTTCTGTCGGCACTGTGGCAGTCTCTGCTTTATCCTTAATGTGGTCTATTCTTCTAAGTTGTCTTCTTCCTCTTTTGCGTTTACATTACCTTGGCCACCACTTAAATACTTTCTTGCTCCAATTATCTGTTCTGTCATATACTCCGCCCAATTTCAAATTAAGTTCATTTATTTCTATTGTGATGTCTACTTCTCACTTATGAGTAAATGACACTCATAGACAAAACAAAAATGTGTCTATTGGAATTGGAACAGTACCTTATAGCATTATTAAACCGATAAAAACAGTATTACGATAGGCGGAATGTTGCACTGTTATATTTACGTTCAATTATTTTAAAATTGCACGACAATTTGCATGTTTTGGAACACTAGCCACTTATTATGCTTCAAGATTTGCTTTGAGAGTTATATTTTGTATGTTATTTATGGAAAAAACATAGTTATAAGTGTTAATTAATAAAGACAATGGTATTACTAACTCAAAACTTTAAAGATATAATTATTTGTTTACGTGATGTATTAAAAAAAAAGAAATCATTGGCGTAACATTTTTAGCTTCAGATTTCTGTATCTGTTTCGTGATCTTTTGTCAATCTAATAGGCATGTAGTTGATCAGCCTGCTGTGATTGATACGCCGACTTTTTGGGTCCAAGGCAAGCCGGTTTCCTTCACCGTTCGAGCGAATGTTGAATTAAAAAAAAAAAACATTTACTATTCAATCTAACTCCATATCTGTTCTGTGGTTAAGATAAAACTATTTTTTTTTTCAGGAAAAGTCAACAAGTAAGCACAAATCAAGAGGAGTCCCTTGCGACTATCAAAAGATCTCAAACATTCTCACCGCAACCGCAGAGCATTGGCAAAGGACATTATATTTGTAGGTTAGTAAACATTTATTTGCGAGTCAAACTACAATATTATCACTTCTAAAAACTATTAATCATATATTATCGATGCGGAATTCATACAGTTTTTATTAGTTTTATAGAATAATACAATCTAGATTAGAGATGCATAGATAAGATACGAAACCGATGCCGATAAATTTAAATTAAATTAAGGTAAAATACATAAAGTTCGGTTAAAGTTTAGAAGTTTTATTAATAGATATAAACAGTCACAAACTTTGAATAAGATTAAAGGTTTAGAAATTTAAATTAAGAATGAAATTTAAATAAAATAAATAACTGTGAATAATGATAATTATTAACATTGATAAGATTTTTGTAATTCTGTATTTTATTTTATTTCGTATCAAAATTACTACGCGCGACAGCAGTTAAAAGTCAACTAAAGTGTCTAGCGAAATGGAATACTTGGGGACAAAGTGGGTGAGAGAAACAACAAACAATCTAAAACCCGGGGATTTCCCGGGCATAGATAGTCCGTGTCTCGTTTGCAACGAACTAGACCAAACAAGATGCGCGTTTATATTACTTTTTTAAAGCGGGAAATTTGAAAAGTATCGTTGTATCGGCAATATTTGAATTGCCGATATAACATATCTATATCGGATGCATCCCTAATCTAAATCCATAATAGATTTGAAAACAACTGTGTATTTAGGTTACAATAGCAGACAGAAACGCGACAAATTCATATAAAAATTATTCTATAACTTGTTCTTTATACTGCTTAACTTTAGGCTATCCAATAACTAACCGGGTAATACATTTCTTAGCCGTTGCAGTTCGTTCTGTCACCACAGACGTTATTCACGAAATACAGAGCGAACCAACTCTTGTCTATTATTACTGTTAAAAATTAAATTACAGCATCTTATTATATTTACAGACTGCTATGTCTGTGTCGATTAAAATAAGTACAGTTGGACATTTAAAAGACTGCGTTATTTTTTGTTGTTGTTGTTGCTTGTGCAAAAAATAGTATAATTTTAGCACCGAATTATATCATAAAATGTTTTTTGATCTCGCTTTTTTTCCGCGCTATACATAAATTTACAAACTTGATATGAGATAACAAACAAATTTAATTATATTTTTTTAAAAGTATGTATAAATAAATGTATTGAAATGTATTACAGACTCAACCGTTCAGAATCTGATTCCTCGATGTCTCAATATGCACGGAGGGCTCTTCACCCGCCCACAGCACCTGGAATACCTTTTGACAGGACACTGAAAGAAAGACGATCTCTCAGGTACCATTTGTAATACTTAGGCCATGTAGAAAACATATATGTACTTAGTAATTCTGATACTAGTCACGTCACGTTCTTAATAATCTTCTTTAGCGTGTTTTAGGCTTGAACGGACTAGTCAAAGACGTGCTTTCTTCTTACCAATCTTAGATGAGTTCCTTTGATTAAGACACATGCTAGTGAATACATTTTTTTTTATAAACATGCATATTTTAAGTTAAAACTATTGCCATAATATAAAAAAATGGATATTATCGTGCCATTCGTTTTTTAAATAATAATCTAGTCAACTTTAAATGTATAAGCAATTAATATTCTAGATGGGGCCGCGTGCGCGGTGCCGCAGTTAGACACAGCTCGACGAAGCGCAGCGCGCGGACTTCGCTCGATCTGTCTCTGGATCTCAAGGCTCATCACTCACGACTCACTGATCTAAGGCAGGAGATCGCCCATCTAACACTTCTAAAGAAACGGTAAGGTTTCAATTACCAGTCATAAAATATATTTCGTATCAAAACATGTTCGATTGGCGTCCATGCGTCGGGTCCTCTCCCTAAAATATGGCGAGGGGGCCGATGGCTGGCCATGCGTGATACTCGAGAACGGGTGCTACTTGTGGTGAATGGTCGTCCTTGAATTCGTGTATGCAGTGATATTAGTTATTTCGACTACGTATTTGCGTGTTGTTACCACGAGAATGTATGAGCGTGCTCCTATTTCACCATGCCTCCTGCTAATGTCATGTGGAACATGGTGTGATGGTAGCAGCTGCTTACAAACGTTGTGTAATACAAAAAATATTTGGCGATTAAAAAGAGAGAGTGGCGGAGAGTTTATTGCCAGTTCTTCTCTTCCGTTCTACGCCCTTGATTTGATTACTGGCAGTAAATGTAAAATTAGAAGCATTTAATGCTTATATATTTTTTTGACGTTCATAAGTGTACATTATGTTACCTATATGAATAAATTACTTTGACTTTGAATATCAAAATTTAAATTAAATTAGTAATAAAAATTACTTCTTGGTGTTTATATTTTAAAAATGAAACAAATATTGGTTTTAAAGCTTTCAAACTGCTCTTATTAACATTTATAACACCGTTCAAGTTGAAATTCAGTGTCGATACTTAGCGCGAACTATGACCCCGTTTATCAAAATCCCATATATTTTTGACATACAGGAGTCAGTCAGTCTTAAAACGTAAGCATTTATCTTAAGATACGCTTTAGGAAACTGGAATAATTTTGATGAGTTGTTTCAGTGTTATTAGGGACTCTTATTTCGTACTATGACTAAACAACGAAAACTACTATACTTGAAAAATATACCAATACGTATTTATAAATGTAAATTGAAACATGGTTTTAGGCTCGAAGAAGCTTGCGCCAAGGGTGACCCTACGATAGCGGCGTGGGTTGCTGAAGATGAAACTCTTCGAAGGCTCATCTCAGCACCAGATAGCTCAAGCAATGACAGGGTCTCCAAGTTATTCCAGAGGACATGCAAGGAGATCTATCGTCTAAGAAAATCAAGGCAGGGTGGAAGGAAACCCGACCTCGTTACGTTCAAGTGAGTATCTTTTATTAAAAAATAATAAGCGTCCACCAGTAAACCAGCTTCCCACTGAAACCGAACCAATTGGGCTTAGGGTCCTTCAAGGAAAGAGCGTACCAATTCTTAAAAGGTCGGTAGCGCGCTTGCGACTGCTTCCGGCAGTGCGAGCGTCCACGGGCGGCAGTATCACTTAACACCAGGTGAGCCTCCGGCTCGTTGCCGCCTTTGAAAAAGAAACTTTGAAGAATTCAGCATCATCCACTCAACCTAAATGGAGGTCACTAATTGTATTCCCGACTTCTGTTGCCTGGAATGTACTTGTCATGAGAGACATTGATGACATGTTTTTATAGGATCGTCAATAGTATTTTTGATGAGTGTTACAACAAAAAGTTGTAGAGGAATAACATGAGGTTTTGTTATCCAGTCGTATACTAGTTTATTTTCAGACGTTATTAATTGTCCGTTTAGTGAACTGAGCGGTTCTTGATTTGATTTTTTTGAGTGAACTGAGAGGTTCGTATACTGTAAATCTATTCCTGTGTAATTTCGTGTGTGTATATTATTTGTTTGTAATATAAATGTAAATAGTTACTGCATTAGAGTTATCGGTAATGGTAGCTTATTTTGTTAGATAAATAAATAATATTTTAAATAACGATGACGGCGATATGTGTGAAGTTAGCTACGCATAGATGGCGCCATTCAGGAAACTAATAAAATTGTGTTGCTAAATAACGAAGGATTTCAAATTTACGTTATATTTGTATAGTTATTTAAATAAACGGGAAGTAGATATGGGGAGAAATTCACTATGCCATACATTTTTCTGGAATTGTATAGGCATTGTATATATAAAAAAACACCTTTTGTATGGCAATCAAGGTTTATAATAATTTATCAAAGATTGTTAAAGACGTACTAGTATTTTTTTAAAATCTACATAATATACAATTTTTGAAAAAAAAAATTATACTATTTATATATTCTATAATGCGATGATGTAGAGATCAAATATTATAAGAATTGACTATAATGATACAATCAAATAACAATTATTTTTTAAATTACAGAGAAAAGATGGCATTCTTCACTCGCACCAAGTCAACGGTACCAACACTGCCCGATGATGCAAATTCCGAAGACGATTGGGAGCAAGATTTGGAAGAACGAAGCACTCCAGATGGTAGGTCTTCTAAGACCTCCTTCGAAAAGACCGCTCCAGCACAAGAACCTGTCGAATGCAAGAATCCTTGTATGCCTGAAGCTAATTTTGATAACGAACTCAAAATAAGTGAAGATGGGGAGGTTATGTATGATTTTGTAGTCGATAGAGTTTTAGGAGTTCAGGTTTGAGTTCCTCGGAGCACGATTCTGGTTTGAATTTCAAAATATGAAATTATTGGATCATATACGTATACTAAGATTGATCTGAGTATTGTCGACATGCCATACACCATTATTTAAACTTTAATTTATGTTAAAGTTAATATTTGGCTAACCTGCTATTAATGTTAGAAAATGGTAGTTTCGAGTGTTGTCAACGGCACCTATTGTTCATAAAAATCTGTGATTTTATTTGCCTTTTGAGATTTCTGGTTGAAGACTGAGTGTAATTAACGTACGAAGCGGGTGCCATATCAGTTCGGTATGTTCAAAATAAATGTATTTTATGTTTGACGCGGTTTTATTAAATTACTAATTATATAAAAACATGGTAGAACTTGTCCAACTGTAAGCTGCAATTACATTACTAAATGGTAATATTTTAGCGTCAATATACTGTAAATAAATAAGTTTTATGTATTTAATAAAACCGTTAGAGTTCGTACAAAAACGTGCCTTTTTCGGTGCCTGGGCGTTCGTGCCATAAGGCATTCACGTACAAAACGGTGAGTCACAAATAAATGCCAAAATATAGTGGGTTCGTGTACATATTGCCCACCGGGGTAGACCACCGAGTAGCTTGGCCAAAAACGCTTTGTATATGGCTAACGTTTTGGGCTACATTTTGTAACCAATTTAAATACTCGAATTTGGTTTCGAAACCTAGCTCAATGACGTATTAAATTATTCATTCCTTGATAATTCAGTTTTATATTACAAAACGGCTATTACAAATTCTACTAAATTAGTAGGATTTAATTAGTAGATTGTCCGCCATTTTGTAGTATAAAACTTAGTTGACGTTTTTAAACGTGCAATACATGTAAATATTTCGTTCTTTGTATCTTGATCTGAACAGTAACTGATCAATTCATAACTTCATTTGTACGTAGATTGATCGGTGCATTACTTTAATGTAAATTTTGTAAATCTGTAAATATGAGATTAAAAATGCATTCTGATTTCATTAGATCTATAAAATAGTTGTATAAATATTAAGTTCTTTAGGTGAATTTGGATTTGCCAAAATAATATATGTTTTAAATCTTCCATTAAACAAAGGGATTATATTTTGTAAAGATGCCAATACTGACGTTTGCAGTTAATATAAAATGAAAATAAAAGAATAAATTTTAATTTCTCGTTTTATTCTCCTATATAATGACTCTAATAGATAGGCAATGTCACGCATACTTCTAAATATGTTTGAAGTCTCATGTCACTCCATACTCTCCGATATCACTCAACAGATTTTTATGAATTCTTGCTAAGGAACCTGAAATTAAGCAGTTCGCTGCTACTCCCCTAGCTGCATCGACGTACGACTCTCATCACTGGTAGTTGCTATCATCGATAGTCATAGAAACTGAATCACCTAGTTGCCTAGTAGAAAAAAACGATGATCAATAGATAATTATAGCCTGTAGGCTTTTCATAAAAATAATTCGGACATAACAAATACAAATATTAGGCTTCAGAGTTGCGCAGAAATATACCCTTGAATGCACAAGCCTTAAAATGGCAGCTTTCATCCCGAGGTCATTATGAAGATATTCTCGGCGTCTTTTTACTAAGCAGAACTGCTCAATACGGTATTTGTTGCTATGGTTACCATTTTCGGTTTTATATGGAAGTGACATCGTAACCATGGCAACGAATGCGGTACTTGTGATTTAAAACTTATTGTTCAGGTATCCATATATATAAAAATGAATCCCTATTTCCCTTGGTCACGGCATCACGCGTGAACGACTAAACCGATTTCGCTAATTCTTTGTTTGTTGTGTTTGTTATTGTCAGGAGAAGGTTCTTATGAAAGACAAAAATTAAGAAAATTGCGCGGAAAATAAGAAAATTTAAGAAAACTTTACACCACGATATTAAGTAATCATGACTTGTGTTACGATAGAAATTTTTTTTCCAGTGCGTGGTGCTCTTACAATTCATTTTTTTTTAATTTACTCTTATGGCGTTTGACATAACATTGACAGAATGCGTGCTAGAAATATCGTCACAGCGTATATCATAAAGCATTTTTAGTTAATTATACCAATTTGAAATCAATATTCACAGTTAAGACAAGACAACGTCTGTCGGTTCCGCTAGTTACTATTGTAAACAATCTAATTAAGCCTAGGACGTTTATAGCTCATTAAATATCAATGAATTAAATTTACTGAAGAACTGGCAAGACTTCCGCCACTTTTTTAATCGCCAAGTTTTCAATACAGTAGCCATAATTATTTGAACTGGAGCAATTCAATCATAAGGATTAGGATTAATAATTAATAATGCTTACATTTTGGGAAAGATGGCAGCTTTTTCGCAGAATATCTGAAAATAAATAATATATAATGTATACACGAATCCGTTTTTAGGCTTCCATACACGACATTCCAGCTACTTATTTCATGACATAACAACAAATATAAAAAACGGCCATTGGGAGTCGGACTGACGCATTGAGGCTCCATACAATCAGGTTTTTAAATTTTATGGCGGTACGGGTCCTCCAGTATACGAGTCCGACTCGCACTTGGTAGATTTATATTTATATGATATTATCAAACAATGATAACATATTAACACCTCTATCTCAAATCACACACATTCTGTAACACTCTGTATAGCAAATCGTATGATAGTTTCACTCACCGCTCACGTCGTTTTTTCTCACATTTCCAGTTACTTTTGTTGACCCCTCGCTTCCTTGCAAGTTCCGGAGGAACTGGTTCGATTTTTTTTGGTAAATTGGACATTGTTTTGATAAAAATTCACGATAAAACCCGGCACAAAATCACAAACAAAAGCATGAGCGGCCATTACCGTATTTAGTACCGCCATGACACTTTCCTGTCAAAATGCTTTTTCCTGATTGGTTGAGGTGGATCTATCGGTTTTTGATGCTGTCTTATCAAGAATCTGGCGTGTTGCGAAATGAAACGCAATAAAAGTACGTGAATAACTAGGATTTAACTGGGTTTGAAAGATTCTATGAATTATTGGACCATAGAGCTCAAGATACATTGGTGCTGGGGTTGGGACTTACGACCTCAGAAATAAGAGTCACATGCTGATGCTAGACCAACACTGTATATAAATGAGAATTTATATTTCTTTGTACTAATATACATCCTTCTAATGTACCAAATTAATATCTAATTGGTCTTTATTTTTTGCTGCTATAAACAAACCTAAAGTCATTCAGTAAATTTCCTGACGTGTCGTGGCAGCTACTGCGTGACTGGTGGCGTCACGCGCGGCCGACCCCGGAAATGTCCGAGGAGGGAGTGCAATACCGGGCAACAGTTTCATGCATTAACAGTGGGGAAACTTGAATGAAGACTACGGAACAACTATTGAATCTTTTCACTAACTTTTGATTTTTTTGTCAGCTCAAGAACCTGAAATAGAATAAAAAATATCCGGTTTAAGAGCTATATATATATACAAACGTAATTTTGATTGGAGAATGCTTAAGGGCTATATAGGACTTTCTATTCTTTATTAAATATACCGCGGAAGTATTGGAAAATGGAGGCGGAGATGACACACGAGTGAAAGAATTCGGATGCCTTCACTCTGTCAGAAGTCGAGTATGTTAAAATAATGACATGTATAAATGTAACGTTGATAATGTTACAATTACTAAAGTTAATCAAATACATTGGCAATGGCGGATCTAAAATATTTGTAATATGAGTGTCACACAGCCAAATATTTATTAATATAACCGGAAACCTAGACAATTGTGTGTGTTAATTATATACATACTAGATTGGGAGAGATTTTTTATTTAATAATAATAATAAAGCTAAGATTATCGTTTTAGTTTTTAGTTTGTTATTAATATTTTTTGTCTTAATTTAGATTATGGATCTATATTTTTTTTTAAATAACATTTGGTTCTGAACTTCTTGCACTCACCATTTTTCTTTTTTTAGGTTTTCTCTTACTAGGGTTGCCTGGTAGACATCGCTCATTATATTATTTTATTATTGCAACGAAGTATTAACAAAGAAATAATATATACAGCTTAGATTTTTTGTCTTATTTTTATCTTGTTATCCTATGTATCCTATTTCCAAGCTACCTTCAGTACCGTCGATCGGAACCCCTTCACGGGTAAAGGCCTCCTACAGCTTGTTCTTACTGACTCTATCTCTTTCTTTCTTTCTTCATTCGCTTCCAGGTACCGCTTCTATTTCTTCTATACACCTTTGTTTTTTTTTTAAATAAAAATATGTTAATATCTGCTTGTAAACACTTGACCGACTGAAGAGGTAAGTAGTCTGTGGCGTTATGAAAATGACCATGGCTATGGCGTTCGTGATTTGGCTGTAAAAACAGGCAATAATTTTAACTGGGTCATTTTTTGTATTTCAACGGAATTTGTTTTATGGCCTATACACCCTTCGACTTCAATTATTACGATAAAGTAATATTAGCATAAAAACTACGTGTTTTTATACAACAGAGAGAAAGAGGAAGAAGGTTCTCCTGATGATGATCACAATGCCAGCAGACTCGCTAGTGCGTTATAGGTTGAGGAAATATGGTGGACCTTAAAACTACAGGAAGTATCCTTGAGCAGTCTAACCACTGACTGGTCTGAAAGACCCAGCATCTAAGGTCGAGTCGACTTTGAATATATCTATAGCGGAAAACATTTCGTTAGCGCGTTTTGCGGTATGACGTCATCTTAGTAATTGTAATCGTCTTTGCGAATCATATAATGTTTAATCTTAATATATATATAAATTACGCGTCACGTTGTTAGTCCACTGGATACATATATATATATATATATAATTCTACTGTATGTGTGTATTTCACTGAACGCTTAACGGCTGGACCGGTTTGAATGTTTTTTGTTTGCGTTTGGGTGGAGCCCCGGATTGTTTAGATTCACAAATCAGCCCGGCAGATGGCACTGCAGTAGGTATTTCCATACTTTGTTTAATATCATAATCGCTTTAAATATCATGCAGGACAACGTCTGTCGAGCCCGCTATTTCTATATATTATCTCTAAATTGAACTAAAGTATTACATGGCGCCTTTAACTACGAAGCCAATATACAAATATACGTATATTAAAGACAGCCATTATTATTATTAAAGCTTTACTAATTACTTAATATGATAATTGTTTAGTTTACATATCTTAATATGAGTATAGTATATAGCCGGATTGGATGTCGTTGACCCTATGGAGGATGGGACGTGCTTTGGGTATGGGGTGCTACTTGTGTGGACACATTAGCCCCGTCTCACCTTCTAGCAAGCAAAAAACTGGGGCGGCCGCAGAGAAGCCGGAAAATAATAAACGGCTCAAATAGAAGAGTTTCTGCATCAACTCTCTCAATCTCTCAATCTCATCAACTCTTGGGTCGTTCATGTGCACAGGCACTAATTAAAGATTGAAGTTGGTGCCATACTCCAGAGCTGGTGCTTTCCTCGCTCAACGAATAAGTATCGCAATACAGCAAGCAAATGCTGCCAGCGTTAAAGTTATACCCCAGGACCAAACTTTTTAAATTTGTTTAAATTTACTATTTATTTATTTTAAATCTTTATTATTACTAATAGTATTAGTCGTATAAGTTTTAAAAATGAACATTATTTTTGTTAATGTTGTAGTATTTGTTTCGTCCCATAATTAGGGTCGTTGGCGGTTGTTGTAGATATGTTCAGCTATATGACAAATGAAACACTTTGAAGCTGGGTAAAAACTATAATCGTTTAAAATATGAGCTTATTACTAACATAAAATTGGGGGTACAGGGGTTTCAATGCTAACAATAGCAAACTTATCTAAGGCTTATTTAAGAGATCATAAATCCAAATGACACTTATAAGTGTTGTAAAAACTAAAGGGCTCATATTGGCTTCAAGTGCGCGATGATTATTTGTTTACGCTTCTAATTATTACCTAAAATATTTATATGTAACTTAATTAATATTGGGTTATGTAAATCAATTTTAGGCTAAAATCCTCCTTCGTATATTTCCATTTACTTTTGCCAACAGCACAAACAAACATTTCGTATATTATGCAATAAAATCAACTCGGAACTAAGCTTTCGGTGAAAGCTGCGAAAAATCGATTCAGTAGTTTCCGAGGTAGGCGGATAAGATTGAAAAAAAAACTCTTCTTTCATCGCCCTTGAGCTTAGTTATATTTTAAATATACAATACAGACACGACTCGACTAGAAATCGTAAATATGTGTCTAAGCTGTATTTATGAAGTACAAAACCAAGTCGTAAACTATAATACAATAGCCGAGTTCCTATTCATATCCAATTTGAATCATTTACAAAATGTAGGTAAGGTGTCTTAATAATTTAGATTACACTTAATGAAAGTAAAATGTAATAAACGTTGACAACAATAGCCTAGTATTACAATGGCGTGGTGTGGCTCCATTTACCTCGTGTAGCGGACAAGAGCTGAATATTTAGTACTAGCGACGCCGGCGAGTGAGCGGCCTTAGTGAGAGCGTATCTTTCTGTAACTATATTTCTAATGATAAAATTAAGTCTTACCTCTAAGAACTTAACTCTCAATTGATATGTATGCGAATGAACAAACTAAAACATAAAACAAATATCGCTCTGCAAAGGCAATATCTGCAGCAGAGTTTCATCATCAGAAGTCGAGGCAGAATACGAAATTCCACCCGTATCACCACGACGTCCTACGTTCCACAACTGAGTGTTTTTTAAGGCAGTTTTTGCTGCGCACCTTCACAATGTGGAACCATTAAAGTATTTCCAAACCAATTCGATTTAGGGTCCATCAAGAAAAGAGCGTACCTATTCTTAAAAGGCCGACAAGGCATTCATGAGCCCTCTGTAGTATGACTGTTCATAGTCGGCAGTGTCACTTAGCGTCAGATAAGCCTCCTGCCCGTTTGCGCCGTGTTCTATTAAAAACAAGAAAAAAGCTTCATTGCCTAGTTAATGAAACACCCCAAACATAGAATGTACCTGGAGGATGCGACGTTTAGTTGAGCGACTTCAAGTAAGAAGTAAAAATTAAACAGTTTTGCAACCTGCGATACCAGATGGATATGCGCGGCATACCATGGAATTAGTCCCAGCAAACTAAAGCACAATTATATCTTTAATAAAATCTCTTCTGGTTTAGGGAAGAGGTATTAATAGATAAAAAAGATAGATAGAAAAACGTATAATAGCTATGTATTTGTAGACATTGTTATCACTAGTATTTAGCATGGGTAAAATGTCTTTTGAGATTGAGATTTTGTTGATATATATGTATTTATATACTATTATTATTTCTGTTTAAAATTGTAAATATGTGTGTTTCAAGGAATAAATGAGGTTTAATTATTTTTATTATTAAAATGTCTCTTAATCCACTTCCAAAAACCCCAAAACGAGGTGTACCGCGATATTGCAAAGTTTAGATTGGACGTTAAAATCTTATTAAACTATGTCTCACCGGAAAAAAATATGTACGGTATTAAATTTCTATAATTATTATTGTAGTTTTATTAGTAATGCCAAATATACTTTAAAATCTTTCCTAACGTTTACTGGTAGTACCATTACAATCTTTCTCACGCAAACAGTAATAGAGACTGTTTAACAGAAAACCAAAAGCGAATTAGACGAAGACTGACGACTTGAAGACTTTTTAAATATTTTAATGCTATCAAAATCTTCCTGAATGCTAATCCTAAAATGATTTGCTACTAAATGGATATATATATATATATATATATATATATATAAGTCATTTAATACACAATATAACTCGCCCTAACTGGGTCCATACGCGGATTTTCGTAAGAAATATCGTATAAATCTAATTCTTATGCGAGACAATAAACGCTAGTACGTCTGTAGCGTTTTATTGATGATTTCTTCTATTGTATGCTTATTTACAGCGATCGTTAGATGTGAGAAGCGTTTCCTTTGTAGCTTCTGTTAATTATATGCACGGTGAGGAGTTCGTACATTGCTTTACAAGTTATCAAATATTACATTTCTTCCTAGTTTCAATTTTCTATATCTGTTTCATAATATAATGAAGCAGGTGATCAGCGTATTGTGCCTGACACACCATCGACTTTTAGTTATTACAAGTGACAAATGTTAAATGCGCCCATAGATAGAAAGTCCTGTTACGACCTCAGGGATGAGAGTCGCACGCCGAAACCACTTGGCCAATACAGCTATTGTTTAACAAATTAGTAAATATGGTCTAAGAGCACATTTGCTAATCCTGTAATTTCCAGAATTACAGGAAATACCGGAGTCTTAACCGATTTCTTCTTTGTTTTTAAGGAAATATTCCGGCCCTTCCATAAACACGGCAGTTTTAAAATAGACTCAACAAAAACTTATAAAATAGTAAGGATACTATTCCGATACACAACTTAGCAATCTACTAATTACTAATAATACTGATGAACGTTACCCAGTATTTATCAATTAAACAAATTAAATATCTTTAAAGAATTCGCAGCAACCGCTGACTTTGACGGAATTTTGTCTTCTGGATTGATTGCAGCTTGAAATTTTCTGCTTTTTTAGATTTACTTGCGTTTTACCTGTCCGAGATATTTTTTAAATACAATGTTACAGAAATGCTCGAACGGAGCGAATGATTTTAAATATGGTCTTTTAAACAAGTGGACCAACCTTTTGTGACTAAAACACGTTATAAGACACGCAGGTTTCACAATATTTGTTTATTAGAAAATTTAGGTTCGAACTGTTATACCTTGTCCTAGACCTTTTGTTTGGATTTGTTGCTGTTTTGAAGTTTTGTTTTTGTTCTCAAACATTACACATGCTATAAAGGCAATCTTATACTTATGTAAATGTGTTATAGAAAGTATATACATGTGGGAAAAAGACATGAGAACTTAAGAACCCGCCCGAATTCATTCACGCAAATTCGTCACAATCGAGCCCGCAATTTCGGAGCACAACTCACGAAGGGCTCTTTGTAATGACGAAGTCGCATGGGTCCGCCAAGCATTCGCAAATATACACTGTGATTATATAATTATGTACGAATAAAGAAAACAATAATAATAGAAAATAGTTGTCTTCTATTGATGCTGTCTATTAGGTAATACAGCTTACATCAGAATCGCAGAAATGGTGCTGAGAAATCCTATCGTGGGACACAAGTCAGTCCATCTCAAAACTTGTTCTTCTAAATAATTTTTGTATTTAAAAATTCTCCGTAAGAAACGGGCGTGCTTAGTGTCTGAGATTAACTTTGTATTATTTGTTAAATTAAAAAATAAATCATTGGCGCTACAACCATTTTGGGTCTTCAGATTTCATTTTATTCTTCAATAGTAAGCGATCATCCTTCTGCGCCAGACAGACTTTGCGTTATACACTCTGCCGTCGACTTTTTGGTTCTAAGGCAAGCCGGTTTCCTCCCGATGTGCTGTTCCACCATTCGAGCGCATGTTAAATGAGTACTTAGCATGAACGTCCATTGGTCGAACAGCTGGAGACCAAGCCTATAACCTCAGGGATGTGAGCCGTACTCTGAAAGCACTAGGCCATCAATGCTTTATTTGTTGCTAATATTTATTATTCATTGTTGAAAGAAAGAAAATACTTTTTTACCGCATTAAAGCTATTTGTATTTGCGTTTCGCGTGCTTTAACGTCGGAAAAATTTAAAATTATGTAAAGTAATTATAATTTTTATAATAATACAAATAGAATATGGTAAGTGTTTTCTTTCTTTCAATGTGTAAAAGCTATGTTAACAAAAGACTATGTTATTCATTGTTGTGGATTCTTTGTATTGTGTTGTGTGTGTAGCAGTCGGTGCAAAGAGATTGATACACATATAATATATAGTTGTATTCAATTTTTAAAAGTTATAACAGAAATACCTACATCTTGTTATACCAGTAATAAGTCGCCTAAAGAGAACTAAACCTTAAGAGAGGCGTAGAGTTTTTTGCCAGTTCTTACCCTTCTCTACTTGCAAACTGGTAGTAAATGTATGTAAAGTAATGTAAATTTAGAGTTAACATAACATTACTAATCGCCATAATTATTGTTTAGACTAGATTGTAATTCATACATACATACATACATAATATCGTTATACATTAACGGCATACAATAGTGAAGTATTAATCATTTTCTATTATTTATTTAGCCCCGATAGCGTCATTGAACAAACTGGTACAATTGATGGAAAAAGCAATTTATTTAGCGCGATCTGCGATGATTTGCAAAATTATTATTGAATAGTACGGTATATTTCTTTTTAACTTTATAAGTTACTAGGTCTATGTATTCTTTTTTTTGTTCTAAGTGTTTAGCTTATAAGCTAAACAATTATATTATGCAGAAGGATAAAGACACCAGGAAGAAGTGGTTGTCTGATACCTTCTTCTTTCTTTGCATCTTTGTAGCTTGTGACAGGGACGAAAGTTCTTAATTTTAAATCGTTACAATACCAGTTTTTAATTGTTATAAATTATACAGAGCATGTGATGATATTAATTTAACAAATATTATATAACAATATAACCTGGACTCCTGGACCTTACATTAGGAAACACAAAGCTCAAAGACATATAATAGTTAAATAAAAATATATTTTCTTGTAAAATCAATGTAAAAGTAAAAATTTAATTTAATCCTATAATAACTTTCATAAGACAATAAATTATATAACTTTTTATCGATACTAAACAATATAATTTTTAAAGGCAAGGTGCATTTAAATTGCAGTTGTAAATAACTTAACTTTGACATTATTTTACGTTCTTATTATAAAACATTGTAAAAATTGATATGACATTTGCATGGCTATTTATATATGGCTGATTGTGCGGCTATTTGTAGTTGTAATATTTTCTAATTAGTTTCCAAAAACGCCTCCCCCAATCCAGGTATCACTGTCATGGGCTGTATCCAGCTCGAGCCAGCGGTAATGCCAGCGTTTAGGGTAGCTTTAGACTTCTTATCTTTGTGTGTCTTATTTTTATTTGCAGCAAGCTCCCTTCTATGCGATAGGTGATTTTTACAGCTGCATAGGGCTGCATGCTGAAGCCAAGACTGCCGAATATATTTGATAACAACTTATCAATTTGAATTGCAAACGTACTATCTATGTTTGTATGAAGCGTGGACTTAGACGGTCATTTGGTCCGTCGTGCGAAAAGTCCTGATTAAGCCAGCCAGAAGCTCAGTGGTTCTTAGCTTCGCAGGCTTCATGGAGCGACCTCACTGCTCCGAGGATTGCTATGCTATTTTCCTTCATCAATTAATTTTGTATGAAGCATCTTTTATGTACGCAGTTTGGTGTTATGAGATATAGATTGATGTATGTACATAACTCATGTTATGTTGTTGCAAAGAACAGCAGTGACTAAGCATTGTTTGCTTTAGACTAGAAATAAAAAAACAGCGATTATTTTCTATTATCTCACATTGTGCGCATAATGAATTAGTCTAAGAGCTGATCTTGTCAATTACATAAACAAGGACTAACTTTGACTAGTAATAACCATAACTCCGATTTTAACCAACTTTTTATACTGGACAGGAGGCCCATCTGAAGTTAAGGGATACAGCTGCCAGAGCACTCGCCTTTTAAGAATTGGTACGCTCTTTTTTTTAAGGATCCCAATTGGTTCGGAAATACTTCAGTGGGTAGCTGGTTCCACATTGTGGGCAAAAACTGCCTTAAATAGATCACACAGGAAAGGTCTAGGTGATATGAGTGGAATTTCGTATTCTGCCTCGATGTTCAATGGTGAAACTCAGCTCCAGGAATCAACATAAATTACTCCTCTGAACACTCTCCATGGTAAGTGCGGTAGAAGACCTCACATGGCAACGCCATAATCCGCTCGAAAAGGTTGAATACGGTCAAGTGGAAGGAGCTGGTATAAGGGAGCTCCCACCCAGAGGTGAGAACAATACTCTTTATCATTAACCTTATTTTATGGAAGGCTACATCACAATTACTTATGCCAAATTCATTGGGATGAGCGCAAGTTATATCAGCCTAGAACTTCCATTTCAGTCCAGCACTTTCGAATTCCCAATAATAAAGGTTTTTATACTTAGGTAATGTTTCTATACATCTCCTAAACTAGAAGGATCTACGCTAGAGCACGCGCCGCGACAGGTGCGCGCGCATCTGTCCAACTAACGAGGGGGAAACTGTCATAGTTAACAATGTACCCTTCAATCGGTTTTTGTGGTTCAGGAAACAAATGTACCATATTACGGTTAACCATTCTGCCAATGCTGGGCTGATCCAAGGCTGATCATTGCCTCAAAAAAAAAATTACGAAAGAAAAGTATTTCTCAAAAGCCTGCAACGGCCACGAGTCTTCGAGTCTCCATTGGCGGTGATATCACCTAGCACAGGTGAAGGGACAAACCCTGTTCAATTAATATCGTTCTTTTTATATACATATAGAACAGTACAAGGGGTAAACGAGTATCAACATTGAGACCCATGGACACTCTCCATGATCGAGGGTTCGCGAGTGCGACAACGCACTTGAACGCAACGGCCTTTGAAGTATAAAATAAAATATTTTATTTGTGACTTTAAGTACTGTAACTGTATTGAAATATTTAATTATTAAGCTAGATTGTTTACTTGTAAAGATTTTTGTGACGTATACAATTTGGAGACCATTGTGAGGATTTCAGTATTACTTATATTCCGGAGCGTTGACCTATAAATAACTATTGCATTTCCATACATGCAAAGAACCCAACAGAGCCCAAAATAACACCATCATTACATGCTCTGCCGGTGCCTGCGCAGCCGACCGAGAACTATGTTGTAACTATAGGCCACCATAGTGCATATGGAAAATTTTCGTTCAGGTACATATAAACTACGCAGGCACTTCTGGCATTCATATACGTATATATACGTACATATAACTTTTTTACATTCGATTTACCGGGAAGCGATTCGTTGTTAAATAAGCCTATGGGTAAAGCCCTGGCTGAAATCGGTCAATCAGATATCATATTACATGATACAATTAATCTAAAATCTGTCACGACAATTATGAAATGACTTATCTAAAATTTTTGATAAGACATGTCATAATTGTAATGTTTTTTATAAAATAGGGGGCAAACGGACAGGAGGCTCACCTGATGTTAAGTGATACATGATACATGGACACTCTCAATGCCAGAGGGCTTGCGAGTGCGTTGCCGGCACGTAAGAATTTGTACGCTCTTTTCTTGTCATTATTATACATGAACATTATTATACACATTATTATACATATTACACAGTAATATCATTTTGCAAATAAGTTACCTAAATCCTACATAATTTATTTATAGGATAACGAGCTTATAGGGCGCCCAAAATGGGGTGGCATCAAAACCCATGGCCACCCATTTTACTTGATGCATTGCCGGCTTTTGAGGAAAGAGCATGCTATCTTTTAAAACAACTAGAGGCCCCCACCGGGAGTCAATTGCATGGTTAGATTTAAGTTTTATAGTGCATGTAACTAAATTCTAGGTAGGTAGGTAGGTATCTAAATTCTACCCCACGCGTGACCAAATGATTCTCGGAGGCGGCTTACATAATCGCTTTTAAAGCGTCAAAGTGAAGTGATAGTTGGCAATGAAAATTGGAAAATTATAGCTCACGATCTACACTTTCTATACTTATCCATTATCACCTGATAGTTAAAATAACATTAGCCTAAATAAAGTATATAGAAAAAATCAAGTGAAAAGCAACTTAAGAAATAGGTTGAATATCTTTCTGTTATTATTGTTACTAGCTCTTTCTTCAATGTCTAGTAGATCTGTAGTCTGTAGATCACCAGGTGTCGGGTTCGACTCCAATAGTTGAATAGTTGAAACGCCATTTTGGTAAGAAAAGTTTTAAGGACCTGCGTTTGTTTTTTTATAATGCTTAGTCAACGTCGAACTTCACTTTACCCTTATGAAAATTTGACATCCACTCCATGGTCTAATACATTTACACATTCCAGCCAGGTCTCTTTGCACATGGATTTAGATTTACGCGTACTAATACCGGGTGTCGTGCCTCCATACATACTCGTATGTGCAATTTCTACAGCACTCACTTTTTCAAAGTGGATATATTTTCGTCCTCCCCTGCTGTTTTCAAGTATCTTTTGTTTCCGTTGTTGTAATTGTTTTGTTTTTTATTTTTTTACTTTAGTTGCTGTTTACATTTTCGTGCCTATTATTGTTTTTTATTTTAACTTTTATATATTTTGTACATATCTTGTATTTGTAATGTGCCTGTCATTCCTTATTGATAAATAAATAGTCCCTACGATTGAAAGTCAGCACTTGAGTGAAAATATTAAATTTTAATGAATGAAGAGCTTGCCTCCCTCTGAATATAAGTGTATGGCAAGTCTCAGTAGAGAAAAACCGCCGTGCCAGACCCAGTTAGAAGAAAATTATTGCCGTAAATAATGTCAATTCACAATTATTTTCGCAGGGTGGACCATGAACTGGAAACGTTTCCATAAAATATCTCCTCCAAAATTAATTTAATTCTCATATTGGAATACTGACCCAGATAAATTAGCTTTTGAGGCTTCAAAGATTAGTGGCGAAGATTTTCTTGAAATGTAACAAATAATACATAAATATGAAATGTCATGTTATAAATTTGTTATGTAATGTGTATTTCGCGTTTACGCCGATATAGATGTACGTAATAATAATAATAAAGCCTTATCTTACTTACATATCCTTAATTTCCCCTTCAAATGTTGTGAGTTTAGTATTAGTGTTGTGATTACCTGATAGATAAATGCTAGTCGCCTGTGGATAAAAGCCTTCTCCAACCCAGATAACTCTATCCAGCCTGCCAGTCTTTTCCTGATTTTCTATCAAGTCATCAGTCCACCCCCAAAATAATGGTCGGCTAATTAAAAAAAATAATTACGGCCATTGTGGCATACTAGTAGTTATACATTTACATAGCACTTTCATATAACATAGATAAAATCATTATTCGTCATCTGATTCAACAATTTTCTTATAAAAATGTCTTGTTGCGTGTTCCTTTTAAATATTGATTGTTACAACTATCAACGCACCCCGGTTTCATTTATATACTCAGATGTACTTACAGAAAGTATTTTTCTTTCCAACACGCAAATATATAGTATTTACAATTAGTTTATTTAATTAATTATAAAAGAAAATATCTGTTTCATGATGATTTGTTAATCTAATAGGCAAGCTAGTGATCAGCGTTCTGTGCCTGACGCAAGAAGTTTTTGGGTACCAGCAAGCCGATTTCTTCACGATGTTTTCCTTCACCGTTCGAGTGAATAATAAATGTGCATATAGAAATAATTGTTGGTGCGCAACCGGGGATCGAACCTACGACCGCAGAGATGAGAGTCTACTTAATTAGTTTTAATAATAATAAATAGACAAAACAAATTTTAAGTTTGGTTTCTGGTAGATTACCTTAACCTGACAGCATTTTCTCGTTGTATTGCAATACTACGTTGAGCGAGGAAAGCACCAACTCTGGGGTCTCTGGTACTATCTACTAGACGCCAAATTAAATCTATAATTAGCGCCTGTGCACTTGAACTCCACAGCCCAAGTTTACAGTAAGCTTTATTTTTAAGAAATATTGGATCCCTAAAACTTTAGTTTTGTAGTGAAATTAACTATTAATAATATATTTGCTTTAACAACAACGGTAACTGTATAACATTAATTAGTCTTTACCTCTATACGGTACGAACTATACGAAACATCGAATAGTTAATAAAAATCTTATGTTTCGAATAGTATTTGTGTTAACCAATTGAAAACTTTATAGAGCTTAAACAGAGAGAGAGAGCTTTTTTTAATATTATCAAATAGTAAAAAAAACTGAATAACTTTTTTACGTTATTTTCACTTCTTCTATTATATTCTTTTATTTTAAGCTATGAACCGACATCATGATCCAATTTTACTGTACGTTATACTCAAAAGTGATTTATCACCCAAATCCTTAAGTGGTACAGGGGGCTGCTATATAATTATTGCGTTGTTTGGGGTCAAAAGTCACCGGTAATCACAGTGTTAAGTTAATTTAGTTCAGTAAAGTAAAATTACTAAAGCAATCATCAAAGTTATAATCATTTATTGCTTAGTGAGGTACAATAACCACCAAAAGTATTATTTTTACTTAACAAAACTAAAGAAACAGTCGAAACACTGTTGGCCTAGTGATATTAGCGTGCGACTCTCACCTCTGTGGTCATACGTTCGACCCCGGCTATGCACCAATGGACTTTCATTCTATGTGCGCATTTAACACTCGCTCGGAGCAAGGAAAACATTGTGAGGAATCCCTAGACTCAAACAGTTGCCTATAAGATTAACAAATGATCATGAAACATATACAGACATCTGAGGCCCAGACCTAAAACCACAGCATCATAACCAAGATGCACCAAAACGGAAACTAAGCTTCATATTGTAATTAATATCTCAATTCACAATCTCTTTTGAGCTCTATTGTTGCCTTACTTTAAATATAATAAATGGTTTGCAGTTGTAACACACGATGTAACATTATGGACCTTAGGAGAAGCACACTTGGTTACCTTAACAACCTTAACAACTAAGTTACGTAGCAAGTTTAAGGTACATTTTTTTAATGTAATAAGAGGCAAACTGGCTGGAGGCTCACCTGTTGTTAAATGATACCCGCCGCTCATGGTCACTCACATTGTCTTTTAAGACTGGGTACGCTCTTTTCTTGAAGGACCCTAAGTCGAGTTGGTTCAGAAATACTACAGTGGGCTTCACATAGTGGTGGTGTCTTTTAAAACGCTAAGTTGCTCTTTTTGTTAAGTGAAGTAATTAGTTCACTGTCAATATTTTTATTTTAAGTAATCAAAAATAAACTCTAACTAATTTTATATATCGATGTAGACAATTATGATTCAAAAAAATGCGGATTTAGATAACACTGTGAATAATTTGTCGGTGGACATTTTCAGAAACTCCAACCATTAGCTAAATCGTGATAGAAACCTTGTTGTGTTAATTGTTTGGTATTATTTTTTAATAAAGTGATGATGTAGTGATACAATATAAAAACTGACTTTGACCAATTATCACGCCATTATGTGTGGCAGAATGCGAACTTTAACTTGTAGCACCATAACATATTTAAAGATAAAAATGTTTTTATGCATTATAATGTGTAAGATTTGCGAAACCTTTTAAGTAAAAAAATACCTGTGTCAGAATTCCCAGCTCTTCTTATGATTAATCAAAAGTTTTTGATTTATCAACTGTTTTCAACACGCCTGAGTGCATGAGTGACATGCTTCCACAATGTTAGTGAATGGGTAAGTGTGTGGGTGCAAATGTGTGAGTGAGTGAGTCAGTAAGTAAATGAATGAAGTGTGTAACTACATAGGTCTGAGAAGCATCACCAACACTGCGTAAAGTGTGTTGATATTATCATGTGTATATATACACATATATAAATATGTATAATTACTGCGGGTATTTACATTTATTGTAATCTATTTATGATTAAATGTATTTTTATATTTATTTTACAGAATAAAACAATCTAAATTATATTCCATTTAAAAAGTTCTGTGTTTAAAAGACAATCGTTGTCTTGTAGTGACAAATGCATATAAAAATAATTATTCTTCTTCTTTTTTAAACTGAACGATGAGCTATCTAATAACTGACCGACTCGTCTCCACAGACCTTTGGCATAAGACTCTTTGGATTATTTAAGTTCTGAGCTTTTCACCAATGGGTTTTTCTATACTTACTCGTACTGTAAATTGTTTGAGGACTTAAATTTAAACTAGTAATGCAATCTGTGTTCAAGATCTATATTGTGATTATTAACAATATTGAGTGACGTAAATATGTTACAGAGGTTACTAAATAGAGCTTAATCATTGTTTAGATTAAAACCAGTAGCCGTTAGAAGTAAGTGTTCGATAATATCCGGTTTGAAGAATTAAATATTCATTTAAGTAATTTGTACGGATATTAATTTATTACGAAAAACAACGATTTGGAATATTAATTGATAGGATTCCGGTTTGTTATGTAATTAAAAATTCTTAATTAATACAATTTATATAATTCCGAATGAATTTTGATTTGGGCTCAGGTTTTAAATTACCAATGTGAAGCAAAGATGCTTGTGGGATAAGACCGGAAATAAAATATCGTCGATTTAAGATACAACCGTAACAACTTATAGGCTGGCAACGCACTTGCAAAGCTGCTGGTGTGCAGGCGTCTACGGCACTAAGCTCAACTCAGCTCTAACTCAAAGTGACGTGTTTGCCTCTTGTCCCTTAAAAAAGGAAGACTGAACATGGGTCAGACCAAACTATATGGCGAGATGTCTTGAATGCTCATCTCTCTTTCGTATTGACAGGCAGACCTGGCAGGCAGACCTAGTTTATACAGACTAGTTGTCACCACCAAAGATGACGCCTGACAATTAGTAGTAGTGTGGAATCAGTTTCCGCACTTATTAGGCTAGCCAAGCCCTTCCAGCAGTTCAGAATTTTCCTGGATATCTGGGCACTTCACAGTCTCTGCACAAAAACAGCCTCTGAACAAGGGACTGTATTGATATACGCCTGGGATCAAGAGATGTTTATTAGAAATAGAATGGTAACATGGGTTATATTAATCTCTAGAATAGATTAGATATAAATAGATGCTTTATTGTTCGATTAAAGGCGAAACAAGAATTGATTCGGTTCGGAAAGCACTGTCTTATTACGTTTGACCGACAAACTATAGGTTTTTCTTAACAGGCAAGATTTCTTGCGACAAAAAAAAAAAGAGATAGACAAAATTATAGTTTCCTACTTGAGTAGATTGTGAGCTAATTTATAATGTAAACATTTTCATCATGTCAATTGTCAAAAATACCGTTCCTATTTCAAATAAAACACGAATTATAACTCCCGCGTTTAAAAGACAATGCTCTATTATTTTACATCTAATGACAGCCCAGTAGTGAGGTACCGTTTAGTGAGTCAGCGTTTGAATCAGTGCGTTCACCCCAAGATTATCGGAGATTATGACACCTACACTGATTATACTTGATCTTCGTTCATTCATTAGCAGTTGCTTTATCGTATAGAAAAGGAAAAGATACGAAAATATCGTTTAAATTTAGATTTGATAACGAATTCAAATATTAAAGTTTTAATTATTTTATAAATTGCCTATGCATAATAAAGGTATCGATTCAATTTTCACCTATAAAAGCTTTTCATTTACATAAGATTTTTGTCTTAATGTAGAAATCATCAAAACATAATAGTTCGTTTAATCATCTATAATTTATGGAAACAATTGATTTAATTAACTTAAAAAGTCCTTATAATATATCCCTACATTCTTAGATTCTGTAAAATAAAATACGTGGATTTTCTCCCGAGATCTACAAATAATATACATTTACAAAATATTTGAATAAAATGAAAAAAATCCTTGAAACTGAACTCAGACATGTTGCTGTGGAAAGTTGAAGCCCCTTTACCTTCATCAATAGCGATGATTATATCGTAATTGATGGCTTGTGATAGCAGATGCTTCACATCACGACATATGGTGTATGTGATTCCAAACAAGCGCTGAATAGTGAGGTGAAAAGCGCAACTAGTTGGAGACACGAGAATACGAAACAGTAGAAACACGATAATTTTCAAAATTCAGTGGTGTATGGACACTCTGCTAAACAGACTTTTACCTTATAAGCCTTCTTGCGAAAGTGAAATCGCCGAAGTTGCACACCAAACACTGTAATCGATAAATATCGTTTGTTTAGAACAAAAATGTACGAACAATTTTTAGGTTCAAAGATGTTTCAACTTTTTTTACCTTTTCGCGGTGTTGTATTTTTTTGTATTGTATTTAATTGTATTGGTTTTCAATCATATTAGTTAGAAAAGTATATTGCCAGAAACAGATTTTTTAGTGGATTAAGGAATTTTTGGGCGATGTAGGAAATAAAGAAAATCAGATTTGACGATTTTAGTAATTAATTACTCTGATATCTTAAATTTAAGTTTAGAAATATCTAAGATCTAAGTTAAGTTATTTGAGGATCTAGATATCTATTTAAACCAAAACATATTAAAACCAGTATGGTATATAAATCAGCTGAACAAATTTTGATGAATTTTAATAGTTAATGGCTATATTACGATACAGATTTAGGTACGTATTTTGGTTAAATCATATGAATTTTCCATTTAAAATATCAATTTGTATTGCGTAAAAATCCGATAAAACAATATATCATTTATTGCTATTGTTTATACGCAGGATGACAGCGGACAGGTGTCAGTGAGCCAGTCACCTACGAACCAGCGCGAGGGAAGGCTGCGCGTGCGCACCTTTCGATTTTCCGAAGTACGTAGTGTTGTGTCGTGATTGTGTTTGTGATTAGTGTACTGTGGATTCAAGGATTTTTCTCGTAAGTTTTTTTATGTCATATTTCGATTATAATATCTAGGAAGTAGTTCGCGTTATTTCAAAAATTTACAATTATATAGTAGATACAATTACTTGTCTATAAGAAAATACTCTTAGACGTAAGTCCGTCCCTTTATCTACTTAGTAACCTCTGTTATATGATATTTTATTGTATTGTTCATATAATTTTACAGTATTTTACTCAATATACTTGCTTGCCTTTTGATTTACCTATAATTACGATGGTACATTTAAATTATTAACGAATTATTATACAAAAATTCATGTAAACGCATTTCGGTTTTAGTTTCAGATATAGTTTGTATAGGCTTTTGATTAATATCTAGTAATATTATTAGGATTATAAATCACAATTGAATTGAACACCTACGAATAGTGGGTTCTTTAACCATTATTAAGACAACGAATGGTTGGGGATTAGTCAATACATTAATTGTTTGATGTAGAAATTATTTGAAATATAATTCAATAGTTCTACAATTAAATATTTTGCTCTCAGTATTACTAAGTTCTACAGTTTATATTTCTCAATTTTTTATTATTATTATTACTATGTAGGTTGAGGCAAGCGCTTTATTTACAAATAATATATATATATATATTACTTACTTACTTGACTTAAATGCTATGACAAAAACAATAGAAATTTCTAATTAATATTACAGTTTTAAGCCTTTTTAAAATCGTATTTGTTCACATTTTAAGTCATCTAAAAATATTTTCATATAAGCCATAAAAGCAGTGTTGGCCTAGTGACTTAAGCACACGACTTTCATCCCTGAGGTCGGTTTGGTACTGTACCAATGGAGTTTCATTCTATGTGCACATTTAACATTCGCTCGTACGGTGAAGGAAAACATCGCGAGGCTTGCAAAAAGTCGACTAGGTGTCGGGCACAGGAGGCTGATCACCTACTTGCCTATGAGATTCATAATAAAATAGATATAGTTTGTTTATATCTCAGGTGGAAATGCATTTGCGCATCTCCTACTGCCAAAAGTAGCATGGGTATGTGGGACTCGAATCAAACCAGAATATCGGCTATTCTGGGACTGACTGACCAATACTCACTAAAACCACCTCGAGTAGTCCCTACTAAACCGCATATTGAGGCTCTAGGGTCACTCTCACATTCTACCGGGAAATCAAGGGCATGCTACGCCCAGAAACCTTCGGTATAGTTCACACTACAGAGTAGGTAAGAGATGGGTATATCTTCTCCTACATATTCCACTTCTTCTGACACTAGGATTCGTCCTAAAGCGCTCCCTCTCTCGTTCTGCTGTCTCCTTCTGTAGCATTACTTGCTCACAAACGGATAGTGCAATCCATACCTCGTCACTGCTGAGCATGTGTTGGACAACACAAGGCAAAGCAAGGTTATTACCAACCACAGAACAAAGATTGGGACGTACCTGAAACCACTGCGGACAATCCTCCAACGTATGCTGTGCCGTTTCATGATTTGCGCCACACTTTGAGAATCTACACTAGGCTGAATGTCAATTTAACAAAATGTTTGAATCAGTGAAGTTTTTGAAGAAAAATACAAATTTCTGTCTACATACATAATTAAATATAATAACACAAGTTGTGTCGTGACAAGGTTATTATTAATTTACTTGTTTTACTGACGACCAATGTCATTCTGTCCTTTACAATTCATTTTTTGCGATCATCTCTGCTATATATATGTTGTATATTGTGGTAAAATCATTTATTAAAACATAACAATCAGAACATTACATAACATTTACAGTACTTACAATTTTCTCAACCTACGTAGTAATAATACAGATAATTAAAAATTCATCATAATAAAATTAACACATATTTAAAAGTTTGATCCCTGCGGCAGTGTACCTTTAACGTGGGCAGCATTTACTCGCTGTCTTGCGATACTTGTTCGTTGAGCGAGGAAAGCACCAGCTCTGGAGTCTGGCACCAATTTAAATCTTTAATTAGCGCCTGTGCACTTGACAAAATCGAAGCTGTATATTTTATAACATAATAATTCATATTATTATTATGTGCTCTCATTTTATTTTTTGGTCCTAGTGACCGCACCTAATACATATATTTCTGTGTTATGTGTTGAATAGAAAGAATCTTACACAGGCTCAAACATTTCAATTATTATTAGAGTGAATAAATATTCGTAAAGGGAATTTAAAAGCTTTACGAATTTAACAATTTTTAATTTAAAAATATTTAGAAAACGATATAATTCGTGCGGTATTTATGTTTTATTATAAAGTATATATAAATGCACTTTCCACATACCACAAAAGTAGGTATTCCTTAACAAGCGCATATAAATTGTTCTACCTGTATCGTAAAATTACTGAATTTGGACAAAAACCTTAAAAACACGTCGAAATAATTTATAACAAAAAACCCACCTGCATACTAATATTGACATTAAATTTCTTGGTTGTTTTAATGTTTTTATTATGTTATAACTCGTAAAATAAAGGCATACGGTCGTTTTACATAATTGTATTTTTATTTAACACTCTTGGGTGTTTTAATTAGTTTAACGCTTGAAAAGTATTCTTGTATTTTACGATATTATTAACATAATTAAAATACTTCTTGAAATCATTTTATTTTTTCCATTTTTAATTAAAATTTTTATTACATAGGTTAAGAATGTTTTAACTAATTTATTGCTGATTAATACGTATAGCTATTGAATATTTTGTCTGTCATACTTTTAAAAGTGAAGGTTGGTGACAAAACAGTAAATATGACTGAAACTTTACGATTTGAACTATCACTGTTCACCCTTAAATCAATAACATTACTAACGTATGCTGATAAAACATATTGTTTCTTTAGTAAATATCATTTATTAAAAATGTCTACTTAAAAAATGTTTTGGTATATCCAAGCTATTTGTATATATATGTTTTATTGTATTAGTGAATTATGGACATCAGAAGTATATAAGAACTATACTTTTAAAAATTTCGCTAAAAGGAATAAATAAATGTAGAACATCTGCCACCATTGATGCCTCATAAGACAATAGTGGAAGATGAAAATTATTTAGTATAGTTTATATATACTATCACGGTCAATTTAAGTACTACTTATTATATATATATATTTAAGTAGTCATATGTCTACTAGCAAAACGTATTGCAATATCATAAAATCTTTTCTATTTCAAATGTATGTTCCTTGACTAAATAGTGAAAAAGAATAAATCTTTTTAGGTCTAGGCCTCAGATTTCTGTTTAATGATCATTTGTCAGATAGACATAGGTAATCCTTCTGTGCCTGACACACGTAAACTTTTAAGGTCTAAGGCATGTCGGTTTCCTCAAGATGCTTTCCTTCACCGTTAAAGCTAATGTTAAACATACAAAGAAAGTCGATTGGTGCACAGCCAGGGACCGAAACTACAACCTTAGGGATAAGAGTCGCACGCTAAAGCCACTAGGCCAACACTGCTCTTCGTAAGCAGTAGAATATGTGATTACTCCCACAATTTAACATTGTTTATCAAGTCGCTCCGTAAATAGCCAAGATAGACTCTCTCCAACACAGGTTAAACAGAATTTGAGGGACTATTATTTACTGCCAAAAGTATTCAATATTAATTAGATAACTGAATGCTTTAATATCAGAATAAATGACTCAATAAAACATGTCTAAGAATAAATAAATATTAAACGCACATAAGTCGAGTTTGATTGGGGTCATGTTTAGATTTTATACGTTAGTACGAGATGTGGAAATTTATATACTTATAAATAAGTCTTGAAAATTGGTAAATTTTGTTTGCCGTCTTTCGATCTTAAATGGAATTAATTAATTTTCTAACACTCTTAAATTTCTGGTATATTAAAGTTTTAGTTACAAATAATTAGTTTAAATTTATTAAATAATTGTTAAATATTATAATTAACAAATGCTACGTTCTGTGTCTAAGAATTATATATGTGTTTCATCTTTTATCTTATAATAGTTCTAGGTAATGCTCTTCTTGCTCCCTTCACCAAATGAGAATTATTATTTGGGTTCAGAGTCTGGGTTGCTCTTAGTCTGCCAGAGTGTTACGGTCTGATAAACACGCGACAATAGATCAATTCATATATATAGCCTACGGCTATTTTTGAAGTTTGTTCATAATTAATGAAATAATTGAAATTATTTGTTATCAAAACAAAATTAAATGGTTAATATTAACGTAGTTTACCATGTAGTTGAAATATGATTGCAAAACATTTCAATCCATCGCTATACTCTTTTATTTTTTAAATATTACTGAAATATTATAAAAAATCAAATATTACGTAACGTCAATAAATATTCTAAATTAACTAAGTTTTTCAGTTTCTACATCAATGATCTAACCTTTCGAATTTCGAAATCGCTAAAACCTTTTTAGGTCTGGGACTCAGATTTCTGTATCTATTTCATGATCATTAGTCAATCTTATAGGCAAGTGAGTCAGCCTCCTGTGGCTGACACACGCCGTCGACTCGGTCTAAGGCAATCTGGTTTTTTCACTATTTTTTCATTCACAACTCGAGCGCACAAATGCGTATACATAAACAAAGTCCATTGGTGCACAGCCTATGATCAAACCTACGTCCTCACGCTGAAGTCAGTAGGCCAATGCTGATGTTTTTAAATTATAAAATTCATTTATCTTTTATTTTCCTCAACTTATTGCTTGCCACCATGCATTGCAAACCATGGTTGGCCTACAATGAAAGTTCCATATATATCCATTGGTACTTGTGTTTATTTACAATGGTTCTTTGATTTTATTAACCTTAAGAGACGAAATTCATCGGGTCAATTAAGTAAATGTCAAAAATTGCAAAACTCGCGTTGCTAAAGGATTTGCAATATAAATTAAAGTTATTGTTATGATAGTAGAGTTGATGGCGTAATTGACATTGGAATTACGAAATACAAGGGCTTCGAGTTCATTTATTGACATACTAATGTACAAATGAATTAGAAGGAACCCTAGAACTAATGCTTTTTTCGCTCAACGAATAAATATCGTAATACAGCAAGGAAATACTGCCAGCGTTAAAGGTACACTCCCAAAGGGACCAAACTTTTTACATTTATTTTAATTTATTAATTATTTTTATTGAAGTTATACGACTTTTGGCCCGTTCGGGAAAAATTATGAGAGTAAATTTTAACGATGCGCGCGGATACAGTCCCAAAAATTCAACAACCTGTAGTTAGCTATAGTCAACCTTTTAGTTTTTCTATTGTTAGTGTCGTTTTTTTCTACAAACGTAGAATAAAATTGTTATCTTGTTACTCCAAAGAAGTATAACTTGTAATGCGGAAACATAAGCTCTTTTTATTACTTTTTTAATAAACGATTTGCTTCATTATGAGAAATAAGTTTTAATTTTTTGATATTATAGTTACTTTTATGTGCATCTTATATTTTAAAAAATATATTAAATCAAGTATATTATTAAATAATAATGAACTTTTTTTTCATATCGGCTTAAACACGTAATTTCAATTCAATGCAAATAAAACGACTTTAACAGCAAAGTTCAAATGTACCAAATAAAAGTAATTAATCTTTGAGAATATTAAGAGAATGTACAGTTTTCTATTGAATCTCAATGTCTATTGTAACGGACTCCCACGCTTAGCGCGTTGATGTCTTTTCCTCAGGTTAATGATTTGCAATCTAACACATAATTATTTCTTAGATAACTAATACAAATTGTTCATTAATTTATATAATAACTATGTTTATTGGAACAGAACTGTAAATATCTTAAGAAGGCTAACAAAAATTCAAAAACGGGTTTCGCAAGCAATAGGCGACCTATTATCCTACACATTTGCGATACTATTATTATTTACCATATTCATGTTAATAATAATAATAGTATGGATATAGCCGGGGTGATAATGTATTACTAATTCAAGGTTATTTAAATTTAAGAGATGGAAAAAGTCCACACAATGGCAGGGCCAATAAATCGAAAAAGAAGACAGTTTTTTGAAAGAGAGGATATTAGAGGCAAAAAAGGTTGAAAAAATGATGCTGAGAAACATGCCCTAAAACGTAAATGGAAATAGCCAGGCCACGTAGCCCGTTATACAGAATGGACTGGTCCAAAAGGGAAGGATGGGCTGACGGGATCGAGGAAATTGGAAGCCTTCTCCCTGACAGTGGCCTGAATATGGAATTGAATGAATAAAGGATTATTATTATTATAAGGGTCTGTTCGATATATATAGGATCTGTCTTGGATATAAAACAAAAAAGAAATATTTGTTTTTTCATTACAATAACACAGTAATTGCACAGTAATGTGTGCATGTCTTAATGTATAAGATTTGGGAACCCTTTTAAGTAAAAAATACATGACACAGGTCTTGCATAACAAACTTATATATTGTATATATTATATAATAGTTAAAACACATAGTAAAGTCAATATATCAAAATTAAAAGATGTATTAATGTTGAAGGTTAAAAAACACGACATTTTTGTTTTGTTTGCGTTGCGTTGCGTTTGCGAAACGATTTCAAAGTATATACTAGGTATACGTACATGACTTTATGCTATACATATATGTATATATGTAATTAAATTGTTGACGCACAGTTGAAATTGACGTGTAATGCGAATGTGTGTAGGTTATATATTCGAAATTTTCGAAAATAACTTTCGCAGTGATACAAAAATATTTTGAAATATAAAAAAAAAATACTTAAATATCCATTTATCTAATTGCTTTTTGTTAATGCTATGGTATTACACAGATAATTATTTTATAATATAGTATTAGTTGACTATTTAGGCTCAGAATCTCAGACTATTTATACAAAACAAGGTAAGGATTTGCTGTTTTACCATTAAATTCAATCGTCATTTGAGCCACGTACAAATATCTTCGAACTAATTCCTTCATTTCGAATACAATGAAAATTGATGGTTTTTCGAATTGTACGCGTTTGTATTTACGAAAATATCTAACACTTATTTTACAATGATATTTCACTTATGTACACAATACACTGCTTGTTATATATATTAAGGAAAAGTACTTACATTTGGATGCGCTAAGACCTTTGGTGAATGTCTACATTTATTTCATGACAGATTTTTTTATGACAGCAAGTTGAGTCTTTTGTCACACGACACTTTTGATCTTAGTTGTACTGGTTTTCTTAGATATTTTGAAAGTTAATGGTATGCACAGTGCGTGGAAAGGATAATTCAAATACATTAAAAACGTATGTAAGGAAGCAATGTATTTGAAAATAAACGTATAATCCGCGTAACGAAGTCATTCGGAACGACGACAAGAATTCGTGAGTGGCATTGACATGGACAATGCGTGACGGGTGAATTCATGGAATATGTTTTATTGTTAACCATAGAGGCCGTGCTGGCGATTATTCTAAACCCAGTTCGAAACAGATGTTATTATTAAACAAATGGTGTTAGGTCTTGAGCTGTACAATTTACATATAAAATGAGGACTGAAAGTATACTTTTTATTGAGTCAGATGGCGATAACGTGTACATTCGTCAATTAAAAAACTGCGCATAGCAATGTTTTGTCAGAGAATATCTTTATTGTAAGAAAACACTTTTTAACCTTATTGAAGCTATGTATTATTATAAACTTATAATTATTTTACATAATTGTAAATTAAAAAATTTCCAACGTTTCGCGTGCTTTACAGCGTGCGTGGTCACCGCGACGTGAATTATGTAAAAAGTGTTTTCTTTCAATGTGTGAAAGCTATGTTAACAAAAGAAAAGAATATCTTTATGTTTAACAATGTAATATTATTGTTCATAAAATTAAGTTTACTTAAATACTAAAATATTGTATATGCGAAGTGTTGTATAACATTGCTAGTTTATTAATGTAACATTATTAGTGTCCAAAGTTTAAAAGATAAACGCTATTTATCTTTCTTTTCCCCTGAATAAGATCAAGCATCAAAGTCTGTAGGATATTTAAGTTGACAAGAGAGAACCAGAGAACACTCGTAAAGCTTCGTTTCATTCAATTTAGAAGTTCTACCGCCGCTCTACTAGGCATCTATTTTGATGATTGACTGACGTCTTGTTGTCTACGAAGATTCTATAACACACTTGAAATCGGGATTAATATAAATAATAATTAGGGATTAATCAATATTTAAAATAGAAAATATTTGTATATCCTTTTTTATATAATAGGGGACAGGAGGCCTCCTTATCTTAAGTGATCTCAGAGACACTCACATTGTCAGACAGCTCGCAAGTGCGTTGCCTTTTAAGAATTGGTACACTCTTTTTTTGAAGTACCCTAAATCAATTCGGTTCGGAAATACTTCAATAGACAGCTAGTTCTATATAGTGGTGGTGCGCGGTAAAAAGTTGCCTTAAAAAATGCTCAGTTGTGGGACCACGGACGTCCAGGTGATATGGGTGGAAATGCAAGATACGTAAGCCGAAGCCACTCGGAGACTGTATCCACGTGTGGAGCTAAACAAAAACCAAAACTACTTGACCAATTCTAATTTCATTATTAGATGCTACATTATTTCTGATTAGAATTCCAAAAATCGTTAAAACAAGAAGCCGAGTTAGACCCTTAGTAGTAAGTATAAAATTAATTAAATAAATTTGACATTTGGATATAAGTAAAAAGTTTTCTCGCTTCTGACGCACATGACATTTACATGTGACAATTCGCTTACACAATTACTATCGACCATCTGCCAATTACGGTACAAAATTTGTGAACACGGTATGAGTCGTAATGGTTTAGGAAAGTTTATTCATTTGTTTACTGTATTAAACTTATAGAAAATAATATTTATTTACATTTCGTTATAGTTATAGATACAATATAACTGTGGGTAACCAACCTTAATCTAAAATAATACAAAATATATTAATAAAACAAACTAAAAAGCTAATCTCACGGATTCATGAATTGCAATATGCAATACAAAAGAATAAGAAATACAAGAATTCAAAAGACAAAAGTCACGATTGAGCAGGATATGGTTAAGAAATGTTTATGTAGAAGAGTTTTAAAAGATGTTAGGGAGTTAGCCAATCATATGGAGTCGGGCAGCCTATTCCACAACGTAATGTCGGAGATCCTTAACGAATTGCCTAAGAAGGTTGAGCTGTGAGATGGAATTTACAAAAAGCATCTATTAGAGGAGCGTAACATTTAGTTATAAGGACCTGAGAATTTGAATTCATTTTTAAGATAAGAGATAAATGTGTTAAAATTATGTTTATAGTTCCTGTGCTGTCATAATATTATCGTACCCGAGTACTATATATTTAAATTAAATAAATGCAAATTCATCTCATTACTAAATTACCGTTTGTTTTTAGCCGTAGACGAGTCGAGAAATAACTTTATGATAACTTTTTATTTATTTCATATTCCTTTAGATTACATAAATTATATATTCAAGAAACAATAATACCAAAGATATATAGAAAATCGTTCAAATATTGTCTGTTAAAGTGTCGCCATGTTTACGCCAAATTCCGCGAAGATTTTGTTTGAAATTCCGAGGGATTTTTAACAAAGATGACAGATTGTGTCTCTCGTTTTAACTGGTTAACACATCTGTATTTTTTAATTAAGGCCACCCACAGTAGTACTTTTGATTTAAGTGTGTAAACAGTCCAAATAAGTACGCGATGCTAATAAGATGTTTAAATCTTTATATTTTAAAATGCTTTTTGTTTGATACACAAATATTGTATGACACAAAAATAGTGTATAATATATAAAGGTATCTTAAAATTAATATTACATATAGCACATAACAATTACGCTTTTATATGCAATTTTGATATATAAAATTAAAAATGTATTATTTTTTTATATTTGACTGTTATGATAACGTATATAATTTATACTATATATAATTTAAAATATATATCAAAACTTCTTTATCGGCGTTGGAAAAAAATCTACCTTCACATTTTTGGGTTACGCGTCACATTTTTCCGTGAAGTGCCATCTTTTTATTGTCGCTATCACGATTGATTCAAAGAGATTCGAAGCTATTAATAACAAAAATATATAATAACGATAACAATGATAGTAATTAATCTATTACAATTAATGACATTCTATAATAATATTAGTAATAAGGTATAATGAAATAATTGCATTATTTGTATACATGTCTTTGATAATAAAAGTCTTTTGTTAAACTTTATCTAATTTAATTTAATTAATTTCTGCAAAGTTGCATATAGTAGATCATTTTTGAAAAATAAGGTCATAAAGAAGATTCACTTCTTACGTGTGTACACTGGTAAAAGTACACATTTTTATACATGTATTCTCTATTGAAACGCTTTATATTAATAGATGTGTGACCATTATTTGTTGACGTTAATGTAAAAGAAATTAATAAACATGTACCCCTGATTTGAATAATAATGCATAACAAGAACCTTAAAATGAGTATTACAAAAACTATAATTGTATTGTCTGACCATCGTTTATGGACATAGACAGGTGATGAGATAGTGTTTTTGCAAAGTCTATTGACCTGTGATAATTTACATTCAGTATTAATTAATGATGATTGCTTTGTATGCACGTTTTATTATATTATTTGTATCAATCATGAATTTCCACCAAAACACGGCTGTGTAGATTTTTCTTTCTATATGTCCATTTATTACATGTCCGAAACTTAGTATTAGACCATCATCACCACTATTCACCAGTCACAAACAATCACTGCTTAGCAGCGCGCTTAAAACTCATATAGGTAACTAAGTACACTTATCAACGTCAACAGAAAAGATGTTAAATTGATTCTAAATTTACATTTACTACCAGTTCGTAAGACAAGGACGTAGGCAAGAATAACTGGCAAGAAACTCTCCGCCACTCTTTTTAATCGACAAGTTTTGAGTCATACAAAATGTTTGAACTTGAGCAATCCCAAGGATTAGGATCATTTAAACAATCGTGAAATAAAAAAAAAAGTTTATTGATTAATTTACGTTTAACGAGAGTTTTTAACTTATTTTATTAATATGCATAGCGCTAAATCACCTGCATCATACAAACCCTCACTTTCACACCATCGCACAGCCGTTAACGTATTTAATTTTTTTTTTCGTTATGTATTACATCTTTAGTTTTGTTGTATATAATTTATGTTAGCTAAATAAATTATCGTCAATCACAGAAAATTGATGACTATATGTATTGTCTATTAATTTTTAAAGACTCAATCTGAGTCTAGGACTCATATAGGCTGGCGCTGGATTATTAAGTTATAATTGCTTTACTTGGCTCACCTGATATTAAGTGATACTGCCGCCCATATACACTCTCAATGCCAGAGAGCTCGCAATTGCATTTAACGGTCTTTCAAGAATTGGTACGCTCTTTTCTTGAAGGACCCTAAGTCGAATTGGTTCGGAAATACTTCAGTAAGCAGCTGGTATTTTGAAAAACATTATATTGGTATCATTTGTGTATGAAGGGAACCTTTAAATGACTCATGACGCAGACACATTTCTGTTTTTCTAATTCAAGACCTTTGAGACCTTAGACTTCCCCGCGATAACTATTGGCACTACCATATTTTAGGTCTGCCCCAGACGTCTGTATCTTTATCGTGATCATTGGTTTTTTCTAGGCAAGTAGGCGATCAGCCTTCTATGCTTGACAGACACGGTTCACTTTCTGGGTATATGGGTAAGGTATACTTTCACCGTACGAGAGAGTGACAAATGCGCACATAGACAGAAAGTCAATTGGTGCAGCAGGGGATTGAACCTGCGATCTCAGGGATAAGTGTCACACCCAAAACTCTCAAGACCACCACTGCCTTTTTATTTGTCCGCATACGCACTAACAATCCGTAATTCCTGAAATTGGTGGTAATGTTTTCTCAAAATATAGTTGTTTTTATTGCTTATAAAACCAAACATTATTTACGATACATATATTAAATTCTTTTTGTTTCGCACTTAATCAGTTTGGTAATAAAAGGCTCTTTACAACACACTAAATTTTTCAAATTATTTCACTAGATTTTTACCTATACACGCATCACCGTACCTTACATCGAACTGACATACAATATTTTTTTTTAAATATAACCCCTGAGATTGCATTTAGAAACAATTGGTTTGTATTTAATCTATTGATTTTGTAAATGTTTTAAAAGTAGAAATTGAAGTAATTCAAACAATTGTTTCCACCGTAATCAAACCTGTTTCAATATTAAGGTAAACAAAACATTTATAAGTGAATTTTATTTATATGTCTCAATAAACTCCGAATGCAATGAGCATTATATTATACACGTAACTTCTTACCAAAACAGAGTAGATATTAAGGTTATTTACGATATATAAAAATCGAAGATTTGGGTTATTGATGTCGAGGTTTTGATTTCCGTAAAAATATTAACGGTTTGGATTGCAAAGGACAAAATGCTGTAATATATTTTACGGGACCGACTTAGATTTAAGTAGGTCGTTAAGTCTAATAAATAGCCTTTTAATGCAGACATATTTCTGAAATTAGAGAGATGAAGCCGCGCGTTGCTTTATCGTAATAGTCCATTACGTCTTCAATCATTTCTGTCTCATGCTCTATACCACCCTATCACCATTTGACTAGTCATATTAATAATGATATAGTACAAATACTATATATAGTATACGATCATCGTAGTAACTATCTATTTTCACCGAATTCAGACCAGCGCCTCTCATTACCTTGTACAGTTTTGAGGACGGTGAGTCTTTCACTGGATCGGTCTATTGGTGAACGTGGTCCTTTGTCTTCTGTGTTACCTACTATGATCCGTTTCTCCAAGTTCTCATCGCCTTTGTATTGTATGGCTGGATTATGAATTCGTTGTGGGCATTTAGCAACGTTGGCAGCAATATATCAAGTACGTGTTCCTAAAGGAGACAACCCGAAGCCATCCGCCGAAGCCGATTATTATTTCGTCGGGAATCAAACATAGTATCGCATCTATTTATCTAAACAGCTTATAATCTTCAATAAACAAATGAGCCGTGTTGGCTAATGGCTTCAGAGTGTGATTCTTATCCCTAAGAATCACATCTTTGAATCCCGGCTGTGCACCAATGGACTATCTATTTTACATTCGCTCGAACGGTGAAGGAAAACATTGTGAGGAAGCCTACAAGGCGATGGCGTGAGACAGGCACAGGAGGCTGATCATTTACTTGTCTATTAGATTGACAAATAATCATGAAACAGACACAAAATTCTGAGGCGAGGAACTAAAGGTTGTTGCGCCACTGATTCATTACTATTTCTTGAATCAAGGCAGGATTCAGACTTTTTCAATCGATTACTCAGAGAATCTGAGATCGAACTCTCTTCTCGATGTTTAATTTCCAGAAGTGTTACAGAATGAAATTAGATTTTAATTCCTCAACACGAAGTCTTTTATATATTTCAAGGTTTAGTGAAGCATGCTATATAAATAATGTTACTTTTATGATTCAATTTTCGATAAAGAATCGAAATAAAATTATTAAATATGTCGTAAATGTTTTTATTACTGACCCACTTGGCATCATGAGTAGTTTCAAATTTTATCACAGTTACGTATTTTTTTAAGTCTAAATCGATAAATAACATCGTTGGTAGTATGCTAGCACACGCAGTGTGTCTTGATGAGGAAAATGCTATCAAAATACCAGACTTTAGTTTCCTAAGAATGCTCCTACGGTTGCAAATATGGGACACTGGTTCAAATTTCGCACAATATTTGCTTATCTGGAGGAACGATGGTGTACTACTCCTCTAACGCAAAGTGAGGACCCTCGACTAGTCTAACTACATACTGGCCCGAAGGCCTTAATAGCTACTCTTGAGAAGTATATATCCTTTGAGGTCGAGTATTATTTGTTTAGCGCATTTCAGGGTATGACGTCAGTCGAATCGTATGCGTATGTTGTCTTTGATTGTAGGCGTTGGTACACGTGTCTCAGCCCCGTCATAATATTTATTTTGTGATGGGTTACCTTGCTCTGCCATGTGAAGTTGAAAAAATGGCCGGCAGTGACGAAACATGGAATGCAGTGGTATCTGTCTGTCAGCCAGTAGGGCTTCAGAAAGAAGCATCAGAATGAAGGCCCGCTCTAGAACGAATCCTACGGTTAGAAGAAGATGCCAACTGCCATGAAGTGTGCACTGAGGCCTCTCTAACGTACCTTGTAGGAACTATCCGAGGTGGTTTTAATGGGTAATGCTCACCTAGTCTCTGAATAGCAGAGATTCTGGTGTGGGTCAAGTCTTTGGGGTTTGCAGGTGATGCGCAAACGGACTATTACCTCGAATGACACCCAGAAATCTACCTGAATCAGATATTAAACAACGGTATTTTATTTTATATTAAATATTCGTTTCTTCGGTTGTTGAATCCATACAAACTAACCTAAGTGTATCGGTAATCATAAAAATGTGTGGGCGGAGTGAGTTGGTGTTGTATGGCAATTACAGAGGCTCTTTGTTTTGAAGGTGAAAGTTGTTTAGCGAACTTGTTATCTACTAGAGAGCGATGTCTCTGTTGGCAACTCCAAAACGTTAATATTATAATTATACTACAATTTATTATATCACATCTAAGTTTTACACTAGTGCTCTTACTGACTATTGAACATGAGTTCCGTAGTCGTAGGTTTGATTTCCTGCTATGTACCAATGGACTTTCTGTCTATGTGCAGATTAACACAAGCGCGTACGGTGCAGAACAACATTGTGAGGAAATCGGCATGCCTTAGAACCAAAAAGTCGACGGTGTATGCAAGTGAAGCTTCTTGAGCACGTGATGGTGCTTGAGCACAGAAGCATCACTTGCTTACTAGAAATTATTACATATACAGAAATCTGAGAGGTTTTAGAGACCTTTTAGCTCTGGCCTCAGATATTAGTATTAATTCTCATGGATCATAATAGTTATCATTTTATTTTAAACGTAACGTAGAAGAAAATATATGTTTACCACGAAAGACAAAACCGAGATAGGTTTGGAGAACTTTATGAAGAGGGCTTTTGTTTATTAGCAACGCGCAGTAATAACGGTATGTTCTTCTTGTTAATATTTAAATTTAATAACACGATGAGATTTAAGGCGTATCTTAAAGCTCCGGGCGAGAAAGTTCTGTCAACAATAAATTTTTAAACCTTGGAATTAGCTTCGAGCCATGAAACGTGATCTTCGTTGCGCCCAAAGCGTGGAAGAGCATTCTTTATTTTACAGATCTAACAGATTTAAACGACAGACAGACATATCGATGTAAGTCTTTCGTTGGAGCCTTAATGGACTTGAAATGTCAAAAGTTTTATTAATGTTCGGTTAATATACGAAAATTCATAATTTAAACAAAATATAAATCTTTAGGATATAGGACATAAAAATGTCATTAAATTAAAGCAATTCAATTTTATGCATTCAGTCATTAAACCTTCCTTATCTCAAAATGTTGTTTGAATATTACAATAACAGAGAAATTTTATATGACATACACTTGGTATCCTTATACATATAAATTAAAAATTTTATAAAAATAAAAAAAATAACATTTGTATTGAAATGAATCCCCATTTCCCTTGGTTACGGCATCACTCATGAACGGCTGGACCGATTTCCCTAAATCTTTTTTGTTGTGTTCGTTACTGTCAGGAGAATATTCTTATGAGTAAAAGTTAAGAAAATTGCGTGGTTAATTAGAAAATTTTAGAATACTTAACCATCATATTAAGTAATCATGACTTTTGTTACGATTTTTCGTAGAAAAAAATTAGCTATGGCTTTTACAATTCAAACGTTTTTGTTGTACCTTATGGCGTTGTTGGAATGTTGTATGTTGTATGTTGTTGTAACGTCGTTTTGCCATGTATACTGTTCAGTCCAGTATATTGTATCTGGCCAGTGCTGTATAAAAAATTCTATATGAATACTTGAATAGGTCTGAGAGTGGCATCATATCATTTCAATGCAAAATTTCATCAACATCTCCTTGGCACTTCCAGGGTCCGTTTCACAAGGCAATTACTTTTTGGCTAGAACTCTGGAATCGACTCCCGGTGGGCGTCTTCCTTGATAAATTCGACTAGAGTGTACGCCTCCCTTAAAGGCCGGCAACGCACCCACTAAAACCGGATGTCCATGACCTGTGTTGACTGTCCTTTATTGGCGTCCCTTAGGCTTGTCCTATTTTATAAAAAATCTTCTAATATTCATTTTAAATTTATATTTATATAACAATATTCGTTTTCGAGTTGTAACCATAGGAAGGGTCTGTCAAGTTATATGTTCTTTGACGAGGGGTCAGTAGGTCGAGCTTATCAGGTCTCGCTTCCTGAGATCTTGGGGTAGTTAATTCTATGGTACCACGCTATGTGGGAATTATACGTTATTTCGGCCGTAAAACTTTATTGACCGTTATAAAAATAATATTTTTGTTTGAGTTCTGCACGGTAATCTTGCTTCGTGTTATTTACTTTTATAGGAATAAAAGAAATCGGTTCTACAACCATTTTAGGTCTGGATTATTAGACTTCTGTATCTAATTCATGATTTGTCAATCTAATAGACAAATAGGTGATCAGCCTCATGTGCATGATACACGCGTTCGACTTTTTGGGTCTAAGGCAAGCCGGCTTCTTCTCGAATTCCTTCACTGTTCCAGCGAATGTTATATGTGCACATAGAAAGATAGTCCACTGGTGTACAGCAGGGGATCGAATGTACGCTGAAGCAACTGGACTAGTTGCTCTTCTCTTATGTTTTTTACGTACAGCACACATGAAGTTATACAATCACGTGTGTATTCATAAGGTGTGTATAAATAACCCTGGAACAGTGGAAGATGAAGATTGAGAAAAAAAATAAGATTTTTACGTTACCTTTATAATAAACGCTGTTTCACGTCTAGTATTTTTGTTACTGGTAACGACACACATTAAATGATTTCTACAATTTTAGCCAATAGATGGCGCGAATGGACTAACCATCAAATTACTTCCCTACAAGTGTTTAAACTGCGCGTGCGCTGTTACGCAAATCCAAGTAATTACTACTCGCCCTACATACCGAAGCACTAATTGCGCGGTTTCCGCGGAAAACTGCGAAACGTGAGTCACAATTTATGGAAATTAAAAAACTAATTTTTAAGTGTCTAATATCTTATGTATGTTTACGTAATAACATATGGTCGCGCTTGGCTTATAAATAAGACGTAATAAAAAGTGATTTCTGTCGTAATTAAGTAAATAGGTTCGATTCCTGGAATCTAGGTATTCTAATTTGATTCTAGGAATATTCTGACACAACACAAACTCAATGACATAATGGTGTTACTATTTCTGGATTACAATGATTTTCATTTACACTCCTTTACCTGATACAATCACATACATATAAAACAACCAAATTACATAAGGGAACGGGCATATTCTTCCAGGTAACCCTAGTATGTAAAAATTAAAAAAGAATCACCTACAGAGGCTGAGGTACAAGAAGTTCATAAATAATTAACAAAAGAAAACATAAAGTAACATGTAACACTAATTATAACTAAAATATAAAGAATACAATATAATATAAACAAAAATCTAAAAGTTAATTAATTATCAGAAGATAATTGAAAATGTCATAGTTGAATTGGGAAGTTTCAAGCCACTCATTGTATCCTAGAATCATTGCTTTTCGTGTTAACATAAATTTAATACTAATTAGTATATTTTATTAATATATAAATTGATATGATTCATAATGTAATGTAATATGTATGTCTAACTTTTAAGGCAAATTTTCACGCATTTTGGTGATATAATTGTATCGTACCACCATAATATTTTTGTATATTGCAAATAAATTATTATTATTCTAGCATACATACACGAGCATAGGTATTCAAGCAGGCTTTTTTCGTTCAGTGCGTGGGTCAATACAATGACCTGTGAGTCATAGCTTTAAGTTCCAACAGTGGCATTGTGTTATTTCATAGCCTGGGAGGTCATATTGCATTATTATACACCAAGTATTATATACACTTGCAAACGTGTTCATACAAATACACGTTAGAAACATTTGATGATCGTCGAATTGAACTTAACTTTCCTTAGATCTTCCTTAAATCGAAGCACGTTAATTGAAATTAACTCACATTGTCAAAGGGCTGACAAGTGCATTCCCAGCCTCTTAAGAATTGGTACGCTCTGTTCTTGAAGGAGCCTAAGTTGAATTTAAATACATCGGTCCCACTTTTTAACAGTTTTAAGTATATTAGTTAATAACTTTAAAAAAATCATCGCAATAATTAATTTAAATTAACATTAAAAATCCAGACGTATCACGTGTTGACTAAATATAGTATGTTTTAATAGATTTGTCTAAATTTGCTATTCGTATAATTAATATTTTAAGTACCAATTTCGAGTCCATAGAACTTAGGTCGATTAGAACGAAGAATAAATTCTTAGACATAACCTTCGATGCGCTGGCGCATGCCTCATTGTTATGTATGGAACGCGTGTGAAAATATTCGCCATTCAATGGCCACTTCACTAACCAATTAGCTATCTGTATTCAAAAGAGATTGGTCAATCCTCTCATACTAAATAAAATCTAACATTATAAAGTGATGTATTGTAAGGTGTGTTATGATCAGACTCAGAGTCGGTCAATAAGTAAAGATTAAATGGGTTCAACATAGTTTTTAATTGTAAACTATAAATTTGTGATGAGAAATGACTCGATGGACATTTTCAGCAACTCCATGGAGACCTTTCGCGAAGTCATTTTATAAACCTGGTTGTTTTCATTGTTTGCTATTATTATTATTCTTTATTCTTAGTATTTACAGTGTATAATCGCGGATGCTGGGCGGACCCATGGGACTCCAATACAAGGAGTTTCCTCGTGAGTTGTGTGCTGCGATAATGATTGTGAGGAAGTTCTATGGAACTGGTTAGCACTGCGCCTTAGACTCTCATGTCATTTGTACACAGTATATCCTTTCTATAACATACTTTCATAATCCTCTGATTGTCCTCCTTGTAACTTGTCTGATGATTGAGAGCAAAAAGAAAATATAAATAGCATTGTAACGCTCAATCTTCTGTTTCCTTAAATCAGTTATTACGTAATTGGGCGTAGAAATATAGAAAATACGGTACTGGAATACAAAGAAACAACAACAATGAATAATAAATAGAAATAATTTAACATATAACACACAGTTATTTACATAATAAAGCATACCAAACATCTATTATTGGCGCCACTGTGTTGGCACTTGTAAAATCAGGCAGGCTATTCAATTGTTGATCTTCCTCAAACGTCAGCATAGTCACATGCCGTAATTGTACAATTTATAATTAGTTAATATTACGCATATTTAATTTATTAATTTTTACAGCATATCTAAGAAAGTAAAAAAATAGTTTTAATACTAATAATCAATGGCGCTACAACATTTTTAGGTCTGGGCCTCAGATATCTGTATCGGTTCCATGATCATTTGTATACGTCTTTCTGTGCCTGACGCACGCCGTCTTTTTGGGTATAAGGCAAGCCGGTTTCCTCACGATGTTTTCCTTCACCATACGAGCGAATGTTAAATGCGCACATAGAAAGAAGGTCCATTGGTGCACGGCCGGGAATTGAACCTGTGACCACAGGGATGAGAGTCGCACGTCGCACAATATTAAACACTTAAAAATTAGCAAAAAAGAAAATATTGTTTCTCTTCTCCATCTTCTCGATCTTTTTAAAGTATCTTTTTTAATCACAGTATAGTACCTCCATACGCTTCACATATGACTCTGCGGCGCAGAGTCGAGAGAACTATTAAGCTGCAAGCGGGAAATGGGAGCTTGCAGATGTTGAACTGTTTTCGGCGCGTGATAATCGTCTGGAACTCAGTCTCATTTCTAGCAAATATTTTTTCCTATATCAAAAATTATTTATTTATTATTACCACTTGCATTACAATATAAAAACTGAACATAATGAAAATGAAAGGATTTGGCGGCCTTATCGCTTTCAAGCGATCTCTTCCAAGCAATCACTGTGAGACAAAACAATTAAATTAGTTAAGGTTATAATTATATGTGACTTAAAGTCGTATATCCCCAAGGGCAGAGGGTGTCCACAGTGGCATGATCTTTGTTTTCTAACTCGCTCCTAGTCTTTCCAGCGTTTGGATCATCAGCAACTATACGATGTAAGTCTGCTTTCACCACACTTTCATTATTTTTGCGGGTTCCAATCAAGGACCTGGTTATATAATCGGTATCTTCTGAGAGTATGGCCTATACAACTCTCGGCAGCGCTACCAACGTTGTTAGAAATCTTGTCGGGCTAGTAAATGGTAATAAAAAAAAAATCTAGTCTAATAGTCCCATGTGAAGATAAATATAGACTATAGACCGAGTACAACATAAATCCACCCGTTACCAATTCTTAAAAGGCCGGCAACGCACTCGCGAGCCCTCTGACATTGAGAGTGTCCATGGACGGCGGTATCACTTAACATCAGGTGAGCCTCCTGCCCATTTCCCTCCTCTATAAAAATATATTGAGGGTATCTTTTGTATCCGATGTACCCGACACTATTTGTTCTGGATATGGGTTATGACCAGCTACGCCTCAGAAGAGAGCTTGCTTTGTCAGTGGTCTAGAATACTCACGGGCAGTGTGCATAATGTGGATATAATGGAGAGATTGGTTCTACGAGCAAGCAAGGACCTGAGGCGGTAGTCACAACTTTTGGATGTATACTGCGCGAACACTCCAACTTGGTTACCGAGACACCAGGCTACACAGTACAAATACATTTTTCTTAAATGTATTTTTAATTATAGAATTATCAATGTTGGTTATTGTGTAGTTCTATCGTATTAGTAGTAACTATTGAGATACATTAATTATGTGGGAAATGAATATTAGGTCCTTACATATGAAATTGGCGTTTTGTCGTACTGGCCACTTTGACCTCAAATACCTCCTCCTTGGTAAGGAATTTCAAATTCAAATTTGTACAGCTTTTCTTCTGTTTTTTTCTGATTGCGTCACTCATTTTACAAAATGGAAAACTTAAAGTATCGCATTATTTACGAGTACGAGTTCCGCCGTGGCACTAGTGCTGCGGAAACGACTCGAAGGGTGAATGATGTGTATGGCGGTCATGTTGCAAAAGAAAGCACAGTTCGTTTTTGGTTCCAACGTTTTCGTTCTGGAATTTTCGACCTGCAGAACAAGCCCCGTGGACGGCCTGAGACCCAAGTTGATAATGAAGTATTGAAGGCGGTGGTTTGCGATGGATCCGCTTCCACAATAGGAAGCGGATGTGGGTACCTCACGAATTGACTGAAGAAAACCGGCAAACGCGCGTCGACTGCTGCGTTACATTACTGAACCGGCACAATAATGATAGTATTTTAAACCGAATCATTACCTGTGAAAAATGGATTCTTTACGATAATCGGAAGCGCTCAGCGCAATGGTTGGATCCTGGCCAGCCAGCCAAATCCTGCCCCAAGCGAAAATTAATCCCAAAAAAGTTACTTGTAAGCGTTTGATGGACTAGTGCCGGTATTGTTCATTGCAGTTTTCTTAAATCTGGCCAGACTATTACGGCTGATGTCTATTGTCAGCAATTGCAAACCATGATGGAAAAGCTAGAGGCTAAACAACCTAGGCTGGTCAATCGCTCCACGCCTATGCTACTTCACGACAACGCTACATCACACACTGCACAACAGACGGCTACCAAATTAGAAGAGCTTCAATTGGAATGTCTAAGACATCCTCCGTACTCCCCGGACCTTGCTCCAACAGATTACCATTTTTTTCGAAATTTGGACAAGTTCTTGCGAGGGAAAAAATTTAACTCTGATGGGGCAGTCCAAATCGCCTTCACAGATTTTATTGATTCCCGTCCGACTGGTTTTTTTAGTAAAGGGATCAATGAACTATCTATGAGATGGCAAAAGTGCACAGAAAACATTAACTTTGATTAATTCTATATATTATATTTAAAAATATTCGACTTTTTGTTCCTCCCATACAAAACGCCAATTTCATATGTAAGGACCTATTATATAAATTTACAAATTGGTAACATTTACTTTCGTTACTTCCTATTTAATTTAAACAGTTATAATAACATTGCATTAAACGTAACAAAATATTCACAAAACAACATAATACAACGATCACGTTTGTTTGTTTATGCAAATCTAAGTCGTGACCGACAATGATCGACTTACAAATCTGACCTCGCAAATCGATATTATAATCGATTACAGCAGTATTCAATTATTACCATCATAGTTCGGTAATTTAATTTGATGAGTGGTTCAGCGTGTCTCGTCCCTGAGGTCGTAGGTTGGATCCCAGCTAGGCGCCAATTGGCTGGATGCGTGCATTTAACATTTGCTCGAACGGTGAAGAATAAATGTCGTTAGTAACCTGCCTTAGAATCAAAAATGGACCGTGTGTCAGGCACAGGAGGCTGGTCACTTAGTTGCCTATTAGACTGACAAGTAATCATGACACTGATACATAAATCTGAGGCCCAGACTTAAAAAGGTTGAAGCGCCACTGATTAATTTTTATTATTGTATCAGATTCCGTAGCTTAAAAGGTTATCTTCTGGCATTTTGTCTTGCTAGAGCATCATCCCTTGACAAGGCCTTCTCTAACAATTTCCACAGAACTCTATGGTTTTCTATATACTGTTGATTTAACTCAAGAAATTGTGGACTCACAATGTATCCGATTACTAATTTTCTAATTTCTTTTGTTTCAGACCCCAAGACATTTAGAACGCTGTCGAAGTAAGTTTAATAGGGGTTGTCAACTATAGACACTTACAGTGTGGGGGTAACAACTTCTCTACGGATATAGTACATAATCATTTGACGTAAAAACAAACAGAATATAGAAATATGGAAACATAAATAAAAGTACACTAATGTCTAGTCATTGGAGAGAGGGCTGAGCTCTGGTGTTACTACATCAAGAAAGTAATTTAATGATTCAAAATATTATTAATTGGTTTGCCTAACGTTCTATATACAGAGAAAGATTCAGGAAATACATTATTTAACAAAAAACACAATATTAATAGGTTTTTTCCGGGATGTGGTTCAAAATTAAAATATTATTTTTATCATTTATATATAACATATCTATGGGATGCTATATTCCCACGAATAAGCAGAAAAGCTGGGGCAGAGCATGCTGAAAATAATAAACGGCTCAAATATAAGAATCTTTCTTCCAGCTCCATTTTTGTTCCCTTTGGAGTAAAGACTCTTGGGCCGTAGGATTCAAGTGCACAGGTGCACAATTAAAGATTAAAGTTTTTTTAAATGTAATAGGGGGCAAACGGGTAAGAGGCTCACCTGATGTTAAGCGATACCGCCGCCCATGGACACTCACATTGCCAGAAGGCTCGCAAGTGCGTTGCCGGCCTTTAAAGTTGGCGCCTGGTAGATAGTACCGGTGACCTCAGAGCTGGTGCTTTCCTCGCTCAAGGAATAAGTATCGCAAAGTGAAATGCAGCCAGGTTTAACGGAACACTGCTTGAAAAATATTCAAATTGTTTAAATATTCTTTTTATTAATATTTTTATTATTACTATGTAGGTTAAGAAGTACAGATAGATAGTCCCCAGATAGCAACTTACATTTATTTTTTTCTGTAATTCATTCTAAATTGTTCTACATAGAAACTTGTTTGTGGAAGATTACTCTTAATTTGAACAGAAAGAAAATCGAAAGTGAATTCTTGTATTTATGTAATCGTATAGTTCAACTTATAAATATTTATAGGCTTAAAAATTTACGAGAACCATTCAGAAACACGATATAAACAACAAAACTCACTCCAATTTGACATATCACTGATTGATTGATGAATTTTATAAGGAGACTAGTAAGGTGGAGTCGATGAAGGTTTTATCTGGACTGGTTGAGGCTTTTTGGGTAGCCAACTCCATAAAAAATATGCTAGCCGAATTTGATTTCGATTCTACAGAGGCGTTACTACGTAATTCCGCAGGACACTGAGGTTCCAAACTCTAACACAGACACATCGGACAGTTATAACATCTCTCAGCTACATTCTCAAATACATACTCATCCATTCGCGTATACTTCTGTCATACGAGTCGTGTTTTATTAGTTTTCAACTAATCTACTATCACTAAGACAACTTGATTTTAAGGAAATTGTTTTAAGCATGTGCCATGCACCACGGAATAATTGTTATCTAGTTACACAACACAAGGGATCCCTAATGTCCCTGATCCCTAGCGATGCATGTATTTTGTTACATATTTCTGTCAAGAATACAGTTTATATTTTTTTAATCGACAAACATTGGTCAAAGGTTTCATAAGTTTCTTCTCCTACTTATAAGCAGTCTCCGGTCTTCTACTCTCACTTGGGTCTTATTGTATTGTAAAGTGTTTAAGTAAGGTGATATGATTTTTTATACAATAACTTATTTATAAATAATAATAAAAATCGTATTAGAACTGCCAACGTAGTCTCTGTAACGCACGTCCGTGGTTTGTTTGTCTGCAAAACAATGACAAATTTGCGTTAAAACGATTTGGAAACTCTATTGTCACCTATTTATAAAATTGTGAGGCGTTGCTGGACTTTACACAGTTAGATTTTAGGGCACTTCGCTTCATTGACCATATAAAATACTATGTTGGTAATCAAAAACAGCGAGTGGCAACATTAATGTCAAGCTGTATATGAATATAATTAATTTCGATTTTATAGCGCGATTAATGGAGATTTTACGACATTAACTATAAATATATTTAGATTTCACGCACAATAATAAAATAATACAAATTTTATTGATTCACTGTTATTCATAATGAATAACTTTACAAACGTATTCATTAATAAAACAAAAAAGATTGAAATATCACAAAAGTATTTCACCCGAATTAATCATACTTGGGGTGGTTTAATCAATCATCCACCACAGATTATAAAGATACAATACGTTTTGACATTTGACATCCACAGACTACATGGTTAAGTCATACAACACCTTATTACTTACTTACACGTATAGTCATAGTCAAACATAAAAATATAGATTCCGGTGTAAGTTATTTTCTATTGATGACTGGGTAAAACGTTTTAGTTTTTAGTGTTAGTTAAAGGCAAAGACATTTTTTAATTAGTCCATAAATCTATTCTTGCTTATTCTATCTCTCTTTGCTGCTACTATCTCCTTCTTTCGCCTTTGTTAAGTCCACCAATTCAATGAGTAACGTTAAGTGTAAAAATCAAGTAGGTTCTAGAGACATTTAACATACATTTATAATCTTTATCTTAGTAGATAATATATACCGTATATGACTTGCTTAAAAACGTTTAAGTACAAAGAGTGTCACTAAAAATACATCCAATGAACATAAAATACCAACTTGAAACATTGTTACTGTCAGGGTGTATATTCTATTGGATTTTACTAGACTTATTTTTGGTAATTATATTTATAAAGGTTATTTTAATAGAGTTATGCTTTGAAGCAAGTTTGAATGATTGTTTTTTATTGTTCAATTTAATGAACAAGTTATTGAAAAATATTCAAAACCAATTTAACGACTACAAATATCTTTTTTTGAAGTTTTATAATATATAATATTGATTCTAGTTTCTTCCGTCTATACCAATCCCATATTGCAACTGTGGAAAGCGTTCATAATTTTGTTAACCTCAGAAGAGTCGTGACGTCGTCGTGGAAGAGATTCCAATTATATTTCCAACCAGGCGCGTGTTCGGAACCCGCAGGAATAGCGGAAGCATCCTAAGTTAATCTGACGTTGTACAGATGCAGATGACGCAAAGAGAGCCGGAAATACTTGGAGCGAGGTAAAATACTAGGCTCGAGACCGAACGCTATGAAGACTCACTGTGGACGACCTTTGCCCTATCCAAGGATTAAAGGATATTAAGTCAATATTGTCATAGTTTTTGACATAAAAAAAAATCAAAGGCCCAGACCTTTTATATAAGATTTATGTATCTGTTTCATGATCATTTGTTAATCTAATAGGCAAGTAGGTGATTAGCATTCTGTGCCTGACGCACGCCGACGATTTTTTGTGTCTAAGGCAAGCCGGTTTCCTCACGATGTTTTACTTCACCGTTCGTGCGAATGATAAATGAGCACATAAAAAGAAAGTCCATTGGTGCAGAGCCGGGATCGAACCTACGACCTTAAGAATGAGAGTAGCACGCTGGAGCCACTAGGCCAACAATACTCAGTTTTTGACATAGCTTTCACAAATAATATCTGGTAGTTTCATTTATTAAATTCTATGAAATGCAAGAACCATGGTCACTACAAGTCAACAGTTTAAAACTGACGACATCACATTACACGAAGTGCTTTGAGTGTACACAAGTAGTATTTGAGATTTATACACCATAACTAATGGACACGTCATGCTATACTTAGAATTTAATGGAGCTACTATTTTACTACCTCATGATCAGTTATTTGGTACACGTCTTCGAATATATATCATGACAATCCCGTGGTGCTTGTGGGCTCGGAAAAGATGCTGCGTCTGATAATTTTTTAGTAAGTCTTGTGTCTGACACTCGTTGGTTGATTAAAGACATGCCATTATTGTCCGATTGCCGATTGATATCGGACTGTTCTCACCCCAGTATGGTCTAGTGCCAACCCTAGCCTATAGATAGATAATAGATAGGAGTTTATTCGAAGAAGTTTGGACCCTTGTGACAATGTTATTTGGCGTATTCGCTTCAATGAAAAACTATAACATCCAATGACACCAACTTCGTCCAATTCATAAAAACCCAAGGTCCTTAATGAACTCATAACTTGCATGAGAAAACGGGGTAGAGGCTGCGTTGGTGGTAAGGAGTTGTCATGGACATCGAAATTGAACGCAAAAGGCAGGTGATTTCGAAGGTTACTTGCAGCTGAAGCTCATAACGGGGTTGGATCTATTGGTGACAATAATACTTGAAGTTAAACAACTTTAACGAAAATTGTTTTTTGGTTATAATTGATAATCAGATGCAAAATGCGTTGTTAAACGTAAGTTTCACGTATCACTAAGGTACATATTATCCACTAATCGATTCACTAATTAACGCATTATTTCAAAAGCAAAAGAAGAAAATTTATTGTATCAAAAGTTTATGAAGTGTTGCAGAATTAATAACTGTAGAAACAAGTCAATATATCAATAATTCATTATTAAAAATGTTGGCAAACAACTTAATTCTCGTACAAGTCGTTCTTCGATTATACGTTTTTGCGATTCCTGATGTCTTTTGATTGTTAACATTTTATTTTGTTTGTTAAAAACTTTAAGTATTTTGTTACACATATATGTATATGAGCAGGTGGTACTTCTTAGAGAGTGGCACATTATAGACAAAAATGTCGGGATTTCGTGGGGCCTTCGACAAAAAAGGGCATCTAGGAATTAATGATATTTATATAAATATATTTAAATGTAAAGTATCTGAAATAAAAGGCTTTCGTTATTTAAAAAAAAAGTTCAGAAATAAAATAAATGAATAATAAATATTATAGAATTATACTTCATAGATTTTGCAAATGTCTGAAAAGATATTGTGCAATTAGTAGGTGGTTGGCGACCAAAATATTTAAATATTAGTGGAAGAGTTTTTTAATAGCGATAAACATACGATGGAATATAAAGGACCACGTATGCCACCATGGTAGGGTGGCGTAGTAGACTGACAACCCCTTAAAAATGGTAAAAAACAGGTATACTATATCATTTGCTCGTGTTTGCCTTCAAGGCTAATGTTTAGAAACCTTGTCAAAAAAAGGCAAACTTTAGGACTCTGACTTTTCAAGTTATTAATTTAAAAAAAAAAATTATAATATAAAAAAATATATGAATTGCACGCTTGGCACAACACTGTAGGTCTGCCTTGTTAATTAACTAAGACATTTATGCGTCATACTTAAAATAATTTTGGCACACCATCTAACAAAACCTATTACATCCATTGTTTAATGTAATATATATAAAACAACACCTTTTATTTTTAGCGAAACCGCTACCAACTAAAAGTAACCAAATAATCGTAAATTATAAATTTTTGCGTAGTGTATATAAACTTGCTTGTAAAAAGCAATTCCTGGACATAATCTACAAGTTTTTGCTACTTCAAGAATTCAAGGTAATTTGTATGGCACACTTTAGTGCTCACCGTTACAAAATAGGCTTAACGATAAACTAGTTTTCAAATTTTACTATTTCTTGCAAGTTTCTTACTTTGTAAGTAATGAAGAAAGGTCAATTGTTTGTTACGCACTCAGAGACGTCATTTAAAGTTGCAAGTACTCTACATATATTTAATGAAATTAATTTGTATTTTTTTAAGTGAATACTGAAACTCAAATGGAATGTCAAATGGATTTAAGGAAAGATTGACGATGAATATATAAGTATATTATTTATTATGGTGAACTCCGAACGGCTCTAAGTAAAAAATGATACGCCGTGGAGAAAAAAATGGATATAGGTGTCGATTGACCTTATCACCGGGTCATAAATTTAGTAAATTGTACCCGCCTCCGGAGCTCATCCTTATTCTAAGAATTCGACTGAGTGCTCAATCATCTCGCATGGTAGGTAGAGAAACTTCGCTCTGAGGTCAAAGACTCATGCCGGAGACGAAATTGCGTAACAGGAAATCCATGTTCCAAATCATTACGGCTATATTTCTGGCGGTGCGTTCCTTTTAGTGGTTATTAGCATCTTTCGGTCACGTAGGCACGCGACCTTGCACGTGATACTGCTAAGCACAAAAAAGCGCACAATTTAGTTTTTAGACCCGCTCTTTCTCCAATGGATGATCCTCGACTAACGACTAGCTCGAAGGTCCAAGCACCATTTCTTGAATGGATTCTCGCTGTTGGCCTTAAGGGAATTGACAGCTCAGAATGAACTTTTCCCGCTACTGGCGTAAGAGCGTCTCCTACGAGACTCGAGGGCCGTCGCGGGGTGGTCAATCGCCTTAAGGGCAGGACGTAAGTTCACTGCAGTGACCGAAGTACGCAGTATAGGTCCACGTCTTCCGCTGTCAAGGTTTTTTTACCCTAGACTAACCAGTGGATATTATCGAGATGTTGTATACTTACTTAGTGGAAAACTTAATTGGCACGTTACAGGGTATGTCATCTTTTAGATGTGGATTGTAAATGCAGGTTTTAGGTGTATACTATGAAACTATGTAAAAGTGTGAAAGTTAAAGGAGTAAAACTTGATACATCAATGTAATGTTTTATGTAAACCAGTTGAAAAGAGGTGTTAAACTTTTTACGTTATTTTCATGTCGACATAACTGTGAAACTAATAATGTGACAAGACACTTTACACTTATGTGAAAGAAATGTGAGAAACAAAGAGCTTCCATATATTGCTTTTTGTTTAGTATTAAAGCTCGTAAAGCTTCCAGCTGCAGCTCACCCTAGTGCTTTTTTGCGACCTCCAACAATAATCATATTCCTGTAAATTTACATAAACAGTGTAAACTCCATTTCCTCGCTGTATTGCGAAACTTATACGTTGAGCGAGGAAAGCACCAGCGCTGAGGTCACCGGTACTATCTTCCAGGCGCCAACTTATTTCTTTAATTAGCGTTTTCCACTTGAACCCCACGGCTCAAGAGTCTCTACTCTAAAGGCAACAAAATTGAAGTTGGAGGAAATACTGTTATATTTGAGTTGTTTATTATTATCCGTCTGCTATGCGGCCACCCGCCATTGTGTGTCCGAGGGAGGTTACTAATTAAATCTTTCGGTTCATTTAATTATTATTCTTCGGATGGAATTTCTTTTATATTCAATAGTTATATCTTTGACGTTAAAATTTGACGTCATGGTATTAGTAGAAATTTGGTAAACCGATTTCTATGAAGCATGAAATACAGACGTGAAACACGCAATCAACGGTTTATCATTTATTTATAAGTAACCGTGACTATAATATAAATAAAAAGCTCATCCTTATTTTGCGTATAAAATTGTAGACAATGCTTGTCTCTGAGGACGTGCTTTTGAATTGCATATTATAATATTTACCAAACTTTAGCCTCGCAATGGATGACTATACTACTGTCAAATGCTTATAATAACCTCGATTTCGCTAGTCTCAACTCGACGTTGTCCTGTACACACATCAAATAAAATCATCTAAACTTTTCTCTAATCCTTGAACATAGACCAAATTTTCATAAAAATCTGCCCGTTAAGGGCGAGTTTAATTACAAACACACACTCCGAATATTTATATACAGAGAGAGTAATAGATGAAAGCTTCTCTCATATTTTATTTTATATATTTTTTGTTTTCTTAATTTTCTATTTAACAAAACTTGAAACAAACGAAATAATTATTTAATTTGCTGCTGTAAATGGGAATCCACGCATAAGGAACGGATTCATCTTTTATGATTAGGGAAATGCGTTTCTTATTTATGTATAAACATGGTAAACGTCGTGGATATGCAAACAGTATTAAATTTTATTATGCAATCTACAAGCAACTGTTCGAACAACTAATATAGTATAAAGTTTACAATATTCCACACATAACGGTGACTGCAACTGTGTTATTTGTGAAATATAAAATAACGTATCTGTGTATGTATGTATCTAATAGAGTTTGACATAGTGTGCGACGTGTTTTTAAATTTACTTATAATAAAACCCGAAGGTTTTCCTTCTTCTGTCGCGTAAGGGAAAATTTTTGAAAGTTAATTATTTTACGATGCGCGATAAAATAAAAATATCAATTTCTTTAATTATGAAGAAATATTATATTATTATTTTTAAATAAACTTTATTTAACTAGATAATGCTTTATAATAAAACTTTCAATGTTTTAAATACCTTTTTTCTATAGTTAGTGTCGTTTTTATATAAACTTAGAAGAAGGCGAAAGATAAAAAAATTAAAAATATTTTTATCTTGTTACGCCAAAGAACTATAACTTTTAACGCGTGTTACACACACATTTTTTATATAAAACAAACAGCTCTAGACCTAATGTGACTTGATATATATATATCACAACCGATGGACACTCACATTGCAAGGCTTTCAAGTGCGTTGCCGCTTGAAAGACCCTAAGTCGAAATACTTAGTAAGTAGCTGGTTCCACATAGTCGTGGTGCGCAGCAAAACTGCTTTAAAAAGCTCTCAGTTGCGTTTATATTGCTTGTCTAGGAACAGAACACAGGAAGTCGGAAAAACAGGTAAAAAACGCCATAGAAGTGAGCTAACCGATTGTTTTTAAATATTTGTTAATAATATTCACAATAATGCCTCCAGTTTGGATGGTTAATTTTAGTTTTAATAACTGACAAAAAGTGTTTTTAAACTCTACACGCGGTCCTTCGTTCCGTTTTAACCAATCACAAACAAACGAAACGCGCCATCGTTATGTTTCGTTTTACATATCCTACTCGTTCACATTGATTTCTTTATAATTTAAAAAAAATAGAACTAAATGTACTAAAAATACCAATATTTCTAACCAAAGAATGTAAATGTATTAAACGATAATTAATTTAAAGACAGCGTATGAAGTTCATATAAGGCTAGGTCCAGCAAGATCTGGATATTCGATGTGCACTATGACACTTCGATTTTTTTTATTGTATTTTTTATCTCATAATATTTTTCTGTGTACCAATGTATCAGTGTGCCGACGGTCTTGCTATTATTTTTATTTTACTTGCTTGCTCAAGCTTTTATAAATAAATATATAGGTCAGGTCCACGGACGGAAGTGCTGTGCCCGAACAGAAATTACACAATTGATAACCTCCTGTTTCTTTCAAAAATGTTCCTTAATATTAGGTTAAAGTTATTCCTCTATATTTAAAAAAAAATGTACATAGTACACTAACGCGTGCTACTTTTGATAATTTTATGGTAATGCTGATAAAAAACGCCGAACGATCAAAGCGCTAAAATTATTTAAATTATCATTTTAATTATGTAAATAGTGATACGGTAATATATACACGCTTTTAATATGGCAGATATATCGAATAGTTTTGCGTTGACTGAAATTGTTTATACGGGAGACAATTGTGGAATACATACGTAGTTTTATAGCTTTTAACGTTAATCAATTAATTAATAAACGGCTCAAATATAAGAGTCTTTCCTTCAACTTAGATTTGTTTCCTTTAGAGTAGAGACTTGGTCCGTGGGGTTCAAGTGCACAGGCGCTAATTAAAGATTTAAGTTAATTAAAAGCTGGTGGTTTCCTCGCTCAACGAATGAGTATCGCAATAAAGCGAGGAAATGCTGCCAGCGTTAAAGGTCCACTGCCACAGGGACCAAACTTTAAAAAATTGTTTTAATTTTCTTTTTATTAATTTTTTATTATTATTACTACGAAGATAAGAAAATTTTAAATACCGTACATTTTATTGTTATGATTACTAATAACTTAATTAAATAATATATGAGTTGTCTCAACTTAATTTGTCTTAGGACGCGAGGTTCATTTGTAGGATTTCTATCTTAAACTGTTTTATTTAATTGCAGCATTTCACACTACGCCAATTTTAATGATACAAATGGTTTATATGTTTAATCAGGATTAAAGACTTTTCGTTTGTGATAGTGTCACTATCGAAAAGTACGGTTTTCAAATTTATACACGTATTTTAGAGACAGGACTAACTAAAAATCATGTTAATTAATTAACATAATTTAGCGCCATCTATGTGTCAGTCTACAAACTTTTCAGCCTAATAATAATCAGACACTTAATTTTCAATATATTTATCGCAACTCTTTCGAGTATTACATAACAACAACCATCTCGTAAACATGCAAACGTACGTCAGTACAAGTAATTTTATATAATTTATTCAAGAAGTCATTGCAATAAGTTGTATAATAAATAGCGAATGTGTGGTCTGCACTTTGCTTAGGGAAATATTGTAATGAACTAGCGGGTAAAATAACGGTCATTCTTTATCCAAAATACTGCCTTTGCATAAACTTGATACATTGGTATTATAATTTTTTAATAACCGATATATTTAAGATATATTTAGCCGCAGATTTTACTGACAGACTCCGAACTGATACGACTTAGCGGCCTTTAAGAATTGAACAGACGTTTGGTCACAATCTCACCTGATATTAAGTGAGATGTGATCTATTTAACCGCCGCTTAAATGAACCCATACAAAAATGTCTTTGGAAGATGGAAGTTGCATTCCTTTTCTGTTTTAAACAAGAAACGACGAGCCAAATCGTGTGTGCATCTGGGTATGTCAACATCTTCAATTAGGTTATGTAGTAATGCTCGATTTATTTTTTGGACTGAAATCGATTTCTATGTCTTCTGTCTGAAAGACAGGCAATTGAATGGAAATAGGCTGAACTGAACATCCCCGTACGAGCCGTATGAGCCGTATTCACTTAATTTTCATCCGAATCACCTTGATGGTAATTCTTTCACGGTCCGCAACACACGATCTTTTCTTTTGCAAATTTGTGGAATCGACTCTCGGTGGGGGTCTTCCCTGGAGGATACGACGTCCAACTGTTTAAAACATAATATACTCGTCCCAATTCCGGCTACGCACCCACTAAAATCGGTGTCCATGGGCTGCAATGTATAACCTTTTTGGGCGTCCCGTATGATATAAAAAATGGAGTTTAGCATAGAAAGGATAATCCTTTACTTGAAGCTGTAACGGAGCCAGTGATGTTCAGTAATCCATGTATAAGTCAAAACGCAATGCGTGTCCTATAAACACTTACCATAATAATTTATAGTTCTATAACGAACATTACGTTCCGTTGAACCTTACAAAGCGATGTTAGTCGTAACGAATCGTTAAACGTTTGTAATTACAACGGCGTGACCTATCGATTTGAGTTTACCTGTTGCTAAAGGCATATGTATTTATTATTATAATTAGGTAAACCTCGTAACGTAGCGTGATGAAGCTGAAAGCCAACATTTGGCGAGAGGGGGCACAGGACAGGCGCTGGAAGATTCTCGATTCGATGTCCATGTCACTCTTTGGGTCTCAGTGCCAGCGGTGAAAGTGTGTATACTAATACTAATTAGTACAGATATAGTATAGTAGTATAGTGTAGAGAGGAGTGATGGCAGGAGAAGTCAGGGTCGATGGCCTACCCATTGGTCTAATCAAATAAAGACAAGAAAATATAAGTCACATCCCTAATGCATTGAGCCAAGTTGAGCATAACTTGACGTATTGGTCAGGGCTTTTCTAGACAGACACGACCTTCTGTTATGAAGACTACAAAGTAACAGAACATAAATGTACTATAACTAACCAGTGACTAGGACTTGCTCAGGAAGTTAAAACTATTTGTTAATTATAACACAACTACTATACCAGATATTGTCGGACAAATTGTTAGAAAGTATAAAGAATTCTTTTGTTAAAATAGCTTTTACACATTAAGAAAACACTTTTTAAAAGGATTGAAGCTATGTATTATTATTATAAACTTATTATTATTAACATAATTTAAAATTATGTAAAGAATTTAAGGTGGTACTATAATAATAAGAATTAAACACTAAGCAATAAAATGGCCGCTGTATGGCACATATTCGGTGATGAACGGGCCAGTTTTGTGCTCTCTGGTATTGTCTACTCGCGCTAAATTTAGTTTAGCTAACATATAGCTAAGAGTATTCCAAATTCAAGCAACCCAAAGTAGCAAAATACTCTTATTTTCGAAATAACCTAAGTAATCTTGAAAAAAATACTAAAAACAAAAGAACATATAGCTATATTTATTTATATATAAAGGTTTTCAGTACACGTGACACCGTAGATATTGTATAAATGTATTGAGACACAGAATCTTTGACCTGTTGATTTCCATAAGAACCATTTCTACTAAATAACGGTAGCTAATAGGATGTAATTGACTTATTTCAAGATAACTCGACAAGTCTCTTAGCAAGAAGTAATTATTTAAAAGAATATTTTAACGAAACTGAGAATGTATACGGTAAAAATATTTAAAAAATCATAATTGTCAACGGATATTATAAAGTCTCTACTAATCAGTGATGCCAACTACAGAATTTTCCCCCAACCAAATTAAAATATCGAAAACCGTTAAAGTTTTGTTGTCGTTAGAGAAGTACTGTAAAATATTTATTATAAATATATTAAAGTGTTAAATATCTGTTATTTTGATCGTGGAGTAATATAGCTCTTTCATATTTACGTTATATCCACGCTTAGAGTTTATATTAGGTATAGTTTTTTGGTTGGGTTCGAGGCTATACTATTGTTACAAAGACGGGTTGACAGCACGTTTCTCAATTCTTCCACTACTTCGAAACGTTTTCAGCAAGCTGAAATACAAAAAATGTTATTAAACAAGAGGATAAATAAAATAAATGTACCCCTTAAAACGCCTGGACATATTGATTTCCCCTAAATTGGGGGGTAAAACGCCTTAAATAAAGTTCACAAAAGACTTTACATGAATGAAAATCTAGCCTATACAATAATTATGCCTGATAGGTTATATTATGTTGACATAATTTTCTACAATAATAATGAATTGCTTAAACAAAGGTACATTAACTTAATACTTCCACCAATAATATAATGATTCTGGCAGAAGGCAGGTTGAAGGTCATACATGGGTGACAAACGTCAATATTTAGGTCTTAGATGTGTTATGTGATGTGGGCGGGTTCTTTACGTATCTTGCTTCGTAAGAGGAGTTAAATAAGCACATGACACTGTTGCCAGATCAGAATATGGGGAAAGAATATATGTTTTCTTTTTTAGGGAAAATTTCTAGGGGTACGTTGCCGACACCATCTGGCAACACTGGCACACAAAATACCCGGCACAGTACAAACGCTGGACCTGAATGTTAATTTTACTTTACTTTACATTAAAGTAAATAAATAAAATTATATTAAAAAATTATGTCAATTAGCCGCGATTACAGACTATATATTACATTATTAATTACCTGTTGTTCCTAAAACGACTATGCATACGATAGCTTTCAGATGTTAAAAATAAACTGCATTTCATCGCGACGTATTTAAATTTTTTTTACGAACTATTTAATCACCTTCCTAGACGCTATATATCACTGCCGTGTAATGCTTTCAAGGGGAAGGTTGTTTAAAGGCACTTTGCCTTTTTATCACAGGCGAGTATTTGGATCATAAGTTTGACAACAATAAATAGCTTAACTTATTATTATGACATTGTGTTGATGTTCTTATTGCTGTTCTAATGGCCGATAGTGCGGATTTTTATAAGAGATCCATCTAAATGTAACTTTCTTGCAAGTAAATGATTTATTAATATTAATGTATCGAAATTCTTAACACAGGTTTAGTTCTATTCACAGCCCATAATTGGTTTTTAAGGAGGATAGAATATTCTTAAGATCAATAGCCTAGTGGATTGCTCTCATGTCATTCCTGAGGTCATAGATTCTGCCCTGCTGTGCATCAATGGACTTTCTGTCTAAGTGCGCATTGAACATTGGCTTGCCTTAGAACTAAAAGTTGACGGCGTGTGTCAGGTACAGGAGGCTGATCGTCTACTTGCCTATTAGATTGACAAACGAGCATTACATAGTTACAAAAATTTGAGGCCCAGATCTAAAAGGTTGTAGTGCCATTGGTTAATTTTATAAAACATTAATTATCAAGATTTAAACAATATAACCGTTTCCTACAGTTAAGTTATAACTATGTTAACCACCTTGCTACTGATCCTTTTAAACCGTTAGACCCAGGAAAAATATAAATATACCGCCAGGTGGGAGTTTAAGAGATAATGACCCAATTTTTAATGATATTTATTTTGTATCAACTAAAGCAATTTTCAATCTTATTCTGAAGTCTTCACAAACGACTTTAGTTATATTAATATACAAATCTACAGCGATACTCACTTGTTTATTAGCTGTGACCGATTATTTAAGCTTACTTTAGGCTTCACAGTATTTAAATAATCCATAGATCCAATCGGAAAAAAGGCATTTGACGTTCCTATGCATAAATAATTTATAAATTTGTTAGGCATATTTCGAAGCTGAATTGTACCGTAGATATATATTTGTATTACAATAAATATTTTATCTAAGAATAGTTGATGTACTGTCTTATTCTGCTTCACTTTTATTATTGTTCTACCGCAACATGTGTATTTAATTTTTCGCAAGTGTTATTAGGACAACATTAAATGTCCAAATTTTATATTTTATGGTTACTCCTTATATCACTAATGTGTCATAATGTTCTAGTGATATAGACACACATTAGCGATATACTGAACGTCGGCCAAGTCAAGCAAATGTTTAGTCCTTTAAAATTAAAGCAAGTAAAAAAATATATAAAATTCGTACCTATCTCTTAGGCTACAACAGGTACAGGGCTTCACGCGTCAGCGCGCGCGCCGCCTGACGTCACTTCCGCTCCCGCCTGTTTCCTGCGGACATTAACGTGCGGCTATGCTTTATAACGATCAAATGGATTGAATATTATATCATAAAAGAGATTTTAATTTATTCATACCTATATTTTTTATTTAAATACGACTTAGTGCTATAATTGTAGTGTAAAGTGTACAAAACAAAGAGCCGCCTAAGGTAAGATACGTAAACGTATTAGCTACGCTAAGTATGAGTTTCGTATGTAAAAAATTTTTTAATTTTGACATACGGAAGTCATAGCTCGCGCCACGCTACGACTCTGAACCTATAACCACACAATCTTCTCCTTCTTAATCTTTATTTGTCACTGTATTGAAAAGCCCTAATATTCAGATACGTCGACTTGCTGTCTCCACACCACTCTCTCCTCAGCTTGTCAATAGCAGCAGTGTAATAGGGATGTTGAGACCCATAATTGTCTTTTTTGGTCAGACCAACGGGTAGGCGATAGACCGCGACTTTTTATGCCATCACTCGTCCCTCCATTACAAGTTTGTCTAGACTTTTCGGGTGTCTTCTTGCAATAAAGCTAAAGTAACTAGGCACCCATTTGTAAATGATAGTTGACAATCTGATTGGTTGAGAATGGACTCATTAGTTATTTATGCTCATCTCAAATGCCTCTATAATTTTCAGTCCGCTGCACGAATTGACCAAGACTCTGATCCGTACAAACATATGGAAAATACCATCGTTCTGAGCCTGTTTTTGGCGTATTCTGGTCAGTTTGCTCGTTTCTGCTGTAGCCATATATGCTTACGGATTTCTCCGTCATATCCTGTCAGGTTGCTGTTGTGTTTGAAACAACGTTTTCATTTTACATATCGTTCTTCTGCTCCTCTATACAAATTCTCCTAATCCTATATCAATGTCAGTCAATTTCCATTTACGTTTCTTCTCGAAAGGAATTATAATTGGATTGCCGTTCTTGTAGTATAACTGGAACCGTTTTTTACTCAATATTCCGTTTTAGTGTAGCTACATACCAACATATGGAACATTTTGCTATGCTAGCCCATAAAGACTGTTCACTTTTCTAGAATAATAACCTTAGTTCTAAAGAAACTAATTTTGGTCTTGGAAATCGCTGACGGAGTGACGCAAGCATTGTCTGAAAAAATGCAGTGTTGGCAGAATCCTGGTTAGTCCGCGTCATCCACTTCCTAGTCATCCACCTTGAGACCATATGCGTACCTAATACCTAGAGCTGCAGCTGAGAGGAGGATGGCCCGCACAAAACAGACCTTGGGTGGAAGCCCAAGAACAAACGCGATGGAGACACTTGAAGTATATAGTAATGATAGAAATGGATAAATAGAAAACTAAAAAAAAACAATAAGTTTTGTCACTGTGGTCAGTTACTTTTCATTTATTTATTTACAAAAGCTTGTCAACGCTTGGCACTGTTACCAGAAAAAATAAATAAAATATTAAATGTGTTAAGCACTATAGGCAAACATTAAAACACGAAGAGATAATGAAAAACTAAACTAAAAATTAATTTATAAAAACTAAAGAAAAATTGATTTCAAAGTTAGTGGACCAACTTCGGATATCGATTTCCTCGCTGTGCGATACTTATTCGATGAAAAGCACCATTTATAAATAACTGCAAAATATTAGATACAATATAAGGGCCTGGGCCTCAGATTCATGTATCTGTTTCATTTAAAACGATGAGAACGATGAGAAGAACTGGCAATAAACTCTCCGCCACTCTTTTCGCCAAGGTTGTTACACAACGTTTGTAAGACTACAACCTGGCTACAACCATTAGACCATGTTCCACATGACATCTTAAATAATAATAAAATAAATTAAAAACAAAGATTTGTCCTCTATCATATTCATGATAATTTGGCAATCTAATAGGTAAGTAATAATAATAATAATTTATTGTAAGAAATTGATACAAAAATGTATAAAGTGGTACAATAGTAAGTTCGCATATTCTGCCACACACAATGGCGCGCAAGTTTGTCTTCAAAGGAGTTTTACATTTTACTAACTATTGACTAATAATAGTCATATGAATTGGTCAATTCTTATATTATTTGTATCGTACATATAATATCATACGTTATTCAATTTATATGAACTACAGTCTCTCACGCAAATAATCATTTATTGAACAATACATTTTTTCCAAAAGTAATACGATCGATTTTTAAAGAATAGTCGGAAGACGATTTAATTCTTTTGGTAAATTATTATAAACCTTAAGGTTTATAGATTTATAAACCCTAAGGTGATCAGCCTCCTGTGCCTGACACACGCCGTCGGCTCTTTGGGTTTAATTATAACAAATATAAAATAAAACCACAAAAATCAAATACACAGTATTTACAATTTTTATAACAATGAATAATAAGAAAAATAATTAAAACAAATATAAATAGTGTGGTCCCTGTGGCAGTGTACATTTAATGCAGGCAGCATTGTCTCGCTGTATTACAAGATTAATATAATTTTAAATTAATATATATACATACAATATAAAAATAAATAATTCAGCGCTCGCGTGCGTTGGTTACGTATGGGGACGGCAACATGGCCGGATTTGCATTTTAATGATACAATGTGAGTCAGAATAGATGAGAGATAAAATTATTACGAGCTTGATAGAAACATTATGATTGTGAGTGTTATGGCTTAAAATGTATTTCGGAATTCTACTGTTGACAGCGTAAACCTTAAATAACCTACAAATTATTTTATGAATTGTTTATTAAATAAAAAGGTTTTTTATTTATTTATAAAAACAAGTACGATTGCTAAAAATCAAACAAATCACTCTCCTCTGATTTCTAATAGGCAAGTAGGTGATCAGTGTCCTGTGCTTGACACACTTAGCATACGAATTTAATTCTTCAGGTCGTGGGTTTGATCATCAGGCACCAATGGATTTTCTGTGTGTGTGCTATTGACATTCACTCGAACGGTGAAGGAAAACATCAAAAGGAAACTGGAGATACAAAAAGTTTACGGCGTGTGTAAGGCACAGGAGGTTGCCTACTTGCCTATTAGATCGACAAATGATCTTGTAACAGATACGGAAATCTGAGGCCCAGCCTACCTAAAAAGGTTGGAGAACCACTGTTTTTTTTTATTTTTAATTAACTGCTTTAACGTGAGGAGCAAGATCGAAGAGATTGCAAATGTGATTGAAAAGAGTGAGGGAGTGTTTATTGCCAGTTCTTCTTGTCCGTTCTACAATCTTGAGAACTGGCAGTCAATGATGAAGGGTTTTGTTCTTTATTTCTGACGTTCTTAGTGATATTTAGTAATATGTATAAATAATATATAGATTTTTATTATATATAAATCAGTTATAAACGATTGACTTCGTTTTATATTTTCTCACCCATTAAGCTGTTTTCCCAGAGTTAACACTCAAATAGTGACCGCAACCTTTTGTTGCGGTTCGAAGCTGATTTGTCAGCTCGTTGAAGTGAAAAGTGATGAATCGCATCGATTATCATCATTGTAAGGCTTTTGTGTGAAAAAATAAGTGGGACAAATGAATAATTCTCATTTCATTCACTTTACGTTCACTTCCTAACGTTAATCTTAACGTTAACGTTAATTGATTTCGAAGCACAAATAAAGGTATTTCATATGTTATTTTAGAAACATCCGAAGTCGCTGTAGCCTAGAGGGTTGCCACACAAAATATATATTACCCATATTAGTATTGGCAATGTAAGTGTTAATCCTCCCACAATTCAAATACAAGGTTATAATTTTGTAAGCTTTGCTTCACCTAATAAATAACTTACAATAGCTAATTTATCTAGATAAATATCTTTACACTATATCAATGCCTTCATTAAAGCCTTAGGGTCTAGGTCAAGAGAGAGCCAGGCAGAACCAGGTTAGGGCAAGTGTTAGAATTTAATGATTTAACAGTATTTAAATAACTTATTTTACATTCGTCTTTTACTGTCAATGTTCTGATGAAAATGACAGATCGGTCAATAACATTATGTCTGCATTTAGTGTATAAATAAATATTTTTAATATTAGGTCCTTACATATGAAATTGGTGTTTTGTATGGGACGATTTAAGAAATAGTATAAATAAAATAAAAATAAAAGTATATACCATTGCTGTCTATGTGCTTTTGTCATCTTATCCCTTTATCCCAAAAATCGTAATTTGTGGGAGCAAGGTCCGGGGAGTAGGGATGTCTTAGACAATCCAATTGCAGTTCATCTAATTTGGTAGCAGTCTGTTCTGCATTGTATCTAGCGGTGTCGTGAAGCAGCAGTGGCCTAGAGGGATTGAGCAGTCTTGGTTGTTTAGCAGCTAGGTTTTACATCATGGTGTGCAGTCACCAACAATAAACATCTGCTGTAAGCGAAGTTTAAGAAAGTTATAGTGATCGACCCCGGCACTAGTCCACCAAACGCTCACAAGTAACGTTTTCGGAGTTTTGTTTGGGCACGATATGGCTGGTTTGGCTGGGTTCAGCTATTGCAATGAGCGCTTCCGATTATCGTACAGGATTCAGTTATCATCACATTTAATAAATCTATTTAAAATCCCATCATTTTTATGCCAGTTGAGTAATGTAACGCAGCAGTCGAAGTGCAAGTGGGAACAAATATGTAAATAAATGCTGGAAGTGCTGGAATTATTTGATCACATAATGACATTAATAATTGTAATAATTGTAGATGTATAATTATATTAAACAGATGTATTCTTATTGTCTCGTGAGTCACCGTGTCATAAATACGGAATAAATTCACACGCTAATTTTGACAAAACTGGTACAGGAAACGTATAACTTATTAATAATTAAAAGTATATATCTGACCGGAAAAAATATTATCTCAAACTTTAATCTCAGTATAATTTCACTTTTTTTTAATTTCTTTGAAATTATAAGTTACATGATGGATGATGGAAGGTTCCGATTATTTTCTCTTAAATTTCAAGATTTCATTATCATACTAAAAAAACACTGAAACTATTTTCATTTCAGTTTATTATAATTTTAACTATTATTTAAGTATTTAATTTAAAACATTATCGTTAAAATAGTTAGGTATATACTTAATTAATTTCGTTAATTAAACAACTAATAATATGCAATTTCACAATCTGTGTGAAAAATTAAATTGGAACCAAAACATCATAGACTATAAAGTATCGAGAATCATAAAGCAGCGGTCATTGCCCTCAGTCAGTGTAAGTGACTCGTGAATTGAGTGTTAAACGTAGACCCTTGAGATTTGAGGTGTTCTTAGAATTTTAAGAGTCGATTAGAAAAACTACGCAATAAAGTATCATTATACTTGCGAAAGTCTTAGATTGTTTTGATGTTAGACGTTCTTAGATAATGTCAAATGTCAGTTATAAGTTATTGTTTTGATAACCAACTCATACTTAAATAAACTTTGTATACATATATGTAATTTCATTAATTATAAAGTTTCTTTGTATTTCTTGTTCTTTCAACCCTTAGGTCGCGAGATCAACTCACGGTTAGACTGAAATTTTCTTTCCATGTGATTCCTGATATTTGCCATCGTAAGCAAACCTGCACGTCTCAAACCCAATAATAGACGCAGGCACAGCATTCTGATCACCTACTTGTCTATAAAATCATAGATACGGATGCAATCTGGGGCCAAAACCCACACATGGTATATAGATATACATTCAGATAACATAACATAAATTTTATAAAGCAACAGGCGGCCTTATCGCTAACAAGCGATCTTTTCCAGGCAACCCTAGTAAAGTAAACAGTTTTAAATTATATAATCTTAATTAAACATACCGTTCGGAACACTATAACGAAACTGTTGGACAGAATTTATTAATTTTAGGATCTACGTGACTTACCTACCGATCTACGACTTTTTAGGTCGTACTTCTATCGCCTGATTGGTATTTCTCTTTCCCCTTGATGGTAATGATCATTATCGAAATCGTTTTCTTTTATCATTTATTTATCAATTTCTAACGATGTTTTCCTATTAAAAGCTATATTTTTATAAAGAATTGGGTAACACTTGTATATATAACTTCTAAAAAACTTTAGTATTGTCAAAAGATCATTAACCGTTGTAAAGAATAAGTGAAAATATATTTTTACCGCCATGCCTTATCTCATTGCAAAAACGGTACCTTAATCACTTTAACTTCCGGCGGAAGTAAGCTATATCTGTTGTTAAATGGCCTAACGTGTAGGTTGCTACCTATATTAAGCTTTAACTTATAAAGTGTTTAACTAAAAGATTTCGCTAGTTAGTCATAAGTTCTTTACAGTTTTGATATTACACTGATTAAGCTAACCAGTTTGTTTGTTCTGTACTATCTCAGTAACTACTGTCGGTCAAGTAACCGCGGGGCTAGAACGAGTATTATATTTATTGCGGAAGAAATTTCCTATCCGCATAGGCGTTTTAAAATCTTGTTCATTATCTTAATTTGAGTGCTTCCACTGCGTGGGAACATCTGTGGTAGTTTGCGATTTAATCCGTGGAATAAGCATGCAAAATTTACATATTTGCACTGCCGACGCTTTTTGTTTCAATCATTTTGAGATTTAGTTTTGCAACCTAATCTTCTCAATCCTACATTAAAATATCGACAATATTGCGAATACGCAACACCTGTGGAGTCTAATAATTGTTAATCAATCAAGTATATAATCTGTGGTAATTATTACATATATAATTAGTATATATTTTTACTTGTTAGTACTGATTTAAGAAACAAAACCTAAAAACCCGCGGAAATTTTATTTATACGTATTAAATTTCGAGTGACGTTTCGGACACGTCAAGATGACAGATAACAATTTGACATTATGATTAGAGCTTTGTAATGTGGTCTTGTAACGCCATCTATTGACGCGGTTCTAGTATTATTCTTCTACAGTTTTATTTGATTAAAATTATTTTTGTTTCAGGCAAGCAGCGCCATTTAAATGTTCGTGGATGCTAAATATAATATAAAAATAAATACTCCATAGTTTCATCAATACTTGTAAGTACTATTGAGATACTAAATATTCGATTATGGTGAGGGGGTAGAAATTCAATTAATGAAATTATTTGTGTTGTCTTGAAACCATTATGAAGACGATGCGACGCTTGTCGCACTACAGACACAAGTAAACAGGTTTATAAATAAAGTTACTAGTGACTAGAATAACCATTCCCTCGAAAGTGAGCTGATCAATTCAATTCGGTGTTAGTACATACATAACCTACTGATACCAAATCCGCTATATTTTGCTTATCATTAAGCAAAAAATTACTAGTATAATCTAAAATTTGAAGTGATATATTTTTATCTTTACTTTATAATTTTTGTAACATTTATGATAGTTTGTAACATATACGGTAGATATATTGATATATGTGATCTGGTGAACTTATATAAATAAATAAATTGGGACTATAGTTTCAACCGAAAAGTGAACTCTCAAATCCTTAAATCACTTATCAATTAATTATTTAAGTTAAACAAATTCTAAAGCCGTCAATCTCTCAATTACTAAAATCAGTAAAACCACTCGTAACATCGATATTAAATAACATAATGAAATCGCTCCAAAAAGTTTTTAGCCAGTTCTTTTCACCCGCATTGAAAAAAGTTCTTCAAATCAAAGTGTATTATTCATATTACTAATGAGCAATTTTATTAAAAAAGGATCTGGACATTACTTATATATAGCCTTTCATTTGCAACGCTTGATCTGCTGGTTTATCGAGGTTCCTCGGCAGCGAAAAGTTGCTAGGGGCCCAGAATACGGCAAAGACAGCGGTTGACGAAGACTTAGAGTCGGTGCGAGCATCATCATCAGCGCTACGGATAAGAAGAGAACTACATCGAACATGCATATTCATAAACACAGAGAGAAAGAGATAAGTGCGCTGTAAATGTAAATTTAGATCTTTTTAAATATACAATGCATAGTTATCATATTAATTTAATCAACATAAACACTACTGTTACGCATCGTAAATATAGCTTATAGGAACTCGTTTCAAATACATGTTATAATTGAACAATGTTTTTAATAGACATCACAAAAACCTAGACAGTTCTATTATTGATCTACAATTGTCAACAACTTGTTACAGTGTATACATTTTCCAGTGAGTCAATGTCATACTTTTGATAGATGACAGCATAGCGGATGTTTGCATGATTATTACCATACAGCATACATTATGAATTAAAATAAATTTATATGAAATAGATAATTGAATTGCAATTACGATCCAAGTCGAGAAAAAGGCCTCTATAGACTATAAACATAATAATTCAAGTTTCAGTGTTAATTCATCATTCATCAAATTATTTCATTATGAGTTTTATAAAATTTGGAGAGGAGTGGAGAAGATGGTCACAGAATACGAACGAACTAAAGACTTTGAAAGCAGGATTGTTAGTCTAAGAAATTAAATACGCACTTAGAAAGTCTGATAGATTGAACATTGCCTGATCAGTCGGGGTTCAAACCTACCTCTTTTCTATAACTCTAATTCCACTCGGAGTTACTCAATTATTACACTGGTTTACTAGAAAAGTTTGGGCCTAATTACCTGTATACATGAAATATATTTTTACACAAATAACAAACGAAGAAGAATTTACTAACGCCGTAGACGTCATTAATATGGAAGGTCACCAATGTTGAAGGAAAGTGTGATGTTCCTCAACTATGGGTTATTTTTACATTTGTTTGAATAGAGATTCTATAACGCTGTTGGTTTTAAGGGCCTTAACAGTTCAACCCGGGCTGTTTCGGCAAGCGTAGCTCGGACCTCCGGATCTCGGCTTGGGCGAAGTGGTATATTTAGCGCGTACATATACACAATCTTTCGATTTGGCTGAAAAGAAACAGAACTGTACTTTATAGACAATTACAAATAGACACTATGCGTATGCATACTCTGTGGCCAAGTACAGTGGCCAGACAAGAAAAAACTAGCCGATGCTTCGATGCCAGTTTGAACCCGTTTTTTTAATTAGACCGGAATTAACCTACTCGTTACCTATGACCAGTTTTGTGGGAACTGGGGGAGTGGCTGCAATGATTGTAATCTGTCTATTGCGGACTATGACTCATAGATGTTTATTGATTTCGAATTATATTTGATAATTCATAAAGATTTTATTTCTCTCTTCTCTTAAAGATTCCCACGCCGTCTTGAGGATCTCGATTGAGTCTACTCAATTTATAATTGGATATATGTTTAAATACGCTTTTATACACAACGCCGATCTCCAAAACACACTACTGGACTAGTCGATAAAGCTTGGATATACCGCTTTTTCTGCAGCAACTCACACAGGACACCTATCTCTTCCAGACATTATTAGATTGTAGACATGAGTGCCTGCTTAATGGTCCTACTTTCCTGGTCCTATGTTCGCTACTCATATTACAACCTCAAAATTTTTACCTTACTCTTAAAATAACTGTATTTATAATTTGCGTTACAGTACAAGAGCCTCAAGTTATTAACACCGATTCACGAGTTTCATTTAAATGACTGCCAACTAAATAATCAAACGAAGACCTTGGGTTAATTGTACATTACTAACAAAAAACTAGTAAAACAACAGTACTACTAGTTTTCGATACGCACCATATTGGGTTTGATCGCTTATATTTATGTGGAATCTTAAAACGCGTTTATGATATGCAATATATAATAAATAATCCACAAGTCATGATACTCATGTATGTTGATGTGTGTAACTTCTTATAATAAAATATTTTATCCAAGTCAAATCATTTATTTCAATTAAGCATTTTTGAGAGTCGAAATTATAAGTTTAAAATATTAATAAAAATGACTCTAGTTACTCCTTCCAAAAGATAGTTTGATGTGGAGAATGGGAAAGAAACTTCATACTTACTCGTTTGAAATAGAATATTTTGTATACATTCATTTGATAAATATAAAAATAAAAAATAAATCAGTGGCGCTACAACCTTTTTAGGTCTGGGCCTCAGATTTCTGAATCTGTTTCATGATCATGATTGTTAATCTAATAGGCAAGTAGGTTGATCAGTCTTCTGTGTCTAACACACGCCGTCGACTTTTTTGGGTCTAAGGCAAGCCGGTTTTCTTACCATGTTTTGAGCGAATGTGAAATGCGCACATAGAAAGAAAGGCCATTGCTGCGCAGTCGAGAATCCAACCTACGACCTCAGGGATGAGAGTCGCACGCTAAAGTCACTAGACCAACACTGCTCATTTGATAAATATATTTGAATACAAAAACACTTAAATACTAAACTAAAATAGGCGCATGGTGCAATAAAAACACAATGCAGCAGATAGCAAAATTATTATAGCATCACCATTTAATAAAATTAACATACAGTCAGTATGTAACAGTGTGTGAGTTACGTCAAAGTTTTCTTTTGTCAAAAAGAAAAAGATTAGCAAGCAGACTGTGTCTAGTTTCTCCTATAGAGCACGTCCAGTACCTTTCAGCATTTATAATACACAATCTAAGCTGTACATACATAAACATAATATTAATAACACACAAATAAATATAAATTCCTTGCTGTATTGATGCTCATGAAAACACCAGCTCTGTGTTCATCGGTACTGTATACAAACCTAAAATTTGACTAGCACCTGTGACACTCAACAGTCCGGAGACGGCCAACTGAAACCAAAGAGAGCTGGAGTAAAGGCTTCATATTTCCCTTTTCAAATGTTTCACATAGCCTCGTAGGAAGAATTAGTCGGGAACCTCCTCGTACCAAGCAACGCAAGATGGCGCCTAATAGTGGGTTTATGATGTCTCTAAATGGTAAATGACCATAAAACAATTATGTATTATTCATCTTTGATGTCGGTATTATGAAACAGGTGTAAACCATGACTAATAAATTGTTTTGTTCTTACCTGGAAGTGGAACAATAAAATATAATAATAATAGCCTTTTATTTCAGATACTTATACACATTTACGTTTCTATCATCTCATTATATTGCGGTATCTGTGTTTTTTTATATAATAATGGGGCGGGACGCACAAAAAGGGCAGGTATCGCCCTCATCCAGTCGCCATTCTGGCCGAGCTACGCTCGCCAAAACAGCCCGAGCTGAGCTGTAAAGGCCCTTAAGGCCAACAGCAAGATTCTATTCTAAAAAAAAAAAACATCCAGTCATTGTTGTGTCCTTTATGTCAAATTCCGCCATTTCTGTCTGCATTGTGCCACTCTCTGTCATTTACCTAACGTTTCTTTAATCTGTTCTATCCATCCTGTAAATTGGCTTCCTTTTTTTCGCTTATCTTGCTTGCCAAGTGCCTGTTTCCACCTAAGATTTTTAATTTTTATTGTAACATCTGCTAACTTCGTTCTTGTATTCTTTATTTTATCTATTTAATCCATTTGATCACATCGTATTATCGATCTTTGACACACTTGTAGCTTTGTATGCTGCGATAAAAATTTCTTTAAATGTGTCTGTCGAGGTGATAATAATGTATTTGTAGTGTTGGCCTAGTGGATAAAGCGTGTGACCCTAATGGGTCCTGCGTTCAAATCGCGACTGTATACCAATAGAATTTTCTTTTTATAAAAGTATTTAGCGTGACATGTGTCAGATACAGAGGGCTGATCAGTAATTGTCTTCAATTTAAAAAAATATAGAATAAACGGATGTAATCTGAGGCCAAAACCCATTTAAATGTTTTTACTTAATACAAATAGTATTTTTTCTCTAGTTTTTGTTTTGTTGAAAGTTTATGCATTGTTGCGTATTCTGTAAGTAAAAAATTAACTAGGTTTTTAATGTAATTTAAATGAATATTAAAAATAGTACTGTGACTTTGTAAAAGCGAAAACGCTGCCAAAGCCGATACCATAGTTCCGTCACATTAATACAGAAGCATTGTCTATTGTCTATGACATGTGAAGGCCTTATTCCCATAGTTGGTATAGACTATAGATCTGTCAGTCAACTCTATTTTATTGTCTGTGCGTCAGCTCAATTTTATTGTATAGTGACGTAATCACATCAAAAATAAATTTTGAAATATCGTTAACTATTTCATGAATACTTTTGAAAATATTCTTTTATTGTAGGTTTAATAGGAATTAGATTGTTTAAATTAGTTTGCAAGTGTAAAATAAGGCTTCTGTAATGGCACTGAAAAGATTCAAAAAATAATTACACATAATAGAAAAGAGAAAGTCTCTGTGCAGCTAGTCTCTTACATTTGACGTATTATTGATGACGTAGTACTTGACGTAGTAAATTCTACACATTTACACTTATAAACTTACTACTGCTACACCAGTATACTAAAAAGAACTAAAAGTAACAATATAAAATACGTTCACCAACACATCTCTTGTTCCCAACTTCGCGTCAAGTTGAGAAATTCCCTGAATCGACCAAAATTTCAAGAGTTTACCTATGCTTAGCAACACGATCTCCTTTCTAGTTATTTACAGAAAAAAGTTAGAAAGAACCTTGTTGCTTCTGTTAAAACCCATTACTTTTTTGCTTGAAGTCAATAGAAGTTAAAAGTAAGAGTATTTATTAGATATTAATAGAAATTTCGATCGCGGTTTTTGCAATAAAATATAATAAACTGCAATTTTAATTTTACGTATTAATTTAAATAAGGTTTGCCAACCATCATTATAATAAATACTGTATGCCTTACACACAGCAAGCTTTGTACTTAATAATTAATAAAATTCTTACTAACTATAAATATGTGATCTAAAAATTGAGAAAAATAAATGATTATTACAAAAATTTGGTAGCTCTGCGAAACTGTAAGAGAAATATCGTTTTCTGTACAATGCACCCATTTTTAGACCCTGTACTTAAACGGGCTTAAATTCAGGAGGCTCACCTGATGTTAGGCAATATAGAGATACACAATACTGTTAATGTGTGTAATGTTTATTTCTGTGGGTAACAGTTTCAAGCCTTACTATAATATATATTTGTTTCATTAGGAAGGCTTCAAATTGTTAGATTATAATGTAACTCGCCCAAAACTTACCATAATTAATATTCTGTGAATAGCGTCAAACAAAAACGAACGCGCCTTCAACGCGCATAGCTACACGTTCAATTTTGTTGAAGAATACAATTTTGGCTGTTCTATTTTAACCATTCTACGGAATGTTAGAAGTGAAAAGAAATTTGAGAATCAACTTGGAAATTTGTGATTCAACACGAAGAATAATTTAAAAATGTTTCCCCAACATATAACTGTTGCGTGTATGTAATGTCTAGAATCATTCATAAATTACTTCTTGTGAGCCTAGTGTGTTAAAATAATGATTATGTAGTTGACTTGCCCAAAACTTGTATCCAATAGCTAGTCAGCCATGGCGTTTACATACCATGTGAAAAAAAAAAATTGAACAGAAAAGAGCGTGCTAATTCTTAAATGGCCGGCAACGCATTCGCAAGTCCTCTGGCGTTGAGAGTGTTGGGATGAGGAGTGATGGCAGGACTTGATCGCCAACCCGTGGTCTGACCAAATTAAGATAATAATGGTCTCAATATCCCTAATGCACTGGTACTGTAGAAGATATAGTAGAATATCGAAAAAAAATTTATAATATTTTTTACAGAAAACAATAAAAAAAGTACGTATATGATAGGAAATGCATCGAGATGGTGTCGTAAAGAAATTCGTAAGTAAGTTTTTGCTTGAACATTAATTTGTGAAACTGTTCTATATAAAACGCTTTAACGCTAAATAGTTTTCGAAAGTTTTTAATCGCAATTTTCACCTTCACAGTCGAATGACAAAGGTTGTTCGAAGGATCTCACTTGGTCACGTACACAGATTGTACCAAATATAGTCTTTGTTTTGATTTTATAGTACCTTACATGAAGCCTTATACTTTTTAATGAAAGAACGCGAAGAAAAAACACGATATATGATAAATTAATAAAAACTAAATTTACAGTACCACAAACCTTTCTTGGGCGGCGGCTAAAATTGGTACTACCGTCGCCATTGTGGAACGTTCAATAATTAATTTTAGTATCTACCAACATCTAATAAAAATCAAATTAAAATGTATTTACTTTTACTTTTTATTACTTGCATTATTTATTAAAATGACAAAGGTTTAATTATCGAACGGTTCTGATGGGTAGGTATCTAAATATTATATTAATAGTACAGGTAACAAAACCTATATATATCACTTGCTCCTAAGTTTGTGTCACAATTATTTAAGCCTAGAACTGTATTTTCTAGATATTACAATCATTAAGTTAGCCTGTATGACTTCAAAATATTCCCCTTATAATGGTTAACTTTTATTTACTGGCCACACTTATATCCATCACAGTGACGCTTTTACCGGCCAAGAAAAATATGTGGCACTATAGTCACTGTTCCGACGTGGAATCCTACAATAGTTATTTTTCCGCAGACTCTAAACATTTTGACAGACAATATATGATAATATTTAAATTGTGATAATACATTGTTATCACGTTAAATTTACTTTTTAATTAGATTGTCCTGCATGCCTACGAAATAAGGTGGACAAATATAAAATATTTGGAAACGAATTAATATAGAAATCAAACACTTGCAACACTGTCCCATGTTTGCTCTATTCACGGGTAAGTGAGAATCATACATACTAATTAGTGGGGCAAACTCCTTACATATTTACCATTCTTACTACTGGTATACTCAAATGTCATGACGAACGGTTACTTGGAGCTACCTGTAAAATTTATGAAATAGAATCTCATTTATTTTATCAATTTATTTATAGAAGGTTACCAACGCTTGGCACACTAATATATTGGGGCAAAAAGAAAAAAAATACAGTATGTAATGTGTCAAGCATAACAAACAAGACATAAACAAAAAAATTAAATTATAAAAACTATAGGAAATTCGATGTCAAAGTTGAGCGGAGCAAGTATGGATATGTAGACTATCATATTATATTCATATTTAAATAAAGTATGAAATTAATTTTACTTTTTGTTTATAAGTTGACCTTATGGTAAGTAATGCCGCCGGCCATGGACACTCATTGGCGACGCACTTACCAGTCTAAGAATTGGTACGCTCTTTTTTTAAAGGATACTAAGTCGAATTGGTTGGGAAATACTTTAGTGAGCAGCTGGTTCCACATAGTGGTGGTGCGTGGCAAAAACTGCCTTAAGAAAATTATGATGAAAATGTTGTCTATGGAATGTGTTATTCTCCATATAGCCTTTTAGCCTTATATATATATAAAGTATTTCCCAACCAATTCGACTTAGTATCCTTTAAAAAAAGAGCGTACCAATTCTTAGACTGGTAAGTGCGTCGCCAATGAGTGTCCATGGCCGGCGGCATTACTTACCATAAGGTCAACTTATAAACAAAAAGTAAAATTAATTTCATACTTTATTTAAATATGAATATAATATGATAGTCTACATATCCATACTTGCCCTAAGAACCTTTACAAATTGTTATTTTTAATTCTGTTAAGTATTATACTCATAAGATAACCCGCCAAAAAGCTTGTCTAGGCAAGATGGCCTCGCACCAGTCCCCATGACATACCAAGCAACACGTAAACAAACGTCAAGTTTGACGTGTTAACTATCATTCTTAAACGAAAAATATATTAATTTATCTATGAAAAACAGTCCCGAACCAAATTCAACAATATAATATGAGGATAAGAAGGGCAAAAACATTATTGCTGACACGATGTCTCCGTTGACTTAAGTAATCTGTGACAACTTATTATTTAGACAAACTCTAGTCCATAGCGCTGTTAATGCCATATTTTATACAGATTACCTAATAAGTATGCATTTTTACTGTCAAATAACCTAGGCATATTCTGTGCCTTTTTACGTTTATGAGTTTAATAAAACAATAGATTTTGCAATTGTCCCGTAGTAGTTTCCAATATAACATTTAGCGGCACTGTCCACATTCTCACGATAGCTCAAGTTATACATTCTGTGGCCTAACCTTTAAGTAAACAATGTTGAATACTTTAGACTCAATTAAAGGCCTATTAGCTCATGAATACCGCGGTATTGTTCAACATTTTGTTTGATCTACGGAATGTTTCCTAGATACAAAAAGATTAATTCAGTAAGTATCATACAAAGACTTATAAATAAAAAAATATAACAAAAAACAGTGAAATAATATCTTAACAGATACTTTTTAATAACTTTTTTTTATTTATGCTTAAAAACATTACACTTCTTTAAATTAGTACAATAAGATACTTATGATAAGATATTATAAAAAGTATATACACGTGTGAACAATGACATGAGAGCTTAAGAAGGCGCAGCACCTACCAGATTGATGGATCTTCCTCACAGCCTCGTAGCCCGCAATATCGCAGCACATTACTCACTCTTTGTATTGACGAAGTTACATGGGTCCACAGAATACACACTGTAAATACGTAATTATTTACGAATAAAGAAAATGATTATAGCAAATATATAAACTCGTCGTCTAAATTTATTATTGTCTAAATTTTTCAATTCAATTTTATTTAAATTATTTTGTGTGTGTTGTAAGATTTTTAAGTTCACACTAATAGGAAACATATATATTATCTCTCTATCTCTCTCCTTTCCCATTGTTCCTGTATTTACCTGTACCTTACCTTGTACCTTCATTTGTAGTAACAAATTGTTTTCTGCGTTCACAATTCTTTAAAAATGTTTACTTATTTTTAAAGCATCTTGAAACATAAATATATCGTTACAAACATCTGTATTCCCTAGTCGGATGTAACAAGCAAGGGCTGCCAAATTGACCGACTTTTATATTTAGATCATAACTTATAAGATCTTGATTAGAAACTCTATACAAAGATTAAAGCAAAAAAATTGTGACAACGTAACATGCCCTGTGCATTTGGTAAAAGTAAGTTGACACTCTAATAAAATAAAGAACCGCGCTCGCCATTTTGGAACTAATTCATTTAAATGGCAACAATTTTTAAGATGTCATTATTAATTGTCACGTCTCCTGTCAAAGTGTGGTGACGGTTCATTTGTGAGTGGTCTAAATCTAGACTATTCCTCTAAATAACATGACGGAGCTTATTGTCAACATGACATATAACTAAACTTAGTGTGAAGAAAACATTTGTTAACATATGTTAACAAAAGACAATAATAAACTTAGTGTTGTAATAATAAATAATTGTTAATTTCTCTTCCAAAGCGAGTTTTGAATTTTTCATACAAAAACATATTTATCATCTGCACTACTGTAAAATAGACTGTCGACGTCCTTTTAAGCCTTATTATTCTTATAAAAAAGCCAGTTAGTTAAAATATCAAGAACTCGTGAAAATAGTTATATTTCAAATACCAAAAAGTGTCCATTTTTATAAACCTAAAAAAGTAATATGGCAGCCCTAAACCATCATTTCGCAAAGCTGTCACGCGGTATTGCCATGTGGGGCGAATGGGCTTCCGCTGATTGTTGACTAAAAGTAAAATTGTTCCTAATGCACTCTTTGTGTTGTAAGCAACATGGTACTATGCTTCTATGCGTTAACTAAAAAAACTTAAAACGTTATGGCCTAATTGCTTAATATTGTAGAAATAAATATAAAATCATACATTTCATTCAATATGAGTTGTATGTTTTAGCTTTATATATTGTTATTACGATTTTTTAATACCTGTGTACTGAGATATCACGGAACATTACGATCTAACCTAACTTAAGACTAATAAGTAATTTAAGTCTAACCTAATTTACTTATAAGGATCTTTAACATAAGAAGGCGTCCAATGACCCTACTATCTCAAATAAATGAAAGACATTCTGTTCTTGTGTTCAAATTTTTTAAAAGTGCACGTTAGTATTAAGTGTAAAATACTAATGTCCTTGTCGACGCACATAAATATACTAATCTATAGCGTGGCTTCAGCGTATGACTCTCATCCCTGAGCTCGATGGCTCGATCCCCGGCTGTGCACCATTGGACTTTCTTTATTTTAAAATTCGTTCGAATGGTGAAGGAAAACTTCGAGAGAAAACCTGCTTGCCTGCAGTCCAAGCAAGTGCAAGTGTCTAAACACTGGAGGCTGATCACCTACTTGATTAGATTGACAAATGATCATGCTCATGACCAAAGTTATGGCTATACAATTATATCTATACATACTCGATATAAGCTGCAGCATTACGTATATAATTAATGTTCGAGGGTATTCCTAAATACCAGACCAAGACCGTAAGACCGACTTTGGTTAGTTCGAAAGTACTAAGTCATTTTTGTATGTCGATGAAGTTCCGCTAATTTCGCAACTGTGAGATCGCATTGAAGTTGGGATTGTAATTTTGGGAATTCTTCGAGGATTTGAGGATTGGTGCGAGTCGTTAAGGTGTCAAGAGAGAACTGTATACCACCGTTCTTTTAAAATAGTCACACTATTACAATGTTCTGCTGGAAGAGAAAGTTCTTAGAAAAGGTTAATAGGACACAAAATGTCAACAATATCTTGTTGATAACGAATTTGTAACGCCGTTCCAGTTAACTTCAATAATTTTATCTTAATTCTCTCTTGTATACCTATTTAGTTGAGTAGAATTTTCAATAGAATTTGTAGAATGCGTTTCTTAACTCTGAGTATAAAAGAAAATGGGCAAATTCGTTTAAATAATAAAATAAAAAACCTTTTACTTTTTATGAAATATTAATTAATAAATTTACTATTTTTTTAATTTCCTACGCAAAATCTATTTCCTAAATACTTTGCATGAACCCTTCCACAGGTGAAGGCCTCCTCCAAGGTATCTCTGTCATGGTTGAGTTGCGTTCATCTCGAGACAGCCGTTTTGATAATGTCATACGCCTTTCTCGTGTGCGGTCTTCCGCTGTATCCTCTCCCGATAGGGCCTCCCCATCGGTTTGTAGTCCATCGATCGCCTGCAGTCTTGCTACATGCCCTGTCTATCTCCATTTAAGCTTTAGAGCATAGTTTAGGCCATTAGTAGCTTTAGTAACGCTTTTTATCTTGACTGTATATTTCCGATTCGTTTATATAAAGCAGTTTTTTTTAGTTTTGCAGCAAAACAACAATCAAATATACAGTTGGTATTTACAATTCTGGAAACCTACATAGTAGTAATACAAAATAAATTTAAAAAGTTTGTGTGTACTTCTAACGCTGGCATGCTTCCTCGCTGTATTGCGATACTTATTCGTTAGGCGAAGAAAGCAACAGCTCAGTGGTCACCGGTACTATCTACCAGGCGCCAACTTAAGTCTTTAATTAGCGCTAGTGCAATTGACTACTGTAATACTCTAAAGGGAACAAAATTGAAGTTGGAGGAAAGACTCTTATGTTTGAGCCGTTTGTAATTTTCCGCCTGCTCAGCGGCTGCCCCAGCTTTTTGGTTGTCCGAGGGTGAGACGGGGCAAACGTGTCCATTTAAGTAGCATCCCATATCAAAGCCCGTCCCACCTTCCAAGGTATCAACGACATCCCATCCGGCCGCTTGCCATGATCACTGGCGACGCCTGTTGGCTCCAAAATGCCTGGAATATTGACGGTGGCAAGAGAGCGGCGTATAATGTCGTTGAGCGTGGCGTGACGTTAGTTTTAAGTATGGAATACCTGTCAACCTAATACTTAGATCAATACAGAGATGCTGGTGAGCTTGCGTAACTGAATTCCGTATTCAAAGTTCAAAGATAAATTAGTATCGCGCAAAAACTGAGCCATCAATAAAGAGCTCACTAAAGTAAACTCACTCGTTCCACAACGGAGTTCTTACGGCAGTTTTTACCACCACTATGTGGAACCAGCTGCCCACTGATGTTTTCCTAAATATATTCGACTTGGGTCCTACAAGAAAATAGCGTACCAATTCTTAAAAGCAACACACTTGCGAGTCTTCCGGCAATATGACTTAACATCAGGTATAACACCTTCTCGTTTGCCTCACATAAAAAAGGAAAATTCTTTGATGACATTTTTAAGGCTTTATAAGGAAAGTTACATGTTAAGAAAATAAGCTTTTAGGTATGTTTGTAACGAATGAAATCAAGAGTATTTATATTCATAAAGAACATCGGATTTGATGTAGAATCGAAAATGTTTAACGTTTAGTTCATACACACAATTGTATTGGTTAATTTGTGAAATATTTAGAAAGTACTAAACTATTTTCGTCCAGTGTACGTGAAGCTTAAAGTCAAGACATCCATTATTCTCTCACATAATAATTAGCATGCTAGCGTCAAGTAATAAATATATGCATTGCGATTTGTCTGTACGTTAATGAATTTGTCGGGAACGTGTAATTCGTCATTAATGTCTTGATGTACTTAGGATATTATTTTATATACTATTACGATAGATACAATCATAACGGTATTTCTCCTGACAGATGTTCGTCAATATTTTCATCAACCCATATAAAATATTCGGGAAATGTGAGTTGGCGATAGATATATGTTCTTCGGGCCACGTTTGAGCCTATTGAGTCACATACAGAATATACTATAGTGTGTGCTCTCTTCTTCAGGTGCCACTTTATTACTAAAGGCTGTTAACAACTGAATTGCCGAAAATCTTGCGTTAGTCTAATCAGCTCCTTGGTGGAATTTTGTCCATCGCTATTAGTTGCAACAGGTGGTATCGATGATGCAAACCGTCTCCTAGATATGCGACTTTCCATATTTACATTTGTCACTCTTTGGATCCAACTGATGCAAATCATCCGACAGTAATACCACATCTCAAAGGCTTCTTTTTGTGTCTTCTTTTATAGCCCGCACAGTTCTCACCGTATGCTGCTAGACAGTCAGTCTTATGACGTATAACTATCAGTAAGTACTTACTTATAAAAAATCAAGGGATCTACAATCAAAACAATAATTTAGTTAAAGTCGGTATAACTTTAAGGGACGCGGGATCGATTTGTAGTCCTAGGGAATTGTAGTCACAGGGAATCCTAGTGTGAAGGCCTTCACTTTACCTAAATATCCTGTATATTGTGTATAATAAAGTCCATATATTTGCTGGCTACATACAAATTTCCATTTTACAGTGCATATAATATATCCATAGGTTCAAACCAAGAGTTTGAATGCACAAAGGCAGTTACAACGCTTCTTTTCTTATTTACCTAAATAAATACCACTGAAATATTTCCGAACCAACTTGGTCCTTTAAGAAAAGAGCATACCAATTCTTAAAAGGCCGGTAACGCACTTGCGAGGCTTTTGGCAATTTGAGTGTCCATGGGCGGTGGCATCACTTAACATCAGATGAGCCTCCTGCCCCTTTGTCTCCTACTACATAAAAATAATAATAAATATTGAATACGGAAACTAGATCGATGTAAAGTACGCTCTAAGTATTGGTTAATGTATGCAAAATATTTCAAGTGTTATTGCTTGTAATTAACTGTCAATTCATTACACGGCCGGTTTGCTCGACTAACGTTGGTTTATTATGGAGATGGAATTTGTTCGCTTTAATAAAATCGATATATTTTTTATATAATTAAATTTCATTCGGTCTTAGTTAAGAGAACCTTGTATAAATATAATGATGCGCAAATCTTAAAGTAATTAAAAAATAACCTTATAAAATCGGGTAATATTATCTATTATAGTTGTAATTTTATTTAGTATTTTTTTGAGGTTAAAGTTATTGTATCTACAATATTCTCAGCCTACATAGTAATAATAAAAATATAAATATTAAATCACTTTTTTAAAGTTTGGTCCCTGTGACAGTGTACGTTTTACCTGTATTTGATGAGATTTAAATCAAAATCATCTTGATCATCCTCGATGTCCGTGATTCCACGTGTAAGCGTTTTTCGTATTTCAGAATCAATAAGGCTTAGGGTCCTTCAAGAAAGGAGCGTACTAATTTTTAAAAGTCAGACAACGCACTCGCGAACCTTCTGGTGAGTACCCATGGGTGGTATCTCATAACATCAGAGCCTCCTGTTATATAAATAATAATAATGTGTGTTTGTACTAGTGTGTGAGAAGTGAAACTTTTGTATGACCCTATTTTTCGAAAAATGATGTTCTATATGCAACTTTGCAGAAATTGATTTAATATAGTTAAATTACATAAAGTTTAACAAAAGGCTTTTATTGTCCTAGACATGAATACAAATAATACAATTATTACATTTTACCTTATTACTAGTAAGATTATTCCTGAATTTGAGTAATTGTTATAGAATTATTACTATCACTCTTATCGTTATTATATATTTTTGTAATTAATGTCTTCAAAACTCTTAGAATTAACCTTGGTAGGAACAAAAACAAGATGGCGCGTTACGGAACAATGTGACACGTAACCGAAAAATGTGACGCGCAATCGAAGAATGTGACAATAATTTTTTTTCCAGCGCCGATAAAAAGATTATAGTTTTCAAATTTTGTCATTATCAGTAAACATATTTGATTACTGTTTAATATAGAAACGTCAGTAAGGGGTCATTTATATTAATCAGAGCCAAGTACCAAATAAAATATATTCATATTTTATTACAAAAGCATATTAAACCTGTTTCCGAAACAACATTCACTGTATTGTTTATAAAATTTCAAAACATTTAGCAATATTTAAACAATACGTTATAACAATTGATTGGGAAACGATTGCCAATGTAACATAATCTTCGTTCCGTAATAACGTCACTTCGTCTATATTTCTTATATATTTTTAGGAAATCTTTATTATTGCAGTTTTATTCGCTTTTCAATTGTTTTTATTTGCTCTAGATTTAGTAATAAAAGCTTTCAGGACAGAAATATGGTTGTTACAATTTCATCTATCGCTAGACAGTATTGTGGATTTTATAACAATTATTCCGTGATACGTGGTGCATGTTTAAACAATTTTTGTAAGTAGTCTTAGTGTTACAGTTAATCAAACACAAGTCGTATAAGTCCTAAAGTATGCGTGAATTAATTACTATGGGTGTGTGTACGTATGTATTTAAGAGTATAGCTGAGAGCTTATAAGCGTGCACTGAGTCTGTGTAAAGTTTGGATCCTCGTAGGGTTGAGTCATACATAAGGCCTCTGTAGAATCGAAATTCAATTGAGCTAGCATAAGCATTTATCATTGGGATGACGATCCTGGAACGCCAAACAAAGTTATCTTAGGATATAACAACTCACCCTTCGGACTCAGTCAGTGATTAGACTGGTAGAAGATCCTCCCTTTAGTACGTCTTTCCTCCACAGTACAATGAGTGAGTCTTTGCAGGAAGTCTAATGGTTGAAATCCCATTTATGTTCGCCTTTATTGTAGGCTAAAGGTTTAGCGTATGACTTTCAAACCAGAGTTGTGCGTTTACCCGGGCACGAAACTAATTATTTTTCTTATATATATAAATTGGAAAGCAAACGGACAGTTACAGTTAGGTAATACAAATTTACATTACTGAATGCTTGTATGGTCTTTACAGAATAAGTATACCCTTAAAGGACCCTAAGTTGTATTCTTTTGGAAATACTTCGGTATATGAATCCGCATAGTAGCGTCAAGAAATGCCTTAAACGCTCAGTTGTGGAACGAGGCTTTTGATGGCTCTGCGCTTGGCAAAATTATGATAGAAAATTTAGCTTAGTAAATACGTTCGTCTCTCAATGTACTGGGGTATTTGCGAACCAATTCGACTTAGGGCCCTTTAAGAAAAGAGCTTGGTATGCTCTTTTCTACAAGGCTGGCATTGAGAGTGTCTTATATATATCAGGTGAACCTGCCCGTTTGCCTCCTATATTAAAAAAAAACAGTCAATTGAACCCATCAAAAGATATATATTTTCTTTAAATATTGTTAGTTAGGCTGGACCACACGTGGTGCAGAATCGAAGAACGCACCACATTAACCAACTCGAGAACCGAGCTTGACCATATATATATATATATAGTTGAATGTAAATTCATGTTTATTAAGCTTTATGCAAAATTTAAGTTTATATGTTTATGTCATAACTATCATGATTTAGACTGAAATTAATATTTGCTTGTCGAAACATTTCAAATTATACTTCGATATTTAATACGAATGGAGTATTTATTGCATACATATTAATCGATTGCGGGTGCTATATTTAGGAGATAGGGTTTGTCCTGCGAAATTCAGTTGATCTGTCGGACACTGCCACTAGGATGCTCTATGTTCATCATTAGTAAGATAAATTCATGAGACCAGCTGCCATATGGCTGCATATTATGAATCATTGAATGAGTGCACAAGAAGTTGCTTAGAAATTTGTATAAAATAAGCTAATATTTTTTTCCTTACCTCTACCCTACTAAGTTCTTGATTGTTAGTTTAGTTTGGTTCTTAGGGTTTAATTCATTACAGCTTCGCCTTTGCTGCAATCAAATTTGGTTTAAGCTTAATTAAAAACGAAACGGAAAGCGCATAAATTAGAATTGAATTTGGCCATTTGGTCTGTAAATAAATAAATTCTTAAAATTAGATTAAAACTGATACCGCCCGTGGACACTCTCAATGCCAGAGGGCTCGCCGATGTTGGTATGCTCTTTTCTTGTAGGACCCTTAGTCAAATTGGATCGAATATACTTTAGTGTAGCTACTAAAGTGGGCAGTGATTCCATATAGTGATGGTATTTTGTACTTATAAAGCAGAAAAAGCCTAAATTAGTACAGTATTGTAGGATTAAATTATGTTTATGTGTTTTATATGTAATATTAGTACACAATCTCCGACGGAGTGGTCTCCATTTTTCTTCCGTTTGTCTATCACTTTCGCGACTATTTTCCAATCCTAGCTATTTTATTGTATCTTCCCAGGTAGGGTGTACTCTCTTTTTTATTTTGGGTCACACCCATTCCAGAAGTAATAGATTAATCTCAACACATAAATAGGTATCCCGTAAATATTAATACATTTTACTTCTACTGAATTGTATTCCAGATAATCAGTTCCTCCAAATATGCACTGCACTTCCTCATCCATATTGTCTATCCTCTGAGGTATACCGTCACTTCCTTTATACAACAGCGATATTATCGTGAAAGCGTATCATTTTATCGTATTCCAAGTGTCAAAATTGAATGATAAATAACTTTTTATGACATAAAATAAATATTTATGAAGTGATTGTTATGCTTATTAATGTATGGATTGCGTGTTTCATTAATTGACTATTTTACAACGTTATAAAATGTATTATAATGAGCTCAATCGTTGTTAATGTATTACTAAAATGGTAATTCAGTAATAAATATAGAACGAATAAATTTTATATAAGATTATATTTATATTTTTATGTATTTATTGACACTTCGTTACATTTATAGATAAACAAATAATGTATAGAAATTATCCGGTGGACTTATGGCTGATAATCAATCTCTTCCAGGCAACCTTTGTAAGGAAAGAAACTAAAAAAAAGGAAAATTATAGGTAATGTGCTAGAATTACATAAGCAAATCGTATAAATATATAGAATCACCAACCGTAACCTAAAATAATTCAAAAAAAATAAAAAAAATAAACTAGAAACTAAGAAGCGAATTTCACAGATTCATGAATAACGATGCAATACAAAAGCATCAGAAATACAAGAATTACAAAACTCACGATTGAGCAGGATAGGATATGGTTAAGAAATGTTTAAGTGGCAGAGAGTCTGATCTGAATTCAGCAATCATATACTAATAGTGGTTCTGAGAAGTACCACCAAAAACTCCTCACTACGTTTACGTATAGTCGGATCAAAAGCTATGGAAAGTTTTTAATTACCTAAGTGATACCAGTTGTACACTGAAGTATTTCCAACCAATTCGATTTAGAGTCCTTCAAGAAAAGAGCGTACCAATTCTTAAAAGGCTGGCAATAAGCCTTCTGGCAATGTCAGCATCAGGTAACATCAGGTGGGCATTCTGCCAGGTTGCCTCCAATTACAATAAAAAATAATAAAACAATAATGAAATTTACATATACTACGCGCTATAAAGTAAAATAAAACTAAATAATAAAATAGCTGCTTCCCACGGCTTTAGCCAAGTTCGTGATGTTATCATGTGAAATATTATATGTTGTTGGAGCTGCCTCGCACCTGATCCACCAGGAACCGAACTATTTCACCTTATTAACTGGCCATAGAGTAGATAAATGTAGAACTCTGGATGACCTTAATGCTTGCATCAACCGCTGTATTGCTGATATGCTGTATTATCTATTTTATAAATCTAAACGATCGAACGACGAGTTTTTCAATCACCAGAACTAAGAGTTTAGATCTTCTTAATGTCAAGGAGGCAAACGGGCGGGAGGCTCACCTGATGTTACGTGATACCGCCCATGGTCACATACATTACCAGGCTAGCAAGTGCAATGCCGGCCTTTGAAGAATTGGAATTGAATTGAGAATTTACGCTCTTTTCTTGAAGGGTCCTTCAAGAGTCGAAGTTAGTTAGAGGTTAGTTAAGTCGAATTTGTTCGGAAATACTTCAGTGGGCAGATTAATTGTTTATTTTAAATAAGATATATAACAAGAGCAGTGTTGGCCTAGTGGCTTGACGTGCGACTCTTCCCTGAGGTTGTAGGTTCGATCCTCGGCCGTGCACCAATGGACTTTCTTTCTATGTGCGCTTTCGCTTCGAAACATTCGCTGAAACGGTGAAGGAAAACATCGTGAGGAAACCGGCCTGCCTTAAACCCAAAAAGTTGACGGCGTGCGTCAGGCACAGAAGGCTGATCACTTACTTGCCTATTCCATCATCATGAAATAGATACAGAAATCTGAGGCCCATACCTAAAAAGGTAGAAGCGCGATTTTTTCTAATATACCAATGGCGCTATCATCTTTTAGATAGCCTTCCTATTTATGTATCTCGTCAGTGACCATTTCTAATAGGCAAGTAGTTGATCAGCCTTCTCCGACACATACCGTCGCTTTTTGGGTCCAAGTTTCACGATGTTTTGGTTGCGAACAAATGTTAAATGCCAACACAGATGCTAATACCAGACCAAGTCTATTGGTGCAAAGCCGGGCGACTTCATGGATGATAGGAGGAGTCGCACGAAGCCAACACTGCTCGTTTATTTAAAATTGTAATTAAAAGATAGTAATAGTATACGCAACAAAGGATTTTAAGGTTGTATTTATGCGTGTTTTTGAAGGCTAAAAGAAAATGTGAATGGTTATTTAAAACTTCAGAGTAATTATTATTATCAATTTTAATTAGCAGGTGCGCACTTTATACGGTATTTCAGGTAGCTTGGGAAGCTCAAGGTCTACGTTGAATTGTTTAACAACACGTATTTTTCTTAATTTATTATAATAATATATTGGTATCTTCTTAAATACAATACGAAATACAATTGAATCAATTGACATGAATTGTACCTTATCTAAACGCCAGTTTAATTATTCTTCTTTGACCCGTCATTGTTCTACAATGCAATCGTTCTCCGCCTATTTGCCCAGATCATTACAAACACACGATCACAGATTATATCCTTTTTAGTACATTAGGTTAGTTTTTAATTACTTAATAGTCTTAAGTAAGACTAGATCAGGGAGCCAATTTGATTGTTGCTATTAGAAAATTTATTAAAATTATTCGGAATTTTAATTGCGGAATTAAAATTTATTTACTGTATTTCGTTGAGAATTTCCTATTAATTACCTTTTTGGAGTTTATTCAGTTAACATTTAGTTTAGTGCAAGTTCTGAACAATTAATTTTTTTTTATTTTTCAAAATATATTAAATTTCGGAGGCATAAGAATTTAAGATACGCTAAGGTGGGGCTTGACACAGAAAAGGTTGGGAATCAGGAATCAGAGACAATCTGTAGAGAAAGTTGTGCTATCTGTATTTATTTCCCCGGATTAGTCGATACCAACTCTTTTTCTTTGAACTTTCTCTACAGCTGTGATATTTTTGTCATTCAACACCTTTTGTCTTCAGTCACCGTGACCACGCACGCACGTGTAAAGCAGGCGAGACGTCGGAAAAAAAATTAAATTTCAAATTATGTAAAATAATTATAAATTTATAATAATACAAATAGCTTTAATCCAGTTAAAAAATTGTTTTCTTTCAGTGTGTAAAAGCTTTGTTAACCAAAGACAATAACAGAGACAATCTATTAAAAAGATGCACAGATTGACAAAACTATACACCTCTTGACAGATTTTCAAAATCTTTGTATCAATATTTTTTTGTATAAAATCTTTAGATGGAATGAAAATGGAGTTAAAGTGACTTAGATTGCTTCATTACACTAAAACCAACCAACCAACCAACAAATGATCATAAAACAGAAAACTCTGAGGCCCAGACCTAGAAAGGTCTTAGCATCATTAATTTTTTTTAGTTTTTGAATAGTTAAAAAATGGTTTTCCGCGTGACGAAACTCGCGCAAGTAATGCGAATTACTATACAAAAGATTAAAGTTTTATTTATTTTACGGCCTTAAGCTCTGGTGCCCCACTCTGCACAGTCATGACAAGTATTTCTAAATTTTTCTTGATGCGTGTTACACGTCGAAAAAAACTCAGGAGGTTGTAACAAAGTGTCAAAAGACGGTTTGTTTCATTAATTTAACTTTAGTAATTTAAAAAGTAACTATCATACATCCGATTTGGTAATTACAATATACATTCTTTAGTTTCATTACAACCATTAAAACAATTATTTCATTGTTAATTAATTAATGAAATCCAAGATCAAAGCTATCCGATTCAAGTGAATGAATAAGAAAATTCCCTATTTTTTGTCTCATTTACAATACTTTATATCCTGCGTTTAAAATTAACCACAGAATAAATTGAATTTAAAAAATTACACATATTAATTAACGAATAATAATAATTCTAGTCTAACTTTAAGTATAATTTGAAAAGCAATTCAGAGAACAAAACACTGCATTGCGCTTTGATTGTTATCTTGTAACGACGTATGGGTCTATTGATTTTAAAACCAAGTAATTATTTTTGTCCCATAACCTAATGGGGCTTGGGGCGGACATATTTTCATCTGTTTTTTGTGTGCGTGTCACACACTCTCCCTATTCACGATTATTTCCTTATTCCAGCCTGTGTTTATTGTGTGTATAAAAAGCAATCACGATTTGGCACACGTCAGCGAATATCACATGCAAAACCACAATTATTTTGTTGCTTAGAATTTGCTAAAGAATTCAACTACATCCATAATTCTATATAAATAACTCAGATAAGATTACGTAAAAACGTTCAGACAGTTTCGAATTCTTCACGAATACAACAGAGTGAACTTTATTTATTCAGAAATCATTTGTGGGCTTATCAATTTTATACACAGCGTTCTTAAGAACGTATCGGGTACCAATAAGGCGAAAAAGTATTTTTAAATACTAAAACTAAAACTTTTAGGTTTTACTTCTTAAATTTAAATATTTTTTTGTTAAATATCTAATCATTTTAGAATAGATAGATCGTAACTTTTAGTGCAGAAAATGTTTTATATATGTGGTGTACTTTATAAATAAATAGAGAATTCGTACTCAGAAGGTACTAAGAGGTTATTAAAAAATATATATTCCGTAAGTTTTCATTCTCTACTTCTAAATCATTCTTTTCAGTCGATCTCTCCTGTTTAAGCGTCGTGGTTAGCAAGGAATCTGGAGTGATTGTTTCCAGCGGTTTCTATCCAGCACCTCACCTTTTACAGTTTTGAAGACCAGCTGGTGATTCGCCATCCCATCTTTTGCCTTCTGTGTTAACCACGATCAGTTTCAAGTTCTCATCGCCTCTGGGCATTGTGTGAACATAGGAATCCATGTGGACTTGGCTTTGATATCAGGCAAAAGTTGAGCCACCGAATTGAAAAAAATATAACTGTAGCTTTCTTCCGTGGGTTTTATCTATGAAACATATACCGAATAAATACGCCATAAGTCTTTAAACTTCTTGTCTAATCCAAAATCTCCAGTAGTATTTTAACAATTTCGTAGAAAAGCCTCAAAATAAATCGATTTTTCGATTGTTCTTGAAAACGTACCATCGTGTCATAGAACGAATTCTATCAATCATTCTACTACATACATAATTAATACCTATACGATTCACCACCCTATACTAATTTGTCTACCTCGTGCTTCTTATCGGGCCATCATAGAAAATGGGGTCCTGTGATCAATAATTTGCCCCACCTATACGCATGCGTAATGGGGTTCGAAATCTGGTGGTGGTACCCCACTGAGGGTTGGAGAAACCCATGAGCGAATACCACGTACCATTCTCGTGGCAAGCGGCGAGCAAGCAACACCATGGGACCTGTGAGTAGGCTTCTTATATAGCAATAAAACCATGTTTAAACCCTTTAATATTAACAGTTTCTGGTCGTTTGGTTGAAGCGAGTACAACGTTTAAATAAGACTTTTAAAAGCGAATTTAAAACGAGATATTGGCCACGATTGACCGCTCAAAATGTCGCATTATTTCGCGTTTATCCCATACAGAAGTAATTTACCTGTTATAAACGGTACATTCTATACATCTAAATTATATATTCTATCATAACGTCTAATTTTTTCTATTGTATTAGCAGAATGTCTTAATTTCGCAAAACAATTTTTTTTAATATTTGAAAATTGAAGGGATCTAATGTTGAAAGAAATTTTGACCCATTAGTTTTTTTGTTAGAAGCATTCGAAATTTTCTACTTAATAGTATTTATTATATTGTATATATGAAGCCATTGTCGCCACATTTAGTGTCACACACATTTGAATGAGAAAGTGTAATATTGAAATCGTCAATTTTTATAACTAAGCTAAGACTAGATTTAAGTTGTTACAAAATATTTAACATTTTATACAGAAATCAACGCTTTGGTTTTGGTATTCCCAAAAATGTTTTGATTAAGTTTTACGTTAAGAATCAGTAATTTTAATGGGGATGAGTAATGGAAAACGGCTCTGGACACTGTGACGGTTTTCCTTAAAACAAAAAAAAAATTCACGGTAGCAATACCTCAAACTAACTTTTTAAAAACTTTTTTATATTCTTATTAAATAAAACGTGGTCTGCGGGTCGTAAAATGCTCGCATAATAAACACGTTCTTGTAATTAATTTAAGCACTAAGCTTCATATCTACCTTTACTCGTACAGTGAATGTACAAACAAAATATCTAATATCTATGCACACACACTGAATAAACACACTTCGTGAACCGACACGATATTTGTTTAAAGCCTCACCTTTGGTTAGCTTTTTAATTTTTATGTGCACTCCGTAAAGTGATTAGATGCCAAGAACTCACGCAAGTCTGACTCCTGTAAGTCAACAATTATTTTTGACAAACGGGAGACCTTATTATTATATTTGGTAATTCTATAATTTTTCAGCGTTGCTTGTAATTCTATTTTTTCCTTAATACGGTTGACTGGAAGAGATCGCCTGTTAGCGATAAGGCCGCCTGTTGCACACTAAACAATTTATGGTATTTGTTTTTCGTTTAATATTACGAAACGAGATAAATAAATAGTTTGCGGTTAGTTTATTTATATATTTCAAGTAAACCACATCATATATAATATATTTGCAGTATATGATACAGGCTATCTATTTTAAAATACATGACAATTGTCAATTACGGTGAACATAAATTTTACAAAACATATTACTCTTCCAATTTTAGTCTACTAGTAATATTTTGCTCAATAATACGGATTAGTACGCGCTAGGCGCGCTAATAGGCGCTTAACAGCGAATAAAGCTCTAAATTTTCTTATATTCGCGAAGAATTCGAATCCTTCAGCTTGGTTTTTACAGACGGAATTTGAACCTTGACAATTTAACCATTTGTACAAAAACGTAACACCAGATATCCTATCGTACAGTGACATCATTTTATATTTTGGTATGAGAAAATCCTGTACTAATGAATACAAGGTGTCGGTACTAAGTAGTTTCGTTTCCTACTAAAAATAATACTTTTCGTTTTCTCGTGTCTAATACTTTCGTGTCTACTTCTCTCTGTAGCTTCCCAATACTAACTTATGTTGGGGTTTAGTACCGTGTGGTCCCTATGTCCACATCACATTGAGGGAACTTTGATGTTAGAAACGATTGGACTAGTTTCGCTATCTGTTGGAAGTTTCAGTATAACAACATAGTCAACTGTTATAAAGCTTAAATAATGTTCATATATTTTGTGAGTACATATTGTTGCGTAGTTCGTGTAGTAATTATAATTGGCACCACCCATATGACATAATCAAATTAATTACGCTCTACAAATAATGTTTGTATAACGACTGTCGAAGGTGTATCGGGGATTTAGTAAAACAGTACATTTGTTTAACATGTCCATAATATTGAGAAAATTAATAAAAACACCGTTAATAACATATGTTTAGCAATCGTTAGCCGAAGATATTTGTTTTTTTTTTCGTTTACGAATATTTATATATTTAAACCCTGTTATCACAAGACATTTTCTTTTACGAACTAGCGAACTGTGGAATCGACCTCCCGGTGGGTGTCTTTCCTGGGAGATACGACATCCAATTCAAAACAGGATACTCCTTACTTAAAGGCCGTTGGCTGGCAAAGTTCAGGGCCTGCGATGACTACCCTTTTTGGGCGTCCCGTATGCTCGTTTGCCCTCCTATAAAATAAGAAAAAATAAAAAATATATTTATAATCTATCAGTAACGATATAACAAATTTGTATAATGTAATCTCAAAATTTTTATAAAAAAGTAAAAAGAAAAAATCTGAAGATTTTTATATCGTAAAGCTCATTTTTATTAATGTTGTTCAAGTTTTATGTAGAACCCATTAAAACATATTTTGCGTAGGTGGTCACGTGCCATAACCTTTATAAATTCGTTAAAATGTTATCGTAATTTGTACTATCATCAACATTGACAAATCGTTTTAACAAATGTAGGCGGATGTGAAGGAATAGGCAATTCACGAAATACGAAAAAATAAAGAAAGATGAAAGGATATTTCGTTAACAAGAAAGTGCACTAGGTCCAGACTAGGATTCTCTGTGTCAGCTAGTCTCTACCTTTGTACTTGACAATTTCTACATAACATTAACATTTTATAATTATGCTATTGTTGTACAATAAAACTAATTCATATTTATTCATCCACAAGTCACCAGCAACTGTAACTGGAGCATCACACTCCCCAGACCTAGACTAATTTGGAAACTTATGTAACTTTTACTTTCTGCGTAACTGCGAGATTCCTCCCTTGAGAACTGTTCTGTCTGTTAACAACTGCTTTTATTGTTCACGCAATTGTTCTAGCAGGTAGAATCTGTAGTGTCATACTTCCCGGACTTAGACTTATTTGGACGATCTTATTAATAAAAATGTATTTGACTGTGTGCGTAACTGCTAGATTCATCCCTTGAGAACTGTCCCGTATAAAAATTGCTGTTAAGATTTTCGTATTTGTTATCGAAGATGGAATATTTGTTTATGAACGTGTCGTGTCTCGTCCCATTTTGACGATATTCCTAGTTCCTTTACTATTGCGTACTGAGTTTCAAATGTCTTTATACGAAATAATTTTGTAGATAACGATCACATTGAACATTCATGTGAGCATAAATAAAATAATTTTGTAATATAAATTAAACTGTTACGCTTACATTCTGACCGAGATTCCCTTTTAAGGTGGATTTAAGATTTACTTGTAAATAGTAAAGTCTAGTGTTTAATAAATTATACATTATATATTCGGAACCGACATCACAGTTAATGGTGGTATGTAGGTTGTTCCATTCCCGGCGTTGTGGGTAGGCACGAATCTCATCCGTGAATATGTTTGTTTTAAAGTAAAACCGGAGCTTATAGGGCCGTCTCCTTTCGAAGGTTTGCAATCTTAATGGATACTTTTTGTTGGATGCCGATACTTCTAAACAATGACTTGGTGCTTTGACTGAACATAAGATTCTCCGACCAAGGCGTACGGCTGCAGCTAGGTCGCCCTCTACTGGCTTGCCTTGTATTAGTGTTATGTAAGACACGTCTGAAATATCCAAGTTTCATTTTGTTAGCCGTCATGAGAACTTCTTTGTTCTTCTGGTTTTCATTTGTTGTATTATAAAGAGTACAACAAATAAAAATAGTAAAACGGTACGAATAATAAAGTTCATAAAGAACAGAACAGTTCGTGAAGGCCCTGGACTGAGCTATTGCAATAAAAACAAAATAAAAATATAGATAAAAAATAATTAATAATAACCTTTTTATCTAATAATAATGTGTATATTTACATTTAAACACGTTGCTATTTCAATCATCTATGTGCCCGTTTTTGGCAAATGCCTCCTCCAAATCCCACCATTTCTCTCTGTCATGCACCACCTGCTGTTTCTTTAATTTGGTCTACCTTCTATGTTGTCTTCTTCTTTTTATTTGCTGTACCTTGGGCAACAGTTAAGTACTCTTTTGCTCAACTTTTATGTACCTCTTGCCATGAAATTGAAAAAACAATAAACATTTGCTAAATATAAGGTCACTGCGTTTTACTTTTAATTAATTTTTGTCTAACCTTTATTGTAATTATAATGGCAAGACAATTAATTCTAATTTTATGTAATAGCTCCAATTAATTTATTCGTGTCACGGACAAATATAATATTTTTTATAAATTTTATTCTATTTGATTATATTTACATTTTTATAAGTATACGATATTATAAAAAGCTTGCTTATAAAATTTAGTAGAAACGGGCTGTTCGTTCCAATACAATACAATATTTTGGTCACTTAGGTTTTCTTAGTATAAAAGTAGCGATTTCCTTAATCGACGACGTCCGCCCCGACTCCAGAGTATGGCCATACGTAGACACTCTCTTCAACTGTTACATTGCATTCATTTGTTACATAGCAATTAACATTTCATTATTTCGCTTATTTTCTATTGTTATACGTGAGTGGATAATATAGAGTAAAGCTAAAATCCTCTATTCTTCAAAGTCCGATAACCCAGGAACAATAGCGGGCCCAAATGTATAGTTACTTAAAAAATATTTATCGAATAATTAAGCTTTTTTTATGTATAACTTTTTATTAACTTAAGTATTCTTTAATTTTCACTTAGTACAAAAAGTGTCAAGGTGACCGGCTTGTTTGTGATTAGATCTTACTCATGATAACTATTACAAAACGTTTAACAATGTAAAATAATTGACAAACTAGACGTTGATTCATTGATACTTAATTTTAATTAACACTTAAGAATTAGCATAAGAATTTCGACAGCTTTTTAATTAATATTTTCTATAAATTGCTTACTGAAACTCATGTATATAATTAAATAAAGTAAGTCCAAATATATCTGCGTAAATAAGTCACATAGATAACCCAACATTGATCCATTTCTGGAAGTTACTAGAAAAATACTTAGTATTGTTTGTTTTTATTACTTGAAAGAACATTGACCATTATGTACTAAATGTAAAAGTTAGTTGTACTAAATGTTAAAAGAACATTGAACATGTATTTTTCTGGCACGTATTAAAATTTAAATAGTAATCTTTAATACCAATCTTCGCATAATTTAAAATATTCACTCACTCCGCTGTGTCCACTTCATCTTAGCCTCCGAAATGAGAAACTTCCAGCACAGGGAGTGGTCCCTGTCCTGTGTCATCAAGTTGTGCTTTGATAATCTGTTCCTATCAAGTTCATATAATGTTCTACTTACGACAATATTAGAATTATAGTGTCTCTAGTTTATCCTATACATTTAAAACCATACGAAACCTCATTCATGGATATAAACGAATACTAATAGAGACTCAAACCACGTTTGCTACTAGAATATATTAAATCCACTATATTTTGTTCGAATTCTATTGTAGAGGTTAGCATAAGATACTGAAGTTTTAGCGTACCTAAAACCAATCAGATTGTTTAAATAACATTGATGGTTTAGTATCTAGTAGCTATATACTAAATAGAATAAATGGCTTAAAGAAATACGCGTTTAAAAAAGTTAATACTTCGATAGCTATTAATTATTGACCTAAAGTTAAAATACATAGATATTATTGTTAATAATATTGTTGTTAATAATATGCGGTGTGATAAAAATATTATAAGTAAGCAGGTAGTTTAAATGTATTTTATGTTACAGATAAAATTGCAGAAACATAAATTATATGTTACCAGCATACCAATGCAATCTAAAACTCATTTATCTAATCAGCACTCTGTAATAAATGGATAAATTTATCATAATTTTCGTATTTGAATATTTTTGAGCTTAACTAACTAAGTATAAATTAATCTTTTACAAGATTAAATTATATTAAAACCATATGGTCAGAGGTCGAATTCATTTTTATGTTAATTTAACTGTAAAATATTCAGTCATATTTCTTGTTTGTAAGTGAAAATTGCGCTCAACACGAGTGAATTGTCATTGAATAAACACAACTTTTAGACAAGTCAATTGTCGAAGTCAAACTCCAAATGAGGTCATATTGGTCCAGTGTGGTGAAAAATACTACAATTCTAGCAGCTTATAAAAGCTTAGATTTATTTTAAAGTATTTTATTGTTATACATTTATGTATTTTAAAATTTTATAAATAAATCACCGAAATTTATATGCACGAACAACGCTACCGGACGACTGCACTAAATTGGATAATCTGTGGGCTTTAATGCTGGCAGTATTACGATTTTTATTAAGCGAGGAAAGCCCAAGGTTCTCGCAACCATTTGTATACTTAATTATCATATCTAGTATATTGTAGCAGCGCTATATTTATATTCAACTTATACTTTATTAAAACCGACATTCACAAGTAAATGATAGTAAAATATCTTTTCGTAATAAGCTTTAATTAGTTTGAAGGCAGTAAAAAATGTTAAACATATTTACCGTGTACTGGACGCAAAACAGGACCATTAATAAAGTTAATTGCACTATTTATTTTATATTGAAGTTTAAGTCGTGATAACCTAGTTTTGTATGAAATTCGCACACGTTTAGTGACGCAACATAATTGTAATGATTAATTTCGTTGTTGAGAGTAGTGTTGGCCAAGCTTCGTGCGACTCTCATCCCTGAGGTTCGAACCCTGGGTGTGTACCAATGGACTTTTAACAGTAGCTCGTACCGTGAAGAAAAAAACATCGAGACGAAGCCGGCATGTTTTAGGCTAAAAGAACAATGATCTGTAGGTAGGTACGATCACCTACTTGCTAGAAAAAACAAATGATTACGAAACAGATGCTAAAATTTGTACACTATTATATTGCTGCTAAACTGTCTTTCTAAAATATTTAAAATAAAAATGCTGTTAGAAGAAAATTCAAAGCTAAAATATACTACAATTTGTAAGCTTACATAAGGCTTTCTACATTCAAATTATCAACATAATATAAAAGGTTTGTTGACGGTACTGTAGACCAGTAGTGGTTATGTCCTAACCAGACACTTGACGATAGTTTAACGGATTTTAGCCATTCAAATTTATTACTTACTTTTAGCGAAAACTTGCTTTACATGAACTCGTTTTGAGGTATGTACGAAATGTGCGTCTTTAAAAAACTAGCCCATGGCCGCCACTGCATGTGTCAGCTAAAAATGTATGTTTTTTTGCCTTTACTATTTATTCAGTTAAAAGGTTTACAAATAATTTATCTATGTTAAAGATATACTAAATTAATTGCTAATCGTATATGTAACGATTGCGATGAATACGATAAAGATAAAAAATATATGAAAAAGTCTTATTTGCCATAGCTTATAAAAAATATAAAAGATGATAGGCTAATTATTATTATATAATTTCTAAAATAGCCTTAGTTTTGGGCAGTCTCTCTGTCTCTTTTCATCATATCAAACTTAAAAGTAATGAGTACCATGGTAAAAAGTGTAATATAAGCGCGGACAGGTTCAAGATAATTTGACAACATTGACAGTTAGACAACATGAAAAAATATAATGGGTGTATCATCACTTACTAACAACGTTTTATATAAGCCTAATCGTACTTTAAAAAAAATTTGTTTTTCTGTAATATATTTATATTAATTTAATATATCCTAAAATACTTTTCTGTGTTTTCAGGTACTTACATGTAATCCAGGATGTTTCTTTAAGATCGTCTTAAAGTGGAAAGATTTCAAGTAAGCATTAACTTATGGAATTTAATTAAGTCGAAGGTTAATTGTCTGAATTTTGAAAATGACGTAAATGGTTATTACTATTGAGTTTTTTAAAGAAGTATTTCAACACTCTTCGAATCAAATGTGGTAGGGATAAGAAAAATATGGCTCGTAAAGAAAAAAATTGACGCGTAACCGAAAAATGTAACGATATTTTTTTCTAACCGCTATAAATAAGTTTCACTGCAAAAACGAATTCATAAAGATTCACACTCCCTATATCATGTAAACACGTACAGCGCCTAGTTATTTCAAAACGCAAAGTAGAAAACCACGCAAACAAATCAACTTAAGTTTTTACTAAGAAATTGATACATCTGCTTAACCTTTCACCAAGCGAGATCCAAAAAAAAGTAACATCTGCAAATGAACATGCAATAATTATTCGTAATAACGTAGAGCCATTTGTGTGATGACTGGTTGCATTGAAATATGAACTAGTTTTTATCGGGAGTAGTCATAAACTCAGGATATGTCTCAAAACTATATCAATATGTTTTTCTACTGGATTTGTTATTTTCGTTATGTATGACAGTAATATTTTTAGAAATATTTGTACGTCAATTTAATCGATTTTTAAAGCAATACGGACAACTAAGCACTTAAAGCTTTGAATTTTATCACGTTTCCAAAGACAGTATTGTCGAAGAAATTGCCTGTCATAAAAACTATTCAAATCAAAGTCAAATCGAAGCCAGCCAACAATCTGTGATCTCTCTATCATTATCCCTAACAACCACTACCCTTTTATAACCTTAAGTCACCCCAATGACACCGAATAAAAGGACGGGGGTGCGACGAAAGGGCGGCCTTTTGGGTCACCCTGATTGTCACGCAATACACACCTTAGGGGTGTAAATTTGTTTAATTGGTTTGTCTCTGCATCATCGTTCTTAAATAAATGAAATGAAAGTTTACGCTTACCGCAAGAGATAATATATTTCTTCTGAAATTATATGTATTATTTTTGTTTGTCGTGCTTATAGGTAACGCCTAGCGCATTATGTTGCCCTGGTACTTTATTTTCGATATCTTCATTTTATTAGGTGTTTATTAGGACTATGGTAGATTAAGTTTCTTCTTTCTACTTTCTATAGTATATAGTAGTAGTAAAAATAGCTTATTTAAAGAATAAATGAACAGGAATAAAATTCAATTTAGTGAGGAATTCTTGTTAATTTACCAAATAAAAAAGTATTAAAAAGGTACTCCTCAATTTTGGCGCAACTTTCAAATATTATATAACTAAAATAGTATATAATAAATGAAATAGTCTCTGGAAGCATTAACTGAATTACGAGGCTTACGCTGTGAAGTACCAACTCTATGGTCTTTGATTTTTTTAAATGTATACAACATAGATAAGCTTAACAAGACAATTAAGTTTAATAATTCTGTCGCATGTTATAGTTTAATCAAGATAGTACACATGCAAGTGAATGTAGCTTAGTAAAATGTATAAAAATGTGGAGATCGTGCGACATTTTTTATCGTTTTCATGCTGTTTTCCATGGAATTTTTGCTACAATTAACCTCGAAATTGTGGTCCGGCTAATCAAATAAAAATATATCCAACCTCTCGACTATAAAGAGAGGGGTTTGTACTATGTATAAGGACTTCAAATTATGGAATTCAAAAATTTTATTACAATAACTTATTACTATTAACATTCGCTCGAACGGTCCAGAAAAAGATCGTGAGGACATCGACTTGCGTTAGAACCAAACACTCGACGGCCTGTGTGAAGCGCAGGAGTATTACTTGCCTATTAAATTAACAAATGAACGAAACAGATACAGAAATCTGAGGTTCAGACCTAATGAGGTTGTAACGCGCTAATTTATTTTATTATATTACTGAAACTATATAAACTATTTTACACGAAATCCACGAAAACGTGAGCAACGTAAACCAAATTCAGGCATTATTACACTAAATGAACTTAAATTATTCACGTGTGATATTTTTGACGTATTTGAAACGTCCATTACACTAATGGTTTCCATACAAAAATAACACAACCTTCAGAAAACATTTGAATAATCGACCCGTGTAATTTGCTTTCAAAATCTGATAGGCAGACATGTTCAAGCGTTGCCATGGTTACCGAAGTAACAACAGTGTTATGACGCTTATACTCGGGTTTAACTATATTTTTACTAGTCTTTGTGAACAATTAGTTAGCGTTTCATGCTTATTTATTATGTTGTGTTTTAGTGAGGAAATGCTGCCAGCGTTAAAGGACCTAATTTTTTAAAGCTTTGCAGTTTGCATTTATAAGTTTTAAATTATTTTAAGAATTCTGGTTAAGGTTAAGAATATCGTTAATACTCAAGAATAAGTTTCAAAGTCTAGACGTAAATCTAGACTTCCATATTTATTACATTTTACATATGAGCGTCTTAATTTCCTATAACCGAATTTGAAATGAGTTCCGAAGGTTTTGTAATAAACTTAATCAACTGATAATTAAAAATTGGGACTAGTATTAAACACTCATTAAGACATAAATTACAAATATTTCCTCTCTGTAGATAAAGGTCATTTTAAGATTGTAATCAATTAATTCTTAGAATTTAATAAAACCGCGTAAATAATTTTAGTAACGGTGGCAAACAATATGCAATGGACATTTGCGGTGTACCAACTCGCAAAACTGTAAAAAAATTGTGGGAACTAAACAGTACTTATTGGAATGGAAAATTGCTTAACAGTTGTTAATTAGCGGTTTATTGCGTTGGGAATAAGATCCAATTAGAATAGTTGAATATAGTTGCAGGGCAGTGTTGGCCTAGTGGCTTCAGCGGGTTCAATTCCCGGCTGTGAACCAATGAACTTTCATTCTATGTGCGCATTTAACCTACGCTTGAACTGTGAAGGAAAACATCGTGACGAAACTGACTTGTCTTAGACCTAAAAAGATGACCGCGTGTGGACAGGAGGCAGATCGCCTACTTGCCTGTTAGATTGACAAAATGAAACATATACAAACGTATTTACTTTGGATTTCGCGTATAAATAAATCCAATCTAGTCAAGTTAAGTATAGCAAATTTTTGTTTATTCTTTATACATAAGGAATTCATTCAGTACATTATTATTAAGATACGTATATTGCTCGATTGTTTCATTTGTAATATAAAGGACTATGATACAAGTGTATGTATATTATTTGTTTTTTAGTCGCTTCGTCAGTTTGTTGGTCCAGCTACTTTGTATCTTCTAAAAAATCATGTAAAATTAATAAATAAATTTACGTTAATCATAATCTTGTATGGAAAAAATTCAGAGTCGAGACCTACCACTATGTATGGCTCACAATTGTAAAACGTATTGACATATGGATGTATAGTCCTCGCTAATTTTCCACTCTGAATAAGACTTCTTCAATCTTATCTTAGGCTTGACGTCTAATGAAGGAATTTTGGCAACAATAGAGAAGAAACTACAGGATTCTTGGAGTACCAAGGACTACGTTGGGTCTTGGCACTGGGAGAATTCACAGGAGTTATATTACCCGTGAATTTCCTGATGCCTCAGCCCAATGTCTTCCAGAACGACGGACCTGGAAAAAGACTGAAAATAGAAGAGTGACATGAATATATATAATTAGTACGTCTCTTCGTTATATAATGTAGGAGGCTGTAGAAATGTTTTGACCAACCTTCGTTATACCATACCCCAGCTTAGCCTTACTGAAATTGTTATAGGTACATAGGGGTATGTATCTATGTGTTTTAGATATAAATTACTAGTAAATTGTTAACGAAACACAGGAAGTAAATTTTCATAACATATAATGTAAAACATTGCAATTTGACAAACCGATTATTCCGTGAATAGCTTTTTAGATTTTAGTTAATATTATAATTATTTTATAAGATTATATGACATTTTTGATACATAATATAACATTATTAAGGAGGAACATTATAAGGTGAAGGTCGGTGAAGGAACACATCGTGAGGAAACTTGGCGGGTGGCTTAGAGGAGGCTTGCCTTAGACCCAAAAAGTCGACGGCGTGCGTATTTTATTTGTTCACACTTCGTTACGTTAATACAAAAATAATAAAGGATGCAACGGGCGGCCTTATCGCTAACAAGCAATCTCTTCCAGGCCACCATAAATTAATTAGTTCATTTGAGCGTGCTCGTGACTTTAAAGTGTGCATAAAAATATTTTGACCGCAGTACTTGCTTTAAGGTGAAAGTAAAGTTCGTGAATAATCCGCCATATTTTTTGCAAGGGAAGACGTCAGTCTGACTTCCCTTAGGGAAAGACTTCATTATTCTCTTGTAGCACATGAGAAACCATTCAGCTTTAGCTGGTTGTCGCAGTTTTAAAACAAATTGTAACTAAAGAAATCACATCGCATATAAGATTCAAACGTTTTAATTGCTACTATCATTGATTTACTCCCATGTTATATCAATGGATAAGCTTCCTGAGTTTTTAAATGTATTCCCATATCGAGAGATTTAATTTACAAGATGTAGCGATTGCAATATCCTCAGTTGAAGACAGGACTGCTATTTTAGACTCACGTTATTTTTATAATTGTTGGGTTTGAAAACTTTGACTTTGAAATAATAGGCTTTTTAATTTATACGCAACTCATAGCACACAATTCTAAACATAATCGATTCAAAACTGTACTTTAAAAACGAATCATATAGAATATATATCTCCAATTATCTTTTGTATCTAACTTTAAATATATTATATCAGTTGGCACATAGTGAATTTGGGATATATGTTTTTATTAGCAGGTACTTCGCTTAATTTAGTATTTACATTTTATAAATTACAAAATAGAGTTTTTTCAAAATTCTATCTTAGCCTTAGTCTATGGGCTGTGAGAGCTGATAATAGCTGTTCCATAGACGTGTATGCGTCTCATACAAAATACACTTTCAATGGATTAGGTTCGCGTATGCGTTGCCGGCCTTTTAATAATCAGTACACTCTAGATACCCTAAGTTGAGTCGGTGCACTGCCTTAAAACATGTTTCTATCAAATATCGTACTTATAAATTAAGCCTTCATCAACGAAGCCATCGTTAGAATTTTTATGCTCATTACTTAACCCATACAAAGTCATTTAGTTGACAGTTACTCCCGCATAAGTTGGTATTGTTGTAACGTGTCTCTGTGATCCGTACATAATCACAATTCTCTTAATTACTGTTACATAGTACTTTACTTTTTCTTAACGACTGTGTAGTTATGTAATCGAGGTATTAACGTGAAAAGGAAACGTGTTGCTCTTTCATCTATTGCTGCTAACGCTCGACACACTCATACATTGTGTGGTTTTGATGTGGGTCACTCTGCATCTTCTGACATCAAGGCAGAATACGAAATACCACCGGTATCACCTGGACGACCGTCGTTCCGCAACTAAGCGTTTTTGAAACAGTTTTTGCCGCGCCATATCTATGTGGCTCATATCATTTAAATCGGATATTCAAGCGCTGATTGAAAACCTGAACTAGCTACAAAAAAATCACCAACCCACAGACTAAACTTATTAAAGATGCTTTCCAAATCGAATATTACCGGCACACTGTGGTATGAGCTTTATCGAACCCTCTCCGTGTTTCGCTTTTATTAGGTAGTACAATCTTGCGTTATCATTAACAAACATAAAACAACAGCTTCAAAACTTAAACGGTTTCCGTCAATCTACCTTATCTATAACAAAGATAGGACACTCTCACATCATTGTCTATATCAAACAAAAACAACGGGTAATGACACTTTAACTGATGGTTGTGTGAACTAAGCGATGTATGTTTAAGAACCTGGTTTATGGAAATACTTCATCTCAATTGTCATTGATACAGTATTCGAATTGTTAATTTATACAATTACTTTTTATTTTAGTTTGGCGCCAATACCACAGATTATATAGAACATAAAACCCTTTCGATTGCTTTGCGACCACAGAACACATCGATTAATTAAAAGATCTTCATACGCTGGATATATTTCTGTAAACGTGTTAAAAGATTGATTTAATATGGAAATTATGTTCAAGTGTATTTTAAATGTATTAATTATATGTCTTATGTATGATCACTGTACTTTAATAAATATTTGGCAACAATTTTATAAATAATTTGTAAACGATTAACTAAAAACATATCTTTCAAAGATTTGTCATTGTTTAAAAACATAATATTCAGATGACAGATGTTCGTGCTTCCGTTTAGTTCCAAATTCAGCCATGGAGCGATGCTAAAAAATCTTTTACGAACTTGTGCGGAAAGATCTCTAATAAGAGATTTACGATTGCGACCGTCCTATTTTTTTGTATGTTGTTGTTTTATCTTGATACTCAATTAGAAATTAATTGTTTTAAATCGAGCTTATAACCAATATAATATTAGGGGTAGTGGGTTTGCGATGCTGGATTAACAAAAAACTAACTTCACTTATTGATGAGTTCAAAATCTAAGTAACACTTATATTATTTGATATTATTGGAAACGAGAATGTTAAATAAGAATTTTTGAGTGTGGTAAAAACTAAAAGGCTCATATTGGCTTCAAGTGTGCGACCATTGTTTACTATTTTTAACGTTTCATATATATATATACTATTTTTTAACAAAGCTATCATTACAGATTATTCCAATCGGGCTGTTTACCACATATCGCACACAAAACAATACATACACATAAGAAAACAACAACGTTAAACAGTAATTAATTAAAATATTTACACATAGACTAACTATTTCTTACAGTATGGAAACAGACACGAAACACACCTTTTGTCAGTTCATTCAAACTTAAAAATTTATGTTAATCTGTGCAGTTCATTTATATTTAAAGTTGACATACATTTCGAATTTTGAATATTCGCTTCTGTTAAACTATAACAATAATATTACTTTGAAATAATATACAAAAACATTTAAACAGATGTTTTAAATAATATAAGCGTATTTTTCCATTTACAACGCCCTCGGGTTGAACTACAGTTTAGGATACCTTTCTTAGAAGTGGTATCAATTTGACCCGTGCCAAATAATATACAATTTAAACCATTCTTGGTAGCCGTCGATGATTAATCAACCTAATCACCGAAGTGATTTGCATTTTGAGTGAGTAATTTTGTCCTCTTCCCTGTAGATCGAGGTCTTAAGTAATTTTAGTAGTCTAGATCTAGAATGGATAAACATCACCTCGAAAGAGTAAAAATAAGTTCCTTAGAATCGTATATAAAAGAAAGTAGAACTCCTTTCATTACCTTTACACTAGAGTCCTTTACGTATGAGTCACTATAACTTCGTAGGGATTTTGGTTTAATCAAATTTGGTTTGAAGATGATGAATAATGAAATGGAATGCGCATACTTGCTGGGAGAGATTATTAGACGTACCGGGCCATTTTCTCCGCTGCCGGGAACAACCTTTTTGCTCTGTATTCGACTGGCACAGTCCAGCATCAACAAGCTCTCGTACTCTTGCTTTAGTAACTTTATAGTTTTCTCGACTCTTCGCGGGAGAGCGATTAGTAAAGTGTATAGGGACTACTAGTATCATTTAAAAATGTATTTTGAAAAGTTTAATGGATACAAAAATGTTTTCGTACCAATTAATTTACTCCAATTTTAGTCCTATAGATACTCTTACTAGATGTCACTATGCCACGTATCGAAGTCGCTGTCAGAAATGCGTTTGTAAACATTTTACGAAGCTAAAAAAACAGATCAAAGTTGATTTCTAGCACTATTAACTTACAAAATATCTAGAAATACCAATTTTCAGTTAATACTTTGAAATCTTCATTTTACATATCGGGTATTTGTTGTGACTCAGAACGTTAATACGTACCCTCCATAGGTACAACTGTATGACGGCCGAGTACTTAGTTACTCACCCCCCTTAAAGTACCTATATTAGTTGAGTCCACTCTTGTGTCTCTTGTTTTATAGAACTCCTTGACTTACTTGATATTTCCGCCCATGGACACTCAATGCCAGAGGGCTCGCAAGTGCTTTGCCGACCTTTTAAGAATTAGTACGCTCTTTCCTTGGAGAACCCTAAGTCGAATTGGTTCCGAAATACTTCAGTGGGCAGCTGGTTCCACACAGTGGTGGTGCGCGGTAAAGATTGCCTTACAAAACGCTCCGTGTGAAACGACGAACGTCGAGATGTAAGGGTGGAATTTCGTATTCTGCCTCAAAGTCTGTTGATGAAACTCAGCTGCTGGTAAACTAAACAGTAGACATGGTAAATGCGGTAGAAGATCCAGAGTGACCCCACATCTCTACGCAACGCCGTCTCTCTGTCTGTCAAATTGTTAACGCTGTGATGAAAAGAGATAGATGAGTATTAAATACTCGACTGCAATTGCTTTTATTTAGTTTTATGATAATGATCTTCAAATAGTTTATTTAAAGAAATAAATTAAACCTTACAAAACTAGGCTCAACTGAAATTTTAAATGTTTTCTTTTTACAATAATTAATACGCAAACGGATGCGAGTAAAGATGAACGAAGATGAAAAGTCATATTTTTGTTATTGTTTTGTTATCAAACACACGGATCATTAGTTCACCACTCTTCCATACTTTTCGAGCAAAAAGAAAATACATACATTGATTTTAATAGTGAGGAATGTTTAGTTATTTTAAATATTAATTTGTGTGTTTTAGAAATGTAATATTCTTTATAATGCGTAAATTTGTAACATAATTATTATACCATCTTCTCGCAAGTTGCCAATTTGATTTACCTGGTGGAAAGAAAATCTATCTGCTTTTATGAAACGTAAATAATTGAAGAAGTGACCTAGATCACTTTACTCCTTAAACATTATGTAAGAATATAAAATAAACGTCCCAAATATATGTCTTTCCTCCAACTTGGATGGAGTTGGGCCGAGGGGTTCAAATACACAGGCGGTAATTATAGATTTAAGATAGCGCCTTGTAGATAGTACCGCTGACCCCATAGCCGGTGCTGTTCAGGGATAATAAACAAAAACGTTAGAATATAAAGTAGCAACGTTGAAAGGTGGGTGTGGTATAGATAGATAGACAAAATATGTCGATTATAATTAAACATTACGGTAAAAAGTTTGTAAAGTAACTTCTTATATTTAGAATTTAACGTGACTAAATCAAGTTTTACATTTTTAAGTGGATCACTATTAGTCAAGTATTATTACGGTTACTAGTACGTTGGAGCGCGGGGCCCCCAAATTCGGCGGGAACGTAGCATTTGCTACTCTTGCTACGTGGCTAATCCTGGCCTGTATAGCTCTGTATATTTGTCAGAACAATGGCAGCTAACACTCGGACCATTGCTGCTACATTAATAATAAAGATTATAATATTACTACAGACTACCAAATAGCCTGTTAATTTGTAGATCTATTAATATTGGCAAATCAAATTAACTAAAGAACAGTTTCCAACAAATGTAACTTTGATGTTATTAAATTAAAATGACAATGGCAACTGATACCTGCGCCATTGTTCCGACATATCTATTCAAAAATATATACCACCGTACGGTTATTGTTTATTGTATTCATCACAAAACTGAGTTCTAAGATTGGACGTAAACATATGTATTTTAAAAACCGATTATTAATCTATTAAATAACAGAAACTGCGTATCGCTTACGGCAAATGTCGACTCGAACCTCAAGTTTTTCGCCGGTCTTTATGCCTGTGTGTAACAGCGTCCTTGCGTGCGCTCAACGCGCGGCGTTCCCGTCTATAATTAGGTGGCTATGCTAAGCATGGGCTACTGATAATTCACCTATTACACATAGTGATGGGATAAATGTATCGATAAATTGTTTACTGATATTTTTCTTTTATAACACATATCTATAGTTCTATTCAGTAAAGGCTGTACGTTTTTAATTGTTGTTAAACATAAAAATGTATATGAAACTGTGTATAGTGTAGTACCGAGTAAGTGCTCGGTGAGAGAGAAATGAAACACTCGGAAGTCAAAACTCGAATCATAATTTAATTTATAAAACAGTTTTCTTAAAAGAATAGTAAATCTAAAGTCGAAAATCTTGATGATACAGTTTTGGCTCGGCAAAATAATTAAAAGTGTTATCAGAAGAATATCGCTTTGGATAATTTTTTTGTATTTTAAAAATGGAATTTTTTCCTTTATATAATAGTTCTAGTTCCCAAAATCATCGACACGTAAGGAAGTCACTAGTGCTACCGTGGGCAATTAGGCTTAGCGTGTACACTTCATAATACTTAGCCACCGGCTATTTTGTTACATTTATATTGCGTTTATATTTCTGTTGAGTTCCGTTTAGCATCTGGCAACTAACAAATAATATATTGCAAATGTCCGCGAGGAAAAATTACGCAAACATTATGGTGAAATGGTTAAAACAGTACTTGAGAAATAAAATAAAGAGAACTGCTTATTAAAAGCTATATTGCTACTATGTTACAAACATACACGTCACTTAAAAAGTAAAATATATCGCAATACCTTCTACGCCGTTACTGCATCGGAGTCCATCTACCAAACAACTTTGCAGGCGCATTCTAAACAGGTCCACTGCTATTTTCCGTATCTCATGATGCAAGCTTTTGTAAAGACTCGCTCCGAAAAGGTTATAGTATTTTTGTGACGGTATTTGGTTCTGATTTTAGGTATTTGTATATTATAAGTGTTACGCCGGAGACTACGGACTAAGAATCTCGTTTCTGAAATTCTCCTCATCCCTGAAGTCGGAGGTTTGAACCTCGTCACCAATGGAGTTTCTAATACATTTAACACTCGTACAGTGAAAGAAAATACTGTGAGGAAATCATACTTTATACCCAAAAAGTCGGCGTATCCGGCACAGAACTGACTATTAGAAAACACAAATGATCACGAAACAGATACATTTGAGGCCCAACCTTGAAACGTATTAAAGGTTTTTTTGGATGCAAAAAACCAAGGGAACACATAGGTCACAATTATAACCGACTAAAAATAAAGAGTATAAGACGTGTATTTTTTCGTATTACGTGGGTATGAATATCAAAGATTATTCCATCAATACAATGAAGGAACATAAGTTATATGCGACGAAATATTTAAATAAATAATCATTCAGCTGGGAGAAGCCGATAATAAACCGGACCGTGTCAGCCTAAAGTAGTTAGCTAATTGCTCTAAAGAAATCACTCATTTATTTGCACAGAAAGTGGTTCATTCAGATTGATTGATTATAAAAAAAACTGTACAATCAGTCCATTTTTAGGCATGCAAATGTCATTAGTTATCATGCTGTCATAATAATAACAGTAAAGTTATTTATTATTGTTGTTAAAACTTATGGTCCTTAAGGCTTTTAAAAATTACATCTCCCCTTGAAAGCATTACACGGCAGTGATCTATTATTTCTAGGAAGGAGTTTGATAGTCATGGCATAACAAAGCCGTGATAAATGGTGCGTTTTTCGAACCCAATTTGCGATTTCGAATCAAAGCAAACACAAATTTATTAAGGCATATACCCGATGTGTCATTTCCAAGTAAAATGTTGGTCTAGTGTTATGCCTAGAAACTTAGCTGAAACGACTTCTACCATTTGAAGAATATAGTTTTATATAGTTTTCTTTATATTTACAATTAAGTTACCTTATTTTCCGTAACATTCTTTACTATTTCATTCAATAATTTAATGTATGAAGCATCAGATCAATATCATTCGGGCTATGCTACTGAATAGAACGAAGTATGTTAAATAAACTGAAAATGTATGATATATAAATGAAATATTACAATCCTTTTTTTGTTTTTGAAAGCAAATCTAAACTTTCCCATTTCTATCGTGTCGTGACTAACGTCCATTAGGTGTTTCCCCAAACCCCACCCCACCCGTGGCATTTGCCGCGCCTTCTCCGAATTTTATTTTAGCCCGTATTGATTAAATGAACTTTCAGACTTGTTTAGTTTTACGAAGGGGTAGATTAGGGGTACGCCAAGCGTTTGAATAGTTTATATTGTTCTATTAACAACAGCAAAATCGCTGTATCGCGTTTAGAATTCACGCAGTTTCTGCTTTATTATGGAATTTTAGGGTTGGGACAAATGAGAAAGAAGTGCCACCATTCACACATGCACACCGAATTTTAAATTCAGCAGGCATTGAAGGACATGAGCTCTTTTCTTGAAAGCCCCTACATGGGATTAGAAATACCATTTACAGGCAACAGAGCTGCAGTCGTACCTACTTTTTAACTTCCAAGACTTCTTTACTTACATTGTTGATTTACTATATTTAATTCTTCTATTTGTATAATAACATTATTTTTCTTTTTTTTGCGTCTGTCGCGCAAACGAACTGTTGAGGTCTTCGGCAGAATGACCAGCGCTTTGGAACACACAACCACAGCATAATGCTGAGCCAGTTACAACCACAACGCACACACATTACACACTTAAAGTGAACCTTATTCCTTTTGTTTATTTTCCAATTTTTTTTGTTAATTGATTATTACTTTGTGTGTAGTAATAAACCTAATGTCTAATATATGTCAATAGCGATACCTTTTTGTATGCAACTTCGATGTAGTTAGTACCGGTACTAAGAGATATCGGTACAATTGCTGATAACCTTGGGACCGTGGGTAAAACAATTCATTTTTCTGCTGCATGATGCTATTTCTGTTGGAAGTTATAAAGCCAGATGAGCCATTTCCTTGAAAAGCTCAGTATATGTTTTATAATAAAAATATATATCTAAAGAAATAGATATAGAACACATACATACCCCGACGTACATACCCACCATCACACATACTTAGTTAAATGTATTGTATACTTTTGTTTTTTCTATATATTGTTTATACTTTAGCTATATCTTTAGTATATTTTTTTTGTTATATATAATTCATTTTAGCAGTAGAACCACGAAACATATAAATAGCTTAGTCATTCAGTGAATGCGTGAAATATAGTATAGAACCTATTCGTCGTATATTTAGTACTTAGCTCTAAAGTTAAAAGTTATTATATACCTAGAGTTTTCTTTAGTAGAATTCTTTACGACCAACAAATAAGCTGGAAATACAGTAAATTACATTTAAACGGCAATAAAAATAAGTCAATTCGTGAAAATGCATGCATCCAATTTCGCTTAAAGATCTTTTTACGAACATTTCCTTCAATAAAACTAGATTTCCATTAAAATCCACTTATATGCAAAACTAGTTACGAACTGCAACAATGCAGCCCCGATTTCCTGATAATGTTCGCGTGCCTGGCGCCACCCGCCCCTAAATTGTGCAGACTTATGCAACCCCCGTCTGTTTGGTCGTTGGTTGCCTAGCAACGGATTTCCTTTTGACCTATTACTTTGTTACCTGCTATGATTATTACGAGCGAATAGTTATTTGGAAATAATATCAAGATTGTGTACAGCCTTGGCTTGTATAAATAGCTCGGTGTAATCCGGCTCGACGGACCAAAATGTACGGGTCCTGTCATCGATCATTGACTCTGCTTTAAATAATAGAGGATTTTATTCTCACTTTATATTAACCACACGCGTAGAACAATAAGCGAAATAATTACATGTTAATTGCTATGTAACGTATAGCAATGTAACAGTTGAAGAGTGGCTACGTCCGGCTATAGTCTCGGGGCGTAACACCGACGGTTTAGGAAATCGCCACGCTTTTATAAGTAAGCCTGAGTGAGCAAAAATGTACAGCCTTGGCTCGTACAATTAGCATTGCACTTTATGTATTGAGTTGTGACAATAAATACTTCATGTTGCTTAATAGTGCTTTTTCTTTAAAAAAATTCGGGTAAGAGAGAGATTGTTTTGTTCGTTAAGCCTTCCGAAAAATAATTACAGTGTACTTGACAGTTGATGTTATTTTGTCAAAAGGAAGTTTTAGTTTTTAGTATATAATCTTGATGCACATTTGTCCCATTATATATATATATATCGATGCCTATTAATTATTTAATAATATATAGGATTTTGATCCCTGGACAGAGTCTAGACAGATATCCCTCGACAGATATTGAAAGAACTATATCAAAATCCTTTACAAAAACGTAAATGAAGCCTATTATTGTTGTAGATACCTTAACCACTATAAGAAATATTTGCCTAAAAGGTCCGCTTTTATGAGGTCATTGGTAAATGTTACAACATTGATTTTAGGGGAGGGAAGTAATTATTTTTACTCGAAGTTTCACACGCATTCAGCTTATATTATTAAAATATCGTAGATTGGTAATACATTTTTAATACTTAATTTTTATTTCAATTATATTAACCATTTGTAATCAGCAATATCGTATGTATAATTAGATTTTTAGTCCGTTCCTTCGGACAAATCTTTAATTGACCAATTTTAAGGATTAGAATATAATACAGTTGCAACATCTTCGTGACTTTTGCATATAACTGCGCCAATTGTATTTGAGCGCGGTGGGTCAAGGTCACATATGCTACTTAAATCGAAGGATTCTAAGATTCTGAGACAAGACTTGACAGTTGGAATACCATTCTAAAACATAAAAGCAGTGTTGGCCTAGTGACTTGACCGTGCAACTCTCATCCCTGAGGTCGTATAATCGTCGGTTCAGCTGGGGGAATGTGCACTAATAGGCTTGACTATGTGTCAACATTCGCTCGAACGGTGAAGGAAAATGTCGCGAGGACACCGGCTTGCCTTAGATACAAAAAGTTGATGTGCATCAGGCGCAGGAGGCCGACTACTTGGCTATTAGATTGACAATTAATCATGAAACAGATACAGAAATCTAAGGCCCAGACCTAAAGAGCCACTGATTTATGTATCATTCTAGGACATGAACATCACTTAAGACACAATCTCTATTTGAGTATTGTCGAATGTCATCAGAAAAACATGGTTAAGTTAGTTAAAAGATGAGTTTCATTATTAGAGATCATATATTCGTAACATATTGTTTTTTTTTAAATTAATTAAATGTAGTGAGACTACAAAAAACATGAATATAAGTTGGGTGACATAAATTTATATGTTAATGATTTAAGTATTACTTAACAGGTGGAGATATGGAGGCTTCCTCATCAGATTACAGCGATGAAGAGGTGGGAGTGCTAGCTCGTGGTCAGAAATTATGGGTGAGAGGGGTGCGGTCACACACCACTTGTGCTGATATCGTCAGGGCCTTACAAGATACTCCTGAAGGTGAGAAAAGCCATCATTTATCCATGAATAGTACACACAACTTGGCAGGATTCATGTCGGGTTCGATTCCTGATCGAAGTGTTGATTATAATATAATACAATTTATTTTGCACCTCTGAGTCGATGCCGGAATGCAACCTATTTCATGGCAGTTATAGTGAAATATATTTAGAGAAATAAACACACAATTTTTTTATACTACAACTATAGAATCTGCTAGAAAATAATGATAGAAATGTTTCCCGTACAGTACTTTACGTTGCTGTATAAACGTGTTGACGTTTGTGATTCAAATGTAACGATACCTATTAATTATTAGTTATAATATTTATTACAGCCAGTTGCTTGAGTGAACCAGGAGAGTGGGTTCTAGCTGAGCGATGGAGGGGGGTGGAACGACCTTTACCACCAGATGTGCCCGTGCTGCATGTATTGGCTGCGTGGGGAGATGCTAGACATGAAGTAAGATTATTACATATAACTACTTAACATTCTACCTATTTACAGATTTCTAAGCGCAATAATATCACGTTTGCCAAATATTAACATGTTCCAGTAGTATATGACTGGAGTATGGCTTTTGAGTGTCAGACGAAAATTATAAAATTATAGTTACTGTTTTATAAATGAGTAGTGTTGGCCTATTGACTTCAGCGTGCGATTCATATTCTGTCGCTGGATCGATCCCGGCGGAGTACATTGATTGGCAAAGCCAACCAACGGGGATCACCAACGGACTTCTATGTGCCTATAAAACATTCGCTCAAACGGTGAAGGAAACGTTGTAAGGAAACAAAAAGTCAACGGCATGTGTCAGGCACAGAAGGCACCAACTTGCCCATAACAGTGACAAATGTTAATGAAACACATACAGAAGTCTAAAGCCCGTACCGACTAAAAAGTATTTTTACACTAAATAAATCAATCCTAAAAATACCAAACTATATTTTTTGATAAAGTAAGTAATCTTCCACGTTTAATATTTTATTTTTTTATTAACACTTCGTTGCATTTACTTATTTCTTCCACGCAAAAATACTTTCAGTCAATGATTTATGATATTCTTTTAAGATCGTGGAGTATTCTCTTGTTTTACTTCTGTCATAGCCTTAACCCAACATTCTGGCTTTATACAGGTTCGCCTATCTCTTCGAAGATTGTCCAGCGGTGGAGAAGATGATTCTGGACGAGACAGCGACGCTGGTAGTTGCAGTAGGACGAGAAGACGACGGAAAGGTCATAGAGCAGCAACACCTCCACCGAGAGCTAAGAGTGAAGAGCCAGCAGCGAGACTCGTGTCTGTGATACAGCATCAGAGTAGGACGATACACCAGCAACTAGATAAGCTTAGGTAAAATCCACTTAAGATTTACATACACATACATTCGATAACTTCCAAACTTCTATAAAAACTGCTATATTCATTTTATTTAATGTCGAAAAATCTTTGATTTAGGAACCGATATTCATTTATATAATATTATTATGTATTTGATATTAGCTGGAACGGTGAAGGAAAACATCGTGAGGAAACCGGTTTGCCTTAGACCCAAAAAAAGTCGACGGCTAGGGGATCAGCCTTCTTGCCTATTCGATTTACAAATAATCATGAAACAGATACAGAAATCTGAGGCCCTGACCTAAAAAGGTTGTAGTGCCATTGATGTATGTATATAATATTAGTTTGTAATCAATCACTTACCTACAGAAGTATTCTTACTTTAGTTTATTTCGTAATTCAAAATACCTATATAATTCCAACCTTTGAACCTTGCTTTACGTTTCAAGGTTTTTATTCGCATCACTATTATTAAATAAATTATTAGTTTCAATTGCAGACTTATTGCGTCCTTCAATGACAATACAAATTGTTATGGTTAATTTGAAATAAATTTACTCGTGACTACTGAGTTAATATTAGTTGATGACTATTAGGTAATTGCATGTATAATGTTCAACAAACATCATTATTTAAATGAATCACTTCACAAACGATCATTAGCCAATATATACATGTGTGTGCTTAGTTTTGATAACAAATCAAAATATTTATTACAGGGAACAGGAAAAACTAATTGATCAATTGGAAGACCAAACACACAAAAGTAGAATGGAGAAGCATGGAACAAATTATCTACTGGAATCATATCTGAGAGATCTCGGGAGGTGCAGTGAGGTAAATGATAGCCAAACAGCCAACAGTGACAGCGGTGTGGGAGTTGGCAGTGGCACACCACCAAGAAGACACACAAAACACAAATCCAGAAGAGAACGGCACTTAATGAGAGAGCACTACTTTACTAAAGAACTTACAGATATCTGCCAAGTAAACTCCGAAAGATTGATTCAAACGCACACCGATACAGATTCAGAAGCATCAGCCGACGAATTAACAAAAATAAGGGAAGAAATTGAACTTCTTGAAAAGCTCGCGATTATAAACAAAAGACTTCACCGCGAAGAGGAGCTAGTCGTTCGATTAACAGCGAAGGTAAAACGATATACAGACGAAAACAAGGCAAATAGCTGTGAAAACGTATCACAAGTGACAATGCTAATTGACAAAATAGAGGAAGATCTAGCAAAAACAGCACAAGAAATGCAAGACAACACTAAAGAGTTGGAAAGAACAGAAAGTGAATTGGAATATAGAATGAAATTGTTAGATGAATTAACCTTACAATTGGAAGAAGAAGAGTTACAAAATACTATTTTGGAAAGACAATTGAATGAGGCATCAAGCCGGCAGCCGATAGCGTTGCAAGAAAGTTACATACCTGTTTTAGATCAAAACCAGCCCATCTTCACGTACACAGGAAACGGATATGTATTAGATACCCTTGTATGACACAACTTATACACATAAATGTAAACAATATGTAAGAGCGTTTATTTAATTTCGATAAAGTTGGTAGCTGACAATTGCTGGCACGGTGCTTTCGATCTTTTCAGCTATCTTCTATATTATCTTTATAACCCACATGCGAGACAATTAAATTTTACCTGAAAAGTAATAATTTGATTTTAATAGATAGTATTGCAACTTGCAACAATATCCACCCTGTCAATTATAAAAATAAAGTTAATAAATATAATATAACGCAAGACGGTCATTTTTAAATTTGCAGATTTTTTAATCTTTCATTGTAATCATTTCTTCAGTGATATGTTGCCAGCTCTTTCGAAGCAAAATACTAGAAGTGGGCTCATTCTTTAAACGAATATATTTTAAAAAATTGTGTCTTCAGAAAATAATTAGAAATATTACTTTCTTAGTTCATGTGCATATGTATAGTATTTTGTTGTTATTCCAAAGATATATTTGAAATTACCATAAGTTAGCTTCCGCGTGATTGAAGTCCAAAATTCTAGAATCTCGAGAATTAGTTTTATATAAATGGTGCTAAGATTAATTGTATATAGTTAAGTTTTGTATATTTATATATTGTCCCATACCAAAAATGTACAACAGGACCACCAATATCGATTGTAATAAGTTAGACCTAGTCAAATTGGTAAGATGACAATAAGTAATAATCTACAAGTTTGTATTCATGAAATATATAAATAAAACTGACGCCGGATAAAAAAATGATTTCATTTTTTTTAAATCTTAATTTAAAAGAAATACCTTTTTATTATTCATACCTAAAAATATAAGTGCATTTTTGCTTTGACGTATCACATATTTTAGCATGGCAACCCATCTGGGTTACTAGTGACTTGACAACCCGCCATAGAGATATGTTGCAGTACAATATCATTCACTGTTACAAATTGATTCAAATTATTAAAAAATGATAAAGATCTGTCATTAGCATCATACCACTGCACTTCACCCCTTTGGGTTCTATGGATATGAACCAGTCGTATTCGCTACGAGTCGTTGTACTACTGGTTTTCATGTTGAACCCTGGCATATATTATTGATGCTTTATACTGAACTCCTGTTACCTTTATAATTTGTAAATATGTTAATTTTAATTATGAGAGATTAAATAAATCAAATCACATATGCATTTTATTTACAAATTCTTTTGAAACCCAATACATAAAAATGGTGGTCAAATAACAAAAATTCCCGGAAAGCCAAAAATTTGTGGAGAGCTGGGGTTAACCATTATAAATAAAGTTTTAAAAATCCCCATCGATCCTATGTGTGCTACAAAAGTTATTCGGGGTCAAATGTCAGAATTTGAGGTTGAATGTGAATTCATTTGTTGTGTCATGTTGAATTCTCTAAAACGGTAAGTTTTATCAAAAAACGTTTAAGTTATAGATCTTAAAATTTTCTACAAAAATGTGTACATCATTTTTTCCCTAATAGTAACCATTCCTGAGATATCGTTTCATCAAATTCAGTTACGTGGGAATTTATATTTTCATAGGTGACTATTTATTTTTCCAAAATAAATAAGTCTCAGGCATCTGTATCTTTTTGGGTCTAAGGCAAGCCGGTTTCCGGTTAATAAACATGGATAAATTCTGTCTAGCTTTACATATAAGGCCGCTAACTCATCGGGATGTCATAGCGACGTCGCTGGCTGACGTATCCAATCAATTTGTATTGAAATATATGGCAGTTAACTTACTTGGCGATGGATTTGGAAGTGCAGTCAGGACCAACCAAGTGGCGTCCTGATACATGGCAAGCCGGCGACATCGCCAAACAAAGGTATGGCGTGTCTTATTGAGATGTATGCCAGCTAACTCACTTGGCGACGTTACCAAGTAGCCAGAGTCGATCGCTCCGCATGCGGCAACTGGCGAGTTGTTTGCACGTGTATATATGGTCAGTCACTCACTCAGTCGCAAACCAGTTGCTGACATAAAGTCAATAATTCAAATGATGTTAGGGACATCCTCAGATAATAGAATCTTTTTCATGGTATTTACTCAAATCGTCATAGTCTGAGAAAAACGCCGCTTTGGCTTCGGTTTGATATAAACCGATTTACCCATATTTTATACTTTTTTGTTTCATATTTTGCGGCGCTGGTAATAATATAATAACAGTGCAGTCACTTCCACGTCCATTTCTGACTGTCGAGACAGAACTGAATGCATTGGCGACTCAGTCTGTCGACGCAGGGCGCCAGACGTACCCATGGTATCTCGGTGAGGTATGGCCCTATACGTGCTTTCGATACGAAATCTGAAACAACTGAATAGTGACTGCTGGCAATTTGGCTACCGAATGTAGCCAAGTGTAGCCATGCCATACGTCGCCATGGCGTCCCGGCCTAATGGGCAGTATAAATAAAAAAATTAATTAAAAATGTATGTATTTAATTATAAAGAATTACACAGGATACATATTATAAGCCTCGGCCAGCATTCAGACATATAAACGTAAATATATCTAGTACAAGCAAGGCGGTCGCTTCCATTTTGTTTAAATAAAAAGGGTTTTTGCCCCTTTGGTCGCATCGTTTGTATAATGTTATGGAAAGAGAACAGTGTATAATAATGGGACTACACCATACATTTAGTTTTGAACACAGATAATTTATTTTTAATTAACTTATACCAGTAATTTACGCAGCAATAGGTCCAAACACTGGCCGAGGCCGCCCTTTCCAATAGCTTAGAATAGAGGGTAGAACCACAAGTGTGGAATATTTGTGGGTAGGAGGACAATACGGCATCAGGTCTTCAATCTGGTCATCCTTTCCCACGGCTTCCAGTCTTGAACTTACTCCGTGTCCATCGCCTGCTGAAAAATGTGTATTATTGAATTTGTGAATAATTGTTTAAAGACGGAAAAACACCCTTAAAAATTTAAAATAAAATAAAAGATTTTACAATTTTGAGAAATACTAGCGTGTTTTATTCACGAAATTTTAGTGCGTTTTGCATGAACATACATGATTTTTTTATGTTACAGGAGGCAAACTGATCGCAAGTGCGTTGCTGGCCTTTTAAGACAATTCTTAATGTCAAAATCCAATACGTTTTTCAAAAACGGGAATTACACTTTGCGCTAAGCCTCGTGACTACCCATAGCGAGTAACGAAGCTAAGATATAACCGGATATTTACATATCACATGTACATACACCATATATCGGATGACTACATTGTTAGTTATCACATATATAACTCATTAAACAATCCTTATCAATTACCAGATACGAATAGAATCTATAAATAATACCAACATGATAACAAATACAAAATAACAAATACAGTTTATATAATATTAGGTCCTTACATATGAAATTTTCGTTTTGTATGGAACAAAAAGTCGAATATTTTTAAATATAATATATTTAATTAATTAAAGTATGAACCATTGTTTTCTATGCACTTTTGCCATCTCATAGGTAGTTCATTGATCCCTTTACTAAAAAAAAACAGTCGGACAGGATCAATAAAATCTGTGAAGGCGATTTGGACTGCCCCATCAGAGTTAAATTTTTTCCCTTGCAAGAAGTTGTCCAAATTTCGAACAAAATGGTAATCTGTTGGAGCAAGGTCCGGGCAGTACGGAGGATGTCTTAGACATTCCAATTGAAGCTCTTCTAATTTGGTAGTCGTCTGTTGTGCAGTGTTTGGTCTAGCGTTGTCGTGAAGTAGCAGTGGCGTGGAGCGATTGACCAGCCTAGGTTGTTTAGCCGCTAGCTTTTCCATCATCGTTTGCAATTGCTGACAATAGACATCAGCCGTAATAGTCTGGCCAGATTTGAGAAAACTGCAATAAACAGTACCGGCACTAGTCCACCAAACGCTTACAGGTAACTTTTTTGGGGTTAATTTTCGCTTGGGGCAGGATTTGGCTGGCTGGCCAGGATACAACCATTGCGCTGAGCGCTTCCGATTATCGTAAAGAATCCATTTTTCATCACAGGTAATGATTCGGTTTAAAATACTTTCATTATTGTGCCGGTTCAGTAATGTAACGCAGCAGTCGACGCGCGTTTGCCGGTTTGCTTCAGTCAATTCGTGAGGTACCCACCTTTCAAGCTTTTTAATCTTCCCAATTTGCTTCAAGTGAATTAAAACAATTTTATCACTAACACCACAGCCTGCAGCTAACTCGGACGTGGTTTGCGATGGATCCGCTTCCACAATAGCCTTCAATACTTCATTATCAACTTGGGTCTCAGGCCGTCCACGGGGCTTGTTCTGCAGGTCGAAATTTCCCGAACGAAAACGTTGGAACCAAAAACGAACTGTGTTTTCTTTTGCAACATGACCGCCATACACATCATTCACCCTTCGAGTCGTTTCCGCAGCACTAGTGCCACGGCGGAACTCGTACTCCTAAATAATCCGATACTTTAAGTTTTCCATTTTGTAAAATGAGTGACGCAAACAGAAAAAAAACAGAAGCAAAAAAAACAAATGAATGACGGACATCGAAGCACAAAACATGAGTAAATAGCTGTACAAATTTGAATTTGAAATTCCCAACCAAAGAGGATGTACTGAGGTCAAAGTGGGCCAGTACGACAAAACGCCAATTTCATATGTAAGGACTTAATATATATAAAAATGAATCCTCATTTCCATTGGTCACGGCATCACGCGTGACGCGCCTAGATCGATTTCGCTAATTATTTTTTTTGTTGTATTTGTTATTGTCAGAGGAAGGTTCAGAAAAATTAAGAAAATTGCGCGGAAAATTTGACAATTTAAAAATACTTTTGTTAATATAGCACATTTTTTTTCAGTGCCTAGCGCCTTTACAATTCAAACTTTATTAATGTACCCTTTTGTCGTTTGACATAACATTGACAGAATGCGTGCTGCAAATATCGTCAAAGACGATGTAAGAAATATTAATGCCGTTTAAAATAAATGCTTCAATCGTTATTATATTGATAAAATTAATAAATAATTACAGGCGCTAGTTGTTTGTGGCTTAATCTTGAAAATCCATGTTTTTCACATGGCCAGTTATATGTCGCCTTTTCCCATGTCGAAATACCAACAAAACTATTTATATACGCGCCAGAAAGAATGATGTTTATCTTAAGCATTAGAATAATAAACACTGTTTCTGAAATATTGTTTAATTCGAAATTAATATTCACAGTTAAGACAGGACAACGACTGTCGGGTCCGCTATTTATAATAATAAATATAAGCTGAAGAAATAATAATCATAAGATTATAATTATTTTATAAATATATTTCTACTAGTTTTTAGAAATACATATGTATATGTATTGTATATTTAGTGTTTGTTATTATTTTAATGTGCAAAATTTATCAGCGACTTTACTATTAGTAATTTTTTTAAACAAACATGTTCATAACGAAATACATCAACATCTGAATAAGCAAGCATTTCCGAACTCTTAGAACTTTTCAAACCGTTATACATCGACTCCGTGGCGCAACGGTAGCGCGTCTGACTCCAGATCAGAAGGTTGCGTGTTCAAATCACGTCGGGGTCAATTGGTTAATTTTGTTTTTTTTAAAATGAAAATTATAATATAACGTTTTAGATTTAAATGATCTTGAATAAAATATTCTGTAAGTTGATGCCGAAAAAAATTTCTTTCTCTGATTTCACTTATATAAATTTTTTTTCTCATCTCTATCAATCTCTTTCTGTCAGCGTAAATACGCTGTGATGAAAAAACACATGTACCTTTATTATTTAAAAAATATATAAATTTTACTCAGAGATGAATCAGTCTAATAGTGAAAGAATAAACAAAATTATATCTTTACAATGTTAATAGATAAATAAAATACTTAGTACAAAACTTCGTCGGGTCATAATAGCTTATCTTTCTGCAGGTCAATGGTCATTATTATTCACTTAAGATCCTCTGAATACACAGTACATTCATTGCCCCGCGTTCGACGCAAGCGTTCGCGATGTACTTTATTTACCTCATCATTTGTTCATTTTCATATACCACTGCAATCAATCTAAATTATTTAGACCCAGTGGTACTGCAAACAAAAACATCACCCGACATACAAAAGGCGGCCGCGGAATCAATAATTAAAAAATATTTAGAAAACGTGAACGTGATTATCAGTCCAGTACTCTTTGTTCATAATAAGGACGTGTTCGTACTTCGGACTGTTAATGGACAACTTCAAATAAAAGCCAGTACCGGTGTGGCCGCCGTTTGGGGTTTCAATTACTACTTGAAGAAATACTGCAAGAGCCAAATAGCATGGCAAGCACAGAATGTACAAATTCCAGATCCCCTCCCGGAAGTGGATGAAACGGTTGTCGCTAACGATCGCTTCAGATATTATCAGAATGTATGTACAGCATCATACAGTTTTGTTTGGTGGAAAACCGAATGGTCCGCACACGTGGAATGGATGGCGTTGAACGGAATCAACTTAGCATTGGCACCGATTGCCCAGGAAGCCGCCTGGACTAGCATTTACAAAGCAATAGGAATGACTGATGACGAGATCAATGAACACTTCACGGGGCCAGCGTTCCTGTCATGGCTGAGAATGGGCAACGTCCACGGTTGGGGTGGTCCATTATTCAAATCCTGGCACGACGTCCAAAAGAATAATCAGGATTTAGTCGTTAGTCAAATGCAAAGTCTTGGTATGATACCGATATTTCCAGCGTTCAACGGACACGTTCCGCGGGCGTTTAATCGAATATATCCAAACTCCACGTTCTACTCAGTCAACACGTGGAATAAGTTCAACGATGACTACTGTTGCAACTTATTCCTTAGCCCATTCGATCCACTCTTCAAAAGCATTGGAAAAATGTATCTAAGGAAAGTAACCGAGGGTTTGGGCACGGGCAATATATACTCAGCCGACCCCTTCAACGAGATCAAGGTTGAACCATGGTCTACAATATTAGTGCAGCAGACTGCGAAGGCTATTTATAACACCCTAATAGAACAGGACCAAAATGCAGTTTGGATGATACAGAATTGGATGTTCGTACATAATCCGCTTTTATGGCCAGTTGATAGAGTCAAAGCGTTCCTTACATCAGTGCCGAATGGAAGAATGTTGGTGCTGGACCTACAGTCGGAACAGTGGCCACAATATGATTTATACAAAATGTATTATGGTCAACCATTTATTTGGTGTATGTTGCACAACTTTGGAGGCACGCTTGGCATGTTTGGTAACATTCAGTCAATAAATAAAGACGTTTACGAAGTCAGGAAAAGGATAAACAGCACTATGATAGGAATGGGACTGACGCCGGAAGGAATTAACCAAAACTATGTCGTATACGACTTAATGTTAGAGACAGCTTGGCGCGAATCACCTATCAATGATTTGAATCAATGGGTTGCTGATTACGCAGAAAGAAGATATGCCTGCAACACAACTGCCACCGCCTGGAGATATTTATTTAAAAGTGTTTACAATTTCGATGGTTTAAACAAAATACGAGGAAAGTACGTGATAACCCGTCGACCGAGTTTTAAAATACGTCCCTGGGCTTGGTATAAAAGCAAAGATCTTCTCGATGCTTTAAAGAACTTGGTCCTTACAAATAACGATAACTGTCAAGGGGGCTTCGACCACGACCTGGTAGATGTGGCCCGTCAACTGTTACAATATAGAATAGATCAACTTTATCTAAATGTAGTAAATGATAGATACACCAATTCCTGGACATTCAATTCATCGATTACCCGATTCTTGGACGCAATGAAAGACATGGGGAATGTTTTAGCAACGCAAAAAGATTTCTCATTGCTAAACTGGCTACAGAGCGCAAAAGGTTTATCAGAAAATGATGGGGAGTCGTATTTGTACGACGTGAATGCCAGAAATCAGATTACACTATGGGGACCAAACGGAGAGATATCAGACTACGCATGTAAACAATGGGCTGAAATGGTTCATTATTACTATAGACCCCGATGGGCAATGTTTTTGCAAATTGCGTTCGATGCCAAGCTACGAAACGAGACGTTTGACGAGAAAAGCGCACAGCGAGCTGTCAGATCTTCCGTGGAAGAACCGTTCCTGCGATCAAATATAGCGAAAGCGCCGTCAAACGATCCGCGACTAACAGCGCTTCACGTTTATGAGAAATGGGTCTATGTGTCGGATGTAGAAGACCTTCCTTTGAACGTAATAAAGCGAGACCCAGAGAGAAAAACCACGTTAGCTGATATTGATGATGATGATAATGCTATGGACTACACGCCGTCTGTTGTTATGTGGCATTCTACTACACAAATGAATTAAAAAAACGTATAATTTGTAAGGGGATTTACATTGTTGTAAAAATTATTAGTACCTTTTAATTTCAATAAGGTAGCATGTTATAGTTAAGCCTAACTTCAATAAATGGACTAATCCAGCACTAATAAAAGTTTTTATTTCAAACAATGGGTTTGAAATTTTCCAAAAGAACACGTTTTTTTTTAGATTTCACAACATTTTTTTTTATTGATTTATCGGTTTTATTGACTTTGCTTATATAGCAAGTAATAAGCATAATAAGCTTTACATTTATGAAATAATTTTTAAAATCTTTTAGGATTAATCAATTATAAGCATTTTTTTTCTTTTTAAAACGTTACAATATCTTTTTTTCAGTCTATAAATAATTAGTTGATATTAATTATAACAATTCTTACTTGTGGCTGGGGCTCTTCCCCCGAAGGTGCAGCGTCTCCAGTGGCTGTCCCTCCACGTCTTTCTTCTCCTTCGACCAGCGCCAGGAAACGACTCAATTCCGCTTCATCAGCCACTCGCAGAGGTGTTTTAGGCCCGACAATAGCGATTGATACATTCTGGAAATTAAGAAATAGTTCAAGAACTTCGCACAGATATAAAGTTCCTTTTGTTCACAATCATATACGTATATGTATACACTGCAAGTGTGATTGACGACCCCAGTAGTGTACCAACTGCTCTAGAAGAACAGCCTTTCCTTAAATTTACTTATTTTACTTTTGTTAAATATTCTAGTCAAATTTTTTTATAACGACATCGAACTGTCGTATTTGGTTGTAAAAAACGATAGTCGTAACGGCCGATGACGTTGTTATTCAAAGTCAAAAATCATTTATTCATATACACTTATGAACGACAATAAAGTAGAACGAAAGAGAAGAACTGGCAATAAACTCTCCGCCACTCTTTTTAATCGCCAAGTTTTTTTTTACACAACGTTTGTAAGGAGCTGTATCCATTACACCATGTTCCACATGGCATCTTAAGTAATAAATAATAATAAAATAAATTAAAAACAAAGATTTATCTCAGATTGTCAAAGATCCTCTATCAGCAGGAGGCATGGTGAAATAGGTGGCACGCACTTACATTCTCGTGGTAACAACACGTAGTCAAATACGTAGTCGAAATAACTAATATCACTGCATACACGAATTCAAGTACGACCAGTCACCACAAGTAGCCGTTCACGAGTATGACGCATGGCCAGCCATCGGCCCCCTCGCCATATTTTAGGGAGAGAGACAACCCGACACATGGACGCCGCCACAAGCAATGACATTTAAGCGAACATGACGATCCTTGAAATGTGAACTTGGCTACATAAGAAAACAATAATAATACTAATTATACTGAAATAATTTGACACCACATGGTCCACGGTTTGTTCCCACTACATTACAGTCGTAGATGTTGACGATCGCCCCAGAATCTGGAAATGTAGCCGAGAGATTTAGTCGCGTTACCTCTTTATACTGGAGCAATTTATATCCAAGCACTATTACCTAATATGATATAATTCAGCCGTTAAACAATGTCGTCGTAAGCGGTTTTGACTATAATTTTTTTCGTATGTTTTATAATTTATATTTTAGTAAATAATTAGAAGTGTAAACCAAATGTAAGCTAATGTTGAACACTGGAAGCTAAAACGAGCCCTTTATGTTTTTCAAACTAATTCATTTTTATTCTTATTTCCAATGTCCAAAAAGTATTTAAGTGTCTCTTAGATTTATGGAACCTTAGATAAGCCAAATTAGTTTTTTCTTACCATCGCAACCACACTACTAGCTACCTAACTTTATTGTTATCATATGCTCATATTTTAAATGATTAAATTCAGTTAAAATAAAATATGTTTATCATGGACCATAAGATACAAGTATCACTTATTCCACGGCATTAAAATTGAATAGGTAGACATCCCTACTCATCGGCAAAGAAGACAGAGGCTGTAGAAAGCCGGTGTAAAAAACTCTTAGTACTCTTTTAAAATAGCAAATCATCAAACCACATTTTTTTTTAATCGCAAATTAATTAGAAGTAGCCTGTCTAGCACTAGCTAGCCCCAGGCTCTTTTATCAATTAGATAATCGTTAACTTTGTAGTAAGCTTACGACACAGCTTTTCTTTAATACATTTCATAAATTTATTAAAAGGCAGAGATTAAAGAGCCTCTAGTATTTAATTAAAGAAGTGTATCCCTTTTCCCAAAAAATAATTACTAACTTTACATACCCAGCTTCAAATAAAGTGTTTCATTTAACATATATCTGAAAATATCAACAACCGCCACTTAACTTAACTCAAACCTTTCTTTTACTGCAGCAATAAAAGTTATAATCAGGGTTGAGAACCACATGCTTAACCACTAGGCTAATTCAACTCACAAAATCATTTGATAATTTATGTTTATAATTGTTATTATGTATTTATAATCAGAAGAAACCTTTTTCAAAAGAATTCAGTGAAAAGGACTGGTCGACATTCTTTGGGAGTGTATTCCAAAGAAGCATCTTGTTTTATTATGGATTGTCAAGACTTTGTATAGTGTGAAGTTTTAATTAATGATTTCGAAGTTACTTTTGTAAATTTAAAATAAATATATTCTCAATTTAACATCATAAACAGATGTTTCACAAACTTTTATACTAAGCAAATTTTAATATGAATCTGTATAAAGTTTCATATATGGGAAAAAGCTCTATATTGGGTTTTTTTAATTTTATTTATGTACCTTAGTATTTAAATCAACTTCGTTGGGCAGTGTATCCCTCAAAGCTCTAAGACCATGGGCAACCAAGTCCTGCAGATCACAATCATGGAATGAAGTGAGGTGCTTCTCAAGATATGTCCTTGCTGACTGAGATCTAGCTCCAATAGCCATTGCACGGCAATCAAAGAAATTTGCTGATGGGCAGGTCTGGTATATATGCGGCCCTTGGTCCTGCAATGTTATAATAATCATAACTAATAAACAGACAATAGTTTCATTGTAAAGTTTTTGGTCAAGTGATTTGAAGTGAAAGTGAAATGTAGTCAAAATCATCCATATAATTTTCTATGTTTTTATATGCCAGTGTTAAGAAATAAAAAAAATAAAAAATGGTAAAATAGAAGCACTGCTTTTACTCAGAAGACCTTTAGAGTAACACTATGTATTTCATTTAATAAACAACAAAAAAAAATTACTTACATCATATCCAGCTACCAGAAGCCCAACTCCTAATGGTCTTTTATCATATCGCTGAGTGCATATCTGCATCTTGTTACCAACCATACCAATAAGTCTGCCAACTGGCATTGGTGCATCATGTGCATAACGATAATTGAGACACTCTGTGCGCATGTAACGGCTGTAACATTACAGTATTCAATTATATTAACTTCTGTATTTCAATTGAAATCAATAATTTAATATGCATGGTGTAAAAGAAACTTCTTTGCTGGGAATACTGATTCTTTCAAGGCTTGTTAAGTAATGTAAAGGCATTGTGAGAATTATTACTGAATTTGTATTACCAAACTATTTCCTTTAAGGGAAATAGATAACAAGCCTATAAACAACTGCAAAACACTGTTATATTATTTTTATACCTCAAACCTTAGTTTCTGCCCTAAGTTTACGATTGTTACAGGGTTAAGAATATTATCTACCTTAACATTCTAGCATCTGCAGTAAGACCAGACATTGAGATACCAATATGATCATCAATGGGAATAATTTTTTTTTGATAAGCTGATAGTTCACTCACTGCTCTTTTGAGAGCGATTAATACAGCAAACTGTTTATTTTTCAGTGCGACTGTTGCTGAACCCAGTTTAACTGCCTCCATCGCATACTCCACTTGATGGAGACGACCCTGTGGGCTCCACACTGTGACGTCACTGTCATATTGGTTGCGAAACTGAAATATAATAGAATAATATCAAGTGTTGCTAAGTGTATTCGGTTTGTTTGGTTATGTTTTATTTCCCGGTAACAAAATACATTGTTGTACGCTGTTCGTACTAGCAAACCTCTTCTTAATAAGGTTAAAATTCTTTTTAATGCTTCGTAATAAGACTTTTGATATTAACAATTTATTTCTAGAAATTCAAGAAAATGCCAATGACAGTGCAATTTTTAAATGAATTTTGCTATTAATAACAATTAAAACGGTATGTTAAATGAGTAAAACTTAAAAACAAGGAATCAAAAACTTACCATTTTAAAGTTAAGAAGTAAATATATTTACTCTAAAACCACTGAAAACAATCTAACTTTTAGGAAGCTTTAGAATGTAAGTACTAAGATGATTTTAAAAATTTAATTCTGTCATTTGATTACTGTGAGGAGTCAGTTGCCAATGTCAAGTTGTAAATGAAACAAATAGTTCACAGTGTAAAAATTAAACAGATTCGATTAACTAGCTTAACAGCTATATTTTGTGTGACCCTAGATCGAAATTTTAATTCATAAGGAAACAATTATTTAAATAGTAAAAATTAAAGCGTGAATGATTGATCGGGTTTCGTTCGTGTATGGTAGAAAATAAAAGACTTGGCGTTTATTTGAGGGTGCAAGGCTCCATGGTAACACTGCCGGCTAAGGGTGATGGAAATATCAAGTAATATAAAAAAATGTATGTGTACATTTTATGTTTCGTAAACAGAACGTCCTACATACAATTTTCTCGATGTATGTAGAGTATATTAAAAAGAGGATACATGTTATTATTTGATACTTGAAACTCTTTATTTGTGATTTTGTGTAAGTTAAATCTCATAAATAACGGTCAGTAAAAGCTAATTTCATATTTTAAAATCTATTCAAGGAAAGGTAAACCAAAGGGATTTAGTAAATAAATAGGGAGCAATTTGTATCGTAATACAATATCAGTTTTCTGCCCATTTCACCTACAAAATCCATAAGAATTTATCTTACGATGTAATTTGAAGCTTGTTATCGTGTACGCAATAGAGACCCGCAATATTGTATTTTATTTATATTGTGATTATAAAGATCGTTTAAATACTTTTGCCAATAAAAACCTTCCTGAATACTAATAGCAATTGCGATTCCAACTTCAATATTAAGTTATTGATATTATCAGCACTACGATCAATCAATGAATTGACGCAATACAATCGATTTATGATTCCGTTAAGTAATAACTTAATAGAATAAGCACTAGCAACATCATAATAAAGTATAAATTTATCTTATACTAGCGGACCCCACAGACTTCGTCTGTCATAAAGACTTGAAATGTGGCAGTTTTTTGTTCCTACCAATTTTATAGTCGGTGAAAAAAAAATAGGCCGATGTGTGAGGTTCAGCTCGGGTGACCAAAGTATCTTCGCTTCCACGAACTTTGGCCACTCTTCTGTGACCCACTAAAAAACCCCGGCTGGGATGTCTGCTAGAGGGCTACAAACTAAGACGCGAACTTAGGGTTCAAACCTGATTGGAAAATAATCTAAAGGGAACCTAAAAGTGACAAATATTTATAAATTGTGTGCCTCATTGATATATTTTCCTATTAGTATGTATTCAAATAATTTTGCACAGATAGGGATATTAAATTAATAATTCAAAAATTAAATCCTTTTTTTAACGCGATTTGTTTGAGAGATGTAATGACGTGAAACATGCATTTTATGTCGCATGCCGAAACTAAAATAAAAGAAATAATTTCGCGAAGCCAACCAAATTAAAAATCAGTACTAATGATCTATAGCTCTCACATTTTTTGACTATTCAATTTGGTCGGGTTCGCGATATTATCACTTGTTGTGTCACACGGAACGCGATATTGCTTAGACAACAGTGAGTGCTTGTAATGTAATATGAACTTTATCGAATAGCAATAAAGTTCAAATTGACTCTACATTTTATTTACAAAACGTTTGTATGGGAAAAAGAAAAGGCCTTATTCGAATTTTTCTCGCCGTAAAAACCATCCTTAGACTTCAACGAACATTTAAAAAAAAGAATTGGTACAATTGGTCCAGGCGTTATAGAGTTATGCGCTTACCAACACATTTTGCGATTCATTTTTATATATTAGACTATAGAAAATAGTTATTATAATGACGCAGATTTATTAAACAATTTGTGTAATATTAATTCTACACAGATGAAGTCGCAGACCTGATCTCTTTAAGTAGATAATGTAAATAAGAAGATGGTGTGATTATCCTAACTACCTTTGACAGATCCTTTTATGTTGACGATAATCTGTTTCGCTATTTAGGTAATTTGTCATTTTACCTTTTAAATATTGAACGAACATCTTAATGTAAATGTCAAACTCATAACAAATCAATACAGTTTAAATATATTTGCTATCAAGACATACTTTCGGGGGTTTAGTCAATAAAATCATAGAAGAGTCCAATTTTTTTTTTTTTAGCTTTGTTTGGTTTTCGGAAGTTGCGACATTTAAGCACACCTCGGTCATGTCAGACATTGATCATATCAGGCTATAATGGATATGGAGTAAAAAGTGCACTGTTCTATAAATATATGCCCAGGCTAAATCAATAAAAAAATAATCCTAAAGCACAGCGCATTAGAGTTACAATTTAACGCTGAATATGTAACTCCCGTGTTTAAAAAACTTATTTGTCATGCGGGAATCATAGTGCGCGATAAGGGTTCACAGTCGAGACTTACGGGAGTCACACTTAGAGCTAAGTCTCATCCCTGGCACCAGATAAAATAATATTTTTCTATGTTTTCATACTCCAGAGTAGCTCTATTTTAAAAGAGTACTGAGAGATTTTTACGCCGTCCTTTTCTCCCGGCCTACACCCTCTGTCTTCTTTGCCGATGAGTATGTCTGCGATACAAATTTAATGACGTGGAATAAGGGATACCTGTATCTTATATTCCATAATAAACATATATTTTTATACTACCTACTCCTTCATTCCATACTGACAAGTTGTGCATACTCGGCGTAACTTCTAGACTTGATAGAAACGAAATCTAATGGTTTTCGTTTCTTTGTTACATAATCAACCAGAATTTTTAAAATTGGTCTTCCGATTTTTTACGTCGGGAATATTGTGCAGCACTATAATTTTACCAAATTTAATGCTCTCAAAGAAAATAAAGAGTTATTATTGTGTTTGCATGATTTTTATCTTGTCCAGACATAAAAATAACGAAATGCACTCAACATCAAATTGCTAATAAAGATAGTAAGTTAATATAAATGTTAATATTATGTAAAATGCAAAAGTTAAAGTAAAATTTCAATGCATGAACGGTAATTCATAATTGAACATTTTTATTTATCTCAACTTTAACGCACTATATATGTTGTAGGAGAAATGGAAAAATATGGGGGAAGCGTTTACCCTAAAAGGCGCCTTACAAAAACTAGACCAAAAAGACAAAAAAAATCATTTTCATCATCAATTAATTTAATTTTTTTAAAACTTTTACTAACAGAACTAATATTAAGGAATGTAAACTAACCATTTGTTGTATGCATTATTTAATAAAGCCTTAAAAGCATTAACCTGTGGTAAACTACTTTGCGTAGACAAGATACGTCATCCGTCGAATTAAATATAGAGAAAATAGGAAAGGGAAAACCAAAAAAAATGTAATAACGTTTAATAAATTTTGAATTTCTAAATGTATTTTTATATTAGTATTTTAATGCATTTATTATGTAACTTTATATACTAGGCTATATAGCCATAGCCAACAGTAAGGGTTGTTTATTTATTTGAAATCTCACTTAAAAAAATTAAAAACTTATACTAACACAACTAATACTAATATTAAGGAACGTAAACTAACCACTTGTTGTATGGATTAATTAATAAAGCCTTAAAATAATATATATTTTGTAGTAAAAAATACAAAAATGATTTGACGATGGTGCACTATCTCTCCGTCCCCCCAAGTGTCGAAATTCATTACAATAATATTACAACTTAAATAAAAAAACAACGTCTGATGATTAGTTTACAATCTTTAGGGTCTGTTTCACAATGCATGGATAAAGTACCAAAGAGCTATGCAACACATAAATATTTGAAAGATAAAAGATCCAAATAAGAAACCTCGCGTTTCATCGGACTCATAACTAATGACTTTATGTGACGAGTAGCGCTATCCGACAGTCGTGAAACGCAACAATAGTGTTTATCCTACCAATAAGTAATAAATAGCTTATTTGGAACTTATCCGTACATTGTAAAATAAACACTTAACCTGTTATCGTCCTCTGTCCCAAGTACCATGATTAAAAAAACATTTTTAGGGATGTTTTTTTAACTATTTCGATACAATAATAATATTCGTCTAATCGTTTTAACACATCTTTTATAAACTTCTAGGCTGTACCTGATTTCTGCTGCTATTATGCGTCACAAAACAAAGCCACCGCCTCAAACAGTGAATAACGATTGCCATAAACTTTTCATGGCTAGCAAAAATTTTAATCTGCGATATTTTATTTTTTTATTTAACAGTTTATTGACAATCCACAGATTTTAAAATATAGTACAATATCTAATTTATGAATTAAAAACGGTTAATACTACTACATATATACGACAATTTACTACTAAGACATTATGTACTAAGACAATTTACTCAAAAAATATTGGTTGAGGTGTTTGTGGGAATGTGTAATGTGTACGCATGTGAATGTGCGTTATAACGCATTCCTTAATATTAGTATTAGTTGTGTTAGTATAAGTTTAAAAAAAGTTAACTTAATTTATTTTATATCTTTTTGGTATAGTTTTTATATGGCGCCTTTTATGGTAACCACTTCCCCCATATTTTTCCATTTCTCCTAAAACATATATAGTGCGTTAAAGTTGAGATAAATAAAAATGTTCAATTACGAATTTACCGTTTATGCATTGAAATTTTACTTTAACTTTTGCATTGTGCGTTATAACGCGATCTCTAAAATCCATTCGATTATCCTATATCCTTATTTTGCGTTTTCGTTTGGAGATAAAATAGAAGAAGTCGAAGCTCACGCTTCTTATTATATATATTTAAAATACGTGTAAGTGTTTTATTTCGAGCACAGTTTGTAATAAGAAATACATTTATGATTGGGTAAATTCAATAAAATACGTTTCGACCTGTATATTTTATTTAGCTTAATGGCAAATTTGATTGGGGTTTTAAAATGGGACAAGACGTCTATACTTCTTGGAGTTCGTCCAAAAACGTAGATTTCTATGAATGAACCTCCTACGCATTTGCCTTTAGCCACTATAACCTGTGGTGAACTAGTTTGCGTAGGCAAGATACGTCATCCCTCGAATTAAATATAAAGCCAATGGAAAAGGGAAAACCAAAAAATATATTTAAATATCGTTTAATATTTAATGTATTTTTTATATTAGTATTTTAATGCATTTTTTGTGTTACTAATTGTACTGAGCCATACATATTCATCGTTTATTTTTTGCATTTATTAAAGTGACCCCACAACGAATCATTTTAATGATATGAAATTGTTGAAACATTATTAAACATATTGGCATTTACACTCTCATTGAAACAATATGAATAAAATTAGTTGCAAATTCGAAGAACGGCTTAAACTCTGAGAAAGGGTTTTATCGAAAAATTGCACGGAAAAACCTATTTTTTTAAAGAAGTGAAAAGTGTTTATGGAGTAATATAGACAAATTTTGGTATGCAGAAAATGTAGGCTAAGAAATAAAATCATATTAGGGATAAAGCGAATTTGGGGGTAGCTAGTTTGTGAATTAAATGTATACTAGAACTTTGCAATATGAAATACCATGACAAATAAATAAGCTATTTGATAGAATAGGATAAAAGTTTCCTCGAAGTCTAAGGCTGTCGAAGACTTTCATACTTTATTTACAGAGGTGATGCTTATCAGATTTCCAGTTGCATAACGAGACATCGTTCGTCATCGTATAAAAATATATAGAATAACAGTACACATATGTGTGCACTAGTTTAAAATTGCAACATATTTATAAGAATATTAGAAGTGCTTTTAAAAAAAGCTGCAGTATGTGGTAAATAAAATAAAAAATATAAATTTATTATTTTATTAAGCTTGATAAAGCTTCATAGTTCGAGGACTTATATGGTAAGGTAAATGACGTATATCAGCTTATGTACTTCATAAAAACAATGAAAAAAACGCAGACTAAACATGTTGATCGATGTTTTTTTAGTGCTGATGGCAGACAGTTGCATTTGTGTTAAAAACGGAAATGAAATAAAAAAAAAACTCATATTTTTTAAAGGTTACATTGTGCCCAACACACGCTGTTAAATTGTCTTAGAAGGCAATTCTGAAATGTGTTCACCAAGTTTAATTCAGATAAGTTCTTTTTTCAACCAATTAAAAAAAACTTACGTCAGTTTGTAAAATAAATAAATAAAAAAGTATGTTTATTATGGAATATAAAATACAGGTATCACTTATTCCACGGCAAGATAAATTCCTCCTTCAGACACCTCCGCCTTTACTCGCTCCACTATTCACGTAGCCTGCAACCAGTTTTATTTCATATTCCCATGTCTTGTACAGTCCGCCTTTTTTACTCCACTTCTCAACTCCTCGCACGGTTTGTTCTGTCCATCTCCACTTGTCCTTACGCCAGAGTTCAAACATATGATTTCAGGCTAACTACATCTTACTGGACTAACACATCTTAAATAGTTAACGGTTCTTAATAATATAGTTGGTTTATAATTTATTTTAATCGTATTATAAGAAGGACAAAATATGACCTAATAAAAAAATGTAATGTTATATTAACTTTAGAAATTGATTAACTAAAAAGGAATGGTTGTCAATAAGCGACAGCTTACTATTTGATGAGCTGAAAGTTATAAGGCTAACATAAAAAAGCTTTTTTTGATAGAATTTGATGTGATTATTAAATATTTTCGAGATTACATTCTTTGACAGCGATACAAAGTTAAGCGGTCATACAAATGTTCGATAACCCTTTTATGGTACGATTTGTCTCTACCCTCAAAATAGCCTTCAGAGACGGCACTTCATCAGCGCAAAGATCTATAGATAGAGAGTAAGACTGATGGTGCTTGTTATTCTCATATCTGAAGCTCGGATTGTATAACGTCAATGTTGTTTTATAAAGTCAATAATTGACAGCGTCTTGATACACGAAATAGAATATGGACTGCGACCGTTCAACCCTGGCCCAGGATGTCATAGAAAACTGTCTCCCAACGTGGGTCCCACGCAATTTGTTACCTATGACTGTTTCTTAAGTGAAGAATTAATTTTTAAGAAGGGGGAAGAAAATGTCTTTACAATTCTCATAAAAAGCGGTTTAGTTTAAATTAGCACTTAAATTAAACTAAACTTAAGTAATTATTAAGCTTTAGTTTTAATTAGCTCTATATTATTTTAGATTTCGTCAACAGCAATCAATCCGTTGAATACTGTCCCGATGTTATAAACAACGTGTGCAATGATTATGGAAATGATCTAAGGCTAACGTAACAAATGTCTATATTTAGCCTAATTATAAATTGCACAATACAACTTTCAATGGATTAAGGAACAAATTCGTCGTAAGTATTAATCGAAATGGTGTACTTGTTACATCTACAGTTATTTATTTATATAAATTAATTCTTGTTTAACTTAATATGTCAAAGTTATTTTTACGTTTACCCTTTTCTAGAGATGTTGAAGAATGCAAATAAATTTAATGTTGCTTAGTGATGTTCTTAAGTGTACTGTTGCATCTTCAATCTATGGGCCACAATTACAACGGTGACAACATGGCGCTAACAAAGGCTTCCCAATGTTGAATTTATATACAAGGTCTTGATATTCTCAGGGTGTTTGGACAGTGGTTTTAGAATTGAAGCATAATATCCTTTCTCTATCGTGTACTGTAAATAAATATACACGATAGAGAAACTCAGAACATGATTTTTATGACCAATTAGTTAAATTAAATTAATAAGGTTAAGGTTTTAATTTATTTTATATTTATTTATGCATATTTATTAACTCAAATATACAGTATTAACAAAATATTCTTAACGTACATAGTAATAATAATTAAAAATGTAAACATAGAAAATCATTTTTTTTTATGTTTGCACCCTGCGGCAGTGTAATGTCGTAGTCTTCATCAACTAAAATATTTCTTACATATGACGATACTTATGTTTGTCTATATTAAATAAACTTCATGTTAATATATGGATGAAAAAAATATTAATTTTTGATATTCAGAATAAGCTTTGAAACTATCAATTAAGCTTAGACTACAGTGTACATTTTTATATTTTCGACTAAAAAACTCGATCTTATTAAATTAAAAAAGACTCGAAATTTAATATATATTCTTATAACTTTGGTAAGATGATAATACCTTGCAAAATTGGAAGGATACTTACCTAGCACTAAGTTGTGTCCGCGTTGCCGACTTTTTAAGAATTACTCTTACGGTCTTTTTATAGGAATAATATTGGTTCAGAAATATCTCGAGGGGCAACTAGACTCAAATAGTGTAGATGCAATCATAAATTTAAAAAAAGTGATGAACAATAATCTCTAAATATAAAATTTATATTATAAACCGTAAAGCAAAACTTACTCATAATTGAATTCCAAAATTTCACAATGGCTTATATTAAAATACATACTACTTATATAATTAGTGCAATGTTGGCATAGTGGCTTTAGCATGCGACTCTCATCCCAGAGGTCGTAGGTTCGATCCCCGGCTGTGAACCAATAGATGTTCTTTCTATGTGCGCATTTTACATTCACTTGAAGGGTGAAGGAAAACATTGTTAGGAAACCGGCTTGTGTCAGGCACAGAAGGCTGATCACCTTCTTGCCTATTCGATTTAAAAAAATGATCATGAAACAGATACAGAAAACTGACGCCCAGACCTAAAAAAGCTTGTAGTGCCATTGATTTATTTAATTTTTTAATAATATAGTAATGTAACATATTAATTTTCGAATATCTCAGCTAAGAGTAGATATGAAATTAAAGTTAATTGTTGTCTAGTAGCTCCCTAAACTTGACTTATACTGTCTAAACACTGTTATTAAGAGCAAGGAGTATTCTATAACACCATAAATCGAGCCACAACCCACGTCCCATAGTCTTGACAATAGTCCAAGTGACGTCACATCCGTTCGCATAAAAGCTACGGGGTGGCTCTTCGACATGCAATAACGTAGATCCACCGCTACGCCGTAGACGTGCTACGCGTTTTCAAAAGTTTGTGCGCGAGTGTTGTGAGGACGGTGAGTAGTTATCTCTATAGTTCAATCAGTTTAGTGGCTATACCCTTAAGGCTTCCTAAATCTCACAATTCAATAGGTAAATTCGTAATTGATTTTTAAAAAATCAATAATGTTATATAATATCAAAATAATATTTATAACTTAAATAATTTCTTAAAAAATTTAATTCAATATCATTGCTTTATCACAGCATCTGTACCTGGTTTATAAAAATCTATGTTATTAGAATTTTCCTTTCAACTAAATGTACTAGGCAATTTAATAAAAATCATCTAAATCTCTTATCACTAAACTAGCGATAACTGAAATTAAATCAAGTATGTTGTTTATGTTTAAAGAACTTTACTTCTCATTACAACATTTTATTTTATTTACATGACAAACTTAATATTATTTATATACGAGCGAGATACACGTCCCATGTTAGTCTACAAGATTCACTTTGACATGGATCTTTAATTCCCTTTCGAATTTTTTAAACGCGCTAATATATATTAATTAACATTTTTATTATACAGCCTTAGGTATTTACTCATCCCCAATCAAAAGTAAACATTGAACGTAAAAATTCTTTTAATTGAAAAGAAAGCCTGAAGTAATGATCCGTGTAATTTTAACTTTATTAAATTTTGTGTGCTTGACCGAGAGTGTCCGATTTTGCTTGACGGAAAATAAATAGATGAAATTTAATAAATATATATTTCAAATATGATTTTGTCCCATTCGGTGTAGAGACTCTTGGTCCTAGTGCTATAAGGTTTTTTTAAGGATATAGCAAAAGGGTTAGTCGACATCACAGGAGACCAAAGAGCTGGCAGCTACCTCGGACAAAGAACAAGTCTAGCTATTCAAAGGGGGAACGCTGCCAGTAGCTTCGGAACCTTGTCTAAAGGGACTCCTTTTAATGTTTTTTGTTATATTCATTTGTTGGCAGTATCACTTTTGTAGGATTTCTTTATATTATTTTCTTACATATGTTATATATGTGATGTGTCTGTAATATGTATTGTTCTTTATATATGCAGAATAAAGCAAAACTAAATATTTATTAATACAAATAACTCCCAATCCAATAAGTTTAAAATAAGGTTCAGTAATTATTTTTATAAAACAATCCAGTAGATAAGTAACATTATGTTTTTTATTTTTTTTATTACAATAAAGTTCACAAAAAAGAGTGTGACTTTACATTAATTACAATCTAGCCTATACAATAATTATGGCAAAAAAAATAAGTAATATTATGTTGATTTAATTTTCTACAATACTAATGAATAGCTTAAACTAAGGTTATGTTAATTAACAGTCTTAGCGTTCTGTAATGTTATCTCTCTATGTTCATATGGCCGAGCACTTGCACTTGCACTTATATTCAATACACTACGATTATTAACTCAAAAGGTTTAGTTATTTCTAGGCGTCTTATTACTGTTGTGTCTAGTGTGTTGTCTATAAATTAAAAATTACTCTTCAAAACACTTTCTCTCTGTTAGACACATAAATACTAGAGTCATCTCATACGTCAGCATAAGCAAAAATATGTAGAACACATATGACTATTTTAATATTTCCGTTTCCTCTGTGTGTTACTGATATGATTTGTCTGTAACATTGTACATATATTTTTGCCATACAATCAAGTTTGGAAGTCTTCCAATTGAATTATTCATTCGTTATCTTGAGATATCGTCCAGTCATTTGGATATTTAGATCTGTCCAATGTGGGAATCAAAAAAGATAAAACAAGACATTTTCGGACATACAATTCATATTACAGAAATATTGGTATATGAAGAAGAGTTTTTAGAAATTACCACGATAGATGAAAAAATTCATAAAAGCTCAGTGCAGGTAGAAAAAACGTAATATTTATATAGCAAATTTACTCTTTAAATTAATTTGAGCTTTGATTTTGCGTTATACTAATGGATAACCTGACAGAGACTAAGAATGTTTCATTGTTACATTGAACTGTTGTTAATTGTAATTTTTAGTATCGCTTTGCGTTTATTTATGTTTTACAATGCACAAATATGCTTGCTTAGTGCTTTGACACTATCACTTTAATCTCTGATGAAATTACAAAGCAATTATCAATTGAAAAGGTTTCTATTTATAATTCTCTCTGGAACTTGTTGAAATATATGAAAATAATTTTAAGAAAGTCGCAAGTATAATTGATGCCTGAAACAAAAGAATTTAAATAATATTTAACGATTTAACAATGTAAAAGTCAATTTGTATAATATATTTTCACAATTAAATGAATTGTTATTTAATTGCGCTACAAAATCTAGCCCTCAGATCTATATATGTTTCGTGATATTTTTTTCCTAATTGGGAAGTTGATAACCAGCCTTTTAACACACACACAGCACCTAATAAACATTGTCAATTTTTCGCGAAGTTTTTCTCATGCTAAAGTTAAATGGTCAGTATCAAAGAGAATTCCAGACACACACACACACACACAGTAGTTGTACAGCCGTGATTCAAACGCAAAAATGCAGGATTGAGAGACTTAAGCCACGAATTCTGCTCAACATATAAAAATAATTAAATATTTAAAAAAAATTGTCATCTGTTGGGTGAAGAAAGAAATTCGCGATAGCTATAAAGTCGAAAATCTAGATATTATAAGAATGTAAATTTAATAATTAAACGTTAATATCCATTAAAACATATTCTTATTTATAAAACTAGCATAAAAATCTCACTCAAAACCTGTTAAAACCAAAATTTGCATGTTCTAGTGGGCCTCATATAACCTTTGAAACTCATTGTTGACCTCTCCTGGACTCATGTTAGCCTGGTAAACAGCTTCCCTAATCACAAAATAGATGTTTACCTAATGTGACCAACATTAGGTGATTATTATTGGAGCTAATTAATTATAATAATATCAGAATTCGCCTCAATTAATTTAAAATAATGAGTGTTTTTCTAGGTATTTATTAAAGACATGCGTCTAAATATGGCAAAAACGTGTATGCCATATTTAGAGGTACTACAGTGTATTTACAATATTCTTCACCTACATAGTATAATAATAATCAAAATATATAATGATTAAAATTTATAAACAGACAATTTAAAATTTTTGTCCCTGTTGCAGTGTACCATTAACGCTGGCAGCATTTCCTCACTGTATTTCGATACTTATTTGTTGAGCGAGAAAACCACCAGCTCTGGGGTTACCGCTTGTCTTCCAGGCGCAAACTTAAATGTTTAATTAATAATAATATATTTGAAGACACAAAACTTGTTACGATATTTTTTTCCGGATTTGATTACAAAGTTATCAATGTTTTATAATAATTATATGTCATTTTAATAAGCCTTAAGGGCTTGAAGTCCTTATGAGCCTAATTATTATTAATTGAGTTCCAGTTCTGGATTTTTCACCTACTTTTTATACTCTTAACACCTAATGGAAAATTTCTGAAGAATTTAATCCAATCTGTTTAAATTTATAACTTTCGTAAAAAAGAGAAAAGCTTTTTCTGTAGGCTTCGTTTTAATTTTATAGACAGAAAAATTCTAATATCTTGTTAGCTTTCATTTAGATACGAAATTGTAATATATCACAAACGTGTTCAATATTTTTCCCGGGTTTCAACCAGACAGACCCTCTCGTCTTGTACCACTTGAACGAAGGAGCAAGTTAACTACTTTGTAAAGCCATATTAAAATTTAATTACATTTATTAAATTATTTAAACATATTCTTAATTAAATGTGACAATTGAGATGGTTTCTAATATATGTCGCATTGTTTCGGTGTACTAAAATAAGTCACACTCTAATATAATTAAATAATTGGCAATAATATATGAGATTATTAAACAACGTTTTGAAAGCGTAGTTAGTGAACTGTAAGCATATCAGACGTCCGTAAAAACTTTCCGTTTAAGACCATTAAAGGGTTTATTTTTAAGTGTGTATCGTTATCCAATAGCGCCTCCTTTCAGTCATAAAGTGGTCACAAAGATTTCGGTGGCTCAGCTTGACTCAAGTCAATCTCGTTCTCATGAAAGTATAAAAAAAATATTCTAGATATACTTTTACTGCTTGTAAGTTTTCAAACTGTTTTAAGTTTTGAACTGAACGATTACAATTTTTTTTAAAGATTTGTCCTCTATCAGCAGGAGGTATGGTGAAATAAGAGCACGCACTGACATTCTCGTGGGAACAACACGCAAAACAACAAACAACAACTTGCTTACCTTATCTATTTTTTTCTCACAGTGGTTGCCTGTTAGAAAATATGGCCGAAGTTGCCCTCCTTTTCATTTAATTATGACAATTGAATTATATTTCAAAGAAGTGTTTATAAATAAATACATCGACAGGCTATAAGAGCAAGGGCAACTATTTTTTTTCTTGAAAGACTTCATATCTCCAGGTTAACCTGTAGCAGAAAGACTCTGCGGAGTCATAGATATCATTGTTATATCGGAGAAATGTCACTAGTCTAAGTGCACTGTTTGTTTCGTACATATTTTATCTGATTTATGTAATGTATATATGTGATTTATGTGTAAAATCAGGAATTAGATCACATATTGAAAAGAAACATATAGTAATAGAAACGTTAAATTATCACAATTAAATTCAAGGCCTTTCAGACTATGATAATTGTAATATTTTATCAAATATAGCTATTTTTGTTGGTTTTGTTTCAGATACAAGAGTTTTTTTTATACGATTCGATACAAGTAACGGGAGTTACGCATACATTCTAAATGTTCTTGTTCTAATAATAGAGGTTTTAAGTTGAAATTAACCATTAAAATGAGCATTATTTTTATATTAGTAGGTTTATAAGTGTACAAAAAAATATTTTTTTATCCGTAACATAGAAATACTATCTAATTATTGATGTGTATTGTACGTACAATCCAATTAAAACCAGTTCTTTAATATCATAACAAGGGACTTCAATAGCTGATGTATACATCTCTAAAGATTCAATAACTTTTCCCCAGAAATTTATCTCCCTGAATTAGTAGTGTGTCCCAGTAGTGATATATTTAATGATAATATTTATTTTTCATAAAATCGATTTAACATAAATAGCACATTTATAAATAAAAGTACTCGTTTTGCATTTTCTTTTTTTTACTATTTTCCCGCAACGCACTTTCACAGTAAGCATCAATTAGGTAGCATTTTTACTCGGCTTTTCAGTCTTAATAGTCTATAAGAGCTATTAAAATAACATTTTATAGTTCTGCATTGTATTACGTAAAGCTTAAACATAAAAATATATTTCGAAAAGGATTTATAACTTAAATTATATTGAAAATCATATCAAATCAGTCACATTAAACTATTTAACTTATTGTTTAAGCTATAACTAAAATATTAAGATATGGTACGTCTTTCATAAACAGTAACTAAGTATGTATATACGGAGGACCAACCAATGGACTTTCTTTCTACACGCATTTAACATTCAACAGTGACGAAACCGGCTTGCCTTAGACCCAAAAAGTCGATTGCGTGTATCAGACATAGAATGCTGATCATCTACTTCCTTTTTAGATTGACAAATAATCATGAAACAGATGCAGATATCTGAGGCCCAGAACTATAAAGGCATTGGAAAAAAATTTACCGTCATACTTTTCCGTTACGCGCCATCTTTTTCTTGTCCCTACCACGATTGATTCAAAGAGATTCGAAGCCATTAATAACAAAAATATATTATAGCGATATTCTATAACAATAAATGAAATTCTGTAATAATCTTAGTAGTAATAAGGTAAAATTAAATAATTGTATCATTTGTATTCATGTCTATGATAATAAAAGCCTTTTGTTAAATTTTATCTAAATTAATTTTATTTAACCAATTTCTGTAAAGTTGCATATAATAGATGATTTTTCGAAAAATAAGGTCATAAAGAAATTTCACTTTTTACGTGTGTACACGCACACATTTTTATATGTGTGCATCATTCCACGAAGTATATATATCCTGTAAACTCAAGTTAAACTGACACAAAGATCCGGTTAGCTTTACAGCGCGGAATAAAACCCTCCTTTCATCTTAAAGATTATACTAAGGACCGTATCATAAATAATATTAATCCTAAATGTGAATAACGTATTTAGATTTGGGTATGCTTAAAAAATGCTTTGGTATATTATTTTTACTTCAAACAACTGGTAGGATCTTGTATATTTAGGCCAGTTACAATAAGTATGGCGTACATGTTCAACACCATACGATCCACGACCATAAGATAATCACTGAGTATTCTGTATCTACGAACCTTAAAAATTATTGTTTGAACTGGACTATAATTACCTGTTTGTTACAGGTCCATCCCGTATTTTCATTACCTGCCTGGTAGAATTTTATTGTTGGGTTATGGAACACATATTCGTAATCGCATGATATTTACAAATGTGACTTTCTTTTTAACCATTTATCATTTTTCTATTATCACTTTTCAAATAAAATCAATCTTTAGACTAATTAAGGTTTATAATACATCTGAATTAAGGTGACTTTAAGTAAACACACATATATATATGTGTGTGTTTTCGCAAAATTCTAGATTAAAATATTTGATGCCTCTATTGTTACATGGTGACAATGCGGTTGTACGATTGTATTGTACGATCGCGGAAGCAGCCAGACATTGCTGATATGTCTCTGTATTTAATTAAAATATAATATACTCTTATATAATAAACGCCTAACAACGCGTCTGTCTTCCAACTTTGATTTTATTGGGCCGTGGAGTTCAATTTATAGTGCATAGTCGTCAATGAAAGATGTAAATTAGCATCTGGTAGATGGTACTGGTGTCTCCTGGAGCTGGAGCTTTCCTTGCTCAACGAATAAGTATCGAAATACAGCGAGAGGAAATGCTGTCAAGATTAGAGGAACACTGTCACTCCCTTTAACGGTGTATTTTTTAATTTGTTTTAATTTTCTATTCGTTATTTTTTATTTGTTTTTATTATTAATAATGTTGGTAATACATTGTAAATAATGTATACTTGTGTGTTGGAAATATTTAGATTCAAATGTTAATGAAATAATTTATGTTGTTATATGTGTATAATGTTTACATAAATATACATTACTTCGTGAACTGCGTAGCATTGTAACAAATTGTAGCTATTCTCGTAGCAATTTGCAAAATCTTTACGAAGTAGTCTCGTAGCATATTATCGTAGTGTATCTTTTAACTTTAAAAAAATGTGGTTTGCAATAACACCAAGGTTTAATTACATACAAGTATGTTGGATCAAATTTATTCAGACACACATTAAAATATATGATATTAAATGGCTTTACAAGTATTGGAATATAAGCGCTATAGAATTGGTTATCAACAGAAGTTTAACTATTGATTGAGGGCGAAAGCTTCATTTTTTACGGCGTGTAACGTAAAAACTTCATTACAGGCTGAACATTTCTGATCCTTCAGGTTTTCTTAGTATAATGAGAACGGTAATTATTGCAGTCATTGGACTTTAAACTTGATAGTTTATTCAGTGACAAGCACTCTCTTTAGAATAGTATTTCATAATAAGCATGATTATTTTGTTGTATGCGATGAGTATAAAGAGAAAAGTTTTTTAATTTAAAAGGCTGACGGGGGATGCCCCATGTAATTAGTTTTAAGAACGGCAACGCACTCGCGAGCCCTCTGGCATTGACAATAAACGGTGGTATCACTTAACATCAGGTGAGCCTTCTGCCAAACGGGCAGTACTCCCTGTTCTATAAAAAAAAGTTATAATACTAATGTTGGGCCACACAATTACATTAAGGATTCTAGTCTATAACGAATGATAACATAACCAAATCAATCTTCTTCTTCTTCTGTAAATATATTGGAAACACTACTGTTACACAATTAATTATACAAATGAATTACATCTAAACATAACCATTTACTTGTAAATACTAAAAAGTGATATTAAGCATAGTAAATGCTCATTGGTGACGATATATCAAATAGTCCCACAGTATATCCGGATCAAAAAAATAAGATTCAAACTGCGAGTAGTATATCAAAAAATTATTTTATAACAGCAAAAGTTATAAGAAGCCGCTCGCAAGTCTAAATTTTATTCTCTAACTTCTGACTTATTACTGAATCACTTAATAAATGATTAAAACATTCAATGTATTGTTCTTCTGGCGAAGGACCAAGTTACTTAAAGTTCTTGTTGAACACTTCAGGGATCTTCGTGAAAAATAATGCTTTAAACCGAATTATGGGCAACAATAAAAGCCGGGAATGATTTGTTTTTGTTTTTTGAACTTTATAATATTATTTACGAACTACAACTGTAACTGAGTGTAGCTGATTTCGTAGAATTGGACCGTTGTTTCATTTTTTATAGAGATTACTATACTAACTATAATAATAATCAAACTGTTTTGAAAATAGACATATCCTCAGTAAAATTACAACTCAGTAAAATTCGTCCAATTATGGAACTTATTCGTAACAAACAGAAAATTATTATAATATTTATAATACCACCATCATAACTACTTATTTGAACTTGAAATGATTAAAAGTAGTTAAACCTTTTTTACGTCGATTCTCAACACAAATTAACCTCGAACGTTCTATCACCTAAAAAACAATACTAGTTTCAAGTAAGGGATGTCCTCCTGCTGGCTTTTGTGTCAATAATAAAACAAATATTTGGGTTAAAAATTAACCAACAAAAGAAACTTACTTTTGTTTTTATCACTTAAATTCACGGGAAAAGTCAATCAAATCAAAACACGTTTATTCTGTTTGTGTCTTAGCGCATGCTTATGAATTTTATAAACGTTTACAAAATTCGTGAAAGAGCGAGACTACGCCATCCGTTCTCAAATCTACCACCTAGTGTTAAACCTTTCAAATAAATTATCCTTTGTATCTCTAAAATACTTTCTTTGTCCCTATTATTCCTCATTACGCACATCAGGTAAAGAAGCAAGAAACTCCAATTCACAGTCTTAACACGAGCATTTTTATGATAGTCTAGTATTAACATGGCTTAGTATCAAAGAACTGGAAAACATTATCACCCTTATCGTCTATCATTCGAAGCGTTATAAAAAAGCAATTGAATCATCGGAAAGCTTTATTATCTCCCAATTTAACGACATTAACGATACATAAAATGCGTATATATTAATATAAATAAATATAATGTAGTAAAGTTGATTAAGTAATGATGATGCGTTAAAATATTTCATTCGTCCGCTTGGACGGTCAGCTCGTCCAGATAGGTATTCTATTGAGAGGAAAGGGGCGTAAAAACTATACAGTACTATATACTCAAATATATCAATGGCACTACAAAGGTTTGGGCCTCAGATTTGTGTATGTTTTATGATCATTTGCCAATCTAATACCTAAGGTGATCAGCCTCCTGTGCGTGACATACGCCGTCGATTTTTTGGGTCTAAGGCTAACCGGTTTCCTAACTAAGTTTTCCATCACCGTTTGAGTGAATACTAAGCCAATAATAAAAACAAAAGCCTGTTTATTTTCCAATCATCACAAAAAAATTATGTTTAGATTTTTTAACTTTTTATACATTATTTTTATCTTGTTATCCTATATATCGATTGGAACACCTTCACATGTAGCCTCCTCCAGCAACAACTGCCTCTGTCTATGGCTTTCTTCCTTCATTCGCTTCCTGCTTCCCGCTTTTATTTCTTCTATCCAACTTTTTTCCATAGTCTTTAAAGTCCACTTAGCACAACTGAGCCAATACTTACGTAAATAACTCAAGGACTCAACTAAACAATGACCATTAAGTAGCCATTTCGTTTTTGCCATATTATCCACCATAAACGTTACAATTTTATGATGCTTTTGTTGACAAATTCTTCACAAAACACATTTTATAACGCTTCTAGCTGAGGGAGAATAAAAGCCCACAATTAAGGACCTATACCAAAGTTCTTAGTGAAATCTCAGAATCCTTAACTATGTGACAAACTGTAATTCAGCGAGTAGGGATGGCCTAGTGGCTTGGCGTGGGACGCTTCCCTGAGGTTGTAGGTTCGATCACCGGCTGTGCACCAATGGACTTTCTTTCTATGTGCGCATTTAACATTCGCTTAGCCAGTGAAGGAAAATATCGTGAGAAAACCGCCTCAACTTAGACCCATAATCGATGGCGTATGTCAGGCACGGAAGGCTTCTACCTACTTGCCCATTAGTTTCGACAAATGAGCATAAAACTTATTTTAAGAGTTTTTTAATCTTTCAAGAAATCGGTAAACATAATTCTAATAAATTAAGAACCTCCTTCTATTGAATAAATAAATAAATCAATGGCGCAACAACCTTTTTAGGTATTGGTCTCAGATTTTTGTATCCGTTTCACGATCATTTGTTAAACTAATAGGCAAGTAGGTGATCAGCCTTCTTGGCCTGACGCACGCCGTCGACTTTTTGGATTTAAGGCAAACCGGTTTCCTCACGTCGGCTGTTAAATGCGCACATATAAAGAAAATCCATTGGTGCACAGCCGGGGATCGACCCACGACCTCAGGGATGAGAGTCGCACGCTGAGGCCACTAGACCAACACTGCTCTCCTCGTATTGAGTATGAATAGATATTACAGGAAATAGAAAACTATGTTGCATTTCATAATTTAATGTTATAACATTGGCGCCTCAAAGTCTGCTTCGATAACCTTGGTGGGAGGTCAGGAGAGAAAATTTCAATCACGTCACTAATAGTATTTATTTTACAACTGATGTTTCGTGATGTTAGCGATTTTAGTTTTAGGTCGCTTTTAGTACTGTTTTCCTAGTTTTCAATTTATATTTTTTTAATGCTGCACGAGTTCATATATTTTAGTTAATAATGAGAAGCGTTAACCAAACGTAAGAGATCACCGCATACTTGACGCCTAAATGAGTACTCACGTATTGATTGAGTTCGAATGAAACATGCCGTATACTTACTTATAATTTTTGTAACACATCTGTTCAGTGTTACTACGCATTACGGCGATACAACAAATTATAATTGTATTATTAAAAAACTATAACATAGATTCAAAAATCAAATTTTTCAAAGAAAATGTAGTACATTTAAAATGTGAAAAAAATATTGTCAACATATAAAGTTATTATAACAACTTTGTCATTATTCATGCTATTATGATCACTTTGAGTTGTAGAATACCTCCAAATAATAGTTTGATAACAATATATTTTAATATATTTGTGTAGAAAACTCATATTAGGTGGAGCCGACACATTCTTAAGAAAGGATGCTGTGGTTACTAACCCGAAGTATTCATTATTTTACTAGGAATTGAATTCAAAACCTTGGAGAAACTTCTTTTCTCCTAAAAACTATTTGTTATCTAGATAAATCCGTAGCATAAGTACCATTTTCCTCGAGGCTGCAATTCAATCACGCCGTACACTGATACTCTGTAACTGTCAATAGCGATAGCAATTGCGATCAACAATGCCGCGTTTAGTACACAAGCGCTACGGATACTGAGAAAATTACATCATATTCACATTTAAAATGTAAAACGTAGTATGAAAAACGACGATTTGATTTTGTTTTGATATGTCTTACTTACTTTTCACAGATTAAAAATGACAAATACTAAGCACGCAGCTGCTGTATTGCTTCTGTGCGTCATGGCTGGAGTGGTAGCAAACCCGGTGAGGCGTTCCACAGATCTGGAAGCAAGGAGAAGAAGCGCCGTCGATCGGAGTATGATAAGGTATATTTTTTGTACTATAGAGAGTTCGAGAAATATAACTAAACTCGTCTTTAACGTTAAGTGTAGATCATCTTTGAAGAGAATTCAAATCATTTTTGAAAATAGAGAAGTCTTACGTTTCTAGTCCTTCCGAGGCAAAATTAATTAAATTGTGGGTAGCAAGATATTGGACCAAAATAGATTACTATTTATATATAATAGTTTCGCTTGAAGCTGACAATGGGAAGACATAGTAACAACAAACAAGTCACTATTGTTACCTTCTGAATTAACTTTATAACAATAAAAAAGGATATTCATTTTAAATATAATATTAATGGTTTTAGGTACTTGACGTAATAAATTCTACATAACAATTAAAATTTTATTATTATATGCCTGTTGCACAAGAAGAATAATTTCGCTATCAGCATATGTTGAGAAGATGGTTCTTAAGATTGTTAGTGAATGTATAAAGTTTTGAATCGATCATAAACAAATTATTTAAGAACGTGTTTAAAGATTAATAGACCCGAGAAATAAAAAAAACGTTGACGAAGAAAATGCTTTGGGTAGCTTATAGAAAAATATTTTGTAAAAGTCAAACTCCACACTCCATATTTAACAACAGCGGTAATGACGAAGTTACTGAAGCTATAAAATAAATTAACTACTTAAAACTTGGCTATGGTATCCACTCTGTCTTATTCCAGTCCTTTGGGGAGGAATTGAAATCGATATTTTTCTTAAATACATAATCTTGATATATTTGATTAAACATCCACAAATCTTTTACTCCAAGTACAAGTAATAACTTTTATACTTATTGCAATCAGAAATAAATAGTAGCAAATGCAAAATAACGTTCGTATGAAGAAGAAACATACTTCATGGATTTTGATACGCATCACATATATATATATATATATATGATCCAACTATCTATGGAACCAGATGCCCACTGAAGTACTTCCGGACCAATTCGATTTAGCATCCTTTACTAAAAGAGCTTTCCAATTCTTAAACGACCGTCAACTCTTGCTTCTGGCAGTAAAGGTGTCCATGGGCAGCGGTAACACTTACATCAGATAAGCTTCCTACCCATTTACCCCCCTATTGTATATATATAAAAATATGGTGTGGAAACCGCTTACAAATTAATAATATTCTTGTCCAGATTATAAATTATTTATCCAGATTTAAATAAAATCATATTTTTACAGGTTTGGTCGCTCCTATCCACCTGAGCCGTCAGCAGCTGAAATCCGGGAGCAATTCCAACGATCAACGCGCCGTGGCAATAGTTTCCTACGTTTCGGCAGATCTCAACCCTTGTCTTTCACCGCTGACGACCTGATTACACTTCTGCGAACTTACGAAAATGACTACGAAAATGAACCTTCGAAACGAAGCCCGAACTTTATCCGACTTGGCCGCGATCCTAAGTTTATTCGATTGGGAAGAAATGTGGAAGAAAAGCCAAACTACGAGCAGAGTTCTGAACTCTATGTCAGTGGGTACCCTCAAAGAAAGAACAGAGCGCGCGACCACTTCATAAGGCTGGGAAGAGACAGCGAGGAGATCAACGAAGAAGACGAGAAGAGATCTATTGAAACGTGCCACGATTGTGAATCGTAAAAGTGCCAATGCTGTGCCAAATTTTTCAGTTATCGATTTTGTTATTGCGATTGAAACTTGGCTTGCCTGAAAAATTAAATGTAATCTTTGAACTTTCATTAGTATCAAAATGTTTATGTCAATCAACTCAAAATACGTTATAAAACATTCTACTTATGTTCTAATTTTAAACTCTGTACATTTTAAGCACAAAGCGCTTCTTTATTTTATTAGAAACCTATAAATGTCGTTTGAAACGATACTATTGTATATAAAAATTGTTACAATTTATAACTTTTATCTAATTTGGTGAACGTATCCGATTTCAAAGGCTGGGTATATGATAATTCGGATAATTTCACTAAATATTTTATATTTAGCTAAACGTCAATTTAGGTGTATTTAAATGATTGTTGCAACGGAAATAAATGGCGAATTATACAAAATTGTATGAACTTAATGGTTTTATTTAAAAAGTTAAGAAAAAACAAATGAACACAGCTGAGATTCCAGATACAAAGAAATAATGAATGGAAAGGAATGAACTAGTTTTAATACTATAAGAGCTAAATTTTAAATAGCTATTTAAATTATACACTCAGACATTAAGCAATAATTGGTTTACACTGTTCAGAGACCTTAGCGGCAACCTTCCCCCTTACGTCAAAAGATTTTGGATCGTATCATAAATGTTTGCAAAAAGCGCGAATTGATAGCTTTTTCGCATCTATACGAAAGCGGTGCGCGTACCGCTTCGTATGCCGGGCTGCTCTCATATATTGGATATGATAGTCTAAAACAGTATTTCGGAAACGCTGGTCTTAATGAATGGACCAGCCCCTTTTTACTGCCCCGCAAAATCTCTCCATGCCTGCAGAGCTAATTAAGCTAATTATTGGGCCATTTGTATTAATACTAGTAACATAATTACAAATACAAAAGTAATGGAATGTTGGCGTCTATATGAAAAGTTTATTAATATCACATGACTACAGTAGACTGTCGACATCAACCACTATTGCATTCAGGCAGTCAGCGGTTTGACTCTTTTGGGGTGTAACGCTTAGGTCACTTAGGTTTAGGTGCTACCACCAGCAAAACCAGAAGATAGCGTGGCCGGTGATTAAGGTCGGGACAGTTCTCTTGAACGCCCTTAAGTTGAAACGGATCAGAAATGCCTGATGGTGGGCAGCAACAGCGGTCTCAGGCGGTCGATTGGTCAAAGATCGTTTTTAGTTTGAGGAACAACACACCATTCCGTCCTCCACACTTCAAACATATGAGATATATTTTCATATATTTATTTAAGTACATTCGCAAAGAAAATGCCCCATTGTACATTATAGCTTCGTATGACAACAATTTACTTGTAACGTCGCGTAGAAAAGCGATCCCGCACAGTTTAATTGGTCATTTTGCTTTAAGATTCGTGTTACTGCAGTTATTTAGCAACCTTATGCCTTGATCACAGTTTAAAAAGAACAGTTGGACATGTTTAACTTTTTGAGATTAGAGATTATTCTGAAATTTCCTCAGTGACGGCATCTGGGTTGTCCAGTCTATTTGGCCGGGAGTCGAAGGTGCAAAACCTCTTAATTTTTAAAATTCGACAGCTATCTTTTAACAAGTGCAAAAATTATTATTGTATTCTTCCAGTATTATAATTACCTTGAAATAGCAAAGATAACCAATACTTATCTTTGCTATTGTCATGTGCTCCATCCGATGCTGACTATGGCTTTAAGAAGAGTGTTTTCGAAAAGAGGAGTAGCGACAAAGGGTGTTTTTTTCGCGGAAGACGCGCAAACTTGTGTCTTCTTGGGGTAGTGGGGTTGCAACGCTAACAAAAAATAACTTGACGTATGAGTTCTAAATCTAAGTGACACTTCATTATAAGTGTAGTCGACACATTGGACAATATCGGAAACGAGAAAGTTATATTACAATTTATGAGTATGGGAAAAACTATATAGGACATTTCTTACCGAACCTACGTTTTACAATTTATTGGCTACAAGTGTAACTTCATCGCTAACATTTGGTTTGCGCTTCTAATTATTAACTAAAATATATATATATATATATATATATATGTGTGTAATTTAACTATAAGGTTGCGTAACTCTAGTAGGGGAGGATAGGCAAACAGCAAAAAATACTAAAAGTACATAGAAAATTAAGCTCATTAATATCGTGTTATACACAACTACGGTAGCTAGGGCATTTTTTTTTAAATATATAAATATTTTCATTAGTGTTAGTAAATAAGCTATAAGAGAGAGATAGCTTATACACTCGACCATTAAAATATAGAAAAGTGAAATCCATATCTACTCTTATATTCGACATAATATTTGAAGTAATGATCATAATACGCTTTTCAATGCGTTATATGAATGAACTGAAATTACCAAAATAGGATTACATTATGTGATTTTCCATAAATCGTGACTTATGTAAGGGGATGAAGTGGAATGTTCGACGAATATCCGTCATGCACGTGATTTCTCATTAGTATTAATTACTTGTGTTGTAAGTAATTTAACTCTAAATAGCGGTACCTAGGTAACACTGAAAATGTTTAGAAAATGAAAAACTGCTTAATGTGTTCTGTTGCCAATACTTTAATTATTTTTCGAAGCAATCTCCGTTCCTCTCTACACATCGCCGCATTCGATGGAACGACTGAGAAAAGCAGTGGGCCCATTCTTCCTTAGTTTTGGTCTCTCTCTTCTCTTCTATGGCATTTTCGTATGCTTTCATCGCATCAGGGCTCGTAAAGCGAATACCTCGAATTTTGACTTTAGTTCTTGGGAATAAATGAAAGTCGCAGGGCGCCAGGTTAGGACTGTATGGCAAATGGCATTATCAACACCTGCCGTAGTCAAATATTCAACATTTTTGGAGTGCGCTGAAGCATTGTCGTGGTGAAGGAGGATCCTGTTTCAAAGGCCCTGCTGTCGAATTTTTTCCAAGATAACTGTCCTTCCATCTTCTAGCACAACTGTCGCGAAATGACCCTTCTAACCAAAGAATGAGGCAATTATCATTTTTCCTTGACTTCTCCCTTTCTTTACCTTAGTTGGCCGATCCTCGAAAGGAAACATCCACTGTGCTGCTTCTCTTTTGGTTTCAGGTTAGTAGCAATATATCCAGCTTTCATCACCCGTGACGATGTCGAATACAGCATTGAGTCACCACCGTTGAACTTATCTAGCATTTGGCGACACCAGTCCATGAGAAGGTGTTTCTGGTCGTAGCTTAAAGTATGGGGAATCCATCTGGTACAAAGCTTCCTGACGCCTAAATGTACGAATATTTTTTTTTGAAGTTGTCTCATATCAATGCCTAGGCTTGCCCATATCTGCTGATAGGTCACTCTCTTATCTTTCTCTGTCATGTGTAGCACAGTATCATCTTCAGTAGTCGCTGTTAAAAGACATCCCTCACGCGAATCATCATTGAGATTGCTACGTCCACGCTTAAACTCGTTAAACCAATTGTTAATAGTAGCACGAGATGGGGCTTCATTAAGAAATCCTAATCGCAGCCTATCATAGCTTTGTTGTTGAGTAGCCACAAAGAAAGTCATAATAAATCATTGACCGACATTTTAGGTTTATTTTCACGTGTAACAAGAGTTTTAGATTAGGTTACCAAAGAGTTCTAAAATTGAAATTCAAAAAGAGTTTTCAATAGCAATGTTTCTAACTGGCCAGTTCTAAACATTTTCAGTGTTACCTACGTATTACGTCCCGTAATTTTTAAAGATTCTTTGATTAACCAATAACTCGCCGTAACGTTTTCTATACGCAATAGTAAAACGTGTGTCCACCCATTTTAGTAAAATATAAAACCGCCAAAATATAAGTCTTTCCTGCAACTTTGATTTTGTTCCCTTTGCAGTAGCCGCAGGCGCTAATTAAAGATTTAAGTTGGCGCCTGGTAGATGGTACTAGTGACTCCAGAGAATCAACGAATAACTATCAAAAAAGTGAGGAAATACCAGCAATATAGGAAAATAATGACTAAACTTTTTAAATTTGTTTTAATTATTATTAGTATACAGGTTAAATTATAAATATTTTTTGTGTTGGATATAAATATATTATGTGATTTTCCTCTTTTAGTTGAGAAATATCTTCATATATTGTATTTACATAGCTTTTTTACAGCTGACCAGCCAGTGGACTGTGAAATGTGTGGCGAAATTTACATGTATTAAATGTCAGGAGTAAATGTATTATGTATAATGTGAATTAAATGTATAGTATATGTAATGTAGATATGAGCAAGCTGCACTAAATAAATACATATATGAGAGGATGAAATGTAAGAACCTATCATCCCTACGGATACCTAAGCCCTACAGATGTACCCTATTACATAAATAGTGAATATATAAATGAGTACGGGATGTCTGCACCAAGAGACCTAAGGTAACAGACGGAGCCCTACGGGTAGGTAAGGTAAGGTAAGGTAGGGTGGACTCAATTTCCGCACTTAGACGCGTAGTCGGTCCGTTATGCGTAAAAGCCCTGGCTAATTTAGCCAGCCTAACTCCTTCCAGAAGCACAGAAGTCTCCCGGGCACTTCACAGGCTGTGCGGAGCGACCTCACTGTTCCGAGGATTTTTGTACGTTGATTAGCCACAGCTTCGCATTCCAGGACTACAAGGGTGACTGATTCCTCAGCGCTGAAACAGCCTCTGCACAAGGGGCTGTCTGTCGCGCCTAGGACGAAAAGATGTATATTAAGGATGACAATGGCCCGTGATTGTCCCTATCATTGTTTTGAGATTGGTTCTGTTCAGGTTTAGAAGTCGCTTAGTAAGTTGCGGGTTCACAGCCGGCAGAGCCATTTTGGACTGTTTGCAATCTACACTTCGCGACCTTCGTTGATTCTGGAGGTCAGCGGATCTCTGGTGAATCCAGGTTCGAACTAGCGAGAAGGGCAAGGGGAGGAGCGGATGCGGGCCAGCAGGCATCATACCAGAGCCTCTTCTCGCAAGCTCGTCGGCAGCATCATTGCCGAGAGAGCCACTGTGTCCCTTTATCCACTGTAAGGTAACTCTATTTGTTAGAGCTATTGCCTCCAGTGCTTCGTGACACTCCAGTATTAATTTACTGTTTGTGTTTTCGTTACCGAGCGCCATCAGCACGAATGCACTGTCGGATATGAGCTTAATGCAAAAGTCATTAACTCCCATCCGCTGTACGGCTCTGGCTGCTTCGGTTAGAACGACACATTCACATTGGAAAATGGTGCTTTACGTAGCTCATTCAGGGGCGACTGATCCTGCTCCTCTTCTCTCAGTTGTATAAGATATTTCTTGTTGAATATTAGTTGGTTAGTGATTCTGACACATGGCGCAGCTATAAGAGGTTGGTACTCTATTGCCCTGTTGAGAATCAATGTGTGTGAACTGTAATGGTTTTATCCCCATAGATCCAATACCATAAGCCTGATGGCCGCAAGGGACGGCCCCGACTTGAGGGCCCTACGGGTAGGATCAAAGGTTCGAGGTGGTGGGATTATCTCCAAGCTATCGGGCAGGTTCACCACGATAATTAAGGGCTTGAAGTAGTCTTCGCCACTTTGAGAGGAAGCGAGAAATGAATACGACAGAGCAATATTCAAATCTGATTAATTGTTATAAAAAAATATCTTAAAGATTACTTACACATATTCACACAAACTTGCGCGTCGAGTGTCGCGCACCTTCAGCTGTTAAAATTTTGGACAACCACGTGTGCAGTGTGAGCAGATGGTCAATGTTAAAATAACATCTGGTAGAGGAAAGTCTACTCAATCGGACTATGGATATATTTTTGTTATCATAAGTTTTATTATACTTACTAGTTTTCTTAGTCTTTAATTACATCCTTTCAGATTATTAGATACACACGTACATAATCTAATCAATAAACAACTAATTAATTAAATAAACAACTAATTTTTCTTTACAACTAATAAATATCTAATACATTTTGAAATTCGTAACATAAACGTAGAATTTGGTAAATTTAAAAATATGAAATAATAATGAAATTTCAAATGTCTGTAGGTAAAACATTATTTTTCTAGACATTGTGTCGTTCCATAACACTGTTTATTACAAACATACGTACAAAAACACAAATGTTTCCGCTTTATAATATTTTTTTATAGATACAAAATAAATCTTATAGCGTACACACATTGTGACAGCACCAAAAGAGTTCTTCAAATATGTTATTAAATATGGTTAAAAGTTGCTATTGACTAGTAATTATTATAATTATAGATAATCCACAGCATTACAAAAAAGATAATATTTAAAAAAAAATACTAAGATACATAACTAAAATATAAATTAAATTAAACTACAAATTACGAAGAATATAGTTAATGTCATCTCTATACTATAATAAAGTGACCCCAAACGATGACAAATAATCCTGTCTAAGATGGATGTCCTTCAACAATAGATATCATTATTCATCATATCAATGCATTGTTGGTCATAGATATTTATCAATAGTGTATTGATGACTTGGGTTGTCGTTAAGATTCGTTATATTAAATAAAACAGCCTTCATTCGAGTACTACATAATCAGGATTACATTGACTCCATGTCATTAAGTACACGACCTGTGACGGACTGAAGGCTCTAAACTTCCAATACTACTTTTAACTTCCAATTGTCTCTCATCCTCGCCACCATTTTCCAACCCTTTTATGGTACCTTTCCAGGTTTCTCCTAATTAGTAAATTAAAAGAAGAAATCACTTTTTAAACGGATTGAAGCTATGTATTATTATTAATAATAATAATATTTAGAATAACTTAAACTACTAACATTTTTTTCTACTTAAAAGGGTAGACCTTTTATATTATACACGCCATCGGTTATTTTCCTGTAATTAATCTATGTATAGTGTATACGTTAGTAAGCACTATATTAATAATAATGTATTTTTTTTATTTTTTGTTAAAGTTTTGTTATAACCTTATCATCAAATATAATATAGACATCTTCAGCTCAATTGACTTATCGTCTTCGACAAGCATTAGTGAACTCAAATATCTAGTTTTTTAAATATTATAATAAATACGCATTTTAAATAATATAATATATAATAATTACACAGTTGTAGTTAAACTTACATGCGCGATAATTAGAATTATTTTAGGTTGTGTTTGTTAGATAGATATAATTTGAAGCAAACAGAGCATTGTTTGGTTGGAACAGTTTTCTCATCACTATAGCAGACAAAGCCTACTGGAAAATGTTTCTATGACAATACTGAGTCTACTCCACGTTATCTCCGTGTAATACTGGGAGTAATCCAGTGTAATAGGTTAGAACCTCGGTCAATGTTTACAGTATCAAATAAAGAAAAAAACTTTATTACATATAATAAAATATTATTTTTAGTTCTCAACTCAAACCATACTGGACTCATTCTTAATCATCCATTACTTTAAATTGTTAATATTTTATTACTAAACATGTCGTTTAGTTCTAATCTAGTTATAAAATACATACCATAGTCGTCATCTAATGTTATGTTTAGCCACTAATCAAAAAGCCGATTTTGTAATTACAAAGCGGAAGTACTCGACTCTATTAGCATAATTTAAAAAACTCATACTAAACTTATTCAAAAACAATAATTTTCGAAAGTGTGAAAAATACAAACGGTTTTTAAAAAAGGAATTACAAAACTATTGATGGTTTAAGTTCGGAATGTAAAAAATCTACCTGCTAACCGTGGCTGCCTTAACGAGCTCTTTAACAAGATACCACCTCGGGGTATTTCGTGTCAGCACGTGTGGGCAATTAACGTTCCATTAATAGTTATTTTTTCTATCTTGGATCAAAGTTAATTATAGAAATCTGCAGTCTAATTATCTTTGAATAATGATTAATAAAATACTGTTTCTGACTGGGAAACATTTGAGATAAAAAAAAAATGGTTGTCATATATTTATAGATATAGCCTACAGGAATGTGTGTTTCATAGTTGTAGTATGAGTTCCGAACTCTTTGTTCTGTTTTAAAAAGGTCAAAGTTTCTAACAGTTATAATTGAATTTTCTAACTCTGTGTGAACCTATTTTGATATTGTTAGTATCTGATATTATTAGAAGTTTAGCATGGTTTTTAACAGCGCCATCTCGATAATCTCATTACAAACAATTTAATCACATATTTATATGATATAAATACTGATGAAATAATTCACTATTTTGTTTTCAAATTATTTATTAGTTTACTAAAATTTTACATTGATTTTTGTGTTTTATATTGTAAGTGATCAAGTACCTAACTAACAGTGTATTCGTAACCTAAGCCTCCATAATAAGAAATAGAAATAAATATATGATTTATTTTAATAACACTAGTCCCCGGTCTATAATTCTGGCAACAGTTGCTCACTAACCCTACTTATCAATGTTCTATCACTTTCTCTATATCAGTAAATTTACACGGCTATGAGACACAAACAGTATTTAAAACAATTGACCGCTGATATAATTTAGAATTTTATTATTTTAAGTTAAATAAAATTTGAAACGGATAACACAGTCTTGACGATTCTGGTGACCTTTAAGTGAAGGAAATATTATCATACCATAGGGTCGAGATATAGACTTGTTTGCAAAGGCTTGACGGGAAATGTTTATATCATATTTCGTGTCCTGTCTATTATAATGCATCTATTTTTAAAGCATTAATATACAAATATGTAACAGGATCACAAAGAACACAGCGTGTATTAAAATTAGTTTTTAGTTTTCTTCTTCTTGTTAGTTTAGTTTTCTCGTGTTTTTTGATGTTATAACGAAATGATTGATTAACATTCGAAGTGAAAAGTCTCTGTACCTGATTACTTTATGTGATAGCTATTGTACTTTAGCTATGTTATTATAAAGTTAGATGTTACTTAGTACTAGAGCAGTGTTGGCCTAGTGACTCCAGCGTGTAACTCTCACCTCTGATGTCAATCATCAATCAATCAAAACCTGTGAATCAATGGACATTATTTCTATTTAATTTATCAATCTCGCGACCGGTGAAGAAAAACATAGTGAGGAAACCAGCTTGCTTTAACCCAAAAAGTCGATAGCGGGTGTCAGGCACAGGAAGCTGATCACCTACGTAAGTATGAGATTGACAAATGATCATGAAACAGAAATCTGAAGCCCAGACCTTAAAAAGGTTGCTGCCCTACTAAAATATATAAACGAATTTAAAACAAATGGAGACTTTCATCATTATGATACTCGAACAGAACCAATTTGAGTATACGACCAACCAGGCTCCAGAAGATAAACCACTCCTTATATGGAAATTGTATTCGTTTTTAGAACCCAATAAATTCAAAGCCCTCGTTAAACGTAAATTAATAAATAAACCTTTATATAAATTTGAGGAATACTTAAATGATCCTAATCCTAGGGATTGATTTGCTTCAGTTCCAACAAATTTGTATGACTCAAAACTTAGGGATTAAAAAGAGTGGCGGAAAGTTTCTTACCAGTGCTTCTTGCCCGCTCTACGCCCTTGACTTGCGAACTGGTAGTAAATGTAAATTTACAATTAATTTTACTTCTTTTATGACGTTCATAAGTGTCCTTGTTTACCTATATGAATAAACTTATTTTGATTTTGAGTTTACACATCCGTGTGGTTTCCAGATATTCCCGCCATCGCCTGACCTGTCTACTTCTTTTTCTTTCCTCATCTCCTGGCTATTCAGTTGTGATTTATGTCCATTTCTCACAACTTCCTTACTTCATGAGCCCAGACTGTAGCCGTCTTTATTTCACAGTAACAAGGCGTTTTACAGGTAGGCTAGTGCATAATAATTAAAAAAAATGTCCATTACAAATAAATAAGATTGAACAAGTACATAAAGGGATTACCGGTGACATTATAGTCTCGCTTGGCCCTGTCATAAGTTAATTACATCAGTGATAGTCAAGCATTCTGCGGAAACGCATTGATAGGTATAATTACATTGTAATTTCAATAAAAATATCAGCTGCATCAACATGCAATATGACCGATTCTGGGTTAATGTATATTTGAAAAATAATACTAGTGTATAATATACTCTTTAAATAGGTCTCTGAGGGTCAAAGCTCAAGTCGAGAACTATGACTCCGATAAGTATGTAAGTCAAAACGCCATAACGTTTTAATCGTCATCGCGATTAATAATTTCATTTTCACTGATAGAAATGGCTTTATATTTATTTTTATATTATGCCATCTAGCAATTTTATTATTTAATTTTAATTCATCAATGTAACAACGAATATTTTTAAATTGTTATTAAAACCTAAACATTACAATAAAATATTCAATTTCTTAACCTAGAGAGTATAAACAAACAGAAAATTAATGAATAAAAATATTGGTTCCTGTGGCGTGTACCTTTAACGCTGGCAGCATTTCCTCGCTGTATTGCGATACTTATTCGTTGAGCTAGGAAAGCACCATCTCTGGGGTCACCCGTACTTTCTACCAGGCGCCAACTTAAATCTTTCATTTGAAGGTGGAGAGGTGAGATGAGGCTAACGTAGCCAAAACGAATTAGATTAGTATAACTTTAAAAAAAAATTAAGTTGAGTATAATCTCGAATAATTACAGGGTTAGAATCAAAAACCGTAGTGATTATATCCGGCATGTATTACCTATGGATGTTCCAGACATTTTTTAACAATAATACAAGTAATTCGCTAGATAATCGTGTAATGAGCGGTGTTATTCATCGCCATCTTAAAAAAATGTGGAGATAATCCATAATTTCGAAATCACCACTTTCGTTTCAAATTCACCATATTTTCCCATAATTAAACATCCTGTATTATCGTGTAATATAAGCTACTCTTCTGTTAACATTTTGTACTGAAAAGTATACATTATAATTACCTTACCTTTACCATTGTTTCTGTAGTTGCTATAAAACTGATATTTGTGTGTTCGTCAATTGAATAAAGTATAATTATATTTTTTAGGCCTTAATATTTAATAGAAATTGTGTATCAACGCACACTTTTAAAACAAATGACCAACTCTTTATGTAGGGTGAATAATAATCAGAAATTCATTTAACGATTTAACCTATAAGTGTAACAATCAATCATGGTTAGGCGTGGGCATTCGATCAACTATTTGTTGTGACGCTAACGATTTACGAATACGAACGTACTTATTACATTTAGGGCCCTTTCCTTTGAATAAAATCTATCAATGTATGGATTCTGATATTGTCAAACTTTCCAGATACAAACTCACAAATCATATAACAGTTACGCTGAATTCCGAATCTTATGTACAGACCCTTATGTATCTTGGCAAGAATAAAAAATAAATAAATCAATGGCGCTACAAGTTTTTTAGGTCTGGGCCTAAGATTTCTGTGTATGTTTCATGATTATTTGTCAATCTAATAGGCAAGTAGGTGATCAGCCTCCTGTGGCTGACACACGCCGTCGACTTTTTGGGTCTTAGGCAAACTGGACTCCTCACGTTGTTTGATCACCGTACGAGCAGTTATAAATGGGCACATAGAAAGAATTTCCATTGGTACACAGCCGGAGATCGAAACTTCGACATCTTTGAATCACATGAACTACGGTGAAAGCGATCTATTTTGTACTAAAAGTTTTGAGAGATTGAAAGTGGGCTTGCTTTAACATTGCTTTGACTAAATGACCTGAATAGTATTTGAGATCCGGCATTTCCGAGTGGAGCTCAGGACCTGTCCTCAGCAGTCACTGATTCCGTATATGATTTTGCTAATTCCTCAGTTTTTCACCAGAAGTGGATATAATATTTGTGACAGGTTGGGACGACTAAGAGACGTTCATCAATTTGCGAAAATGTGGGCGTAAAATAATACAATTTATCTCTCATAAACTTGCGGATTTTATTATATTCCGGTGACGTATAAATCTTATTATTACTATTTGGCATATATATACATATATAGTTAAATATATGCCAATATAAAATAAACAATGCACGGCGGGCAGGCAGTTGTCGGCTTTTAAGTATTGGTGCGCTCTTTTCTTGAAATCTGTCTTAATTTTGTTGCTTTAATAATGCTAGACCTATAGAGATATCAATCATAACCCGTTTGATTCCCGGTGATATATTTAAGGTATTACAGAATGACGTATATGTAATTCGTTATCAAAAGCAGTTCCATATGTTATGATAGGAAAAATTAAACATATCGACATTGCCGCGACGGACTTACATTAATAGCATTAGTGTGGTTTCGCGGTAGTGATGGGTGCATATCGATAAATTAAAATATTGAAAATTATTTTTGTAAGTAGCGTTCGTCCTGGGCGATTTGTTTACCTATTCGAAAGAACTTCACGACTCTGTGTACTGACAAGTAATTTATAAAATGTACAAAATCTAAGCTGTATATTAATTAACTTTTTTGTCATGATTGGAAATTAAACGGGTTTATTATTATTATAAACTTAGATGTGTAATGTAATGTGTAAACAAATAATATATGTGTAACTTACTACCGTTAATTTATATAACCCCGTCAATAAAATTTACTGCACATACGAAATCTAATAGTTTGAATAATTATAGTTGTTGGTTAAAATCAACTTTAAGACGTTGTAATTTTTTTACACAGAACTGGACAGACGTTAGCCAACAGTGCCAGCTTAAGTGAGTGAGCATGTTAAGTGAGATGTAGCCTGATCTTAACAGTAACACCGGTTTGAATAAGATAAACTTATAACTAAAATTTAGTTTAGTAACCTTAAATTTAAACTTTTATAACCTCCTTTAATTAAACTTAAAAGTCAGGCTGAAGAAAGTTGTTGAGACATATTCTGTATATAATATATAATATATAATTTTTTTACACAGAACTGGACAGACGTTAGCCAACAGTGCCAGCTTAAGTGAGTGAGCATGTTAAGTGAGATGTAGCCTGATCTTAACAGTAACACCGGTTTGAATAAGATAAACTTATAACTAAAATTTAGTTTAGTAACCTTAAATTTAAACTTTTATAACCTCCTTTAATTAAACTTAAAAGTCAGGCTGAAGAAAGTTGTTGAGACATATTCTGATTATCGATACAGTTTACCAGTTCGCCGCATCGCTACTGTCAGGGCTGGGCCACTTTGTAAATTCGATTACGGTATTCACTTACCATATTGTTAGCTAGTGTCCCACAGGACACAACAGTGTCTCTGTCTGTTCTGTGTAGTGGTACATAGTGCACATCATGAAATAGGATATTAAAAATCAAGTAAGTTTAATTAAAAAAAACAACTAATTAATTCTATATTTTAATTTTCATTCGAACATCAATCGCTTCATTTTAATTATTTGTAGTTCACCGTACAGGTTCTGTAAAAATTTAATGGTTAACAAATGATTTATTGAAGTAGCTAGCTAAAAGTAGCGTTGATAAAGAGAAGAAAATTAGTTAAGAACCGCTACAACCAAGTCTTGGCCTAGTGAGACCTTAGACAGCCTTAGACAGACCAGACCTAAAAGGTTATATTGCTAATCATTTATTTCTTTTAAGAACCGCTACGGTATCCATTTATCAGTCGATTAAACAGTGATTTCACTTAAAAGCCACACATAAACTGTGGTAGGTCTTTAAGTCCTTTGTTTAATCTAAAATGTTAACACTCGTTTAGCGTTCATAGGCTGGCGTGAGTTAATTGTAGGGTAATTCAAAGCTTTGCGGATTTATATAATGAAGGTTAAACTGGAGGTTTTTTATTTTTTATTTATAGTGTGATTTCTCATTTCATTGATTAAATTATCAATCACATTGCCTATCGGATATCCCCACGCGATTCTACGAAATAAGATTTGGATACAATTGTTTAGTAAATTATTTAATAATTGATAATAAGAATCACGCAAAAGGATAGATTTGACATGAAGCAAAGAGGACATTCTTTTAAAAACTTGTTAACTCATGAATATAATAAAAAATAGTCCTCACGTGAACCAAACAACCAACAAACTGCAGTGCGGTTTTTGGAGTCAAATTCATATTATACACACATAAATGATATTGCTTAATAACAGCAAAAATATTAAAAAATAATGCTAGTAATAGATACACTGGCCCCAAATTTTATAATTTTTTGTAATTTCCTATATTTAATTAATTTTTTATTATTATTATTACTTTGTTGGCTAAGGAAATTGTAAATATTGTATACAGTACCATACAGTTGTCTTTAAAGTCCACCTTTTATCTGTGTATCTTGCTATATGCCCCTATATGCCCATTGCCACTTCTGTTTTGTTTTTCGCTCCTTTCCATTGCTTTCTGGCTAGTTCGGTTTTTATTTTTGTGTTGTAAGTCCACGTTTGGCAGCCGTATGTGAGAGTAGGTAAAATACAAGTGTCCAAGACAATTTTCTTGAGGGGAAATGTCCCTTTTAAGATTTCCTTCATGGACCTGCTCATGTTAATTCACCGCTTTATCTCAAGTTCTTCATTTTGCGGTTGCAACAAACACTTCAATGTAGTGTTTGTTGCAACCGCGCAATTTGTTATTATTTTAGTTGTACTCTTGTTCATTTTAAGGCCTAATTTTTCGCTTTCTTCGTTTGAGATAAATATCATATTTTCTAGTTCCTTACTTGTTTCAGCGAATAAGACATTGAATATGAACAACATACAAAAACAGTTACAATATTCATGTATCAGTGATGTTGTGTTGTGATTTTTAAGAAAAATATATCATTTTTTTCAATTTTATGAGTCGTAATAGGCCACAGACAGGTCCTTCAAGATTTTATAACAGATAATTCATACAAGAAACTTAAAACAATAAAACGCCAATCACTCCCTTTATGATAGTTTTATTTCCTATGCTTTGATAAACTTTGCCCAAGTGCTATTTGAATGCATATGCGATACGTTTTACGACTGAAACGTGTCACAGCTTAACGATTCTTGGTTATTTTTATCACATTAACACAGTATAGAACACTGTACATAGGAAATATTTTTGATGATTTTATTTTATGGATTCTTAATTGGTTCGATAACCGTCACTTACACTGTCCAACAATCGAGGGTGACTAGTGACCAGAGAGCAATGGACCTCTCCATCCATATTGCAGCATTCTAAGAATCAAAAAGAAGGCTATATTGCAAGATGTACAGATAAAAGATGGACCGCACGAAGCCAGCTGGAGGGTGGTCCCCTAGGAGAAACGTGGGAACATAGTTAACGTTTCTGGGGAGAAATGGTGAGAGGAAGCAGTGAACATATCCAAATGGAAATTTTAGATTCAGCCTTTGCCCAATAGGAGTCCATACTGCAGAGCACGATGTAATGGAAATAACAATAACGTAGACCAAGTAATATATACGTCGCAGCCAACTAGCTTCATTAGCCGTTCAATTAACAACCTAGCCGTTTAACTAAACGGACCGTTTAACTAGCGGCCTGAAAGATGGTCAGCTAGTTGATCGAACAGTTAGGCAAATCACTTGGATCGATGAAGTTTCATTACTTACCCGTTAATTGTTAATTTAAATTTAGTTCCACTTTCTGCCACTCTCAAACCAAACTCTTCTGTCAATATGGCGTCGGCTTTTCTAAAGTTTCATGAAAAACAAGAAGTACAATTGAAGAGTGTAGTACATTAATAATGTGAATTTGACTCAAGCAATTTAATTTTAAAAGAAGTATTTTTTTAATGGCATCTTTTTTATTTTTGACAAATAATGAGTGTATCGGACGAATGGTCTAAGCATTAGCCAGCCCGTTTATTATATGTTATAACAAACGCTAGGGATATCTTTCAGGCCGTTAGTTAAACGGCGCTGTTTAGTTAAAAGGCTAGCCTGTTAATTGAACGGCTAATTAAGAATCATCCATCTGATTTGTAATTTTCAATAGTATGGAATTAAGTATCATATACACAAAAATCTCACAGTAGTAGTGTCATCCAATTTGGTAACATGAGAATGAAAACAATATATAATGGCGATTACGAGTGTAAGTGATTTATGCAATAACGGTAAATTATTGGTAAATTTCTGGTTGTTCAACTGACAATATATATACTTAGATAATGTATTATAAAAGCGAAATCTTCAGAATTATTTCTTGTATCTATATATTTATTGAATAAAGATGTGTTGTTGAAACACATACATACGGTTAAGGAACACCTCTTCAGACCTTGCATTCATTAGTACAGACTTTTCTCATAGACCATCAAAATTTTAATGCCACTTTACGATCGGAGATCTCTAGCCTGTATTACGTTCTTATAAAAAAATTTAAATTGTTAAATACAAAACAGAACCCGTTTGTATGTAATAGGAGGCAAAAGGACAGGAGACTCATCTCATGTTAAGTGATACTGCCACCCATGGACGCCACATCGCCTCACTCAGAAGGCTCGCAAGTGCGTTGCCGACCTTTCAAGAATTGGTTACAGTACAATAACATTGTCATCCCTTATTCATTGCCAAGGTTCAAAATTAGCAGAATTTTCCAAATTTCGTCTGCAAATACATACCTAGGAGCTCATATACCTTGTAACATATACTGCTATATGATGAGGTGAACTTCAATAAATAGATGAAAATATCCATGACTTATCAGTCTTAAAAGGATCCAGCCAGTACCACTACAGCCTGAAGACAGTGTTCGGAATTACATTCATCTTTATAAAGTAAAACATCTTGTGTCACGTGTATGCACTATGCACTATTGGCTGGTGACTCGTTATCCAATTTACATATAATCTCTGCTTAAGGTCGACTTACTACACACCCTGACACACTAACCTTACTCTCATTGTAATTATAGAATTCTAAAGTATCACGTGGCAGCCGGATGCTTTGAGTTTCCTATTCGTACGTTCTATTCTTAAAGGACCCTAAGTCGAATTAGTTCGGAAATACTTCAGTGAGCAGCTGGTTCCGAATAGTGGTGGTGCGCGGCAAAAACTGCCTTAAAAACGCTTACTTGGAATGACGGACGTCGAGGTGATACAGGTCGAATTTCATATTCTGTCTCGACGTCCGATGATGATACGCAGCTGCAGTCACCCAGCTGAAGTGGGATCTAACTACACACATATTAGGCATATACCTTCACTCATGTCTAAACATCGTAGTGAGCGATGAAACGTCTGGACTGGACGATTTGTTACCACCGGTATTTTTCTTCACTCGCCTCGCGTTGGCCTTGTCGGCCATAAGATGGCGTTGCGTATTAAACATATAACTACTATTTATTATAATATGTTTAATTATCTTAAAGATCGAATTGAACTGTTTTCTATATGTGTGTATTATGTGTGATTACCTTCCACTACTTTTGAACTTAGTTTAGGTTCCGTCAAGAAAGGATCGCCCTATATAAAATTCCGTAGTATAACAAAACAGATAGATGTTAGTTAGCTATTGTACCCCTTTTTAGATCTGTTCTTTGCTCAATCCAGTCACACAATGCAATTCTCACAAGGTGTAAAGAGAATAACACAGTGTGTGGCAATATACAATCATTACAGTCGTGTCATTTCTATAATGTGTAATTTTTCATTTACCAAAAATTTTATATCCGTTCTACGTATACAAAGCATAAAAATTTTGTTATCGTCTTGTGGTAAATAAAATACGCAATAAAATTGTGGTTGTGATCGTCTGTTTATATATAACCAAGGTTTATGTATTGCGGTGAATTGTATGTACTAAATAATTATGATTGAATACCTAAACATGCAAGTTTTTTTAATAAATTGTCTGCACAAAGATTCGTTCTGGGCTAACTTAGGAGTAATTAGTTGATTAAAACTAGCCTAATTTACTAAAAACTATATTAAACATAAGAATTGTACGATAAATATAAATCAATTTGAAAATTTTGGTCCCTGTGGCAATGTTTACCAATGATGCCGGCATCTCCTTGCTATATTGCGATATATTTTCGTTAAAATGCCAAGAACTCTTTATTTAACTTATCATTTATGGTAATGTTAGGGCAATTAATTTCAGTAATTTTGAAGTACACTAAAATTTAGAAGATACAATGCAATCTTTCTTATAGTCTATGTCCTCGTGGTAGGATTTCCGATAAATTTGACATGTATAAAATCCTATAAGGAAATTCATTTGTATCATTTGCTGAGTGGTAGTATCATGATTAGCTATCAACAGCACATGGCTATCTCCTTTGATCTGAACGATAAATTTGTTTACATGATTCGGTTCGTTTCACTGTAGAGGCTATAGTGAGAGCGACTTTAAAACTATAGTAATGTTGTTTCTCTTATAAGTGTAGAAAAACTTATTTAGCCACAATCTCTACTAAACTTTGTAAGATAAAATAATCTTTAATTTTTTCATCGTAAGGAAAAATCATAATAGAAATTACATAAACTTTTTGTCTTGAGCAATTATGGCCTCATCCTTGAAGTTCGTTCGATCTGTGCACCAATGGACTTTCATTCTATGTGCGCATTTAACATTCGCTCTAACGGTGGAGGAAGACATCGTGAGGATACCGGCTTAAAACTGCGACGGCGTGTGTCAAGCACAGGAGGCTGATCACTTGCCTATTAGTTTGATCATGCTACAGATATAGAAGTGTAAGGCCCAGAACTTAAAAGGTGGTAGCGCCACTGCTTGAATTTTAAAAGAATTATAATCAATATTTTAAATTATTTCTTTTAATTTAATTACTATGTAGATTATTGTAAATAGTCTTAAACAGAATGGGTGATAGAACATAAAGCTGTTAGGTCCTACGCCTGCTGTCATGATACTCCAGCCGTGTGGCAAATCCGAGACCATAAAAGTGTAAAGTGTGCGAGAGCCTTTAAATAGCTAATATATCTGGCCCACATGGCCTCACCTAGATACACCTAGGCTTTGCAATACTACCTTTATTTATAAGTCAATATATAGTTATTGATAAAAGCTTGCCAACCCTCGGCACACTGATACATTGGTAAAATAAACCCAAAATGCAATTTTTTATGTGACAAGCATTTAAAGGCAAACATGACATACATACACGTAGAGATCATACAAATTTTAAACATAAAACCTGACTTCACAAATGTTACACACATACACATCAACTATATTAGAACGAAAATTTCAAAACATTTGTGTGGGCCTGGGTATCAGTAGTCCCTCGGTAAAGTACTCTGCGCTGGTTTGGCTCGATCGATTAAAATAATCGATCAGTCTAACATTACGCATCGGCAACGATGGTGTGTCCCACTCCAAGCATTGGTCCTTAAAAAAAGACGGTAAACAAAATGCGGTGTGGTATGCGGTCTATAATCAATGCGCACGCGACAGCGGTTAAAATTTAACTATCATTCTTGCACCATTATTCCCGAACGCCTGTAATGTGTCATGTGTCAAAGTAAAGATCGACAAATGTCTTATTTGACTGACACCGATTTAGCGCAAACAATATTGACATATTTTAAAAAATATATTGAAATATTGGAAAAAAATAAACACAAGCAAATAGGATAGAAGAACTAAATAGAAATTTAACTTAGAAGTGTCAAATGCTGGTCATATTATTATGCAAATAAAAAAAAGTCTATAAAAAACAAACTTTATTTCTTAAGAAGAACACTTGTTTAACACTGAGAACCCACCCAAATTGAAAGCGTGTAAATCATTGCTATTCAAGATCTATTTACAAATAGATGCAAATAACATTTTTTACTACAAAATGATTACTTTTCAAAGCTTTCAGCAATTTAGTTCCCAGTTTAGCTATTAAGGTATTTGATGCTGCTGGCCACAGACGGCTATGATCAGTTTCAGTAACTCATAAATGCATTTTTATGACAACACTGATTTGACTAAACACGTCAACCCAGCTTCAGGCTCGTCTTGGAAACGACGAACTATGTGTATCGGCTGAAAAGGGCAAAACACTCTGCAGTCTGATAGTTTACGAATTACGGAGGGAAAATAAAATTTATTGGATTTGCGTTCTCCAATTGCCATCATTTCATAAAATCTGATAAAAGCCAAGTAGCTGATTGCCACTGTTACCGGGGTTAGTTAGCGGTTAAAACCCACAGTTGATAAAATTATAAGTATAGAAATATAAAATATTCTTTCTCCAGAAAATCGTGACCTCTATATTTCACTCATAACTATATTAGTCTGTCAATACGCTAAAAATTCTTTGAATCCTGACTCATGCGAAAATTATAAACAAGCTACTCGCATCGGCTTCGCACGAAGTACTTTCTTTGTATTAAATTGTTTTTTAATTACTATTTTAAATATTGTAAAGCAATGTCTACACGGTGGACGGATAAATTGTAATCTATTTGTGTTCCTCCACAATTTTTTAATATAATGAATAAACACTTACTTCTTTTATGTGTACGTCAAAAAATAAAATTCTCTAATAATATTTATAATATTCATAAATATGGGGACCGTCGTCTCGCGCTCCTATGCTCTTGTTGTCGTAAGCCACGTATTTTACAATTCTATGGCAGAAATCTTCCGGACGATACGGATACGGACCAAACGATCGTTCTAGGCATTTAACTAAATAAAATAGTACACTTGCTTTGTTTTATTCCATTAGGTTTATCTTAATGATTTTATACTTTACACTTCTCGCGCTCACCTAATCTATTTTTTTTGAAGTGATGCTTCTTCATCGGTGTTGGAAAAAAATACCGTCACATTTTTCCGGTTACGCGTCACATTTTTCGGTTAAGCGTCTTTTTCTTGTTCCTACCCCGGTTGATTCGAAGAGATTCGAAGCCATTAATAACAAAAATGTATAATAACGATAACAATGATAGTAATAATTCTATTACAATTAATGAAATTCTGTAATAATCTGTATTATTTGTATTCATGTCTATGATAATAAAAGCCTTTTGATAAACTTTATCTAATTGAACTTTGTTTAACCAATTTTTGTAAAGCTGCATATTAGATCATTTTTCGAAAAATAGGGTCATAAAGAAGATTCACTTCTTACGTGTGTACACTAGTAGACGCACACATTTATTTCTCAGTGGTTGCCTGGAAGAGATCGCTCAAAGCGATAAGGCGGCCAGTTGCTCTCATTTTTATTTAATTATTTTTATTGTACTGTATTTATGTAAACTTGCAACGAAGTGTTAATGAATTAAAATACACTTCCACTATTGTACTGCCCGTACAATAAAAGTGATTGATTTATACGATTTATAATTTAACAACCCATGTATAATAAAGATATGTTAGGTTATTTACAGAAGCGATAATTACAAATACAAATATAGAAGATTTATTTCACATGAAAACTTTTCTTAATACAGACAGCTATTTGCAAATTTGTTAAATCTATAGAGAAATGACAGGAATAGTACCCATCCGTCAGTTAGTGGAGCGCTTAAATTAGATGCGCGCGCGTCGGTTCTTTATTTGTTTATAGTTTACAGTGATTTTGTGTAATAAAGTATTTGGATGTTATAAAATGAAGCGAAGAAAACGCAGCCGCCGTATACGCATTAGATTTGATATGAATGAGGTAATAACAGTTCTGTTACATTTTATTAAATATATCTAAAAACTGCCTTAAGTCGAGTACATAATCAGGATTACATTAAGTCCATGTATTAAGTCCATTATATCAATACACGATCTCCGCCAGAGTGAAGGCCTCCAAATTCCACTTGGATGAGTCTTCACCACCATTTTCCAATATTTCCTGGCTATCCCTTAGTTCATCTTCCCACGTTTTTAGTGGGCGTTCTTTTTTTTCCCCACTGGACCATTGCAAGTAAGGGAATTATTGACCCATGTGTCATCACAAACACGGGCCCATTACCGCTGTAACTTTTTTTAATGTGTTACGACGTCTGTTATGTTAATTTTCAATCGACGTACACTCGTTGAACGTTCCATAGCCAAAAGCATACTCAAATTTTCTTTACGCCTTATTAAAAATATTGTCAAATGACAATGACAAAAATAGTTATATTGTATCGCAATATACATACAAAAGGATCTTTACTTTTCTGTACAGCTATTCCGTAGACATCTAAATAAGAGATAGTCGCAAAATTTGTTACTAACCACAGAAGTTGAAGATGGCTGACACCAATTCAAGTTTTTTTAAATACTTCTTGAACTCTGAGGATGTTTTTATTGAGAGGAAAATTTGAAAAGGATAAAGTTGTATTTAGTTTGAATTCCTTTTGATTATTACACAAATATACAGTATTTACAATTTTCTTGCAGTTATAATTAAAAATTAGAAAAAATTAAAAATTAGCAGGTACTTGGATTTTTATTCCGGAAAACAGGAACAGTTCGTATGGGATAGGGAGCGTTCAAGTATCACGTCACACAATTTTTGAGATTCTTGACCCCTCACCATAAAAGGGGCCGTAAAGTTTCTGTATCCAATAATAAAACGTTTCGTGATCAACCCCAGTCACTCTTTATAGCGAAAACTTACCATTATGTGGTGTAAAGTACTGGAACGTGAAAAATAATAATTAACAATAGCGCGTAATCCCCGCCCCGTATCGTAACGTTTTACAAGAAAACTTTTTAAAGCAAAATAAACACCCTTGTGCCAAATACAGATATTTTTGCGTCTTAAACGTGAAGATGACAGACCACAGTTGATTACAAATTGGGCACATTTATGAGGAAATTAATATTCATTCAAAGTTAGGCTTTGAAAGCTCGACCTCAGGGTGAGACTCGTGCCATGGGTTAACTCACTATACAAGCGTTAAGCCGAAAAATAAATCATATCAGATTACACTGACATCAAGATTCGTCTTATTATGAGAAACCCAAATAAACATCAGATTTCCTCTTTTATGCGACTCAATTTTTCAAGATATACTCAGTGAACTGTCAGGGCATTGTTAGCGAATCGCGTTCGTTTTCTTTACCAACAGCAGAAATACAGTTATTCAACACTCACAGTTTGAAATCCATTTTCATTTAGTTTTTAATTTATAAATGTATTTATTTTCTCTTAGTGTTTCTTATAAGTGCTTGTGATTTTGTTGTATTTAATATTTCTTTAAACAAAGCTTTCTATTCCATGCATATTTGTAACATTAAAAATTCAAACCAAAATATCATTTATTGAGCACATTCATTTATCTTACATTTACTGCCAGTTCTCAAAGGTTGTAGAACGTACAAGAACTGGCAATGAACACTCCGTTACACTTAAAACAAGGCCGGTTTTACAAAATGGCCGAAAACGCCATCTATAACGTTCTTCCCAAAGTAATAATTATAATAATGAAAAAGAAAGAAAACCGTTTCATCTCTATCAGCTAGACATAAGCATGTATGTACTACTGGGGTAACAATAACCGAATACGTAGTATAAATATTTATTTATTTACAAAACAATAATTATTAGACTATTTAATTAAACAATAATTATTAGGCTATTAATTAATAGACTAACATACATACTACCTTAAACTACTAGCAATTTAAAAAAACTGAGTCTTCCCAAACCTGTCACAAATATATCTAGTTCTTGTGCATTGAGGAAACGGTTTACCAGCGGATTTAGTGAATGCAGCCGGAGTACTGTTAGTAAGCTCCACTCAGACAGAATTCCTCCGGGATATGAAATACTTTTTAGGCACATACAGTCCAAGCAATTCCGGAAGCAGGCCCATGCTGTTCTACTGTAGATTGTAGTAGGACATAGGAGATGGATCAAGGCATAAAATAACTAATCAGTATATACACAGCTTCAACGCCGGATATTCACCACAACTTAACGAACACAGGAATGCTTCGTTCTTTTAGAATTATATGGCAAGTCAAATTGGTCAAATCGGTAATTATCGTATTAACGTATACTTGACGAAATATTAACGTGAGTTCCTTGCCTCAGGTTGTTAAAATACCCGTTATTATAAATTATACGCATGTAGATATTGTTGCGGACATAAATAAACATAGATGTGATATACATAAAACATTAAAAAAAATATTTGTCTGTGCATGTACTATAATATAATAAACGATATAGTGATAAATATATAATAGGAATATAATATAGAATAGTACAAATATGTGTTTAGTAACTTTATAACAAATTACATGACTTTATCATGTACATTAACACACTTTATACATAATTTTATACGTATTTTAGTCAGACATATAGTTTGATGATATATCGTAAGGAATATTATTGTATTTTTTAAAATATTTGTAACATAATTGTCATATATTTTAGAATAGATGCTTGTAAAGGTTATCTTTAATAAATTAATAAGCAATATATCAGGCAAAGCCACCGCAAAAGCCTTAACCGATGTCCTGTTGACACATCGTTCACTAACAAGCGACATGTATTTCTCAGTAATGATCTACACCTTTGTGGCGACAGTTTTACGTACAAAATATGCTTATGGTAAGTTTATAACCTTTATAAAATAGCCTGTATAAGTAAAAATTAATGAGGAACTGGGCCGGAAGTTACAAGAGGTATCCTATATTTTAAATTATATTGACAGACTTGACAGATTTTGGTGAATATTTTGTGTGCTTAATTCTAATTTAATAGATAGTGATTTAAATTGTTAAAACAATACACATTCTCTCTCTCTCTTCAAGCAAGGAAATATCTGGAAAGGATATTCCGTTTTCACTGGTTTTCTGCCCAGCGTCTCTCTTATAACAGTGTGTTTTGAGGACGATAAGTCTTTCACTTCGGTTCATCTGGTTAGTGAACAATCACATGATCTTCTGTCTTCTAAGTTACCAACCACAATCAGTAACTCCAAGTTCTCATCGCTTCTGCGCATTGTATGGCCGATATATTATGTAATTAATATAAGTTAATTAATAAATAATAGTAAAAATATATAAAAGTCTTGGTCCTAATCTCACTCTTACACTGTTAGAAAGTATTATTTTCTCTTTATTTTTAAGACTCGGAAGAAATCAAACTATAATAATGGCGTCATGCGTTTGAGAGAGAAATGTAATAAATTATTGTGATTAGATATTATTATACTCCAAACATGTGGATAATGAAGTGCAGAATAATTTATGCTGAATTATTAATAGGTTATGATATTATTAAGCATTTTCATTAAAATTTACATGAATATCAAAATTTGCGTGTAAACTTTAAATAATGAAAATATATTGATCACTACTTGACCATTACTGTTATTAAAAACAAAATGAAATTGCTGTTAATTTCTTTAAGAAAGGCTTTATACATAGTATTGCCTTTTGTTAAAATAGCTTTTACACATTAAGAAAACACTTTTTAAACGGGTTGAAGGTATGTATTAGTATTATAAACTTATAATTATTTACATAATTTTAATTATTCCGACGTTTCGCTTGCTTTACAGCGTGCGTGGTCACCGTGACCAACCGTCCATGTTTTCTTAAGGCTTTATACGTTTAGCGTGAGACTTATACATGTTTTTAATGAATTTTGTTTCAGCTTATTAGTCTGAAGTCGGTTTTTGGTTCTAATATATCCTTATGACGTTTTATTTTATTGGTTTAAATACGAGTATACAATTCGTAAGTGCACGTCTGGTATTCAACTTAAGACCAGAAAAAGTCACCTTTTAATTATCAATGCAACGTGTATTTTGTAAAAGTCTTTTGTTTTTTTTGTCGATTGCTTCACAACCTTTCTAAAACGTTTGTACACAAGCAAACGCATTTCTAATTTTACATTCATATTTCATATGTCTAGGACACGATGAACCGCGGCTCCAGGGAGGAGCTTCTCGGCAGCTCCCAGGAAGCCCTGCGGAACAGCCAGCATGACCTCAGGAACGTCTACGAGCGCCCACTAACGAGAGAAGAGAAGACATTTCTACTTAATGCCGATCGGGGAGACTATGCAACTGTAAAACGGTAAAAGCAAAGTACCCATTTTATCAATTACAAAGTTAGACTTTATTAATTAACACTTCTGCTTCAAAGTTTACTTAAGTTATTATGTAGACAAAAAACCGCTAACAAGCGATTACTCCAATAGGAATACAAACAACTATTTGGAATTGAACAATTAAATTAAAAAATATTTAAAGAACCACAAACAAAGGTTTTAAAACACAATACAGAAACATAAATTAATTATAGAATACATTAATTTAAAAAATCACATTTAATCAGAGGGATATGGTTGAGTGAATACGCAGATTTTTAAAAGAAATATTAAATACTTTTTAAAGTAGGAGTAGGTGGTAGCACACAAAATGCTAGACTATTACTGCTATAGATTATTTAACCGTAGACTAGGTGCTTAAAAAAACGCCATAGGATCGTAATAGGGACATGACCTTCTAAAAACTTTTGCAATCAATATTCTTTTTAACTTCGATTCAATCAGAAGCCGCCAAGAAACAAATGCCAGGTCGTTGTAAGGGAATCACTATAAGAGCATAATCTTGTTTGTCTGCACGTGTATTTGTATGTCACGGTTAAAAGTAATGCCATTTATCCGGATTGACTGTATTTAATTGCCTTGGATTAAATGATTTAGGTTACTGTGCTAAGACAGAACTCTAAAGCCGAGCTGATTTTTACACGACTCTATTCATGCATTGATTGTCTCTTGTCATACAGTAAAACTCGCTTAAGACAATTTCTCAGGGACCCTACCACAAACGCGTCTTAAGCGAGAAAGCAGGATTATGCGGGATATGGAAAATAATACGTACTACTTATTATTATGTTCTAATTTTGGTATATGTAGGTATTAAATTATACAATTATAAATAACAATAAATACGTAGTGTAATTTTATTTGACAGAAAGATTTTAATGCTTTAGCAATTAAAATAATTTCAACATAATTCAACTTTTGCACTGCGTATTTTGATCCAAAGAAGCTATATAGTGTCTTAAATAATTAACAGCTGATAATACCTGGGCGTTTGACAAAACCGGAGTTGACTCTTCGTCTTCATCATTATCACTTAGGGATTCGTTTTGTGATTGAATTTCGTACGGTGCTACATAGTCATAAATGGAAGAATATCCAGGAAAACCTTGCAGTATCTCGGGTACTTCACGAGCGGGCGGGGGGGCCTTTCTCCATTTTTTTATTGACTTCATTTAAGTTAATGATTTAATTGGTATTGCCTGATTAACGTGGCTTTAAGAAACCCTTTAATTAATTAATTCTATTGTTTTTAGGTTGATAGACGAGTATGCATCAAAACCAGATGTATTGGATATTAACTGCGTAGACCCACTGAACAGGTCAGCGCTCATCGCTGCCATTGAAAATGAAAACATCGAACTTATAAGACTTTTCCTCGAAGCTGGCATCAAAGTTAAGGTAATGAGATATTCTCGACACCTCCGTTATTTAAATTGCTTGCTTTGGCGTGATTTGGCTTATCACTACATATTATAAAACTAAGTTCTCCATCGGATCTGTTCAATCTCATCTCTATTGTACAGACTTTCATGCTCACCAGTAGATCCTGATGTAAGGTATAATATTTCAAGTCTTTGAATAAATTGGTTGGAATATAAGGATTTGTTCGTAAGACATATAACACGTAACATTGATATGCTAGTTCCGTGTAAAAACTGGACGGAATATCGTATGATAAATAACAAAATGTTGTAAAGTTCAGGTTGTTAGAGAGATGTTCAAAGAAATGAAACAACATGGTTGAAGCTGTCAACTATCTTAAATCGTTTAAAACAAAACCTTATAACTAACGTAAGATCTGGGTTGAGAAGGTGGCAAACAAAGCTTGACTTTTTTTAATGAACTGAGGCAAACGGGCAAAAGGCTTATTGGGTTCTTAATACTAAGTGACACATCTGTTATCTATAAAGAATATAAGTGATGTCGACCTATTGGACATTCTCGGAAACGATATTGTTATATTTATAAATGTATGAAAAACTAAAGCCCGTTTATTACGACTAAAACTGACGTTTTACATTTTACCTACAGTTGTAAGATTGTTTACATTTCTTTTGCTCTTTTATCAACTAATATACATGTAAATTACATTTTTAAAATACCTTTATTTCTCATTACAAAAAATATATTTTATTTACATGAGAAACTTAATATGTATATACGAACGAGATACACGTCATTTTGATATCTTTAATGCCCTTTCGAACTGGTTAAACGCGCTAATATTACGAATTTTATGTCACTTAACAAACGTTAGTAACGTATATAATATATATATATATATATATATTGTTGCTAATTTATTTTCAAATTAAAAATTAGGTGATTTTGTAGTCAGCAGAAATTTAAGTGGGAAAAATCATTCCAGTAATTCACATGTTTACAGACATAGCGTGAGTCATGTAAACAAAAGCTCAATTTGCTAAGTAACGATCGCTGTTAACTAAATAATGTCGTAATACATTAGATCATTTAAATACATTTAACTACATTTAATTGCTAATTTACGCCCCTATTAAAGATGACATTTCCAATCGGGCAAGAATCTCGTAGCTGGGATTAAAAAAAAATGGTGCAGTCTCTCGCCTTTTTCTCGACCTCTGCTTTACCAACTCTTCTTCTTTAAAGACACTTTCGAGTGTGTTCGTGGCATTTTAAGAATTGGTACGCTCTTTACTTAAACCGTATGTTGAATTCGGAAGTACTTCAGTGTTCAAAAACTGCCTTAGAAAGCGCTCAGTTGTGGTACGACGGACGTCGATATTATAGGGGTAGAATTTCGTATTCCGATGATGAAACTCAACTACAGGTATAATTCATAACAACTCCTCTGAACACTGTCTGTGGTGTATGCGGTAAGAGATGTAGGGAGACTCCACATCTCTACGTAATTGGTCGTTGACGATTTTTCTGTCCATGCCATAGTAGGCGAGGAAACCGTCAAGTACTTTAGACCTACAAAATTAAGAACGTGTATCAGAAGCCTGCTCACCTGCGCGTCTAAATAAAAACATTAACTAGAGGCTAATTAGAAACTAATGAAAAATACTGATGAAATTTTTAATATTGTCGTATATGCCACTAAGTAACACGGTGATTGCCGCAGGCTCGGCATAATTGTGTTAGGGTGTGCTGCACTCACTCATAACTTTATTTTCTTAGCGGGAACTTAACTGAATATTGTCGCAAATTTTTACTTATTATTCTGTACGTTCAACGCGATTATCGAGGCTAAAAATAACGTGATATAACGCAATAAAAATCACCGATAATTTAATGAAATCTGGTTTATAAATGAGATAGTCGATATTTATAGTTACAGTCCTCCTCATGGGTAATTTATATAACTTTTTAATCTACCTGTCTTTTATGATTGGTAATGGAAACGCTCTTAAAGTACTGAAGTTATCGTAACATGAACTTCAATACGTGCGAACAGTCAATGATTTTTTTTAAATAACGGAAAAAATACTTTTGAGAGCTTCTCTTTAATCGCGTTATGTCGAAAACAAACTCAGGAACTAAGGAAAGTAATTTTAATACTGGATAGTTCCTTTATTGAGAACGGCTTTAATATAGAGCTTTAAAGATTGTTCTCGACTCTGGGCGGGAGCTCCCCAGTACCAACTCCTTCTGCATGATCGTATGAGCAGGAGGGTCACCTGATGTTAAGTGATACCGGCGCCCATGAACACTCGTACTGCCAGAAGCTTCGCAAGCGCGTTGCCGGCCTGTTAAGAATTGGTACGTTCTTATTTTCAAAGACCCTAAGTTGAATTGGTTCGGAAATAATTCAGTGGGTAGCTGGTGCCACATAGTGGTGGTGCGAGGCTCATATGGATTGTGTTTTATTTAGTGAGGAAAATAAATATGTATTAATAGAAATACGGACATATAAAAATAGGTTATACAAGCAACATAAATCGTTTACACATAGTGAATCCAAACTGAAAGATATTTCCCTTACAAATCATATTTTGCGTCTTCAGAGATGCGACTGAAAACTATGAATTGATTTCCCTCAGGAGTATTGAGGTCTTTTGTATTGTAAATACATAATTTTATTGAATTGTGTAAGATTTTCAATCGAATCAAATATTTTTGACACATATATCACATTAAAATTTGAGCTAAAGGCCGGAATTATGACGTTGAATTTTATGTATTTTTGACCATTGCCTGGTCGATTTCGTTATTTATGAATTTTGTATGTTCATACAGGTAAGATCAATTATATACAAACAAAAAACAATGTTAAACACAATATATACAAAAAGGTTCAATTTACGTAAGGACACAATCGTAACTGCTAATTCGGCTGTGCTGTGTGAAAGTGAGGATGTGTTCATGATGCAGTTGATTTAGCGCTATGGATATTCTTAATACTCCATAAGCATATTCCGCGATATCTTAAGCAAGTCAAGGCGTAAAAAGTGATTGTTGTATGTCAGTGCTGCGCGATACAAAACTGAGATTTTTGCATAGTTGGTGTTGATTTGATAAACGTGAAACTAAGTTGGAGAGATTTAATTGAAGAAACAAGATAACGTTTCTGTTTCGCTACGTACTTACGTACGTATTAGTACGAGTGGTATTTGATTAGCTCCTGAAAACAGTAGTTTATGAATAACCCTTGGAAGAATTAATAGAAGAATTTTGTTGCAGGATGCACTTTTACATGCGATCAAGGAGGAGTACGTGGAGGCTGTCGAGATGCTGCTACAGTGGGAGGAGGAACATCATGTGCCTGGAGAACCTTATGTGAGTATCGATCCTGAAAGTAGCAAAACGTAATTTTCATATGTAGGCATCTACTTTTATTAAAAAAAGATGTATCTTACGCGTTCTCACATATTTTTATTTATTTATTTATTCTTACGTATTTTTTTTTATTTTAAACTTAGAAACTTTTGAACCTACTTATTATATTTTTCAAAATTTAAAAAAAACAGACCAAAGATTAGTCTTATACTACAGCTATGAAACGCAATAATAATAAATATATGACAATAAAATACTGTTTTATTTTTTTAAAAGACTAACAATTTAACAGTTTTTATTTGGAAAGTCAATTGACGTTTTAAATATTTCTTTACTTAGTATTCATGTTTTCCGTTTAAATCTGAAGTTTCACAAATATATCTAGATAATTTAGCGAAATCCGTCCAACCATTCCCGAGTCTTAGAACAAAGAACAGCAATTCATTTTTCCATACCTATATAGATACTTATTTCATACTTTTCTTATTTTTTATCAGATTTTAAATAACTATAACTATCAATATATATGTACAACGAATATCTCATCATTATATTTTCATATGTTAAGTTATGTTATTGTAAAAATACTACACAGCTGACAAAATGGCAGAAATAAGCATCCACTATATTAACTGTCAATAAGTTCCGAAGTTATCATCGCTATTTTAACATGTTTGTTTATATATTGAAGAACGCAGAAAGGTAGAATATATATGTTAAAAGAGTGAAATAGGACTGAATTAGATTAAATAAGGAATTATGTAAACAAAAAGATAACAACTGTAACAAAATATATGTAAATAATACCAATTTGCGAGCGTAAAACATGTCTGGAAGAACGTAATAAAGAGACAAAATATTACATCAATGTGGGAGGGGATATTCGACTCATTAAACGCGGAATTATTTCAGTATCCAAATGAATACATTGGAATTGTCTTGAATTGATAATTTAGTAGCTAAAGTACTCCCTTGACCAATCAACAACAGTACGTTATAAGAAAAAAATTCTGATTTGCCGATATCTTTTCAAAATTCCTAATTCAAATTCACTTATTCATTCAGATAATATAATGCACACTTACGAATGTCAATAAAGATATACTTATTCAATCAACAACAGTACGAGAATGTATATAAAAAAAGGATTTTTTTCTGATTTGTTGATTTATTTTCAGAGCTGGGAGTCAGTAGAGCCATCATCAGCGACCTTCACAACAGACATTACTCCCCTGATCCTAGCTGCCCATCGGAACCACTATGAAATCCTGAAACTGCTCTTGGATAGAGGCGCAACACTGCCAGTGCCTCACGACGTCAAGTAGGTACAGAACTCCAATTATTCCTTCTAGAAATAGCCAGAACATCCTGTTTATTAGTATTGCTTTTCCCTTAGTAAAGCGAATTATTTTTCTCAAAGTAACGCCATTAGCTTTGTTTGTTAGTTTATCGCCTCTGTAGCTTAGGACATTAATGTGTAAATGGACTCAACTCCCGGCAAATATGTGATGTTTAGAATTTCTGGACAGATTTTGACTGGACCTAGACCATAAGGACAGTCAATTAATACATGAATAATATGTCTGTTCCAAGCTTTATTGGTGGTAATATGTCTTGAAGGAATCTTGGTCAACTTTTAGAGTTAAAATCAAAATATAATTTATTCATATACGTAACACAATGTACTTATGAACGACAGTAGAAAAATTACATTAAATAAAAGTTCTCAAATGAGTACAACGGAAGAGGATAACGGCAAGTAACTTTTAAATTATCTGTTTTGTGTTGTGAAGAAGGCGCAATTAGGATAGAAAAAAATCATGATTTTACTCCGCCCGCTCCAGTGACAAAAACAAACGTATGCCAGAAGTTCGTGTCTTGTGTGTTCGTGTTTAGCGGAACAAAATTGAAATGAACCTCAAATTTTTTTTTGTCAAGCTAATGTCCTGTAATTCAATAAGTTTTTGGCTCCATAATACTCGCCATGATTAAATAAAAACATTAACATTAACAGAATTTAGGCAGAAGTTATCGATCAGATCGAGGAATTTATATTGTATTATGTTTTTAATCAGAGTCAACCATTGAAATTATAGTGAAGTACACATATTTATTGTTTTTAATTAAATTAAATATTTACATAAAATCAATTCTACGATGATTATTCTGGTAAGTGCCCGCTCATAAGAAGCGACATTACACGACATGTTTGTTTTCTTAGACCAGTAGCTTTGAAATCATTAAAAAAATTATTATACAATCTGGATAAATTGTAGACATACACATTATTTCTTAAAATTAATGTAATATTCATTTAGTTTTCCTCGCCACATCGACACTATACGCCGCTCTCTTGCCTCCCTCAATATTCCAGCAATTTGAAGCCAACAGGCAACGCAAGAGACGATGCCAAGCGGCCGGATAGGATGTCTTTGATCCTTTGAACAATGGGACGGGCTTTAATAAGGGATGCAACTTATGTGGACATGTTGGCTCGTCTCACCTCATTCGGACAAACAAGAAAGCTTGGGCAGCCGCAAAGCAGAAAATAATAAACGGCACCAATATAAGAGTCTTTCCTTCAACTTCGATTTTGTTCCCTTTGGAGTAAGTCTACTCCAGAGAACCCAAAAGGCCTTGGGCCGTGGGGTTCAAGTGCACAGGCGCTTATTAAAGACTTAGGTTCGTAGATAGTACGGGTGACCCCAGAGCTGGTGCTTTCCTAGCTCAACGAATAAGTATCGCAATATAGCGAGGAAATGCTGTTAGCGTTAAAGGTACACTGCCACAGGGACCCAACATTTTGAATTTGTTTTGACTTTCTTTTTAATAATGTTAATTATTACTTAGGTAGGTTTTGAAACTTTTAAATATTGTTTAATTGTATTAAAAGTAATAAAATAGTACATAATATGTAAAAAAAATGTATTCGAAAAGTTCATAGCTAAAATAAAAGCTCTAGCCTAAGCTCCTTTAGAGTGGTTTCCCAGAACCTCTAAGACCCTTGTACAGCCTCAGATATTTTTTATAAGTTAATTGTAACCCATTTTAAAACCATATCATCAGGTGTAGGTCATAACGGCAGTGTTTAGTTTAGTGCGACTCTCATCCCTGAGGTCGTAGGTTCGATCCCCGGCAGTGCACGGATGGACTTTCTTTCTATGTGCACATTTAACATTCGCTCGAACGGTGAAGGAAAACATGGTGAGGAAACCGGCTTGCCTTAGACCCAAAAGATCAACGGCGTGCGTCAGGCACGGAAGGCTGATCACCTACTTGCCCATTAGATTAACAAATGATCATGTAACAGATATAGAAATCTGAGGCCCAGACCTCAGAAGGTTGTAGGGCCATTGATTTATGTTTTTTTATCATCAGGTGCGGTTGCGACGAATGTGTGAAATCATCGAATGAGGATTCGCTCCGTCACTCACAGGCCCGCATTAACTCCTACCGGGCTCTCAGTTCTCCATCTCTTATCGCATTATCCTCTGCTGATCCCGTCCTCACCGCCTTCGAACTATCCTGGGAGCTGAACAACCTCAGTCATATGGAGACAGAATTTCGTGTAGAATATAAGGTAAGGCAAATTTGTCAATTCGTCAAGCGTTGGTATGATTTCAAAGAGTAGATTTTAAAGAGATAGTGTTTTTACAACGGTATGGAATTTCCTTTTTTTATGGAACAGGAGGCAAATGGGCACGAGACTCACCTGGTGTTAAGTGTGCTCATGGACACTATTAATGCCAGAGAGCTCGCGAGTGCGTATTCGCCCTTTAAAACCAATTAATATTTTAATTAATCATCTATAGTTTTATCATAAATAATTGAATGGATACAAAGTATTTAATTAATTAAGGTATAAACACACACTTGGTAAATTGTAGTAAAAAAAATTATGTACAACTGTACTAATTTAATAAATAAACCCTATTTATTACAGTTAAACATTAGTAACACACACACATAAACCCCTTTAATTGAAACACATTACACTATACTAAAATTATCATTATATTAAGAAATATAACCTTTAAGAACACATATACGAGTACATATATATGTGTGTGCTTAAATATGTATATTTAATAATTATTCCACATCATTATTATATCTTAACAGCTACTTCTAATTCAATAGAACGACAAAATAATATCCACACCGATTATACTACATAAAGAGCATTAAAAAAATATAGTTATATACCTAAATCTTTTAACGAACAATATAGCAAGCAACTCTTATGAACACATCCAGTGTACAAAATATGTCTACCTCAATAGAAATTTTATTTATTATTTGTATTGCTCGCGGCGCTTCGCTAACCAAGTCGGAATGTACATCCAAAAGTTAAGACTTCCGCCTCAGGTTTTTATTTGTTACACCCAGTCTCTCCATTATATCCAGATTATGGAACCGACCTGTAAGTATCTTAAATAAATACACTGACAAAGCTAGCTCTCTTCTGAGGCGTAGCTGGTCGTAACCCACCATAGCCAGAACAAACAGGGTCGTGTACATAAGCTGATATAAGGGATACACTCCATACAGACTCTTGCAACGGGAATATTCGTATGCATTGCAAAGTATATTTTATGTTGCTAGGACAAAATAAAATTTTATATACCAGATATAAAATATTATAAGTTAAAAGACAAATGGGGCGTTAAGTTAAAGATAGGGAGATGATATGCCGAAGAGATGGGCAGGCTAGACCGTAGAAAAAACATAGTCAAAAGTAGGGAAGGCCTATATCCGAAGACAGATGACCAGACGTAGCAAAGGAAACATCAATTTGAGTGTTTCAACAGCCAGCCAATAAAGGCTATATGTATTTATTAATTCTTCTTCTCTTATATCATATCTGGTAACCGTGAATATTTATTTCATAGGCCTTAAGACAACAAGTACAAGAATTTGCCACCTCATTGCTGGACCACACGCGTACCTCACAGGAATTAGAAATTATGCTGAACTATAATCCTTGGGAGTTGGACTGCTGGGAGCCTGGCGAGAGACAGACTTTGGGCAGACTCAAACTGGCTATTAAATATAAACAGAAAATGGTATGTATTATGGGCTTATTAAAAAAAAAAATTATCAACCTGTCCTCATATAAGTTAATTCTGTATCGAGAAACTGCCTCCAATCTATTTTTTTTCAAAGTGTTGTTATGACATACTCCCTTATTGAAGCACTAGGTCGGTTTTTATCACAACTTGAACATTTAATGAAAATAAAGTATTCTATAACAAACGCGTTTGACTAGCGTTGGTCAAGGTGTGTGTCCGAATTTTAAACGACGTGTGTCAGGCATAAAAGGCTGTTCACCAACTTGCTTATAAAGAACATGATTTGGAAACATATACTTATATCTAAAACCAAGGTCTTTAATACCGATTTAATGAATACTTGGCAAAGACATAATATAGCATTGTATATTATATTACCTATAGTTCGTGGCACATCCTAACGTACAACAGCTACTCGGCGCTATTTGGTATGAAGGTCTTCCAGGTTTTAAAAGAAAAAACATTGTCGGACAATGTGTTCAGGTAAATTAAACTCATATTCATTACGCAGTAAAATTCATATATTTTAAGCTTCATCGTGGTGGTGGGAATGTAAAACAAATGATAAAACGCATTTCGTTGATTTGGCATATGTAAACTAAGTTAAGAGTTTACCGCCGCCCATGGACACCTGCAGTCGGTTCGGAAATACCTGGCAGGTAGTTCCAAAAAGGTCTAGTGCGTGGCAAGAAGTGCTTTAGTGGAACACAAAACGTCTAGGTGAAACGGCTGGGATCACAAACGGTCACGTGTTTGATTTACCTATGGCAAGTAAATCATTTACATACTGTTAATAATTTACAGGTTGCAAAACTCGGTGCTATGTTCCCAATATACTGTTCTATATACATGATGTCCCCCGAATCGGAATACGGTCAATTTATGAAGAAGCCATTCGTAAAATTCATCTGTCACAGTTCATCATACATGTTGTTTTTATGTAAGTACAAATTTGACAGCCATTGAATAGTATGAAAGTATTATTACTACTGAATAATTATTACTATTATCTTCTTTAACTAATCAACAATGTTTTAAGTTAAAAGTATCATATATCAATAACTATAGGTTTAATAGTGTCCTGGGACAAATAATAACAATCCATTATGGCGATACGCAGTCCAGGCTCCACAAATCAACATTTGCTTACTAACCAATAACCTGAACTAATCAAAATATATATATTATATAATAAAATAGATAAACAACTCATATAAGAGTAATTCCTCCAAATTTGATTTTGTTCCCTTTGGAGTAGACACTCTTGGGTCGTGGGGTTTAAGTGCGCAGGCGCTAATTAAAGATTTAAGTTGGCGCCTGGTAGATAGAACCGGTGACCACAGAGCTGGTGCTTTCCTCGCTCAACGAATAAGTATCGTAATACAGCGATGACAGCAGCCAGCGTTAATGGTACACTGCCACAGGGACCAGATGGTTTCAATTTGTTTTATTAATAAAAATATATAAACATTTTTACACATAATACGTAGGTAATATTGTCCGCAGCACCATCCTTAATTGAGGAAAACTCTTGTAAGCCTTTAAAATTATCACCTAAGACTATTTTTATAGACCCATTTAACAAAACATTGGAACAATGGTTCGAAATAATACCGTTGATTACTTAATATTCAGGTTATTTTAATCAATTCCGTGAAATACAATTGTCAGTAAATACAGTTAAGTCCGGCGGTTGTTGGAGGGATGTTCAAATAAATGGTACTCTTTATTTGAAGCTGGGTGTCGTCTAAATCGTTTAAAACATGAGCTTATAACTAACATAAAATTAAGGGTAGGGGTTGCGACGTTAACAAAACACTATCTTGACTTATTTACAGGTACTTAATCTAAGTGACACTTCATTATAAGTGTAGTCGACCTATTGGACATTATCGAGAATGTTTTATTACAATTTATGAGTGTGGTAAAAACTAAAGGGCTCATTTTAGCTTCAAGTGTGCGATGATGATGTATATTTAGATTAGATTTTTTTATTTTCAGCTCTATTATCGTTGGCATCTCAAAGAGCGGAGTTTCTCGTTTTGGAATATTCAGGAATATCGTGGCTGCAAGAGCTAGTGGAATATTGGAAGGCTCACGAAAGAGGATCTCTACCTGGTCTAATAGAATTCTGCGTCATCGTCTACATAGCAAGTAAATTGTATTTTAATAATCTAATAGACATAAAGTCGATTGCTATCGATTTTCTTTTATACATAAACAATTCTATTTAAATAAAATAAAACAGTGGTGCAACAACCTTTTTAGGTTTGGGCCTCAGATTTCTGTATCTGTTTCATGATCATTTGTCAATCTATAAAGTAAGTAGGCAAGATAGACCTTCTGTGCTTGCCACACGCCGTCGACTTTTTTGGGTTTAAGGCAAGCCGGTTTCCTAACGATGTTTTCCTTCACCATTCGAGCGAATGTTAAATGCGCACATAGAAAGAAAATCCGTCGGTGCTCAGCTGGGAATCGAACTGACGACCTTGGGGATGAGAGTCGCACGCTGAAGCCACTAGTCCACTAATGTTTTTACTGTCTATAGAGAAAGCTGCGTTCAGTGTAAACGTTTTTAATTTTTTTTTTTCGAAAAAGGTTTAATATGGGGTGAGATCCGTTCACTCTGGAACGGTGGTATATTGGAATACATAAGCGACCTTTGGAATATGGTGGACTTCATCACGAACATGTTTTACATTGCCTGGATCTGTCTGCGTTTCTCTTCGTGGTACATTGTACAAGTGAGTATAATGTATTTAGTACTACAAATTTAATGATGGATTTCAATTGGTTAACGTAAATATTTAGTAAAAGTTAAGAGATTTAAAGAAAACACTTTTTACCGGATTGAAGCTATGTATTATTATAGCTATATACATAGCTTCAATCTGTTAAAAGTGTTTTCTTTAAATGTGTAAAAGCTATGTTAACAAAACACAATAATAAGTTAAGAGATGCTGAAAGGAAACCTAGAGCAGATGACGAACTGATTTCGGTTTCTAGTTCTCTATCTGTTTAAGAATATGGGTTTGCCCACTATTTTTTTTCGTATAGAATATTATAAAAAAATCATAATGTGTTACATTAGAAAACCGCTGTGGTTTGTATAAATGTAACCCAAGCATGCTATGATTACATTAGGAACGCGTCAAATGTTTATAAAAGTAGTTTTTAACTGGCTTTTTATATTGATAACGTTATGTAATCAGTGACTGCGTAGTCCATTTAGTAGGCGCGGTAGCAAATACCTCATCGTTCTCTCGCCATATACCGGCAAACTTCTTGAGCATTAGACAAGGAAGTGGGGGAAACTGTTTTACCAATCACGCGATCGAGACGTCACTCTCCCGGCGTCGCGCGTATCTCTTGTACCCGGCTGTATTGTTATTTTCTTGCGGTGTGGAGGGGGGCAGGATAATTTATATATTTATATGTTTTATGATTGAATTTACGTTACCTAACCTATTGATATAATATTTAGGACAATTTTTTAGAATAATAATGATGTTTTGCAATGAATCGCCTGAAACAAATTTACTTTATAAGAAAGTACTAGTACAAGCGACATGAAAAAACCTAGCTAAAAGTAGAAGAAATTAAAGTCAAATATAACCCGTAGAAACCTACAGCGGTATTATGTTTTCTGGTAGAATTATTAGTCATAAAACATTCCCAAGATCAAAATATCGTGTTCATGTAACTAGGACAAGACTAAACATATATCAGTAATTATTTATACTCTACTGTGTGTATATCAAAATAACCTTTCAACAGCGCGACTACAAAAGTGGCAAGGATCCATGGTACCCTCGAGAGCGTTGGGACTCTTTCGACCCGATGCTACTCTCCGAAGGTGCCTTTGCAGCCGGCATGATATTCTCCTTCCTGAAACTGGTCCACATCTTCTCTATCAACCCTCATCTTGGTCCCCTCCAGGTTTCCCTCGGCAGAATGATATTGGATATTATGAAGTTCTTCTTCGTTTATATGTTGGTGCTGTTCGCTTTTGGATGTGGTAAGATTATTTATTATGGAAAGTATATACCATTGACAAAATAGCGCGTCTTTCCTTAGATTTTTGATAATTTTACATTGTCATATATAAAACATCAATAAATTTCCAGAAAATCAATTTAAGCACTATTTTAAGAAGAGATCTCTTAAGTCTCTTTCTGTCAAATTGTGTTAACCCTCTACTGAAAAGAAACAAATGATAAAGCTTGGAAAACAACATATTATATGGAAATAATACTAAACAACACTAAACCGTACGTGAAACAATGCCGCTTCTTAAGCTAAAAAAAATAGATATTTTATTCAAATTTAAAACTTAATTACTGAGAAATTAAGAACACACTACTACTATTTATATATTTATTACAATACTACTATTACTACTTATTATTAGCAGTGTTGGTCTAGGCTGGCTTCAACGTGTGACTCTCATCCTTGAGATGCGCATTTAACATTCGTTCGAACGGTGAAGGAAAACATCGTGAGGAAACCGAAATGCCTTAGACGCAAAAAGTCGACGGCGTGCATCAGGCACAGAAGGCTGATCACCTACTGGCCTATTAGATTAACAAATGACCATGAAACAGATACAGAAATCCAAGGCCCAGGCCGGTTTTCGCGCGATTTTTTTACTATTTAATTATATAATATAGCACGTTGTGTTTGCCTCTAACTTAAAAATCTCGTTATAGTTTAAAACTATCTATCAATATAGTTTTACAGTGAAAGGTCATAGTTTCAGGTAAAAGGTATATTTATCTCAATATTGTCACAGAATACAATTTATAGACCCACAATGGAGCATAAATTCATATTGCGTACAAATACGACTTCATTTTATCATATAATTTATTACTTGCTTGTAACTATAAAGTACTAGATAACTTTGTATTGAATAGTGGCAATACATAGTAACTAATTTTTATTATTAGCTTTGGGAAATGCTACGTCTACATTGCGCACGAGCTATATCGTTTATTTATTGTGGGCATAATGCTTTCGTTCTATTTTTTTGTGATATAATATATTTATTTAAAAATAAATATTGTCATTTGTCTAAGTTGCGGTTTTGGTATGGGTTACACATGTATGGTGATACGTTTTCTGCAATTTCGCTCGTTCTCATTGTGTGTGCACAGTTCCTATTATTGGTGAGAAGCGACTTGTCATTGTTGACGGGAGAGGGTACCAATTTTATTTATAGAGTGCACCAATTTACTTCAGTTCTATATGTGCTAACTTCGCTAGAATGGCGATGGAAAACATTGTGAGGATGTTTGGCTTGCCTTAGACCCAAAAAGTCGGCGTGTGGCTTACACTTCACTATTTGATTGACAAATGATTATGAAACATACAGAATATAAACTCTGAATAAGTCATTAATATGCAGGTCTGAATCAGCTGATGTGGTACTACGCAGAGTTGGAAAAAAACAAATGCTATCATTTGCCGAATGGAGATCTTCCCGACTTCGATAATCAAGAAAGGGCCTGTACTATTTGGAGACGTTACGCTAAGTGAGATATATTTACGTTACTTGATTTATTGAAATAAATTGCCGGTATACTTATTAACTTCTAAAAATCAAACGCCTGCTGAATGGTTTCGCCGACACTATCGACATTTTTAAATGTTTGTAGAGTGAGTATATTGTGTTTTTATTTATTTTCAGACATTATCATATTAGCAAGGATAGTGTATTTTTATGTAATAAATTGTGTAGTGAAACTTCTTTAGAATCGTTGTGAATTCAAATCGGTTGCAATGGAAAAAACGACAGTAATAAAGAGAACGACGAGATTAAGATAAGATTTAACGTAACGAGAAAATGAGATAGGAAGCATTATATAGTGTATCAACAAAAAATAACAAGACTAATTGTTAAACTTCTCTTTCTGTTTTTAATGGTTAAACTATTAGACGAGAATCGTTGCCAATTATTTATTTTAATTCAAATTTTATTTGCGATTCGATAGTGTTAGTATTTTAGGGAATAATAATTTCGTCTGTGGCGAAAATTCCAATCGCTTTTAAAGTTGTTAAAATTTTTTTTTTGCAGTTTATTCGAAACATCTCAATCCCTCTTCTGGGCGTCCTTTGGTCTCGTGGATCTGACCTGCTTCGAGTTGACTGGCATAAAAAGCTTCACTCGCTTCTGGGCGCTTCTCACATTCGGTTCCTACTCCGTTATCAACATCATTGTACTACTCAACATGCTCATCGCTATGATGTCGAACTCTTATCAAATCATTTCCGTAAGTATCTGACATATTTATTGAATTAAATGTTAAATTATTCGGGCACTTAAATACATAAATGGACAAACAATATCTGGGGGCAGTTGAGCAAAAATCATTATCATTTTCTCAAAGCAGTTTGGGCAATTTGTGACCGGCTATGACTTCCTTATGAATAAAACTAAAAACTTGAATTTTCAGTTAGCAAGCAGCGATTGTATAAACACGGTATATTTTAAATTTCATTCAATATGAACAGTAGTTACAGAAATAGAAACTAGTCCAATTAATTTAAACTTAATTTTGTCATTCACTTACTGACTGACCGATCATCAAAATTCTAACGCACTTCTAGCAGACATAGAAGCTTCAGAGTTAGATTACAATTAGAATGTATAAATCAAGGACTAAAATATTTTGCATTTGGCCATGCTATAGTATGGCCACGTCAATGTATTTATTTAAAACATAAATGAATTGTAATATTGATAAGGTCACTATAAGATGTTGTTAGGTTAGCTAAGTTTGTTTTTTTTTTTTTTTTTTTATAAAATAGGGGGCAAACGGGCAGGAGGCTCACCTGATGTTAAGTGATACCGCCGCCCATGGACACTCTCAATGCCAGAGGGCTCGCGAGTGCGTTGCCGGCCTTTTAAGAATTTGTACGCTCTTTTCTTGAAGGACCCTAAGTCGAATTGGTTCGGAAATACTTCAGTGGGCAGCTGGTTCCACATAGCGGTGGTGCGCGGCAAAAATTGCCTTGAGAAACGCTCAGTCGTGGAACGTCGGACGTCGAGGTGATACGGGTGGAATTTTGTATTTTGCCTCGACGTCCGATGCTGAAACTCAGCTGCAGGTATTAATCCGAACAACTCCTCTGAACACTCTCCATGGTAAATGCGGTAGAAGATGCAGAGTGACCCCACATCTCTACGCAACGCCAAAGGATCGAGCCGCTCGGAGAGGGATTGGTCATCGACGATTCGAACCGCTCTTCGTTGGATACGGTCAAGTGGAAGGAGCTGGTACTGGGGAGCCCCCGCCCAGAGGTGAGAACAGTATTCCATGTGGGGCCGTATTTGCGCTTTATAGAGTTGCAAGCGGTGGCCCGGAGTGAAGTACCGTCTCGCCTTGCTGAGCACACCAAGCTTTTTGGAGGCAAATTTAGCCTTTCCCTCCAAATGACCGCGAAACTGAACGTCGTTCGATATGTCAACGCCAAGTATTCCGATGCTGGCTGTGGCTTCAAGAAGAGTGTTTTCGAAAAGAGGAGTAGCGACAAAGGGTATTTTTTTCGCGGAAAACGCGCAAACTTGTGTCTTCTTGGGGTTAAATTGGACTAGGTTTAGTCTACCCCAGTCCGAGACTCCACGTAAAAGAGTTTCGACTTCAGACACAAGTTTGTTCCGGTACTCATCGACAACTGCCCGAGAAATACCTGCCCGGCCAGTGTAAAGAGTATCCCCAGTGCTGTCGTCCGCATAGCAATGAATGTTGCTAAGTTGCAACATGTCATTGATATGCAAAAGAAACAGGGTCGGGGACAGAACACAGCCTTGTGGGACCCCAGCATTCACGGGTTTAAGGTCGGAACATGCTCCGTCGACGAGGACCTTGATGCTCCGATCGGCTAGAAAGCTGGAGATCCAGTCGCATAATTTCTCAGGAAGCCCGTAGGCTGGTAGCTTCGAGAGCAGTGCTTTGTGCCACACCCGATCGAAGGCTTTCGCTATGTCCAAACTAACCGCTAGTGCCTCCCCCTTGGACTCAATTGCCTCTGCCCATCTATGAGTAAGGTATACTAGAAGGTCACCAGCTGAACGACCACGACGAAAGCCGTACTGATAATCGCTAATCAGCTGGTGGCCCTCTAGATAACTCAAGAGCTGGCCATTAATAATGGATTCCATTATTTTGGAGAACAAGGAGGTTATTGCGATTGGGCGATAGTTGGATGGATCAGTGCGATCGCCTTTTTTAGGGATCGGATGTATCGAAGCGGTCTTCCAGCACTTCGGGACAGTGCCGAGCGAGTACAGGTACCGGAAAAGGCGCGTCAGGACCGGAGCCAACTCAGGAGCACATGTACGCAGCACAATTGGAGGGATACCATCCGGCCCGCTCGACTTATGAATGTCCAAGGAAGATAGTGCTCTGCGAACAGCACGTTGCTGGAATGTGATTTCCGGCATTGAGTTATCACACCGCGAAATCGCCGGTGGTGATCTCCCCCGGTCATCCAAAGTCGAGTTGGACGCAAAGAGACAGCCCAAGAGGTCGGCCTTCTCCTTCGCAGTGTGGGCGAGCGAGTCATCCTGTCTGTGCAGCGGTGGTATCGATGGCTGACAAAAATTCCCTTGTACAGCTTTGGCGAGAGACCAGAAGGCTCGGGTCCCAGAAGGGAGTTGGGCCAATCTCTCGCCAAATCTGGCGATGTGCTCTGACTTTGCCTTAGCGATTTCCCGTTTGAAGGACCTGGAGGCTGAGTTATATGCTTTTTTATGTTCGCTGGTATTGGCATCACGAGATATCGCCGCCTCCGCCCATGCATTAAAGCATTCTCCCTTTCGACGCGATGCCGCCTTGCAAGAACGCTTAAACCAGGGCTGTGACCTGCCACCGATCGGCACCGCAGAGAATGGAATAAAAAGTTCCATGCCCTGCAGAACCACTTCGGCGACAGAGGCAGCGACGGAATCTGGAGCTTCCGACGAAAAGCACATAGGCCCCCAAGGGTAGGACGCAAAGAAAGACCGCATCCCATCCCAATCTGCTGACCGATAGTGCCAAATACGACGACAACCCGAAAAACGGGGCCGAGGAGGGCGCGTAGTAGGCACAGTACTCCGGACCACACAATGATCCGATGAACCCAATGGCGGGTCAACAGAGACTTGATAGGTCTCCGGATGTGAGGTCAGCAGAAGGTCCAACAAAGAGGGTTTATGACCATCCACATCTGGTATTCGCGTAATCGCAGGGACCATTTGTGACAGGTCGTAAGCTAAAGCAAAGTCGTGAAAGGATCTTCCCGCGTGATCGGTGGTTTCCGAACCGAGCCAATCGGCATGGTGAGCGTTAAAATCGCCAAGTATCACGATTTCAGCGGTAGGAACCCCTTCGAGCAGGGAATCTGTAGCCATTTGGATGTGCTCAATGAGTCGCTCAGTTTCGGTATTTCCGCTATGGGACCTATACAGGCATGCGTAGAATCGCGGATGGTCATCGCAGTCTACGCGCAGCCAGAGGCTAGATAGGTCCCTTCCTTCAAGCGACCCGAGGCGACGAGAACAGATATCCTCTCTGACGTACACGCAAACTCCCGCCCGCGGCACAAATGAATGTTCCAATTTGTACCCCGGGTAGGAGAGGTAGGAAGTATCAGCCGGGAAGGATATCTGAGTCTCAGTAAGGAAGAATAAGGCCGGCTTCGCAGTTTCGAGGTGAAAGTGAACCGCGTTAAGATTAGAGTTGGGCCCCCTAACATTGGTAAAGTCCACTGAGAGCGTGGAAGGGGATGCCTTCGGTAAATTCTTCCGTTTGCCCCGAGATCGAAACTTATAGTTTTTTGAGCAGTTTTTGCCCACCCCAGAATACGAAGGGCAGCCTGTGCATCCACCACCGAATACTGATTGTTCCGATGATGGACGCTCAGAGGGGGATTCTCCACAGCGGAAACGTGTGGTACCCCCCTGGGGTAATCTCTGTTTAAACTGCATCTTCATATTCTGGGGGAGGGGGGAATTGATGGGCTCCGGGAGTCTCACTCACCGCACGAAACGCGAGTACAATAAGATGAACCTATTGCATCACTTCACGCCGGTTTTCTGTGAGACAGTGGTACTGCCCCGGTCGTGCCTGCCCGATTGGCTGAAGCCCGAAAGCAACAGCATGGCACTCCCACTAGGAAAACGTACGTAATAACTTAAAACAAAATGTCCATTAAGTAGGAACTGAATGAATTGACCAACTTCGTATTACATGGATCTAAAACTTTTCACGGTAGAATAACTGTATTGTAAGACTTAGGTTTTGTACAATTTATATTTTTAATACACCTTGTAAGACACACAAACACGATAAAGCGACAGCGCCACCGCACACACAAGTCAGCACATAAACCCTGACTTCAGTTGTCCATTATGACTTACATCTACTGAAAGTAGTAGTACTTAAAAGGCCGGCAACGCCATCAATTGATTTTCTGCAGAGTGAATGTCCATAGGCTATCACTTACCCTCCCGCGCGTTCGCGTGTTCTAAAAACAAATCGTATTATTTTCAAAGAATATAGGTATGTGGTCGGTGGTTTTATATATAATTTTGATACCGCTATCATTTAGAGATAGATAGATTCTCATGTATATAACCATGGTTATTTGGATAATACATTTTAGTATCAATATTTCCTTATAGCATCATATAAAATTATATTTGCCTATAATCGAACAAAGACATAAAAGTGATGTTCTTGATTCTAATAATACACACGTTACGTGTATATTTTTCTCAAACATCGGTATTGATCCAATTTATATTTGTATAGATTTATCGTAAGACTCTTTTAGTACTGTGAAACGGACTACAAATTTTATATAAATAGACATTTACAGTGACCACGATTAACTTTAAAACCGCGAAGTTGAGTTTGATTGTTGTTAATTAACCTGTATATCCATTAGATATAGATCTTTCTTCTTTTTTTGATTTCTCTTCATTACTGTAGGTTGGTTGTCAGTCTCTTGCTGCATCTGGCACAGGACAATTGAAGCGTCCCTTGTTCTGTGCCAGATTCTGCAACTCTTTCGCTCCTTCGTTTCGTTCCCTAACGTTACAAAGCCATGATATTTTCCTTATACCAACACTCCTTTTACCCTGGATTCTACTCATTGTAATTCATTGAAATAGGTGGTAGCGTCGCAATGGCGCAACACGTGGCCTAGTAGTCAAGATACAAATCCTAACCAAAAATATGTTTCTCTTTGTAGGAAAGATCTGATATTGAATGGAAATTCGCTCGCAGTAACCTCTGGATGTCGTACTTTGAAGATGGAGACACGGTGCCTCCACCATTTAACATCATCCCCACGCCGAAGCACGTCTCCGGGTGGATTAATAGAATTTGTAATGAACGGGAAAGGGGCTCGATTATTGTAAGTAGAATGATTAGTAGATTTTATTTTTGTTATTGCTGATCTCAGGAAGTAATGGTTCTAATAGAAAAAATATTTAGTGTTATACGATATACTCGAACATTAAAAAGGATATTACGCGACCTAATTATTAAGACGGTGTAAACGCCGGGGCTTAACTAGTTGACATATGCCAATGACATTTTAGTTTCGTGTTGCAAAAAAAGGATCCCGAGAGATATAACGACGAAGTATAGAAAATTTACTTATACTTATTTATATAACGTAGTATTGGTCTGGCTTCAGTATGCGACGCTCATCACTGAAATCATAGGTTCGATCCCCAGCTGTGCACTAATGGACTTTCTGTCTATGTCCGCATTTAACATTCGCTGAAACGGTTTAGGAAAAGATCGTGAGGAAACCGGCTTGCCTTAGACCCAAAAAGTCGACAGTGTGTGTCAAACTGATCACCCACTTGCCTATTAGATTGTCATCATGAAACAGATACATATATCTGAGGCCCAGATCTAAAAAGCGCCACTTTTTTAAAATTTATATAAACCTTAATAAATAATACTATAGACTCTGAAATAATTTATAAACTATTAGATTTAGAATTATTTTATAAACTATGTGTTATTGGTAACAAAGCTTCCCCATGTTTATGTATCTTATAACTCAAATTCTTCACAAACAAAATATAGACTCTCGTATGTCAAAAACGTATAATTAAATAATACTTACTTAGAACAAATCTCGCGAAAAAGCAAGAATCCAACACGAATCTGTGATGCGTGTATTGGTCCGTCGGTATGTTACGGCTGAACAGCGGGCAAGAGATGAAGTAGGTGTTACTGAAGACGATGTGATGGAGATACGACAGGATATATCGACATTGCGGTTTGAATTGATTGATATACTTGCAAATAATGGCATGAAGACACCGAGAATTAATATGAATGAGACCACAAGTGAGTGAGATTCACATTATAAATGAAAAATTGAATTTTGTTTAAATGCATGAATTAACTAAAATAATAAAAATTTTAAGTTCGTAAATTTATCATCTCTATGGCTCAGTTGGTTGAACCACAACTAGATTATCTTCTGACGAGTTTGTAAGTTTATGTTGGTTCGTATATATATTTTTATTTTAGTTTCCGGCAAGAAAGGTAAAGTGATGGAGAGGCGAATTCTCAAAGATTTCCAGATTGGTATAGTGGAAGGTATCATCAAGGATGTTATATCCAAAGAGAGCAAGCCTAAAGACGTGTTTAGTCAAATTGCTAAGGCTATTGTCAGAAAGGGAAGCCCTGAAAAGTAAGTAAAAGTATTCAATGGTATACAACTAGAAAGTGGACAATCCCTAACAATAATAATCAAGATCTTCTCAACCTTTCCTATGCAGAAATAAAATATTAGGTCCTTACATATGAAATTGGCGTTTTGTATGGGAGGAACAAAAAATCGAATATTTTTAATTATAATATATTTAATTAATCAAAGTATGAACCATTGTTTTCTATGCACTTTTGCCATCTCATAGGTAGTTCATTGATCCCTTTACTAAAAAACCCAGTCGGACGGGAATCAATAAAATCTGTAAAGGCAATTTGGACTGCCCCATCAGAGTTAAATTTTTTCCATTGCAAGAAGTTGTCCAAATTTCGAAAAAAATGGTAATCTGTTGGAGCAAGTCCGGGGAGTACGAAGGATGTCTTAGACATTCCAATTGAAGCTCTTCAAATTTGGTAGCCGTCTGTTGTGCAGTGTGTGGTCTAGCGTTGTCGAAGTAGCAGTGGCGTGGAGCGATTGACCAACCTAGGTTGTTTAGCCGCTAGCTTTTCCATTATGGTTTGCAATTGCTGACAATAGACATCAGCCGTAATAGTCTGGCCAGATTTGAGAAAACTGCAATGAACAATACCGGCACTAGTCCACCAAACGCTTACAAGTAACTTTTTTGGGGTTAATTTTCGCTTGGGGCAGGATTTGGCTGGCTGGCCAGGATCCAACCATTGCGCTGAGCGCTTCCGATTATCGTAAAGAATCCATTTTTCATCACAGGTAATGATTCGGTTTAAAATACCTTCATTATTGTGCCTGTTCAGTAATGTAACGCAGCAGTCGACGCGCGTTTGCTGGTTTGCTTCAGTGAATTTGTGAGGTACCCACCTTTCAAGCTTTTTAATCTTCCCAATTTGCTTCAAGTGAATTAAAACAGTTTTATCACTAACACCGCAGCCTGCAGCTAACTCGGACGCTGACAGAAAAAAAACAAATGAATGACGGTCATCGAAGCACAAATACATGAGTATACAAATTTGAAATTCCTTACCAAAGAGGAGAACATCGTGATTAAAATGGCCAGTACGAAATACGCCAATTTCATATGTAAGGACCTAATAATAATTCGACAGTAGTTTATATCAAGACCGATAATATGTCAAAAGGCAGAAAGAGACTAGCTGCCCACGACACAGATGATACTATTGGGGGCCAATGCACTTCCTTTTTTAACTAAACATCCTTTTTATTAATACAAAAAAGTTTTTCTCTTGTATTTGAAATAAATAGCAAATTTTAGCTCATTTGGATTTTTGGATACTTTTTATGTACGTTTTTCACCAGAAAATGATCATGACTTCTACAGACTGCATGGGCGTATTACACCGATATATTTATCGTATATAAGTAAGAAATGGTCGGAGGGTAAATTCTAATAAATAAAACAATCAACCAATGCCTTGCAACGATGAAACAAAAACTATAATAGACCAAGAGTCTTTTTTTAAAATGATAATTACTTCTATTATTCATTTTAGTAAAAAGAAAGATTGGAATGCGGTGGTCCGAACGAATACTATACGAAGAGATCCAATCGGAAGTACCTCGGAAGCTGAAACTAAACGCAGCAGGCAGTCACTACGAGCGCATATTCTTGATAATGTTAAAGATAGAACAATCGATCCACAGAAATTGTTAGGTAAGATATCGTTTCTCAATATAATAATTGCAAAACCTAAATAGTTATAATTGCTAGAGCCAAAAATTATGATACTCATAAAGTTCAACACTCAAAATGATTAGTTCAATTGAAATTATGGTAAATGATATTATTTCTTTGTTCCTTAGATTCTACGATTTGTATCACCGTTTTTTCATTGTGTTAAGATGATTTTATAATGCACAATATGTAGAACTGATGCTACCCGTATAAAAGTCCATCTCTACTAATGTAGGCAATATATCATAATTCTCAATGTTCAGAGTTTAACCCTAAACTATCGGATGTAACGCCAACAACACGAGTCGCATACGCGAAGTTCATGAGAAGCAAGATCAAATCAGACTTCAGCGAACGCGAGAAGAGTGGCATTTCAGAGAAAGACTTCAGCATCGAAGACGAAACGGCGTCTGGAAAAGTTAAGATTAAGAGTAAGTAACTTTACCTTAAGAAAATAAGTATTTGACATGACAACGTCTAATAAATTTATGACCGCCGGCTGCACGAAAAATCATTGTCCCGTTACGCTCAGTGGACGCCTGCGCCGTATCTATCTCTTTTCCACTCGAAGACATGCATTAATTTCATTAATGTTTTGGTATGACGTTGTCACGTTACACTATAGTCCGTAAACTGACTTTACAGACAACAATTTTTTATTCTTATTCGAAAAAATCCTGCATCTATTTGAATACGACACATATGCCGAATACATAGTCCGGAAAATAATACAATTGTTTAAAATCTAAACCATATACACCATATACATTTTAAGTATTATAACATGCAATGCCCATAGTTCTACGAAGATACTGCATTACATTTTAAATTCATCGCAATAATCTGACTTTCAGCTCCACCATTTAGAGTCAAAATACCAATACCAGTACCAACAGTTTCTGAGAACCTGAAACAAAATGAAATTAAAGTTCAAGCACACATCGAAGAGAAAGGAATTGGTAATATTAACAAAATTTTAAATTTCTTCTTTCTTTCGACCTTCCCGATGATTCTTCTTTGCACCCTTCTTTCTCATTTATGGAATACTTCATCTTCTTCTTCCAGACATAACCTAACATTTTTTGTTAATTTCTCACTTGAATAAATAATTGAAATTGGTTTAAAACATACACAGACACTCTACAGACCTATCAAATTTGTCAAACAAACTCACTAATACGTAAAAGTTATAATTATTTGATTCGTTAAAATGATAATTCCAGGTGGTCCCTCAAGCCCAGGTGGATCCAATCAAAAAGAGGGAACAGCAGCAGAGGAACCAGTAGAGGTAACAAAACCTACCACAGGCTCACCAGGCTCTGAAGCAAGAGTCGAAAAGAAAGAACACGTTATCCAGATTGAAAATGAACCCGAATCACCATCCAAAAGCTTATATATAACCAAGGAAGAAGACTCTAATTTACAAAAACCCATCACACCCACACCAAGTTTGCATTCGAAATCAGAAAAACCAGAACAAATCCTCTCAGCGGCTACGTTAGAAAAAGATCATAGTGCATCTAGATCTGATAGCAAGAAATATAAAGAAAACGCAGAGGAAGCAAAGGAAGACTCTAATGAGGATAATCCAAAAGAAGATCAACCTAAACAAGAAAAGCCTAAAGAGCCTAAACCTAAGCCTCCCAAACTTAAACCGGCTCCCGCACCTGAACCAGCATCAGGTCCAAAAATGGTGACAGACAAAGGCAAATCTAAAGTAACGGGTAAAATTGTTTCTGGCTGGCTGTAGTGACTGAACTGTTATGTACGACGATTTAGTGAGAGAAGTGTCTGAATGTATAAGACCTGATCAATTCGGGAGGCACCGAAAGTAGTTGCTATCTCTAATTATAGCATACTGAAAGAAAAAGATAGTAATACTTTTAAAGAGTGAATGGCAATTGTGTATTCGGCATTGGTACCTAATTTAAGTGCAATAATTAGATATAAGTTTGTTTTTGTTAGAAAATAGAGTTCTGTTAGTGACTTTTCATATGTATTCCGTGACTGTTTATTTTTAAAAAGCAAATATAAAATTTTAATAAATTTTATATTTAGAGAAGCCTGCCACTTATAATTAAAGATATTTATAGTATAATTGTTTAAATTTAAGAAAGTATCGTGTTTTAGGCGATTTTAGCTAGCACTTGATTCCTAACGTAACTCCATTTGTATTCTTCATATAAATTAAAATCTGAATGATCTGAATCGGACATAATATTTATAATTAAACATTATAATTTAATAAAAAGTAAAAATGGTTTTAAACTAACGACTCTTAGACGAAAGCGAAGATCTTTTTTGATAATTTCAGGTTATTTCAATTTCATTTGGATTCATATTTTTACAAACCTTTACCACAAATCTAGATTTCTGTATTGCTATAGATTCTAATTATCGTAACTGTATTTTTATTTTCAAAATGGAACTAAATCGGACTAGACGAAAAAATAACACGGTCAATGCTTTTCAATTCCATTCAACATTTATTATATGCATTTTTAATAAATTAAATATTAAATAGTATTTGTATTTATATATTATTAAAATAATAAAACTTAAAATAACACAATAAAATATGTTTGATTGTTATACTATGTTTCCTTCATGTGCTTATTGCGTACCTTGAAACTGTTAAGTCTATAAAATCTGTATTGAATCATTTGTTTCACGAGTTTATTCTAGTCGTTCTTCTGTTGATTATTTATTTAGGAATAAAAAGCTTCTATATGATAATTTGTTTTATTTGAAGATTTTGTTCTGGGGGTATCAAGAACCAAGTTCTGATAAAATAAAACCTATAATTTAATTAACTAGTGTGGTAGTTCGATGTATATACATTTGTTGTTAAAAGGTTAAAGGCGGACTCAGTTACCGCACTTAGACTCTCATTATGTCTATTGTGCGTAAAGTCCTGGCTAACTAAGCGCGAATAGCTCCTTCCAGACGCACAAATGTCTTTTGGGCACTTCGCAGGTTTCACGGAGCGACCCCACGGCTTCGAGAACTTTTGTACGTCGGTTACCCACAGCTACGCATTCCAGTCGCAACGCTTCTATTCTAATTGTCAATGAACGAATAAACTCTAGTTAATCAATGACAATAAATAATCACACTCACTCATAGACGAAAATCTAATAATATCAATTAAATTAAGTTCCCCATATGTGGACATAAACATCGAACTTAACACACCGCCCTAAATCATACTCAAATTTTACAAACTCCAGGAATAAGTTGTGATTTAAAATTTATAGCTACGGATGTATGTGTTGTATTGTTCATGTGTGGCAAGATTCAGTGAAAAACAACGTCTTATTGTAAGATTTTATTGCTGATTCACAGATATGGCTGGCAACTAACAATTAGATAAACACAAAATATTTCAAATAATGTACTATTACATTATACAAAATCACAGATGCTATTACAATAAAATGTTATTTAGTCATCTGTTATACATATTATATGTGAATAAATGATGCTAAACAACATTTTTAGCTAGTGTATAAGATTAAAATCTGTATAACTTTACTCGTTAACAATCTTGTAACAATAACACATAACTTTGTTTTCAATCTCAATAATTGGGTACTGACTTCTCACTACCGAGTTTCTTATAAATAAATAAATCTAAATTATCATAACGGTATCTAAGAACTGCAACTGAAAATCATTTAATAGTCATTTATAAAAAGCATTTCGGTATCAAGTATAGCAATAATGTGTATTTTCATCACAATGAAGGATAGAAAGAGGAAACGGAATGTGAACTTGAGGAAACGGAAGTTATTAACGATTAACGACTTACTAGTAATAATAATGATAATGAATTTATGATGTGGGAATATGTCACGTAGGAAGGACACTTTATATATTTGCGACGCCATCACCCTTCGTTATTATTCCGTAATGATAACAGTACAATAAAATTAATTGATTTTTAAATAATGTTACGAACAAAACGAAATTTTCTTTACCAAAAATTAATACATTGTCACAATCTTGATACAATCAATGCTTGTGTCAAAGGAATGTGTAATCAATTCGTACTGAATAATATTACAATATGTTCGACCTATTTTAAGAACAAACAACGGCAACGAATAACATGGAATCAAATCACACTTAGGGCGGTCTATCAGACATTTATTTGTCACGAATTCGATGCTGAAACTACACACTCCATATCTTATAATTTTAATGTATTTAACACGTGGAATAACATGACATTGCCTTAAATACTAAAAACTAAATAGAACCTTTTTAAAACATTGTTTGTAGGCTTTTAAAAACTGTTCATACTTTGTTCAGTTCACGCTTCTACGATACTTACACCACCACATACTTACGTTAATAAATATGTTTAAGATTTTTTTATTCAGTTTTGAGAAACAGATAGTAAAGAAAGCCAGTGGTGCTGCAACTCTTGAGGTTTTGACGTCGATTTCTGTATCTGGTTTGTGATCTTTTTTTGTAATAGACAAGTAGGTGATCAGCGTGTACCTGAAACACGCCATCGGCGTTTAGTCACCCTGCCGGTTTTCTCACGATGTTCTCCTTCCCCATACGAGCGAGTATTAAATGCGCACATAGAAAGTCCATTCGTGAAGCCGGGGTTCGAACGCCCTATGGGTTGGGAGGCACATGCTCAAGCCACTAGGGCAACACTGCTATAGTATAAATAAACTAACAGTAGGCAATACGTAGGTTACCTGAAACGTTATTCAATCAAAAAATTATGTTGTAAAAACTAAACGATAAAAAAATCATTGCTTTTAAAGTATACATTCGCTATTCTATAATAATATTAATATTTTGTTATATAATTAGTTACATAACCAACAATCTAATTTATAGATAGGGATGGTTTTAAAGAGGGTTAAGTTTATACAACAAAAAGCTTGACGAACAAGAAATTAAAAACAGCCGTAGGCTTCTAGATAATTAGGAAAGGTTATTAGCAATTTAACTTACAGTCTTACAACTGTCAGAAACCATAACATTGTTTACAGTTACGGAACTTAGTTTAACAACTCTTGTTATAAAAATATTTAAATCTTTTACACGTTCAAATATTTCACTGAAACATTTGATTTAGTAGACCGAATGTAACTATGTAAATATTTATCATACGTCTTAATTTAAGCAAAAATATGGCAATAATTGACCATTGTAGGCATTGACAAACTTAACAATATTAACTTAAAATTACAAATAATAATAACGCAATGTTCATTAATACTTCGTAAATAAACGCCAATATCAAACTACTATCATTACACTTACGTAAAATGTATTACACAGATGCGAAATAAATATTCTTATAAATGAAAAATCCAATTAATTTAATTTCAAATTACTATTAATGACTATTTTCATGAAACATTATAGTTAATAATATGATATTTTATAACCTTAAATAATATAAGAATTTACTATAAAAATCGTAATGTTACATACTTCTATGTATAATTTTTTAAGACAAATTTGCACCCTATTATGGCAGAATGCGTACTTTAGATTGTACCACCATAACATGTATAAACCATATTCTTGTAAATAAATTATTATTATGAATTTTTATTCATGTCCATTATATAACTACTCCTATACTATAACAAGTATATAGCTAAAGTGTAGTACTCGCGTAAATACTAATCAAAATGTAATAGGTTGTGTACATAAAGAAGCAAGAAAACTATAATGCACATCAGCCGACTTACACATGATATGCTTTAATTAGAATATTATAACAAATTGTTTGACATCGTACAAAAGTGATTTAGATATTTTTGCATATTGAAGCAATAAAAAAGGGAGCAACTTTAAGCCTTGGTTAACACCATTTCACACGTGCAAGAATGGTATAATTGTTTAATAACGTGGCAGGGTTTACATATGACGCACGCTTAATACATGAGACACGTTAATCAATCTCTTTGGGAACTGGAGATACAATAACATAAATTTTGAAATTTCATACAAATATAGGGAGGAGTAGTGAATCTAAATGTAACAATGGATTATAAATATAAGCGAGTAGAATTTTAAATATACTGTTTGGACGGTTTTGATAAGGCACAAATATATACATAATACAAAAGTAGAAAATATAATACTTTAAATTATTCGTGGATTTCTAAAAATATATTCTAATAATGTTTTCCTACGGATGTTAAGCTTACTAGCAAAACAATAATTTCAATATAAATTAGAGCCAAGTTTTCGATGTTTTCTTAATACTCCTCATGTTCTCGTCCAAAGATCTTTGCTGTAGAGGTTCCGGCGATGGTATCAGATACTCCGTACTATCCGTCACTGAAGAATTGACCGGTGAATCCGGCTAAAAAATATTTATAATATTAGCCCATTAACATTTGGGTTTATAAGGGACATCTGTACTTGTGCCTGTTTATACAAACTAAGAACAGCTATATTTCGAGCACTCATAACTCCTATCAAAATAATACACACATTACACACACAGAATTCTTATGTCGCTTCCTTTAAGAGTAACTATATGCCTAAAGGATGACACAGAAACTTGCCGCATGTATTTGCCAAAGCACATGTTTAACAAGAAGCAAGCAAGAATCTTAAGAGTGTTATTATAAAAAGTTATTCTTCTTTACTTCTTACCATGGGTGGAGGAACTGGCACTGCTGGCACCTGAGACTCTGCCTTTGGCGCTGGTTCAATACCAGCTGTTGACGCACGTTGGCATATAGGAGTACATGGTGTGATCTCCATTGTTGGGGCTTGGATCTAATAATAATAAATAAATAAGGTTTTTATTTATTCCTTCATTTATAGTAACTAACACCGGTCTACCACAAAAAAATAAACAAAGTAAATAAACAAATGTGTGACCTGGACAATAGGTGCGGATGGCGTGCACAAATATAATAAGTCTAAACAGCTTTGACTATAATGTATCATGACGTACTTCAAACATTCAATACGTAAGATTTGTAAGAAGACAAAAGAAATAGTGGTATAATGGTTCATTAGGGTATAGGTCGAAATTTCTTCTAATAAATTTGTATAACCAAAGAGTTTTTATTGCTATTTTTCCACGAAATTTCTAGTCTATTATTGTTTTGATAATCTGTGGACGTGTAAGCTTTAGCGCTATTTATGCGTTTTAAAACATACACTTTTTGATATATATATGAACGGATAAAATAGTGTATGTATAGACTAGGTATATTTAGACTAGATTTGTACTTCCTAAACTATTTTATATATTTATTTATTAACAATTCATTGCAAGTATACACAAATTTAGTAAAATTAAACATTAATAATTAAATAAAAAGGAGGGCAACTGGCGGTCTTATCGCTTTCAAGCGATCAATTCCAGGCAACCACCTTGAGAAAAAAAAAGTTAAATTAGATAGGGTGAGCGCAAGAAGTGCACCAATGGACTTTCTTTCTAAGTGCGCATTTGGCATTCGCTCGAACGGTGAAGGAATCCGGCAAACGGCATCGTGAGGCAACCGGCTTGCCTTAGACCCAAAAAGTCGATGACGTGTGTGACGCACAGAAGGCTGATCGTCTTCTTGCCTATTAAATGAACAAATGATCATGAAACAGGTACAAAAATCTGAGGCCCAGACCTAAAAAGGTTGTAGCGCCACTGATTTTTTTATTTTTTTTATATAGTTATTATGAGAAAACTAATGCAACAGTGATAGTCACAATAATAAAAATATATATATTCATATTAAGAATTACTGATTGTCAACGAAATTAGTGGAATTCCACACATACCTTAGCTTTTTGACACGGTGGAGGAGGCAGGGTGCCCTTCGGTCTAAGCTCTCCAGCAACTGGTCTTGCCACGGCGTCTCCGCACCCATCTGCATCCGTTACCTGAATTGTCAAATTGGTTTCGTTTTTGTGTTGTGTTGTGGTTTGTAATATGAGGATACCCATCTATGTGTGCCTTCCACAAGTGTTGCTTAACATTTATGATCGATTTAGGTGTAATTGCAATTTTGGTAACTATAATATTTAACATTTAAACTTAAGGTAGAACTTTTTTTAGTGAATAGTTCTTTAGAATACAATTTTACTCGAACATCAATTCAAAAGACTAAGTATATTTCTTAACAAAATTATTTATAACTTAGTATTCGTAAAAGTGTGTGTTAATTTGTTTTCGATGCCTTATAAGCGTTGAATTGATTTAGATGAAACTTTGTAGAGAGATTATTTATACTCACTTGCTGATCATTGGGTGGTGATGGCGGTTTCCTTTTGACCACCTTTGGGACCGTAGTGGGGTCAGTCACGCGTTTTGATTTTAATGGACTTGGGTCCACTGTAAAAAAATATTACATATCAAAACCCCTATACGTGTATCCGCTATCGTTTACCTTGCTTATGACCATTTTCGCCATGGGTCACAACTTTCATAAACTACTTAAGAGGCTATTCGACAATATGAAAAAAAGTTGACAATTATTTGTACATTGTGACTTCAAAAATCTTTATAAACTTAATTAATAAATTAATGGCGCCTACAGATGTAGGTCTGGGCCATAAAATTTTTGTATCTGTTTCACCGTCGGCGCAAATGCTAAATGCGCATACAAAGAAAGTCCATTGGTGCTAAGCCGGGCATCGAACCTACGACCTCCGGGATGAGTGTCACACTCTGAAGCCACAGCCACAATGCCCTTTAAAAAATAATATAACGTTCAAAAATCCATAATTAAAAGTATCTTATATTTCAGCGACATAACACCAAACGGTCGACGATAAATGTATGCTTGCATCTCTACATATCTTAATAACTTCTTGACGGCGAATGGAATGGAAACGAATGTGATTGTTTTTTTTAAGATTGATTGAAGAACACTTAAGTTTAGTATATATAATGTGAACGAACCTGATCGTACATCTCCAACAGCAAGGGTTTGGCAGGGTCCAGGGTTTGGACTCGAGCTCCGAGGTCGATTTGGTGAAGAGCTTCGTGATCGTGGCTAATCAAAAAAGAAAAATGATAACTTTGTTTTGCAACCTTTGAAAGTTCTAGTTTCATGGAAAATAGCTTAAGGGCTAAATCTATGTAAATAAAAAACGCGCGTTGAAGCACTACACCCGCGCTGCGGCCACGCATTAGTTCATCAATCGACTAGTAGGAAAACGAAAATCAGGTTGAAGAATTTATCGATGAGGTTGAGTGATGATGATGATGATGGATGATGGGATGGTCATCCAGCGATATGGGACTCGAGGTTCGAGTACAGTAAAAGAATTGAAAAAAAAGGCATAATATAATTTCACAAACAAAACCAAAAAAAGTATATTTTTAACACAATTATTTTATATTTTCTATAATGACAATTCTCTTTCTGTCAATTCAACACTCATATAAGAATTGACCAATTCATATGACTAATAATGTAAAATGTAAAACTCTTTAAAGACAAATTTCGCGCCATTGTGTGTGGCAGAATGTGCGAACTTAATATTGTACCACCTTTTTGTACCATATTCTTGCAACGAATTATTATTATTATTTATTAGTATTAAGAACAGTGTTTCTTCGTCAGAGTCCATCGAGAAAATATGTACTACTCTACGATTCTTAAACTTAGCGACAGCAGTGCGGCTGTAGCGCTGCAGCCGTGCGGCACGTTTCGACAAATTTAAAGGCGCCCTAATAGTCAGGTAATTTTATTTCATACAGTAAGAAAACAGTATTTCATACATCAATTTAATCATTTTTCGAGCCGCTATCTTATTTTCAATAGACAACTTTAAGTATGACTATTTTTTTATATCTTCCTAGTTTATTTTTCAATGTTATATACATTAAAAATACATTGGCACGGGCGGCAAAGGACGGATTAAAGGATCCTGGGCATCTTTGAAATTAGATGCAGAGGTCACGATAACTTAGAGAAGCTTGAGGTGATGGTATAGTGGAAGGCACGAGGCCAATCCCCTACACGCTGGACCGACCGATTTAAGGTCCTTACAAGCATTACAGGCGCTGAGACTTGCCGACATGGCGAAATGAGAGAAGAATTGCCACACCAACACGACCTTTAGTAATAAATAACACACAGATGTCTAAGGGTTGATGACGTCATCATTACAGCTTACCTTACGACCTGTGCTGCTTTCTCGGTTTGTAGGCGCAGGGCTTCGAGATTGCATTGACCCCGGGACACTTAGGAGGTTGTCTGCAACGAACAGTCAAATGGTAAACATACTGCAAACAACTAGTTTTCTGGTTCAACAAGAAATATGATTTTGACTTTTCGTAAATACCTTATAGAAAAATGTAGATATATATTATTTAGTGTTTTCTTTTACTTTTATTCTCCTAAAGCTGTACTTGATTTTTTTAGTATTCTTGATATGATTATAGCCTATTATCATGAGGAATCATCAATGTAGGATTGTGAAAAACATTTTAATTTGAAAGATTTAAGAATTTTAGAGAATACTATCATAATATTAGTGTAACATTACCTACATAAAAAAAAATAAAAACAAAATTGAAACAAATTTAAAAAGTTTGATCCCTGTGTTCCTTTAACGCAGGCAGCATTTCCTCGCTGTATTTCGATACTCATTCGTTCAGCGAGGAAAGCACCAGCTCTGGTGCCCAGATTCCTAATTAAGTTTCATGCGTTACTCAATAGAATTAGATAAATTTACCGTTAACCCTATTAGGCACTGGAGTCCTCATATCAACAACAGCACCAACATCCTGAGAAATATCCTTAATCAGCTCCGTCAGTGTGTGACCGGGAGACACTGGCAATTGAATCGGAGATGTGGACCGGGATCCTTCTAAAAATATTTCCAAATAAATTCAAGAATTCGTCTTAATATATGAGTATTATTTCTATGTAGAAATAAAGAGCTTTAACATCATAATATATATAGTAATGACGAAATGATGTAAGTGATACTGCCGCCCATGGACACTTACATTGCCAGAAGGATCGCAAGAGCGTTGACGGCCTTTCAAGAATTGGTACGCTCCTTACTTATATTGGTACGGACCCTAAGTCGAATTGCTAATAGTGGGAAGGTGGTTTCACCTAGTGGTGGTGCGTGGCAAATAAAAAACATATATAGTTCATTCAGATACTGGACCAAGTTTCGATACAGCCTCAATCTATTATTTATCAATAACACAAGAATGGGAATATTCTGCATGTAAACAGTAATACAACAAAATACCTAACGTACCTAATAAACAACAGTCAAGATTCGAAATTGAAAACTGTTTAAAAACCTTTAAATGTTGTTAGCTTCCAAATCCGGCGCCAATCTATGATTATGCTTACCAGGGACGTTATATTAATTAGTGCACAACATATAACTAGCCTTGATCCTAGCCACAGATTTCTGCTAAAGGCTAATCGGTACAGCCTTCTGTGGCTGACAAACGCCATTGACTGAGTCTAAGGCATACGCGTTTCCTTACGATGTTGGACGAGTTTTTGATGCGCACATAGAAAGAAAAAGTCCATTGGTTCACAGGCCAGTTTTGAACATACAGCATCAATAATGAGATTCATTTGTATAAAATAATATAACCACAATTACCTGGTAGCGGTGAACGCATAACAAGACGTTTAGCATGTTCAATGGCTTGCTGCAGTTTCTGCTGACTTCTGAACGACTCACGGGTTCGGCATCGGCCGATTTGAGAGCTGTAGAGACTGTTAAAATAATTTTTTTAATAACTCATATGTTACCTTCATTTAGACTTGCGAGTTTTTCAAGTGTGATTCCAACCCAATGGAAAACTGTATTTTTCTTATAAGTTGTATACATCTACTTTACTGCTCTTTTTATTTGAATACTTCCTGCATTATTATAATAAATAAAAATAAAATAAATCAATGGCGCTACAACTTTTTTAGGTCTGGGCCTCAGATTTCTGTATCTGTTTCATGATCATTTGTTAATCGAATAGACAAGTAGGTGACCAACCTTCTGTGCCTGAAGCACGCCGTCGACTTTTTCGGTCTAAGGCAAGCCGATTTCCTCACGATATATCCCTTCACCGTTCGAGCTAATGTTAAATGCGCACATAGTAATAAAATCCATTGGTGCACAGCCGGGGTTCGAACCTACCACCATCGAAGCTTAGTAGCTTGGCCTAGTGTAATAAATACAACCTTTTTAATGACAAAAATATGGTTGTCACAAAATAGATCAAACGCTAACTCTACGGAGTGGAACACGGTGCATGTTTAAAAATTATTTAAGAAAAAAGTGTCTTACCGTTACATCAAACATAAATCGTATAAGACTTCGTAAATGTATGATTATGTGAATGGATGGCTGTGTGTATTTGAGAGTGTCCCTGAGAGTTGTTATAATCGTGCGTTGTGTTTGTATTAGTTTTTGGAACCTCAGAGACATGCCAAAATATGTAGAAGAATGTATGTCTTGATAGTTTGAGAGATACTTTTATAAAGGACAATAATGATGGCAATATCTTAGCGCTGAATCATTGCCACATCGTATTTTCTTCCAGGCACTCCATATCTTTCCTTCTCACACTAAATTAAAGAAGAAACTTACGACACTCCAGTAGCAGCAAGCGTTTGCTTCCATTTATCATTACTGTTGGCAGCGGCGACCATTCTAGCGATTCTGCGGAACCTGGCGAGGGCATCTTCATTCGCTGGCTTCCCCTCGTCATCCATAACGGAGACGGGAGCCACTTGGAAGTCCTTCATCAGCCTTCGTTCCCACACTTTCATGCGCTTGCCAAGAACGGCTAGGAAAAGAGTCGGTTATTTTGATTATATATATTTTTTTAAAGGGTTATAATAATATAAGGGAAGATTTTCCAAAAAGCAAGATTGTCATTGCTGAATGTTACCTACATATAACAATGTCAGGCACGTCTGGCGCCAAGTTAGACTGGGACCCGTAGTAGATTTGTGTAAAAATCATTTAACAACGGTCTCACCTTTTTCCTTTCGATTAGTGAAAGAAACATCCATTCCATTCCTTCCCAGCACTTCCAGGAGTTCGTATCTCAATGCAGATACGTCTCCCTTCAGCTCATTAATATCATCTTCCGTGACAGGGTCCTCATCCAGCTTCCGGTGCATAGCGGTTACGTAACGCCATACTAACGCACGCATAACTGCTGTGTACCGCACATCATCCTCTTTCTCTTTTTCCACCTGGAAATATATTTCTATGGTTAATGTGTTTGAGTTTACCATTACATTCAGTCGTTGTACTATGTAATACGCAACTATGACGCCATCTCAATTGAATTACATAGAAATCGGGGTTTTGCCATAAACGTCATTAGTCACGTAGTAAATGCATTTTGCAGGTCACAAATGCATTGTTGTTATTTAAAATGGTGTGGTAATTTAATTAACAAAATATCGCCAAAAATCGTGTAGCTTCTTAGTTACGTCTTGTAGCTTGTGTTACTTGGCCATTATTTCTTCGCCAAGATGGAAGGCAAAAGGCCGGGGGTAGATCTCTTACGCGCTGATGTAACCAAGTCCTGACTCTCAAGGGAAGCTAAAGACCGAACAAAGTGGAGAGATAACACTAGCAGGGCAGCAGGATAGAAGAATAAACCCAGTTGTGTATGCTTGGATTTATAGTTGCATATACTTTGTACCTACTTAAAAAAAAATTAAAAATAGTTTTATTATAGCTTTCTGATTTACTTTCTTACTTACTTTCAACATATTCACGAAATTAACAATTATTTACTCATGGAAAATTAAGATTTTACGATAAAGTGATCATAAATTATAGCAATTTATCTTTTGGAAGTGAAACTTAATTTAACGACGACACACTGGGTTTTTAGTTTGGGGTTAACTTTAAGGTTTAAATGAAGCGGTTTTGTTTTTGGCATAGTTATATAATAAATTACTAAACTTAGTATAAAATTTACTAAACAACTTGCGACTTTTTTACGGCAATAGTTATGCACTTTTAATATTTAACTTTATGCCAGTGTCAAGTAAAAAAAAACTTTTTCGACATTTCGACTGATTCCAATCTCTCAAAACCCTTAAAAGATACTTTGGAATAGATTTACTGCAACACTTAACATCAGTATCACTGCATATTTACTCTAACCAGTGACGGGTGATGTGAGTCATGCATGATGCCTCTGGGATTGCAATTTTTTATTACACACAAATTTGTGTATAAGACCAGCCCTCAGACTCCAAGTTTAGATCCCTAGACCCTTCAGCGGAATTTATGTGTTTTAGATATGAGACAAAATAATGAAAATAATAAGGTATCCTTATCTTTAAATATCCTTTCGAACAAAATATCCTTTTTAATTAGAATTGTGGCTTCTTTGACGCTTTGACGCCATTTACGATCAGCTTACCTTAACTTTAACATTCTTGTTCTTCTCCATCAGACTGAAGATCTTCATAACTCGCTTTGGTGTTGGCAGTATGTTAAAGGGCGGTGGTAATGTGGGACTGTCTTCAAAATATGACATCCACAACCTTGTCCTAGCGTACTTCCACTCCACGTCTGAATGTTCCTATAATATTTGGTAATTGTGGCTATTTAATAATCTGAATTATAAAAATATCCTTTAAAAATTGTAGTTGGTAAAAACCTCTGGGTTTTTACGTTACGACTTAGTCACAGAAACGGTAATCTATATTTATTAACAAGTACGAAAAAAAGTTGGCACTATTACACGTAGCATCAAATTTAAGACTAACATTAACAACATATATTAGTCCTTAATAAAATAAAAAATAAACCACCGCCAGAATCTTTTTAGGTCTGGGGCTCAGATTTCTATAAATGCTTCATGTTCATTTCGATCCATTTATAGGCTAACTTAACTGGCTTACATGATCTTGTAACCGTATCGTGTATTCGATATTTGTGTTTAACCTTATTTATATACTTACAACAATATGAGCGTATGAATTGGACATCATAGCGATGAGTAGATTCAGTAGAACGATCACATTGATCACGGAGTAGGACCCAAACATCAGCAGACCCCAGAATCTGGTGTAACTTTTAATACCGGCCAGTTCGAAGCTGTCCAGACCAACCATGCCGAAAGACGCCCAGAAAAGTGACTGCGACGCTTCAAATACACTGAGAAGATATTAATAGATTACTCATAGAAGTAATATAAGAGTAATTGATGCATGAAGATGACAGATTTTGGTAATAGCACACAAGTGATATTCATAAAATAATCAGAGCGCTAAGTGTGACTACCGATATGAAAGTAAAAAAGGCACACACAATACAAAACATATAAAACACGGTAGGTGTCCATGAATGGCGTTTAGCACTTAATTCTATGTGACCTGCCTCCTCATTTTAAGTTTAAAGAAGATTTTTCACTATACATCCCGTTGGCAGATGGTATAAGACAGTAACCGAATAGGCTGGTCCATAAGGAAAAAGGAACAAGGGCACACGAATAGAGTGATGGGCCAACGGGATCGAGGGTAGCTGGAAAAAAATTGATCACGATGGCACAAAATAAAATGGGATGAAAAAGGTTGGGTGAGGTTTTCTCCCGCAACTAGTTGCATACATTAACCCTCATACATTTAACAAGTATATATATATATATACTTGTCAAATGTATGTCAATAATAATGTTGTGTAAAGATTATTATTCAAACTAAAAACATACATGTCACTTTCATGAGAATTTTTTTTATATCAAAAGTAAAATATGATGCCGCCGTCGTACGCTGTTATTGCATTCAAATTCAAAAAAACTTCGCCAGCGTATTCGAAACGTGTTTACCGCTACTATTTCCCAAATATCAGAAGGCAAGCTGTTGTAAAGAATCGCTCCGAAAAAGGTTTTATTATTGATTAGTGTTAAGCCGGCAAAGTGTGGTATTGAAGATAAATTTAATAATCATGTGTATTTAGTTTTTTTTCTTATATTCTCCATAACAAACCATCTGTAATATAACCCCTAATGTGGTGGTCCGTGTGTACCACAAAATACTTTGTAAAATCATATCTAAAAGAAAGAAATAAATTTATAATATTTTCGGGATAGTTTCATGTCGATATAAAATGTATGTTTTACCATTTGACTATAAAACAATTGCTTATTGTTCTAAGGGTAACTTGTAATCTCTCGTCAAATATCATATCCCAAGAATTCAGAAATATATTAAATTCCTAGCATTCAAACATCCCTTTTTCTTGATAAGAATACAGAATTACGAGTAAAATCGTTTTATTCCACACAAATTGTAAGCAATTTTATCTAAAGCGTGTAAATAATTAAAAACTTTGAATATAAACTGTCCCTAAGTTAAACACACTCTACTTTATTTCAGCGTGTCAAATTAATTAAATTAATAAGCATGATAATCCATAGTTGTACGTAGAGTCATACAATCAACTTCATCGATTTTTAAAGTATTCATCTTTACATTTATATCTTCTTCCAATTGTATTTGAGTTTGTAATAAATAGCGCAAGGACGCGTTGGCTTCATGCAGCATTTGTTGGAGCTGTTCAGTGCTGTGCCGTAAAATCTCACACTCGTAGTACAAGGATTGTCCTGGCGGATCACGGACTAGTTCAGCTCCTATACGCTGCGCTCGTCTCCCAAGTCTTGTATGAGCCAAAGCTGTATTCCCTTCCTTGTCACACAATGCTTTCTGCAGTTGAAGAATATTATTCATCATATCAGCTATTTTTTGCGTTGTTTCTCTATGCATGTCTTCCAGTTTCGCCTTTGCCCTCTTAGTATCTCCAATGCGCTCATTAAACTCATGATTGCATTTATTAAATGAACACCAAAGATCATCTATCACTTGTTTTAGTAATACATCAATAAACACACGTATAGGACGAGCACTGGTTACTTCTCTTGCCGCTTGTTGCACGTTCTTAGCTGAATATGCGTTATACTCATCAGCTGAAATATTTGCTGGGTCCAAGTTAGCGTAGCCTTCGTAGACAGACAAGCATAGATCAGTTGGTTTTAAAGATAAAGAACCTTTGTCCAGATCAATGGCTGCTTGCTTGTATTGCAGATCTCTGTCTAAAAGATATCTGGTAGCACGAAGGCGCCTCATCTGTTCGTTCAATTGTTCCAAAGCACGTTTCAAAAGACTTTGACCGCCTAGAATGGTTGTTATTTCCTGTTGAAGGGCACGCTCAACCTCATCAACGACCAAATCGATTCCAATGCGGCCATCACGCAACATTAAACACTTACGGCAAATTGTCAGAGCATTTGATTGAAGTGATGCAAGGCAGTCTTGCAGACGAGTCTTATAAACACCGAGTGCTTCTAATTCGAGGCATATTTCTTTTCTCTGCAGCTGTAGTTCCTTTTTATTGAATTCTATATCACCTAGCCGTTCTTCTATACGTCTATCAGACGTTGCTTTCATGATGGATGCGCGTTCACCAGTTTCGTCTCGAATCCTTTCACTTTCTTTTAAAATTCGGTCTGCTAGCTGCTGCTGGTCTTCAGTATTTCGGCTTCGCATATCGTTGGACAGCTTCCATTCTGCTAAGGTGAACTTGGCAGATCGTGGAGGCATACATACTATGGCCTGCTCAGAAAGCCTCGTAGTTGATATGGGTGCACCAATAACATGACGCACACCGAATTGTTCTTCACCCATGATTGAAGATTTTGAACTATTTTCAAACTTTAAATAAAACTACATCAGCCGAAACGTAATACTTATAGTAGAAATTGACATAACTAATAGTTGTCATGGTAACTGGGTCACGTCACTAATATTAAGCTTGACGTTCAAGAAATAAGTTTTTATGGATTAATCATATAGTTAAGAACTGTTAAAATACCGTTATAAACCAACATTTTATTACAAGGTGGTAGATATGAATGAACAAAAAAAGCATTTATTCAATTAGGAGAGAAGTATGAAAACAAACTTTACACGAATGTTTAGCTGTCCCTTGAAGAGAGATGCATTCATCCATTGCTCCATAATCACTGTACGAGCCAAGGTACATGTACATTTTGCACACTCAGGCTCTATTAGTTTTATAAGCGTGGCGATTTCCTGCATTGTCGGAGTTACGCCCCGAGAGTATAGCCTGACGCAAGCACTCTCTTCAACATTTACATAACATTCACATAGCAGTCAATTCATAGCATTTTAACTCAATTGACTTTAACTCGATTCAAGAACAATGTCTTTAACAGATACATACTCTATACTGGATCTAAAGGCGCTAATTAAAGACACGGGTAGGTAAACTTTGTAAAAGATTTTATGAACATTATTCGTAGTTTTCATATATTGTGACAAAACAACGTCTGTTGTATTCAATTATATAAATACTTGTGGGTATATATACATTGCAAAATAATTGACATTGAAAGAAAACACTTTTTTAACTTTATCTTTAAGCTTTAATCCGGTAAAAAAGTGTTTTCTTTCAATGTGTAAAAGCTATGTTAACAAAAGACAAATGTGTAGTAATGTACAATTAATACGGCTGCGATACTTCACGTGCGAACGTCGGAAGAAAAAAAATTAAATTTAAAATTATGTAAATAATTATAAGTTTATAATACATAGCTTCAATCCGTTCAAAAAGTGTTTTCTTAATACAATAGTAATTGACATCCTATATCAAATAGCATATTATGATTACTTTCAAAACATCTCTAGCGTTTCTAGCCACACATAACCCTGAACTCACTTTCCAAAACTTCTCCATTTAGTACAAGAGTCCCCCGCATGTTCCCAATCCGGGAGACCGCCGGGTAAAGCGTAACATTTTTGCTTTTCCAAATCGGCGAAATACCAAAGTAATTGATTCAGACCTGTTTATTTATAATGAATAATTTTCACAGCAAATAAGTTAGCCAAAACGACAGATGCGCAAAAGAATTTTTTTTTTAACTTAGGTATATAAAACAAAGTCGTTAGTTACACCACTTATAACTTAATATCGGCTGAATGAATGTTAGTCATATCTTTTTTGGTGGATTCTTCTCCGCTCCGAATAGTAGAATATATTATAAAATATGGGATAAGTTATCAAATTACAATAAATTTATTTTACGAATGCAAACAGCTTGTGGTGCCATCTGTTGACATATTATTAGACTGTTAGGCAGAACGGAGTTTGTCGGGTATTTAATGTTTTCTTCGCAACATATTATACGCTTATATGTATAATTTAAAATATAGATTTTATGTACATATACAAATTTCAATATAAATAAAAACATTTGTCTATACAGAAAAAAAATATATTAATATCTCTGATAAAGACTAATGATCTATTAAACCTTGTATTATACATCCAAACAATAATTGTTTGGTAGAACCAATGATTGCTTATTACATCAATAGCACTATACCAGAGCGTGTTCACTTTCAAAAATGTAATACTATTTCGTAGAAAACTTACCGCAAGCAAAAGCAAAAAGCACAAGGCTATATATAAAGAAGAACTTGACGATATCGATGACCATTCTCCCAAGCGAGATCTGAAGTGGACCCAGGTGAGGGTTTATTGAAAACAGATGCACCAGTTTCAACGCACTGAAACAAAAAATATCACAATAATAATTCGTAATATTGAAACATAAACGACTCGTACAAATTACTGGTAGTTTCAATAGCGAATCTGTATGTAATTTCCCAATAAATTTAAAATTGAGTTGATTTGTCTGTTGCTTTCAAACAAACACATAACAACAGTTTTAAAATTAGGTGACACCAAAGAATCTTGATAAATTCACTCAAGTTTTTATTTACTAACAACAAGATAGGATAGAATTACAGATTACTCCCATGCGTCAACAATTAACATCACATACGAAACAATACATACACATAGAAAACAACAACTCAAATCGTTCTTGATTAAAATGACATGCAGCAAACCTGTCAGTTCACTCAATGGCCAATTAAAAAGGTCTATTAATCATTGCAGTTCGTTAATTATTTAAATACATTGTTTTTGTCTGACACGAATAGTAATGGCGGTCGATGTCGCCTCCGAACGTAGCCATGCACTGCTGGACCATTTTCCTTTCCATGTTACAACTTTTCATGTATAAACGATATCCCTTACGTTGATACCGCATACTTGGAAATACATAAGAACAACGTATTACTGAATGGCTTGATTCTGTCTCTCTCTACGCAGAATCTTTGCGTCTCTACGCGTATTCTATAATGTGTAATATGGAGAGTGTTGTTGCAAAATTTCATCAGCATCACCTTGACAGCTGGAAGTCTTCCACACTCCGCTTCACAAGACACTTTCTTTTGCAAACTAGCGAACTGTGGAATCCACTCCCGGTGGTCTTCCCTGGGAGGTACGACCTACAATTGTTTAAACAAAGAGTATACTCCTCCCTAAAAGGCCAGTATCGCACTAAAATGTTAAGTGATACCGCCGCCCGTGCTATGACTTCCCCTATTGGGCGTCCCTTAGAGTCGTTAACCCCCTATCCAATAACAAAAAAAACGTGAATGTCGTAATTTGTATTGGAAGCGTCGTAGTCTAAATGGTTCTTAGCGTACTGTAACTTAAATACACAGGCAAACGCCTTACCTAAACACATTAGCAGCAGCAAATAAACCTTCAGCAATCAATTGCGGGTCGAAATCATCCCATTGCTCTCTTGGTATAAATCTTGTGTTGGGATCGCGTTGTATCTCAGCAAATTGCTGAAAATAAGCCACAAAACGTAGCAACGCAACGATCACATATAACGAGTTTCGGGTGAAGTCGATAAAGTTCCACATGTTGCGGAGATAAGCGCGAAAGCCTTCCGTGTACATCTCTTGTGTTTCTTCCCAAATGAAACCTGAGGAGTGAAAATTCACTTTATTTCTATCGGGGGTTTTCTAATGAACAATCTTATATTATATTTCTCACATGTTAACGTAAGGACAATCGCTACTTATGGAAGTACGTTATAGAAAGGATATATAGGCGTGAAAATTACATGAGAATTTAAGAATGCGCCAGACATCGATCTGCCATGCAACTTCCTCACAATCGATGGGAAACGACATCGACGGGCACACTATGTAATTACATAATTACGAAGAAAATAATAATCATAACAAATAACTAACAAAGGTTTCTAAAACGAAGGTCTCTCTTGCTGAAAATCTCCACCGAACCCACCAATTTATTTCCCAGACTTTGATAAAAAATCGTTCACTATATTTTCTCTGTTTGCTATGTGGAAATGTCGGTAAAATGTATTATAAGAATATATTCACGCGTCATTAACTACCTTTTAAACACATCTGAGAGACTCATCTTCTATTTTATCATACGGTACCTAAAGGTTAACCACCACCAAATACCACCATTAAGAAATCATACACAGGACCAAGACACGTTTATCAAATAATAATTTTAGTTAATTTACGTTCCGTTTCGGATATTTGACAATCACATATACTATACGGATACGTTCTCTACCGGCCATGCATGTCTAATTAAAATATATAAAATAATATTTACCAATCACGTATATAAGAACAAGTATTTCCAGAACAGTGGGGCCGTTCCCCCTCTGTCTCTTCAGTTCTTCTTCTACCTTCTTGACCATCCACTCAGGCCCGAATAGTTGAACGACTTGCACTTCTGCTCTTTGTGATACCAATATCAAGATTACTGTAATAAAATATGATTTTAAATACACTATGGCGATACAAACTTTTAGGTATGGGGCTCAGATATCTGTATCTGTTTGGTGATCATTTGTTTTCTAGGCATGTAGGTGATGCGCCTTCTGTGGACACATGCCATGACCTTGTTAATTATTTATTTATTCAACTAGGAAAGAAAAGAGATACATCTCTAAAAGTATACAACAAAAAAAAAATAACACAAAAAGTTTCACTGATAAAAAAGTTGGATATAAAGCATGTTTTCTGCGAGTGTTAAAGGCGCACTTAGACAATACAATAATATCATAATCGTAAAATTATTTATATATAATATAACAATTATTAGTTAACATTTAGCTGGCATTGATATTGAACAAAGACTACGTCAACTAACGACGAAACCTTATTTTGATAGAATTTTAGTAGCGTCTAAGGTATTTCGTTTTATGTAATTTATTATGACAATCGAAATCAAATCGTCGGCGACCAGTTTGAAAGGCGTGATGTAGCGACCCCACTGCGCTACATTTACCATGAAGAGTGTTCAGAGGAGTTCTTCGGATTAATTCATGCAGCTGAATTTCATCATCGGACGTCAGCCAGAATATGAATTACCCGTATTATACAATTTTTGCCGCCCATTTCCACTATATGGAACCAGCGGCCCACTGAAGTATTTTCTAACCAATGTGACTTAGGGTAAATAGGATTTCTTAAAAGGCCGGCAACGTACTTGCGAGCCTTCTGGAAATATGAGTATCAGTGGGTGCGGGGAATCACTTAACATATGCCAGTACGTTTGCTCCATGTTATATAATGCATATATCTTAACTTGCAATCTTATTGCATATGACGTTTTTATAAAAACAACTTTGCATAACCGTTAAAACATACAAAGTACTCCCCATTTCCTATCCCCATTTTTAGCGTTCCTGTTTCAGAAGCACAAACAAAAAGATAAAGCGAATATAAAAATAGTTTTAGCTACTGCAAAATGATATTACAAAAAATACTCACGTAAAAAGAACAAATAACTCGATGCATGTATCAAAAACTTCATGAATGGCTTCCTCATCAGCTTCCCAGTTTCGCAATTCGGTGCTACCATATACAGTAGACAGTAGTACGGGAATAGTAATGCAACTCGCATAATGATAAAAACTTTCTCTATGTTTGACTTTCGTCGGAATCCTGGAACTCCCGCGTACCATAGAGACGCTAGAAGTTGTTGGATTTTTGGATGGGCTACGAACTGAAAAAGTATACATTTGATTTCAATATACTGCATTATGCCAGTCAATATTATCTTACTGCATACCGGTAGGGGATGGAGCGGCTTGTCTTCAATGATGAAAATTGAACGCACCCATCGTTCCATTCTTAAGATAACCTTTAGGAAACCTTTACGCTACTCAACTTCAAAATTGTTCAAAGAAACAAAGCTTTTTATTACTGTTAGATAATTGTACTTAATGGCAATATGCAGACGTTTTTGGAAACAAACACCTGCCGCACCACATCAAACAAAACGCAACACAAAAAACGCACTTTCTTCGCCCAACGCTTTTTCTCCTTCCAAAGACCTTTCATCTTCAACCACTTTCTTAAAACAAAACAACTAACATTTCATCTCTCACTGCCCACAACACAGGGAATCCTAGTGTGGGGGCCATTGCACTATACTTTACCTAAATATCCTGTATGCTGTGTATAATAAAGTCTTTCTTTTCTTTTCATTAAAGTTTAAATTACAAAACTAGACTAAAAGTAACATGCTTTTGTAACGTAGACTGAAACTAACATTCTTTTGTGACGTAGACTAAAACTTACATTCTTTTGTTTAAAATCAACAGCCAATTCTAATCTAGCCAACTTCATATGGTCTCCTTCTTCAAATGGCTCCTCGGGATCATGATTCAGGATAATGGCCAACTCCTGAGAGCTTCGAGACTGATTCAGGAGATCTACAGCGAACCTTTGCACTTGACAACGTAGTTCAAGGTACTCTGCTTTACATTCCTAAAATAGTAATTATAATAATCAATTGGCATTATAGCCCTTTTCATTACAAATTATCTTTTTTTGGACGAATAAATGACCATTCTTCTGAGCCTAATCCATCTGTTAAACCTTTATAGTATGAGCAAATGTTAATTACGTAAATTAAAGAATATGTGGTATGTAGCAATAAGGCCAACAAAAAAAGTTTTGTCTTTTAATTTTAAAATCAAATTAATCAAATGTTTAGAGCTGTGTTGGCCAAGTGACTACAGCGTGCGACTCTCATTCCTGAGGTCGGAGGTTCGATCCCCGACTGTGCAGCAATGAACTTTCTTTCTCTGTGCAGCTTTAACATTTGCTCGAACGGTGAAGGAAAACAACGTGAGAAAACCAGCTTACCTTAGACCCACAAAGTCTACGTGTGTCAGGCAGAGGAGGCTGAGGCCTACTTGCCTATTAAATTGACATGATCATGACACAGATACGTTGTAGCGCCACTGTTTTTTATAGGTTCAGTTCAGGTTTTTACAGTTTTTTAAATTAATCCTTTATGAAAACTCTAATTTGTAATGTACCTGTTCAGCATACGCCAGGTTCCGTAGTTCCCAAGACAGTTCGAAAGCAGTCAAAACTGGGTCGGTAGAAGATAAAGCTATAAGAGATGGAGATGCCATAGCTTTGTACGCGTTGAGTCGGGCAAGAGAGTGTCGTAATGGATCTTCAGTTGAATCTAATATACATTCATCGCAGCCGCATCTGAAACCCGTAAGTTGCTTAATATAGCATGAGAAATACTTCTGAAGAGAAGAAGAATAAAAGCGAGTGATAAAGATGCATCAACACAACCAAATTAATCTATCAGTATTTTGTCTAAAATAATATCAGTTAAAGTAACGGAACAAAGTTTTTGTATGTAACAGAAGAATACTGACAGAAGGCTGGCCTGATGTTAAGATTGATACCCATGGGTATTAACATTGCCAGAAGGTTCGCAGTGCGTTTCCGGCCTTTTAAGTGTTGGTACGCACTTTCCTTGAAGAAGCCTAGATCGAATTGGTTCGGAAATACTTCAGTAGGCTGGTTCCACATATGGGTGGTGTGCCGCTAAGAAACGCTCAGCAGTAGAACGACAGATGTCGAAGTGATACTAATGTTCTTTTGTTTTGTTCTTATTGGGTTGCCACCCTACCAAAGCTATCTTAATAGATCAAACCTGATTGTAAGATGCATGTGTTTCTTAAAAGTGGCTATAAATTTTTATAAAACTAAATAATGACATTTCGAATGTATTCAATTATGCTTTCTTGATCATGATTAATTAAAGAAAGAATAAAGACGTGATCTTTCTCTTCTTAAATAGAAGATTAATCGACAAAAAGTGGGCGGCCACAGTAATACATCCGGTATTATTTTTTGATGAATCATTAAGTGTTAGGATTTTTATACGTTTTGTGTGAATTTTTCAATTCAAAAGAGTTTTGGAGCATGAATTGGTATTGCTGAATGTTTTTTTATAAATACACGAAGACAACTTAACATGAAAATTTAGCCTTAAGAACTAAAAAGTCATTTGAAACTAACCTAATGTTCTAAAAATAATACTTAACACTAGAAAGTGTTCCATAACACTTCTAACAGTCTTTATTAAAGGGTATTTCTGTTCTTGTCTATTATGTCCTATCCACATACCACTAATTACCTATACTTAAGACAAACGTGCACTTACACTAATTTACTATTTGAATGGTTTTGTCCAAAGGTCATTTAATAATAAAAACATGGTTTCTTTTTAACATTTAAGGGCTATAAGCACTTACCGTATATCATGAGGATCTGGTAACGTTGCACCTCTGTCGAGAAGGATTTTGATTATTTCGTAGTTGTTCTTATGTGCCGCTAGAACAAGTGGAGTGAGGTCACGTGTGAAGAGCGCTGTTGTTGGATCCACTGTTTGCCAGCTCTGAAAAATATAGGTATGTTATCAATGATCAGCCACTCCATTGCGTGATCAGCCACTGTAGTGAGCTTAAAACAACTCAAAGGTAGATCAAAAAGTTGTAACAGGTACGTTACTCTAAATTATCTTCCAAGCTGAGATAAGCAGATTATAAACTTGTGTATGTAGAAAGATCAGTACAAATAAAAAATATTAATTCATTTTATCACGGCTTTTTCCCGGGGTAGGCAGAGCTACGACATACATTCAGACAGACCGCTCTCGCTTATGATATTCACCATGCATGCTCGTCTGTTAAGCTTAACTTGTCCTTTCTCTAGTACCATCTGTACGCTTTCTTCTTGAATGACGAAATGAATACTTACACATTCTACATTGTGGTGCTCGAAGCAAACTGTTTACTTACATATGGTGCTGGATGCTTGTGTATCAGTTCCTCATGTTCCAATAACAATTCAACAGCTTCAACAAACTCTGTATTAATTGCTTGGAGCAAGGCATCCTTGGTCTGTACCCCCATCACCACCAGGAGTTCCACCATCTCCAGGTTGTCTCCATCAATAGCGAGAGTCAAAGCACCACGACCGAGAGAATCCACACAGTTTAAATCTATGTGGTTCTTGCGGTGTGCTCTTTGGATCATTCTGGAAGATTTATTTTAATTGTATAACACAATACAATAAGTTGCTAACAGCGTCGAAAACACAAATTAATAATCGGTTAAATTAATTGATCTGATTTTGAATTATAAAATAATGAAATTGTAAATTTATGTTGTTCTTAGCTTAACAGTTCTTCTTAGTTTTCATTACAGAAGGTTGTGCCTCTCTTGAAAAGCCCTAACTGATACGTCGACTTGCTGCCTCCACACCACTCTATCCTCAACTTCTGTGGTATTAGGGATGTTGAGACCCAAAATTGTCTTAATTTCGTCAGACCGACGACTCCGACATCTCCAACAGCTCTTTCCAACCATTCTAGTTTGTCTAGACTATACGGGTATCTTGACAGATCTATTAACGTGCTATAAATATAAAAGATTTTTTTTTTATTTTACCGTCTAACATTCGCGATGTCACCTCTCTCAACAGCCATGAGATATTTCTTCTCATCTATGTTAAGACTCTTTGGCAGCGCTGGCAATTTAATTGGTTTACGAATCTTCTCCGCCAAGGCATCCCCCTGGAATTATACCAACCATACATTTATTCTGTTTATTTTAATGTCGAAAATCTTTACCGTTGTTCGAACCGAACGGAATTTATAATTAGTGTACCACAAATAACGGTTCGGTGGCCGTCGATACACAATCTTATACTAGAATAATAAGTCCTGAGTACATACCTCGTTACAATATCTTCTTACCAGGAAGAAAGGCACACAATATTATCAGCCGTAAGGATTTGGAGAAATTCTATTAGTTTGGGAACAAAGAGAGGTTAGACTGATGCTAATACCTTGCCTCACGATAGTTCTCAAAACCGCACTAAACACTCACTATAAAATGTTAACTAGTGGACGTAACTATTATCAATTATAATTAACAAAAAGTATATATCGTATAAAAATGTGTATATATAAATAAAAGTAACCCGAGTAAATCTCAACAATGACTCAACTAATAAATGTGACGATCGGCCGAGGAAAAATATTTGGGATCACCCTCATCAAAAATTATTCAATTGAAATTATGTATTTCGAACAACTAGAATATTTAACTCTAGAATATAAAACTACAAGAGGTTTTCCAAGAACATAGTATTTTAATATTTCCGGGGCAATATTATTTATTCTGTTCTTTCACAAATGTGTAAACATTTAACATTCCATTGTTCATTTGCATTTTATTTCAAGACTTTCCTATCCAAGGATTGTTTACATCAAAATTTTCACCTTTAGCTACAATATCCGTCAACCATTCAATTACTAGTTTTAGAACTATATACGGATAAAGAAAAACTTACATTTTCCAAATCCTTTTTATCCCCCATTTTGATAGGGAAGAAGCAGCAAACGTCCCCGCAAACGAATGCTGTGGGAAGAAAAGTTGCCATATGTTATATCTAGGTCACATAACATCACACCCATAGACAATTTTTAATATATAATACGGAGGCAGACGAGCCTACGGGACGCACTTAAAGGGCATCGCAGCTCATGGACACCCATCTATAGTCAGTGCATTGCCAGTCTTTGATAAAGGAATACAACTTTGAATAGTTGGAGGTCGTATCTCTTACTTAAAGTATCTCTAGTCCTGAACACTTATTTGTTATGAATATAGCCTAAATAATATAATATGGTACTCAGGGACACGGTAGCATTGTAATAGTGAAAGAATTTTAAAACCGTTATTTTTTTAATTCATTTGTTGCACACAAATTCACTTGAATTCCATCTAATAAAGAAACAAATGTTTGTCTGGTACAAACATTTGTTTCATAAGTATTTAAAATAATATATAGAGCGCAAACGGAATATAGATGTTGAAAGACCGGCTCATTAAAACTGAGATAGATAGTGACTCCAGAGCTGGAGCTTTCCTCGCTGAACGAATATGTATCGCAAGAGGTACAGGTTTCTTATTATATGTAGGTTAAGAATATTGTAAACACTGGATGAAGTAGGTAACAAATATACAATAACATATTGTTATATTATAAACTTTTATGGGTCTGTTTCACAATGTATGGTTAAATTAGTAAATAGCTTTGTAACACATAAATTATTTGGATGATAAAAGCTTCGAATAAGAAACTTCCCGTTTCATCGGACCCATACCCTATGAGGACTTTATGTGACGAATAGCGTTCTCAGACAGTCGTGAAACGCAACAATAGTGTTTTCCTACCATTAAGTAATACATAGCTTATTTGGAACATATATAGAACATTGTGAAATAGACCCTAAATGTCATAACATACACGTCATATACCTACAGCGCGGTATAACAAAGGGACACTTGAAACAATAAAATGAACTGGACCTACTGGAAAACTAAGATGCAAGTTGCTCAAGACAAAGACAAATGGAAAAATTATCATTACGCTTCTAACCTAAACGGGGCCGTACAATTATATCTCGACTTGAATTAATAGATGTTATGATAATGATCGGATGATATAACTTAATTATCATAAAGGCCATCAAAGTCAAAGCTTAAGATAATTCTATTCTTACATTAATTAGTAAGTCCTCTAATTTCAAGACAAGATTAGCCAAGCACGTGACATGGATGACTGGAAACCGTACAAAACTGGTAATTGTCATATACAGTAGACTACTGTGCGTCTAATTGGTTTAGCGTTCGAGCAGGTAAGGGTGCATAATGTCCATTTCACCAACTTTAAAAGAGAAAGAAAAATTTTCACAAAAGTATTTTTTTTTAATAATTCACACTACTACTACTGTTTTGGTTTAAGATTTCTCTATCTATGTGCTCATTTTTAATAACATAATAGATAAGCCTATTAATGCATGCACTCACTATATTTTTCTTTACTGGAGGAAAGCGATGTGTTAATTGCGCATATAGAAGGAAAATTCCATTGGTTCGCGGATGTAAATTGAACGTCCGATCTCAGGTTTTCAAACGTTCAAGACCTTTGGTCAACGATCCACTATAATACTTGTAATAATAATAATGAAAGCCCGTTTTCTTTGCAATCGTGACCAAAAATACAGCTTAGATTTATTACATTTTATACATTATATATTGGTATCTTATTTATCCTACTTATCTCCAGTAGAAAGAAAGCCATGAACAGAGTCAGTTGGAATAAGCTGGCCTTTACCCGTGACGGGGTTCCGATCGATAATACTTGTAATAAGCACAAAATTTCTTTCCCAACAACAAGGTCCAATGCGTGAAATTTCTTTCGAATTAAAAGCATTTTTGATTAATAAATTCAAATCACGTGTAGAAGATTATTTGACAGTCCTGTTTGTTAACCTGCCACACACTGAGAATTTTATGATTATCACAGTCGAAAAACAAACGAATATTTCTTGGGTACTTTGAATATAAAATGTTAGACGAAACTGATAATATAATATATTTTAATATTGTGACGATCTAGTAATAATATCTGATCTAATAATAATTAACTATTATGATATGATTATTAATATTGTGATATATGTAAAACTCTATCGTTTATATAAGACAAATTTGCATATGTGTGACAGAATATGCCAAATTTAGAAAGTACCTCCACAATATTTACTTACCATATTCTTGCAATTAAATTATAATATATTATGTTTGGCAAATGTCACATTTGCTCAGGAGCGATTTATGATCCTGGTACACTATTGCACAGAGGCCTAAGCCAAGTAAACATAGTTTCATGGGGTATATTGTAATTTTCGGGTCATTCTTGGCGTATTTAATATTACTGATTTTTGAAATATTCGTGATTATTCTGGTGTTGAACAAAATGATAGGGACTATTATTATTATTACGCTTGACAGTCTCGAACGACATATCGTATGATGTCGTATCGGAAAGCACAGTAATTGCACTGTTTCATTTTATATAAACACAAATTTATTTAAAAAGACGTCTCGTTTATTCCTCACATAGCCAAAAAATATAGAACACGTAAGTACAAAATACTCTCAACTCATCTCTTAAACACGTTTCTTTATTAAATCTATTATTACGTTCTTTACATTAATTTTATTTTTAATTATCGTAATGTATACCTATTTATATGAGTAAATTTATAACACAATAGTTTATCTTTCTAAATAATAGTCATTCTACTGTGCGTGTGTATGTCACAGAACGCCACTTAAAAGGCTGGACCGATTTGAATGAATTTTGCGTTTGAGTGACGCCCTGGCTGGTTTATCTTAACCCGGGATGTTTTATAAAAGTAAAAACACTTTGCGCAATAGAATTTACAATTCAATTTTACAGAGAACCCATCTTTGTTTTATGTATCTTGATTTTTATTTATAAACAACTAATACAAATAACAGACCTATATTTAGCTATTATTCCTAAAATTAAAAATCCTTTAAACTTTTCGATTGATTGTGATTGGTAACGGTCGTGTCAAATTTTATTTTTCGCCTTGACTGTTTCGAATATTCAGGAAGTTTTATAATAATGAAATCTTTTAAGCGATTCTATTCAAGCGAATACTACGATTTTTAATACATAAATGGTTTTCACAAAGCGAAAAGATCGAAAAGATCTCAATTTTTGTTCATAGTTTTATCTTCGTAAGACAAAATCCGTTACTCGTAGCCTCTAAAGTGTTAAACAAGTTCAGCAAATTATTAAATGAAGGTATTAAGACAAAAATTGAGAACCTTCTTTTATAATAAACAATACTTACGATCGCCGAGGCTGACGCACTACTACTGCTGGTCTGGCCCTTCTCTACGCCTTTTATAAACACCATAATCTTATTACCGCCAAGCTTTGATTCGTAAAAACATTCACGTGCTATAAGGATACGACCTACGCTAATAAAATGTATTTGTCTGTAGTCACAATGTAAGGCGCTTAACTAAACTATTAGAGATCAGTATTATTGTCCCGGAAATAGAATTGTATTCGTTTTAGTAGAAAATGATTATGTTATTAAGTAGTTTTTTTTCTCTAAAAACTTAATTTTATAATTAAGCTAATTAGTTATTTGTATTAATACCTAACTTAAAACCTAACAACCTAACTTACTATATTTTCGACGCGAAATACTAAAACATCAGCATAATATTAAAGACAGATAAATTACAATCAAATATAATAATAACAGTATTTAGAATTTTATTAATCTACAAAATAATAATAAAAAATATTATAAAGAAAATCAAAACAATTTTTTAAAGTTTGGTCCCTCTGTACCTTTAATACTGGCAGCATTTCGATACTTATTCGTTGATAAATAAATAAATATTTAGATAGATAAATTAGATATAATACTGTTACTATTTTTTAGAAATAGTGGTATGAATGCAGTCATAGAAATAAATACCAAGATTAACCGACTTCAGGAACTGGATATGTTTTAAAATTAGTTTTCTAACACCTTAAATTTTTTTTTAAATAAATTCAGTGACTAAATATCTCCGTTCGTTACTCCTCGAATACCTCTGTGTTCGACTCTGGACGTAAATTCATATTTTAATTTTAGATATATTAAATATCAAGCCGCGGTTTTACCAAGAGTCACTCGATGATGCCTTTAAGATTTAATGAAAATAGAGTCAATAAATATAGCGCATTCGCAATTTCTTCTACTTTATAATTATATCAAACAAATATCTTCAGCAAAAGATAGACAATTTTTCTATTTACAAATGGATTCTGTTCTTTCATGCATGACTCACGTGTCAATTTAAGATTACAATCGCATTTGATTCGGATATCATACAAGTTCAATCTTGTATTATTGTAGTGTCATAAAAAATATACCTTGAGTATTAATCTAATTTGCGCTATAATTGGGTACATATTCAATTGCTTACTCCGAACTGTTTATTGCAAAAACTTGTTTCAACAAGACAGTTCTGGCAAAACAACAAAACACATCGTAGAAATCATATCTGTTCCAAAAAGATTTATTTAATGTTGTTTTGTGAGAAATAGATTTTAAGATTATTCTAGATTATCGTTTAAAGCCTCGTATAACGACATGTGACGATATGTTTCTATTATTTGAAAATACAATGCAAACTGTATATAACGTCATACGTTATAACAAAAAACTCTCAATAACGTAAATATGAGTTACATTTGTTTGGTTTATTATAAATAGCAATTCTCTATAACGAATAAATATTTTCATATTAATCCCGAAATTTCTTAGAGAGTCTCCTGAGGTCATAAACAGCCGTCTCGCCTTTGTTATTGTTAATTGTATTAACTCATGTGCCATTATTCTTAGATTACATTGCTTGTAGGTAATGTAATGTGTTTGGTCTCAGTTACTTAACGGACCATCGTCACCTATCGTGTATCATCAGTCGAAGACAAACTTTGAAACTGTGAAGATGACCAGTAAAAGAAAAGCGTTATGTGATAACGAAAAAGTTTGTTTCACACGTGCGATAGATAGGATCGGTGTTTTTTTCTCTTCCCTCCGTATAACGAAAAAAATGCTTGGTCCCATGAAATTCGTTATAAATAGTTTAACTGTATTATAAAAAATATATTTATAACAGAAATATTGTAGTGACAAAATTCATCTATCCCTAATTCCCATTAGGGAGCCTCTGAGTCGGTAACAATTATTCCCTTATTATTCCATTATTATTGTTATGGTTACTGGTTAAAAACAATTTCTTCAAGAAAAAGTAGTCTTTAAACAGTCGTGATGTATGAGTATGTCAATGAGTGTGGATATTTAATCATTATTGATACCTTGTCTGTGCGGACGAAAACTCACCTATATAATTACATAACCTGTCCACATTGTACAATAATAATTATTTATTTATTTTCTCCCATATAACATTTACAACAATACGAAGTTATACTGGATACTGGTTTCCAAACAAGGTAAGAACCTGTGATATGGATAACTTCTTCCATTCCACAGCAAAGTCATATTGAGTGGTAACAAAAAGTACGTACATATATGTACTTATTGTTTCCACTCTGTATCCCTTATTAATTAGTGTCCCTTTGTTGTTGACATATGTTTAATTGTTTTGCTTTGTTCCATGACTTTGTCGAAGTAATTTTATATCTTATGTAGTTTTTCACTTCTTGCTTATCTTTTCTTTTTCACAGTGGTTGCCTGGAAGAGATCATTCGAAGCACGGCCGCCAGTTGTCCTCAGTTTTATTGTACTGTATTACTGCAGCTGAGTGTATATAAATAAATCAAGATGAATACTCTCTAATGACATTAGGTGGTTTAAGTTAGCGTAGTATTGCAGTCCAGCTTCTCCCACCAGCTTAGAATAAAGGATTTCCCCAAAAATCACAGACCAATATTCTGTGATTTAAGTTTCATGCGTATGAGTTTTATATAAGCATAAAAAGGCGTGCATATAAAAATTCATTTATTAATTAACAATTTTATAACCTATTGTACATTATTAAGATATGTTAACATAATTTAAGCTCTAAATTCACGATTTTCACAAACAAAATAATAAATGTAAAAAATATAACATATGAGTAAAAAATATGCAACTAAAGGTCATTGACTCTCAAAGGTCATAGACTCTTAAAGTTTATTGACTCGTAAAGGTCATTCACCTACAAACTATCAGCTGTTTGCTACAATTTCTTTGTTTTCGTACCTTATACTATCTTCATATAAATTTTGGGCTCCCAATAATTTTTTTTGAACAATACAGAATTAGAAGTAATTTTAAAATTAATTTTTCATGAAAGCCTTTGAAAATATTACATAATATTAATCAAATGCACATAATATTTGATATTATTATTAAACTATTATTATTAACAACCACTTAATATAATTTGCTTAATTTAATATTTTATTTTAATTACAATTTAATTATTTATATCTTTGACAATATTATAAATTAATTTCAATAAGTACAAGTAAATCAAATTAAGGACCTTTTTTAGAACAAGGAGCAAACGGGCAGGAGGCTCAGCTGACGTTAAGAGATACCACCACCCATGGACACTCTCAATACTAGAGTGCGTTGCCCTAAGTCGATGATCAAGTATTTTAAAAATGTTAAAGCCCTTTATTTGAGTTCACTTTTACTAATAATAAATAAATCATTAAAATTAGCATAAACTCATCGAAAAAAACAAAAATATACAGAAACACTATTATTATGGTCTCACAGAATCCCGTTCAATATTCAACACAAAATAGATAAACTTCAATATTTTCATGACTAGAAATGAGTAATTAAGTTGGTACTCGCTGATCTGTCGATTTGAAAAAACAATCATTTTAATATACGTTGTTCATATTAACCCTTTGCTTTGCCTAATGAAGTGTCAACTCAAGCGGTGACGATGTCATGATAAAATCCGGAAAAAACGGGAAACTCCACGTAATCGTCCAAAAAAGGACTACAAGGTGTGATCTGACCGTAATAAGGCTAGAAAGGCTTCGAGTTCACCATTCTATAAAAACCGGTATATAATAATTAATAATAATTCTAAAACCGTTTTTACAACTTTGACTTAATGAAATAATACAACGAAAATCAGACTAGCGAACCGGCAAACGTGAAGTCACTTATAGCCGCCGCCCATGGTCACTTGCGACATCAGGAAGTTTGTAAATTTACCCGTTTAAGCTGTACGAAAAGCGATATTAAACATATTTCCCCGACCAAATTTTCATGTGCTCGGTGAAACCATAGTAAAAAAAACTTTCTAGTAGTCTTTCAGAAATTCAATTCTATTCAATCGCCTCGTATGTCAGAAATAAGTTTTTGAATTAAAGTAAGTAAAGGCAGTAATTCACGATCATCAAAAATTAAAATTATAAAGCACTGACAATTTATCCTTATAAATTTAAATACATGAGAAACAAAAAAAAAATCTCAATATTGTGTCGATACAACAATATTTATGAAAATGCATACAAAGATTTGACTGTTCGCATTGAATAGACTATGTACGGGAGCATTTAACATATATGAAATAAAACATACCGTTTACAATAAATTAATTCGTTAATATAAAACGCTACAGTATAATGTATAGAAACAAAAATTTTGGCACAGCTATTTTTGAGTATTTTCGATGTTTTATCGTGTAATGTAAATGTTTATGCTGAATTTACCCAATGTGCCAGTCTTTTAACGAGGTAGGGAACGAATTGGTAAAACTACTCCAATACTGCGCTGGCTAAAACAAAGTGACATGAACAAAGAGGCGTTAACTAGAAATCTGAGGCAATTTTGTGTATGACTAATATAGGTCCTTTTTTAATTATAATTACCAGCATTAAAGTCTATCTTTATTATCTTTATCCACGGGGACCAAAGTTTTTAAATTTATTTATCCATTCTTAATTAATATTAGGTAGGTTAATATTGTCGCAAAAAAAAATATTCAATTTAAAAACAATTTAGACCAAAAGGCCACTAAACTTTTTGAAAGAAAATATTTTTTTAACCGGATTAAAGATATTTGTATTAAGTAATCGTGATTAAGCGTGCTTTACAGTGTTCTTGGTCACGGTGTCACGAAATGTCGGAAAGTTTTAAATTTAAAATTATGTAAATAATTATAAGTTTATAATAATACAAATAGCTTAAATTCGGTTAAAAAATTGTTTTCTTTCAATGTGTAAAAGCTATGTTAACCAAAGACAATACTATTTATTACCTTCTTTTTAGAGGGCGTTTGCCCTCTAAAAAGAAGGGCAGAGACTCACCTGATGTTAAGTGATACCGATGGACACTTACATTACCAGAATGCATGTGCCGGCCTTTAAAATTGAAAAGCGCTTTTCTTGAAGTACCCTATGTCGAATTGGTTCGAAAAGCAGTGAGCAGCTGGTTCCAGTGTCACACGGCAAAAATTGCCATAAAACACAAACGACAAACCATTTGTCACATTCATAATTCACGGACTAGTTATACAGTACTAAACACAATTCGCTATTGCGTGTATTTCAGCAAATATTCGTAACAGATACGTCCTTTCTTTACCATGTGCGACAGAGATAGCGCTATGCCTATGTCATCTCTTTCTATCGATGTGCGAAGCCAAAGCTAATTCACTTAAATTCCTAAGTGCAAATTAAAGTTCTATTAAATATTCCTGTCTCCTTCATTTCATAAAAGTTTGATAAAGATATAATTTGATATTTTTTTAATTCCATGACTGTGGTGTAATTTTTTTCCCTGATTTTTCTGATTAATAACCTTTTTTACTTGAGGTCTTCATCTTCGGCATACAAGAGATCTTCGGCGTTGGTTTCAAATTTGTCGTTCAAAAGTTGATCAGCTGGTATAGCTTCCTGAAATGTAAAAATGTTTTTATATTTAACGAAACATTGATGCAATTTTTGTAAACAAATATTTTTGAAAATTAACCGACTATAAATATGTGTCAATGTAGATACCGAGACCATATCTCGAAAACTACAAAACCCATTTTGATATCACTGGCTTGCTTGCTTGTTCTTGCTTGCTAGAACTCGATAGTTTAGTTAACTTGCTGTTTTCGTTTCGTGATCAATTGTTTTTCTAAATAGACAAGTAAGTGATCAACCTGCGTCTAAAACACGCCATCGACTTTTTGAGTCTAAGGCATGTTTTCATCAACCGTACTAGCAAATATTAAAAGCGCACACAGAAATGATATTGGTGCAGCCAGGATCTAAGGATCATATCTCACCGAGATGCAAAGGCGACGTGGCCAGCGACTTCGCCAACTAGTTCTTATTGAGATGTATGCCGGCTAACTCACTTGGCGACCGACTGGCTACATGTTTGTATGCTCCATCACTCACTCAGTCACTAACCAGTTGCCGCATTACCGACATAGACTCAATAATTCATCAACTGATGTTACTGATGTCCGCAGATAATTGAACATTTTTCAGTGTATTTTCTCAAATCTTCATAGTTTGAGAAAAACACCACTTTAGCTTCGGTTTGATGCAAACGGATGTACCCATATTTTTGTGTTTCATATTTTTGCGACGCTGGTTATTTAATATAATAACAGTGCAGTCATTTTCACATCCATTTCTGAGTGTAAGACAGAACTGAATGCATTGGCTACGTGATTTGGCGACTCACTCTGGCGACGCTAGGACGCCAGACGCCAGACGCCATGGTAACGTCGCTAGCCACGTCACCATGTCATCTCGGTGAGGTATGGTCCGAATATCACGGATGAGAGCCGCCCACTGTAACCACTAGACCAACATGGCATATTTGTGTAATACCTACCTACCATAATTGTAATTGTAAAACCTGGCAACATGGCCGCCATTTTGATATGCCATAGGATATGTATTGGCTCTATGGGTCATGTTAAATATTTGATATTTTAATTCCTTTGCTTAACAAGATTTGAAGATGAAATTCTCATCTGCCTCTTTCCATCACCGCGTAAACACAATTTAACAAAAAGAGACGAAAGAAATTAGTGAACGTAATTTTTAAACGATGTTATGACAATTGACAATTTTTATTCATATAGGTAACGAAAAACACTTATGAACGGCAACAGAAATGGATATATTAAATGGATTCTAAATTTACAACCAATTCGCAAGTCAAGAATGTACAGCGGGCAAGAAGAACTGAGAACAAACTCTCCGCCACTCTTTCAATTCTCAGCAATTCCGTTTTTAGTTAAAAATCAAACACAACGCTTTTGAATTATTTATTAACAAAACTGACATGAATTTAATAAAAAAACGAACACAAAATTAAATATAAAATTTTAAAAATATCCGTAGTACAATTTATATAAATTTGTTATGATTTAATTACTAAGCATCATTTGGCTGTATTCCGAGGGACTTTTGACATTCGAAAGTCAGAGACGCGCGGAAGTCAAAAATGACTGACACACAGAAGTCTAAATTTGCCATACGACAAAATATAATTTGGAAACTCTTTAAAGGCATTATAAAAGACCAATTATTTAAAAATCGGTATTAAATATAAAATTTATTTCTGGATAATTTTCCAAATTACAGCGAATGGGGTTAAGTAATTTGAATTTTACTCTTCAGTATTAAAGCATTAGTACCGTCTTGAGCCCAAAGTCCAATATTTATTAGGTCGTTGGGTGTCGAGACACTTGTATGGGCACTGAAAATAATTTTCTGTTACAAATCTAGCCCGACCTGGCATATCTTTTTGTTCTATCCGGCATTATTAAATTGGTAAAAGGTTGATCAATGACACTGCATACTTTTCCTTTCTTCTGTACTAAAATTACAAAATATTTTTTTTGTTTGTTTGATTTTTAGTGGAAATTCTAAAGGAATTCTGGAAGGACCACATTTAAAGTTTCAAGAGCTTTACGGTTGTAGGACAACAGAATAATAAATAGTGTTTTTCATTTCGTTAAAACTTACCATCATATGTGGTGCCGGGAATGGTGTTAAGCAGATGATCAAGACAGTCATGTTGTCACAACCCAAGCCCCCAGTGAGACAGTTGGGTGCCAGACATCGCTGCATTAGGGCTTCGCACACTGCCGGCGGCTCCCACCCACTTAGAAGTCGGATTCGACAGAATGATATCACCTCCTGTATTTTAATTTTTAATACACTTAAACGCGAACTTTATAACATGACATTTCGTAATGACGACTACACATTGCTTGTAAAAAGGTCCGGTTGACTCGATCGATTAAGTATAGTAACATTTATCGAATAAAACCAGTTATTTCGTCGCAAAGTATTTAAAACGTAGTAAATTTCGTAAACATTGGTTTTACATTTTGTGAAGATCAAATTTGTATGATTTTCCAAATGACCTCTGTATCTACCAAGTATAAGTAAAAGTAACAATTAAATCCTTAATTTATTCCTTTGAAATTCTATGAATAACAAGAAAAATTTTAGCCCTTGAAAATGACCCAGTTATTAACGAAAACCTTTCGTTTTTTGAAACAAACTTTAACACACAGTCTAAATTCTATATAACGACACTGAAGGGACTGTGCATTTTATGGCGTTATAGAAAGTTGTCGTTAAAGGAGAGAAGAAAAACGTATAGATAATCCACGACTCCTACTAATTAGAAATGCACTACTAATAAGAAATCCCAATTTGTAAACAAAAGAACGAATTTCTTAGAAAGTTCGTATGCATGATGCCGACAGTCGAGTTTATTGCGGGCTAGGATAAAAGCGACGTACACGCATACAGCTACAGCTTTTTACTAATTTTAGCAACTTAAAAAGTACTTTATTTCTAAATTGTTATCGTTACTGAGAGTTGGTGTATGTAGAGTGAATCATTATTGTATGGTAGTAATTACGTGGGTTATTGAATTTTCGGGTATTTAAAAAAATATTCCATGTTTGGGTTGTTGATTTGGCTCGGCAATTCCTAATGACTTTAGTAGATATGTAAAGGAACTTATTTTCTTATTGATTGTAGCAACTTACTTCATTGGAGAGAACCTCCCATATCCCATCGCAGGCGATCACTATGAACTCCCAGTCTTCATTTAACTGCCGCACTTGCACGTCTGGGTACGCTGTAAAAGCCAAATATTTTTTTAAACGAACGTTTTGAAAAGTCTTGTGTCAAAGAAATGTCCGAAAAGTTTGCAATACCAGCTTCGCATGGTATAAATTGGTATCATTAACGAATGCACTCAAAAACTGGACTGCACTTAAACAATTATTTTACTTTTATAATGCTACATTATCCCTGAGTAACATGGTATCACTGAGGGTCTTTCATGTATCCAGCGAAGTCTATCAAATTTTTAAATAATTTTTCCGTGCGATAATTAATATTATTAATTATTTTGTTTGCTTATCATAGGAAAACAAAAATAACTAAGGGTCACCGAAAATGGGACAGAGCTAGTCGATAATAGGCCAGCAAAGGTTGTCACTAAATTCTGTAACGATGACACTTTTTCAAACTACCCGCTTAATAACAATAATTAAAATAAATCAGTGGTGTTACGACCGTTTTAAGTCCCAGATTTCTATATCTGATATATGATAATTTGTCAATCTAATAGGCAAGTAGGTGATCAACCTCCGGTGCGTCGACTTTGGATCTAAGGCAAGCCAGTTTCCTCGCGATATTTTCCTTTATCATTCGAGCGAACGTTAAATGCGCAGATGGGAAGTCTATTGGTGCACAGCCGGGGATCAAACCGACGACCTCAGGGATGAGAGTCACACGCTGAAGCCACTACGCCTACACTGCATCACACATCCGCTAAACAACAATAATAAAAATTATTCTGAAACAGTTTGATCAATCATATCGCTTTTATACTTACCAGTTACAATTTGTTCACGTGGCGACATTCTGTAATTCCTCTTAAAGAAGTAATCTCCCAGAGCCCGGGACAGCGCTAGATTTCCATTAACCCGATTAAGTTGAACCCAACCACCCCCAGCCGTTATCCTCTCTAGTTCTTCCTTGTTAGTCGGCTTGTGGTCGAAGGATAATGGTTCTACCTGTGGAATCATTTTATTCCTTCAAGTATTACGTAAGCACTATAGGATAGGGGGCGGAATTGCTTTTATTATTTTAATGGCATTGGTTGACGTCAGCAGTAATTGCAAAAACACTTTTTGAACGGATTGAAGCTATGTATTATGTAAAGTGTTTTTCTTAATGTGTAAAAGCTATGTTAACAAAAGACAATACTGTCAGCAGTAATTATTCACTTTTTCCACTATCACAATATAGTATCACCACATCATCACATTTTTATAATATATTAAGACTATCATATTAATATTAATTATAATGTAACACGCAAACAATCATTTATAGAATAATAGTAGTTTCAAGATGCGACTCTCACTCCTGAGTTCGTAGGTTCGATCCCTGGCTGTGCCTATGCACTTTTTATGTGTGCACTTAACGGCGTGTGTCAAGCACAGGAATCTGATCACGAAACAGAAAAATTAGGTTCAGCCCATATAGGTTATAGATAACGACTTCATTCGCAGGTAAATATAACTATATATTTATCTATAGCATTTCTGTAATTGCTTACAACTTATCCACTCCTTTCGAAGCTTCAAAAATACTGAACTGGCACATTGTATGTTATTTGGTCTGCGATTTGATTGGTAAAGGTTTAAAAAGTATCAAAGAGGTAAAACTATTTAATTATTATTGTTTTTACACGCTATTTGCAGCGGTTTAATTAACTGCCCTGACTTATTGTCGCTTTTACTTTTTCACACCCCTTGATTATACAATACAAGGCAAACCCAACTATTCCAGATTCCTCGGTCTTATAAAAACTATTCTAACACAAATTACCAGCAAATAAATATATTTAATGTGACTAAAGAATGCTTAAAAAAATATTTAAAAAACTCTGGTATCTAATCTTTTATTAATAATGGCTTTCTTATTCTTCCTTTACATTAAATATTTATTATAATGATCAATTAATCTTAGAACTTATAATTTAGTATGAATTTGTACTTTGTTATATTTTTTGTATAAATAGGTAAAACTGTGCTTTGTTGTTTATGTTTGAATGTGTATTCCGTTTTTGGCTTTTGTGTATAATGTAATTGTTTGAATATTGTTTAATGAGTAGCTGTGGGAATACTTTAATTAAAATAATATTAACATTTGTTGACATTATTATTAAAAATAACCGTCATCAAATATTTAAAAAAAATCGAAACAAACTTACCGCTCCTCCCACACTCGCGACAGCCCTAGAGTCTCCAACATTAGCGCAATAAACAGTGTTATCCTTTATCAAAACGACAACTGCAGTACTCCCAGCTGCTTTTTCTTGCATATTTTCCTCCAGCATTGCCTGATCCAGGTCAAGGAATGCCTGATAGGAAGAATTAATATTTATGTAATAAATTTCTTTTTCTATCAAAATTAAATAGACAATACAACTCATTCATCACGCTCATTTTTTTTAAACAATGTACTACCAGAAGGTTTGTAAATATTTAGTTTAAACTTAAGTTGTAATTAAACGCGTTTCAATACCGTAGAGTATATTTTAATTCAACATTTGATGGGTAGGGTTCAACCTGTCAATTGTCAAATCAGACAGCTGAGGCTAAGATTAATAAAATTGAAAAAATATTTTAATTAATCATATTTCTACAATAATGTTAAAATTGTGAATTCCTATATTTTTCAAATTAAAAGCTATTTAAAATATGTTTTGAGGTTTTACTGAACTAATTCAAAATTGTATTTTAACCTCCGAGAAATCGTCCTTGCTAACTGAAATATCAAACTGGTCAAAATTAGCATAAACTTTGGATTATACTGCTAATGAGTACTGTTTGTGAGTCACCTTGGCTCACAATTTTTATAATCACGCAATGCATTTAATATTCCTTAACACCTCTGTGTTTTTACATTTTTAATGTAGGTCAGCGTAAAACTGCCTTAAACAATCGGTTACACACTAAGCAAGCGTGTAAATTTATAAGTATCACAATTGTTCCAAGTGCATACGAACTCAAATCACCAGTATAATTCGCAAATGTTTCGGGTCTAGCTTGGGTCTTATGAGGATATTGATATTTTCCACCTCACCAGAGAAGATGAATACATTCTTGAAGAGGCGGGAAGACTTAGGGAAGAGTTTGATTAAGTAACAGTCTATTGTTTTCTTTGAAATATTAAGTACTAATTGTCGTTTGTATAGTGTTAAATTTCAGTTTTCTTTAATTTTTTTATATATTTTTGTTTATTAATATACTTACTAAAGTTTACTGTTTTATATATATTGTTTATATATGTAATGTTTTGGCTTTGTATATTGTTTAAGTGTTTTTTTTAATAATATGTAGGGTAAGTTAGCTTTTAGATTTCTAATAAATAAATAAAAGAAATTCTGAAGTCAAATCCAGATGATCTTTCATCATGTATAATCCTCCTAGGTAACAACAGTCAAAGTTTCATGAAAATAGATTTAGTTGTTCAGTACTTAAGATACGGGTAACTATTTTTGGTTGGAAATTGTATAATACAAATAAATACTGTCCACATGTATTTGAAGTTAGTTAATTTTGATTATTACCTGTTTCATTGCCTCTTCAATGTTCCCCAAATGATACTCCGGCCGAGCTGTGACAAATTTGTGAAGATGTTTCCCAGCATATTCGGCTACATTAGCACCTGCAATTAAATTGTCACTCTCAATGTGAGAACAGACACAGTCAAAGGCTTTATATTAAAATTTCAGTGGAAATTTTATTTTCAGCCATGCATTGAACCTGAAACTTTAAGAGTACCATATGATGCCATTTCTTTATCGGAATCACCTTCTCTAGTGAAATCCGAAAACTGGTGGGGATGGACGGACACATTACAGTAACATTCTTATTGTCATTTTTTTCACACATTACTCAACAGCAAAAGATTATGATTGGGAACAGAATAATCAACATAGATAAAAATATTATATTTCATAAAGCATAGTGCAAGTAAAAAAAATGCTAATTGTCATCATGTTTGCAACATGGCACTTGAGATAGCAAAGGCCATTGACCTTTGAGTATTGAAAAGATGAGCTTTATTTAAAATCATAATATTTTTTTCTTTTAAGTTTTCATTAATTTATTATGAATAATATTTGGATACAAAATCTACATATTTCTTTATCAAGCTTTTTATATTTATGAACTATGTGACTAACCCATAATAGTAAAACAAATTTAAGAATATCTTTGATACAGAACTAGTATGAATTAATGCATCAATATTTTTTTATAAATATAGTCAAAACCGTGCCGGGGCTGTTCAAGTTGTATGTTAGCACTAAAAGAGGCATATTAGATTTGGTGATTATGTCAACAGTAATTATTAACGTTTTTACACATATTACTCACACATTGTCTATGTTTAAAAACAAAAATTATTTACGAGGATTCCTACAAATAATTAAAACATTTATGTAGTATTATTTTTGAGAGCTCTGCTTACTTTTGCTGACAAGAGGGGGGGGGGGGGGGATAAATTGTAAACCTGCTTACGTAATACTTGAACGGCCACTTACAACGACATTGCTTAGAACATGATACTGGTTATATTCACCAACATCAAAGGCTGAATTCTATTGTCTAATACAATACTTAATATCAGTTTTTACGATCAAATATGACCAGAAGCAGATTTTGTGAATAATCATTAAAGTCTACTGTGGTTTTATTAAATTTTTATACAGAAATCAAGCCAATTAAAATACCTCCATGTCCATCATAGACTCCAAAGAAAGCTGTTCCAGGATCATCGGGTAGTGACAGAATATGTGTGTGTGAATCATCCATTGATACACGCCATCCTTGCATACAAGAAGAACCAACCAGGAACCGTGAATCCTGGCATGTTGACGACTGCTTGTCTGTTACGGGTTCGGAAAGGGTCTGACCCATTACTCTGAAAAATAAAACTTCTATATCCAATCTGGAACCACTGACAATCAATGATGATTTTTATCTATAAAATCTGGCTATGATGGTATTGAAACTGTTGTTAGATTTTATTTCACCACCTATAGGATCTACTTTAATATTGTACTGAAATCAAAAAGAACTTAAGGGATGAAACTTTATTGAACCTTTTAACACCTTGTTAGCTCACCACTATTATTTATGAGTATAATACACCAAAATAAATATACACTCAGCAAAGATGATGTCATATCATATTAATGCTATTGCACTTCTCCTATAATTTATATATTGCGGAAATGAATCGTCTTAGTTTTTTAGCACCGCTATAGACTGAACAAAATATCAATATAAAACATTTATTTATTTATGTAGAGATTACAAAATCATTATCGTTCATTTTCTTATCGGAAAAGACTTACGTAGTACTTGATGCGTGATGTTTTACTTATTGTAATCCGATGAAGAGTGATCACTATTACTTTATTATAGTTGAAAATCAAATTAATAAATTAATTTTTTTAATGCGTAAATAATAACACAAACTCATTCGGCTGCCAATAATCACAAATGAAAACAAATTTTAAAGTCGAACTGGAAAGTCAGAGCTGGCGTTGTCAAATGTGTTTTGACATTTGGCAATTGACTGTTCAGTAAATGGAATACAGCAATTCTTCAATAATATACGTAACATAATAATATGCGCAAACTTTGCTGGTGTTAGCTTAAGTTTTGATATCTGAGTTCTCTCTTTGTTTTATTTAACAGATGACAAACGGACATGAGACTGATGTTAAGAGATACCAACGGTATGCTATGGAACATTCACATTGCTAGAGGGCTCGCAAGTGCGTTGCCGGCCGTTTAAGAATTGGGAACTTTTTTATCAAATTTTTCCCTATCAGTACTAGAAAGGGAAAAAACGGTACCAATTAAAAATCACGGATTATACCTACTTATAAAAATATTAAATTAAAAAATATTCTACTATATTCTATCAAAATGTAAGTTACCAGGATTACAGGTAATCTACGAAAAATATTCTAAATACAGAATAAGACTACCTGCCTTAGAATTTTTAATGCAGGAATAGGATACATCTTTCATTTATTGGTTTTGATACTGCATCGATCAAGTTTAAAATTTGCTACTAAAAAATATATCAATTAAAACAAATTAACAAAACTAAACGAAAATTTTCTAAATTATTCAGTCCAACGTCACATTTTTACAGCTGACAGTTCAATGTCATATATTTCTGTTTTAATAAAAAAGGAATAATGAGGTTACGTCATTACAATAAAACGAATCATATACGAAAAATAAGTACCTACTAAATGTAAGTACCTCTTTCATTAGCTCTTTGGATTAGTGGGAGACGCACGGAGATCCTGGTCGAATATTATTTCACTTCTTCGCATACTATGTAACGACTTAAAAAATACACACTTTGCACATTGCCACACAAAACAATGTACCTATTTTTATCCTTTACCTGTAGAATTTACCTTTTTACTATACCTATAGAATCCCAGACCTCATGATCTGTAGTCAAACAGACAGTTTATTAATAATAATTACCACCATTAATACATTGATACCATCGTAATGGCGCTTACATATTACTACATCTGCGCTATAATAAGTGAGGCATTTTTTTATGAGGAAAACGGGGAGGAGGCTCATCTGATGTTAAGTGATACCGCGGCCCATGGACACTCACATTGGCAGAAGGTTCGCAAGTGCGTTGCTGGCCTTTAAAGAATTGTTACACTGCTTTGCTGAAGGACGCTAAGGCAGCTGGTTCCAAATAGTGGTGGTGTGCAGCAAAATCTGCCTTAAGGAACGCTCAGTTTAACGTTTAAGTTCAACGTCGAGGTAATACGGATGGTATTTTGCAATCTGCCTTGACGACCAATAATGAAACTCAACTGCATTAGTCCGAACAACTCCTCTGAACCATTATACCATCTAATAGTATCTCGCATACAACATACAAACCTGAGCTGGCTCTGTATCAATGGATTCATTTTTTGTATATGCACAATTAACATCAAACGGCTCGAGAAACCGGCATATCTAAGACAAAAATCCTCTATGTAAGAAAATGCTCAACGAAACGGAAGCAATATGATGCTATAACCTACTTATAGGGTTGTAGCACTAACATAAATTGGAAATAATCAGTATGATGATAAACATAATCAAATTTAATTAAATTAATTGTTAAATACTTTATGATAATCTCATTACGAGTCAATCATAATGCTCTCCTGCTGTTATTTCCAGCATATATGACATAGATATGATGCGGTCGTTTTTAGGTCGTTTTATTAAAGTATATGCAGTAGCATCCCATACCAAAGCCCGTCCCATCTTCCTAGGGATCAACAACATCTCATCAGGCCGCTTGCCATAGTCCTTAGCGATGCCTGTTGGCTCCAAAATAGCTGGAACATTGACTAGAAGAAAGCGGAATAAATAAAGAAAATTTTGCCTGGCTGAACATCACCTGTTCCAGAACAATCACGAAGATCTTCAACCTTATTTCTTCGACAAATCGTTTTATTATCTCTTAAATACCAATTTACATATATTTAATTGATTATTACCAATACGGGAAGTTTTTAACTCTGTACTTATATACGCAAAAGGTTGGCGTAATTCTTGAAACCTTTATAATTTTTTATACATAATAAAATTGTGTGTGGCCAGTGTCTGTTACAATGCATTATTTTCATTATCTAATTCATGAAAAAGAAATGCCATTTGCTGTGCCATCGCCGAATGCTCCCGAGTACCAGATCCTTCCGCTTGACCATATTCAATGAAGAGCAATTTGAATAGTCGACGACAAGACGCTCGAAAAGTGACTGTTCCGAGCGGATTAATATCTTGAAGTTCTTTGCATCTTCTACCGCATATACCGTGGAGAGTGTTCAGTTGAGTTGGTCGGATTAATACCTGCAGCTGAGTTTCATCAATGGCTGTCAAGGTAGAATACAAAATATCACCCGTATTACCTCGTTGTCCGTCGTTCCAGCTAAGCGCTTCAGGCAGTTTTTTCTGCTCACCACCACGATGTGAAACCAGCTACCCATTCAAGAAAAGAGCGTACGAATTCTTAATATGCCGGCAACTTGCGAGCCCTCTGGCATTGAGGTTATCCATGACCGGTATCACTTAACATCATTCTGCCCATTTCCTGTTATTCCTGTTACTTAAAAAGAACAGATTCAGAACATTTTATCTAATTGAAATGCATTCAGGTTACCAGAAATCGCCAAATTTGGGGACCCAAACTATTACAAACACTGTGAACAATAAAAAACCTCATTAAGCCTTAATCCGTGCTTCTAAAAATAAACCTTATAAAAATTAAATAAAAAATTTTAATACAGTGTAACGCCTTGAGAATATAAATATCGAACGTATTCAGATGGTAGCTAGTCTGAGCTACATTTTAACTGCATTGGTGAGTACAAGGATAGATTTTGAGATTCAGAATCCAATACATTTTTGACGTCCCGGACTTTTTTAAGAGGCTCAGCTGATGTTAAGTGACACCGCCGCCCATGTTGTTTATGGAAGGGACCTTTTACAAGGAACGAATAACTAGTAATAAATGTATATACAAATGCAAATGTCATTCCGTAAAGGCGGTACATAGAATCTACATACAGACCACAATTTAGTAAATCTCGAATAATACATCTTAAAATTATCGTTAAATTGTTAATAAATTCTAGAACATAAATTTTGGTAATAATTTAAGTGAGAAATGACGCTGAATGTTGAAGAGACGACCTGGGAACCATCAGACGTAGTGGGAGTACCAAAGGTGCAACCATGGAAATACGTAGTGGTGTACGGGCGTGTTGTAACTTTTGGGCTTCTGCAGATTGCTGCAGTTTACGGATTATATCTTGCCGTGACTTGTGCCTATTGGAAAACATTGATTTTTAGTAAGTTTTCTTTAAATATTGGTTTTATCTTCGATAATTTTATAAGGATTTGACTTACCTGAAGAATATTGAAGTAAAAATTCTCCGTATATATAAACTAACTACATAAGCCTGAAGTATCTGCCGAATTACCATTTCCAATGTAACAAATGAAATTAAATATTCCAGATAACATTATTCTACTCATGGCAGCTATAGGAATATCAGCCGGAAATCACCGCCTCTGGTCACACAGAGCATATAAAGCAAAATGGCCTCTTCAGATCATACTTATGATCTTCACATCTATGACATACCAGTTCTCTATTATAAATTGGGTTCGCGACCATCGATTACACCACAAGTAATTATCTAGTAGCATTAACATATTATAGTCTTAGTCTGTAGTTTATCTTTCACCAAGACAATTGCTTTTCTGAGGACTTAGTCAAGATGCCTTAACAGTAGTGTATAATGTAGAAAGTCTAAAACTAAATTTGTATAATTATGACATTTCGTGTCGACAAATTTTCAACTTATAAAATCAAGAATGTTATATGGCAAGGCGCAGCAATTTGGTTCCTTACAGCAAGCTTAAAAATGTCACTGTACCAACAGATAGAGGTTAGTGAGTTAGTGCGAAGTTTGTCTCTGAAACTTTATAGGTGTGTATATCCTATTTTTAGGTCAATAGAATTACACTTACATTAGCTTCATAGGTTAGGCTGAGAAAATAAGAGCAATAAGTTTTTTTTTAATCTAACGTGTAATTATTTTTAAGAGCAAAGAAGGTAAACTTTTGAATTTTGCCAGGCATAGACTAAAATCGTGTACACTTTACAGATATACAGATACCGATGCAGATCCATATAATGCATCACGTGGGTTATTCTTCTCCCACATAGGATGGCTGTTGGTAAGAAAACATCCGGATGTGAAAAAGTATGGCAAGAATATTGATATGATTGACATATATGGTAACCCTGTGCTGCGTTTTCAAAAAAAGTAAGAAGTAATTGTCTTAGATTAAACTTTGACATAAAGTAGTAGTAAAAGAGTAGATTGATTTTTATTTTATAGAATTACCGGTCCTACTACGACATTTGAATTTTTTAATACTGCAGAAAACAATTGAACTTAATAAGTGTTTCCCTATTTACATGCCTATATATATATGTGGAAGCGAAAATCAGAAACGAGTCACAGATCCAGCTTCTTTTCAACAGAATATAAAATATAATCACTAAAAAAAATCTATTTTTAAAATCCTATTGTCATTTTAACTTAAAAAAATATTGTATAGTGCCAATGTTTTTTTACAGATACGCCGTTCCAATTGTAGGCAGCGCGTGCTTTTTATTACCGACATTTATACCAGTTTACTTTTGGAACGAGAACCCTAGTGTTGCATGGCACGTTTGTCTCCTAAGATACGTTATATCACTTAATCAAACTTTTCTCGTCAACAGTTTCTCACATACATTTGGATTTAAACCATACGACAGAGGAATAAAATCAACCAACAACAGTTATTTTTTTTTTTTACTTTTGGTGAAAGTTTCCACAATTATCATCATGTATTTCCTTGTGATTATAGATCAGCTGAATTAGGAAATTCCATATTGAATGTTTCCACGTGGTTTATTGATTTATCTGCGATTATTGGGTTGGCTTATGATTTAAGAACAGCACCACCAAATGTTATAAAAAGCAGGAAGGAACGCACTGGAGATGGAACAGATTTATGGGGATACAATAAGACCCAATAAAATTTAATTATATTATGTGTGAAAATCCCTATATTATGTTATCAACTAGAATACAGTAATGGCTTTCAAAAAAGTAATTGTCAAAGTAAATTTTAGGATAAATGGTAGGTTTGTATGGTATTTTATAAAAAGAGGAAATTGCTATATTACAATTAGACTTTGATAAACAATTAATAATTATTCTAGGTGCTTATATATTAATAGTCATATATGGTTTAGTTTCATCTACAAAATAAATGGATGAAGTGAAATAAATATATGTATTGTTTTTACCCTTATTAAAATTATTAGATAGGTAAAATAATTTAGACTAAGATATTGAAAAATTTTGTAATGGATACAAAACAAGAAAGTATTCTGTGAATGAAATACATGAACAATCTTGTAAATTAAAAGAGTAAAATTATTGGAATAAATAATTTCTTAAAGAAGTTTACGTTACAATTTTTGCATTTAATTTAAACAATTCAGTATTACGACTATTGACAACGCACAGTTTCGAGAAATATATCTACATTTTTTTCTTTTCCTTTCTTGGCCCACACGAGCTTTGCCAAATTTATTTAAATAAAATGGCGTTTTTGCACAAAACAAAAAAGCAGAGCAAAAAGAAGAAAAAAATGGCGTTCGAGATAGGTGCTGGCTAGTGCTGCTATTCCTGAAAATCAAAATACCTTGGTTGTCATGTCATGTTTTATTGTTGTTTTGTCAACTGTCAATGTCGTATACAAAGACCTATATCAGAATGTTTTAGTGAGAACTGAGAAGTCAAAACATTTAGAAAATCGAGATTATCAGAGTGAAGTGCACGCAAATTTTATTTACAAAAAAAATTTCTTTACTTCCGTAATTCTATAAAATTATAATGAAAAAGTGGTGGAACTGGATTTCGGCTTTTGCTTTATTGTGTTTATTGTTCGTGGCTATACCGCTTTTCTACTCAAGAGGTGGGAGTAAAGAAGAATTACGTCCAATGTTTGCAGAATATGTAAAAAAATACAATAAAAGCTATTTTAATAACTCGGCGGAATACGAAACAAGATTTGAACATTTTGTGGTAAGTTTTTCTACTATGAAAAATGTATTTTTAACTTTTAAAGAACTTTTGTCATTTTTATTCACGCTAGTAATTATGTAAATTTTATTGTCGTGTAGGCTATAATTATAATTCCAAGGAGATATTTTATCTTCAATATCAATACAACATTAATGTATATAATATGTATTTTAAAAATGTTACATTCCAGTATGTTTAATTATCTTTATAAATAAGTTTTTATTGATGAGTATGTTGGTTAAAAAATGTCAAAAAGTAATTAGTTAATTGCCTAGCATTCTCTATATTTCTAATCAGGAATTATTTTCCAGACACTGCATTTCTTATTTATAACATTAGAAAATGTAATGAATGAACAAATTTTCTATTTACTATAGTTCATAGTTACATAAATAGGTTTTTGATTATATTATTATTCTGGTTTTCAGGCTTCAGTACAGGAAATAGATGAACTTAATTCAAAATCCAGAGGGCCAGAGCAGTACCGAGCAAAGTATGGCTTAACTCATCTCTCAGATATGTCTAAAATAGAGTTTCAAGAGCTCCATCTAGCAGATGAACAACCTCATAGGAGAAAAGATTCTCATAGATCTAGAAAGCCATTGTTAGCTATGTCAAATCTGGAGGATAAAGATAAATATGAAACAGAAAAAGATAAAAGTGCTCCAATATCATTACATGATAATATCTATATTATTATAAGAAAGGAGAGGACGGCTGCCTCACTTCCTCTTCAAATTGATTGGTAAGTAGTTTTATATGCCTTTTATCACATAAATACATATGGAAATCAATTTAAGAGTTTGGAAATAGAACTTATCATTACTTTTTTTAATATTTATTAGGATATACATATTTTGTAACTTAGAGATTTAATTGAGTATATTGTACATTTTTATAAATTTCATAAAATCTTAAATATGTATGTATATTGTATAGAACCTATGTTCCAATACTGTATGCACATTGATGAACTCTAGTTTGGCGTTTATGGTACTATTTATTGTAAAATATACATGAACTAATAAAACACTCCTTTTTATTTTAATTAAAATGAGTAACAGATGTGTTAAAGGTCAATAATGTTCCAAAGACTGTCTATGTGGTATTAATATGGTATGTCTATGGTTTATATGGCATGTCTCCTTTGTTTTGTATTATTTTTGGATTAAAGTTGCAATGGCTATAGTTATGGGTAGCACATAGCACATAGCACATACACTAACCTAACCTAACCATTCCCAATGAAGGGTCAATCTCTGGCTAAGCACCAATTGTATCCCACATTGATAAATGTGGTGAAGAAGTCACAATTGTTTCTGTCTTATTGAGACCAGTAATTGCAAAACCCTCAAGTCCCCAGTCCCGAGGGGAATAAAAATGGTGAGTGAGTTATTTGGACTAATACCTGCACCTGAGTTTCATCACCGGACGTCAAGGCAGATTACAAAACACCATCGGTCTCACCTTAACGTCCGTCGTTCCACAACCGTGCGTTTCTTAAGACAGTCTCTCCCGCGTACCACCACTATGTGGAACCAGCTGCCCACTGAAGTATTTCAACCAATTCGACATAGGGTCCTTCAAGAAATAAGCGTACTGAGTCTTAAAAGGACATCAACGCACTTGCGAGCCTTCTGGAAATGTAAGTGTCGATGGGCGGCGCTATCACTTAATATCAAAGTCAAAAACCATTTATTCATATAGATAACACAATGTACACTTATGAAAGTCAAAAAAAGAAATATACATTAAATGCTTCTAATTTTACATTTACTGCCAGTTCTCAAATCAAGGGCGTAGGTCATCAGGTGAACCTCCTATTACATAAAAAAACAGACAGATTCAGCTTCTAGCGTAATTTAATATCATTAATAACATTGCAATATTGTATTACACCTGTATACGGCCGTGGCTCTATTGAAACACTCTGATTCCGGAAACGTAATATGTTACCAATACTATGACTGTATATTGCGTATGGAAAACATCAGCACTCTGTAGACTTATTTTAAACTAAACATCGTCAAAATAAAAGTCTTGGTAGGTAATTGATTATATGACAAAACTATTTTACACTTTTGGAAGAAAGAAACTGTAAACCAAGTTTGATCAGCTTCACAAGAAAAAGCAATTACTTTTGTTTACCGACAAGTATAAACAAAACGGCGATAACGACTCAAGCACTAAGAATATTTATATAAATTTTGATGTAACATGAATGGGGAATAAAAGTAATTATAGGCAGTGAAATCTAATACCACGAAGTCACGGAACCAGGAGCGCTATCCTTCTGATTACCTAAAAAGTTCACTTCTATTGGCACACCAACAAAATGAATATTTTGCTCTCAAACATCACACATTTTTGGATTGAAGAAGTCGCATGCAAGGCCGCATATGAACTATAAAAAACCAGTGGCGCTACTAAACTACTATTTATCAAAAAAAAAAGTCCCCAGCCGTGGACCTACGCTGAAGCGACTAGGCCAACACTCGCATATGAATTATGATCTAAGTAAATTTCTTATGTGTAATAACATAGTTTGGTACTATTCATTGAAAGACGTGATATGAGAATCAATAAAGAGCGATTGATAAGTATAGAACGCTTTTATTTTTATTAAAGGTCGGTAACCTTTGTCGACCAATATTGACGCACAATGCGACATTTATTTTTTAGTATACTTGACTGAACTCATTTAGGCTTTAAATTATCTTATTTATAAAATGCATTCAACTCAACATATACATAGGAAAAAGTTCTTTTTTAGTTTAGTTGATTAGGTTATTTTTACTGCTGAACTTGTTTTAACATTACAAGCAAAGCAATACCGCCCAAAGCATCCATGCCCAGACAGTATCTGCGCCATCCGAAAGGACACGGCTCCACTCGGGCGATTCACCCATTCCCGTAGGCATGGGCGAATCGCCTCCACGGTGCGTACTCCCGCCCTAGGCATAGCCAGATCATGGGCCCATCTATTAAAGGTGGCCTCCCTGGCTTGCCTCCTTGCCGGTCCGACCAGTTCAGCCCATCGGCCACCTGCCCTAGTCTCACACTTGAGACGATACAGGTCGCCTAGGGCCAACGCCTCTAACTCCCAGGGGGGAGTCCCCGCCAACAGGCACGCCGCCTCGAACGAGACGGTCCGGTAGCATCGAGCCGCCCGAACCGCCATCACTCGCTGTTGCCTCCTGAGTAGGGTGCGGTTCCTCGCCCTCAGCCTATCATCCCATACAGGGGCCCCATACAATGCCATACTGCGTATGATTCCGCAGTACAGCCTCCGCACACTCTGCTTAGGGCCCCCAATATTCGGCAATAGCCTTGCAAGCGCCCCCGCCGCCCCTACAACCTTCCCCCCGAGAGCTTCAAAGTGGGCCTCGAAGTTCCAGCGGCCATCCAAGACGAGACCAAGGTACTTCATCTTGGACGCCACCGGAACCCCCACTCCTTCCACCATCAAGACCGCCCCAGGAGGTGGACCATTCCTAGGGTCATGGAACAATAGGGCGTCCGTTTTTTCAAGAGACACCCTAAGGCCCAGGGCCCTTATCCGTCTCACAACAAGGGAGGTGCCGACCGTTGTGAGTCGAGCCACCTCCCCATAACTTGCCCCGTTGGCCACTACGAGGATGTCGTCTGCATAGCAGAAGACGCGCAATCCCGGAAGAAGCGCGCCCCTCAACACCCAATCGTAGGCCATGTCCCACAGAAGCGGCCCAAGGACTGAGCCTTGAGGAACCCTACACCGCACAGGGTGGTAGGAGATCGTGCCCTCCATGTTGGAGTACACGATCCATCTTTCCGCAAAATAGTCCCCCACTATTTGGCGCAGATACAGTGGGACTTCGAAAAACTCAAGTGCCTCTCTGACCACACCAAAAAGGAGACTATTGAAGGCAATCGCAATATCTAACGATACTGCCAGATGTCAGAGACTTCCGGAGCCATCTCACCCTCACCTCCGGCCGCTTCCACTACAGTCGCCGCCATACACGGAGGGACAATGTCGGGAGGCAAAGGAAACAGGTCCGCCACCACTCTGTCCAGAAAGGCCGGCTCCAGACTCTCCACAAGAGGCATTCCCGCACCTTTCAGCCTTTTACGAGCTGATCGGTAGGGGCGCCGCCACGGATCATCATCCAGTCCCCGGAGTACCTCCTGATGGGCCCTTTCCTTTGCCTCACAGATAGCGCCCCGGAGAGCCCTCTTGCGATCATTATAGATAGAGCGAAGGCCCTCCGCGACATCGGGACCATCTCTCCTCCTCCTCTGACTCCTGTAGTAGGCCCTTCTGGCCTCGCTACATGCGCCACGGAGATTGCCGATCTCCGACGTCCACTCCGTCGACGTCGACGTCCTTCGGCGGCCTCCATTTGGACAATGACCTAGACACTGCTGAACATGTTTCAACCTTACCTAAAAGGCCGCTTCTTTTCAAGAACAGTTTGTTCGAGATTCGTATGGAAGTGAATGGGCTCTGTTAATAATAGGATTACTATTTTGCCATTTGCGTCATACAACTGGTTACGCTAGTTGTCGCTAATATTTTATGCTTTAATTAATTTTTAAAGTAAAAGATTTCATTTTTAAAACCTATATATGAAATATTCATATTGAGGGTAATGATTAGGATATCTTTATCGAATATGAATCGCTACTTGCCAAGGGCTTGTGTCCAGCACAGACTGTTCAGCGAGCATACTGCTTCTGTAAGCTTTTCTTTCACAAGCTTGGGCTTTCGTTGGTGGGATACTTGACTAAAGGGCAGCTTGAAAAGTAAAGAAGCTTTCCCCGAATGTGGGTTTTAACTCTATCCTGACTATTTATTGCATTAGGCGGTTCAAGTATTACGTAAGCACTATAGGGGATCTTTGATTTTGGTATTTGGTGATTGCGTCATCAGTAATTATTTAATTTTTACACATATTACCCACACATTGTCTATGCTTGAAAACAAAAAAAATATACGTTTATGTACTATTGTTTTTGAGAGCTTTGCTTACGTTCGCTGACAAGAGGAGTAGGGGGGGGGGGGAATAAATTGCAGTAAATCTGCTTACGTAATACTTGAACGGCTACTAATAGCCACGAGGCTTCCATAGCACTATTTTTAATATAAATAATATATATTGGGACGTGTGTTACCTTCAGGTAATTCTTTTAATATCTTTAATAAATCTAATTTCGTTCGTGTGATGAATTAGTATATATTATGTAGAATAGGTTGAGAGCTACGAATGACGTATTTCCTATATATGCATTTATTTGAAATTAAGATGATTTGCATCTTAACGTTTATATGTTTCTCTATTATATAGTCACTTACAAGATCTTGTCCAAAATTTGGAATCCATAGAATATTGCAATACATATACTTGGGAGTAAGGAATTCTCTTTTAAATTCATGTCATCATGATGAAGTCCATACGCGAACTAGGTTGTCATGGAACCAATTCTGGGGATACAAAGATGTACTAAAGGTAGATATACATATATATGTATATATAGAAGAAAGTCTTCAGTTTTATTGCACTACTTGCATATATAAAAAAATATGTATTGTTTTTTTTTTTCATTAGAAATGACAGTTTTTATTAAGTTATGTTTATATTATGGTCAGTAGGTACCCTTTGTCATGGCGGCGTAGGGTACAACAAACCTTTCCATACAGCCTTTCCATTCAATTATCTCGTAAACGTATTTATAAAAGCGAAAATTTCATGTTCTTGAGTTAAAATTTAACCACGATGGTGATGATTCCGTAAATACTAAAGGTTTTCGGAACAGACTTGTAAATATTGTCTTATTAATTATTTCCCTTGTATAAAAACTAATTATTGCCGTGTTGGCCTAGTGGTTTTAGCGTGCGACTCTCAACCCTGAGGTCATAGGTTCGATTCCCGGCTGTAAACCAATGGATTTTCTTTCTATGTGCGCATTTAACATTAGCTCGAACGCTGAAGGAAAACAGGACAAGGCAGGCGGTGTCCTGGCCGAAGATCCAAAAAGTCGACGGCGTGTGTCAGGCACAGAAGGCTGGTCACCTACTTGCCCATTCGATTTCCAAATGATCATGAAACAGATACAGAAATCAGAGGCCCAGACCTAAAAAGGTTGTAGCGCCATTGTTTTTATTTATTTTATAAAATCTAATTAAATAATTATTTTTTTTTTAGTTCGAGTTAATCAGTTAAATGGCTGATGTCATTTTGGAGTAATCTTTAAAAAATATTTGTATACAGGCGGGCAAAGGGTGTCATTGGCGCCGTGAAGAACCAGGGTCTGTGTGGTGCTTGCTGGGCGTTCAGTACCATTGGTGTTATGGAAGCAATGTCTGCTATTTCAACGGGAAAGTTTGAACCTCTTAGCGTGCAGGTAAGAAAAATAATCTCGAATGATATGTAAAATTATATCAATACACGAACCCCAAGAAAACTACTTATTTTTTATATAAAAGGGGGCAAACTAGCCCATGGAGACTGGATGCCAGAGGGCTCGAGGGCTTTTAAAAATTGATAGACACTTACGTGGAATTGGTTTAGAAATACTTCAGTAGGCAGCTGGTTCCACACAGGTGGTGCGTGACAAAAACGCTCAATTGTAGAACGACGGACGTCGAGGTGATTTGGTTAGAATTTCGCATTTTGCCTTTACGTCCGATGATGAAACTGGACTGATAGACTATCCCTGAGTAATAATGCAGTGGTGCTATAACCATGGAGGTTTGCTGCAGATCGCAATTAATTTCTTTGGTCATTTTTATTTTATAGATAACTAGGCGATCAGCCTTCTGGCCTGACGCATGTAGACTTTAGTTTTTATACTGTTTTTTTTATGACGCATACACCTTGGAAGAAAGTGTTAATTGCGCACATAATATAAAAAAAAATCTATAATGGGCTTAATACACTAGACTAACATGTATCTTTTATCTTTCTAGTTATATTTCTATAACCGTTATATTCTTATATATGTGCTAAATGAAGTTGTTATAATATAGGATATAGAATAAAGTGTTTTTTGTTTTTAAAATTGTAATATTTTTAGTAAATTTTATTAACACAAACAGTGTTACAGTGCAAATAAAATACAGTTACATAATATTATGAAATATATGACACGTTGTCATATATTTCATAATGTAACTTTTACTGTAAAAGGTAAAAAAACTGTAAAATGTAAACTGTAAACTTGTAAAATTTGCTATACGTTAGAAGATATATATTTTATGACCTTTTGAATAACTTATCAACGTAATACAAGTCATCGTCATCATTAATACATCATGTATCATCGTTGATATACCGATGAATATATATATTAAATAATAATAATAGTAGCCTTTATTGTATACACAAAAATGTGAAGTACTAAAAACACTAATAATTAATTGGCAAGCCGGTTAATTTCTCTTTTACAGCTTTTGGACATAGGCCTCCTCTAAGACCTTCCACTCTTCTCGGTGTCTAGCTTTACGTAGCCATATAAAGAAAGCTGTTCTACTTATATCATCTTTCCTTAAGACATATAAGTAAGAATTCAATCATATGAATAATATATGTGACATTTCAGCTACCTGATATATCATATCTACATGCCTAGACTGTATATGTTGGACTAGGCTTTAATGCTATAACAATTTTCTTAACCTACATAGTAAACAACATTTAAACAGTTTGGTCCCTGAGGCAGTGTACCGTTAACGCTGCAGCATTTCCTCGCTGTATTGCGATCCTTGTTGCAATACTACGTTGAACGAGGAAAGCAACAGCTCTGGGGTCACTGGAACTATCTACCAGGCGCCAAATGAAATCTGTAATTAGCGCCTGTGCACTTGAACCCCCCGATCCAAGAGTCTACTCAAAAGGGAACAAAATCGAAGTCGGAGGAATGAACGTCTCTTTTTAGTTAGGTATTTTTTACAATGGTTTTCTTTCGGTCGTAGAGTATGAATGTGCCCTCGTCCAAAACGGGATGTGAAAGTAAACATACATAAAGGTTGTATTTGTAAGTGGGTTTATCGAAATAACATAACGGTGATATGGCTAAAAATAACTCTGAAGTGTATTTTTGGAAATACAGTGTAACTGGTTTATAACGAATTTCAAGGGACCGAGCATTCGTTTCTTGACAGTTTCAAAGTTCGTTTAAGACTGATAATACACGATAGGTCACGATGTATAAGTAACTGAGTTTTTTTTTTGAATGGAATCTCGCTGTTGGCCTTAAGGGCCTTTACAGCTCAGCTCGGGCTGTTTTGGCGAGCGTAGCTCGGCCAGAATGGCGTTTTATCCCGCGGCTAGCGTAAGGGCGTCTCCTGTGAGACTCGAACCTCGGCTTGGGCCGTCGCGGGGTGGTCAATCGCCTGAAGGGCAGGACGGAAGCTCACTGGAGTGAGCGAAGTGCGAAGTAAAGGTCCTCGCCTTCCCCGGTGGAGGCGGTTTTTTACCCTAATCTGTGAATTTCTATTTTTATTATTGCATTGCATTTAATTTATTGTTTGCTACAGTAATTGGATCGTCCGGATCCGTTAGTCGGGGCCTCCTACGAGCCCTTTTTGTCGGGAAGAGGTAATAGTTGATGCTATTTCGCACCAGCGGATTGGGATGGTGTTTAGCCTTGTCAAAGTGGCGTGTGGACGCCAACTTCATCCATTGGGCTATGGTAGGGAGCTCCAGGTCGTGGTGGAGATCGACGTTTCTCACATAGAAGGGCGCACCGGTTGCGATTCTCATGAATCGCGACTGAAGCACCTGTAGCCGGTGAATATAGGAAGGGGCACAATGCGCAAAGACTACGCTAGCGTATGTCATGCACGGTCGGATGCAGGCCTTGTACAGGGTCACCTTGTGTCTGAGAGACATATGACTCCTTTTATTTAGGAGGAAATGGAGGCGAGAGAGGACAAAATAGGCCTTCTTGCGAACGGCGGCATGTCGCTATCGAGCGTGACTCTTAGATATTTGCCGGACTTTTGCCATGGGATGGCTTGCCCGTATAGGGTTACCTCTGTCTTGAAGTGAAATTTATCCCTAGCGTTAGCACCGGGGTTGCCCCTGGCAAAGAGAACTGCTACGCTTTTCTCGGGATTTATTTGGAAGCCCCATTTCCGAAACCATTCGCCTAACGACGTGGTAGCCGTCTGGAGTCTGTCCACGATGACACCTCTATCTTTATGAGTGGTATAGAGAGCGGTGTCATCGGCATAGAGGGCTAGCTCCACATTTGGAGCCCTAAGGATGTCGCCGGTATACAGCGTGAACAGAAGGGGCGAGAGGACCGAGCCTTGAGGGACTCTGGCCATGATGGGGCGAGGAGACGATAACGTTCCTTCTACGCGATAGCGCATTGAGCGGTCGGACAAGAAGTCGTGTACGATACGCACGAGTCTTAGTGGCACATTAAGGTGGTAGAGCTTGTAAACCAAGCCGTTGTGCCAGACCTTGTCGAAAGCTTTCGCTATGTCGAAGAAGAGCGCACCCGTGGCTCTCGGTTTCAGGGAGCTATTCATCCCGGAGAGGATGTGCTCCGTGATTCGATGGACTTGATGAACTCACGAGTGGGCCGGCCTGAAGCCAAACTGCTCATCGGGAATGAGCCCCTTATCTAGAGCAAAGTCTAGGAGGCGCTTTTTAAGTACCTTCTCGTAAAGCTTGCTAAGCGTATTGAGAAGGCTGATAGGACGGTAACTGGTGGGATTGTTACGGGGCTTGCCTGGTTTGTGAATACCAATGACAATGGCCTCTTTCCACTGCGCCGGGAAGGTGCAGTTTTCAAGGAGGCAATTGAATATGGCCACTAGTAGGCATATCAGATGGGGCGGGAGGCACCGGAGGACCTTGTTCGAGATGGCGTCGAGACCTGGTGATTTACGAGGCAGTGAACTCTTTATTAGAGTTTTAGAGTTTTGACCTCGGCGATCGACGTAGGAGGGAGCGGCTCGGGAGGGAGGGGCAGTGCTACGATGCGTTCGACCTCGCGGTTCACGTGTTCGACGTGCGCCGGGTCGCTATGATCGAGATACGGGGTGCACTGCTCCACTAGGTTGACGGCTAAGCACTCGGCTTTTTCGTCGTCGTCGAATGCGTCAGGCAGATTTGGACGCTTGAGAGGGGGCATGGACGCCACCGTATCGGTTTTTAAGGAACGCGCGAGAGACCAATAGGCCGTGTGCGAAGGTGACAATTCGCTGGTAAGACGGTCCCAGCGTTCGTTTCTAATTTCCCGCATGCGCTCTTTGACTCGGCGCTGCGAGGCGCGGAGTGCTCTGCGGTTTTCGTCGGTCGGTGCTCTGGCGAAGGCGCGAGTCGCCGCGTTCTTCTCGGTCAATAGACGCCTCGCGTCCGGGGGAAGCTCCCAGCGTTGAGCGAACTCATCTTGGACCTTCCGGGACGACTCGGCGACCTTGGTCTGATTGTGGCTAGTGACCGAGGAGATCGCGTCTAACGCGTGAGCGGACGAGACTAAATTGTCGGGGACATTTGGGAGGGCAGAGGTGTCGGCGGGCTTGAGGGCCTCGTCTAACTTCTGCCAGTCGACAATGGACTTGAACCTCTTCTCTCGAGTGTTAGGAGGGCCGAATTCAAAGTGAACCGGGAAGTGATCCGAGTCTGTGAGAGTGTAACGTCTCTACGCTGCGCGGCTGTAGTGCCACGTTACGTAAAACCGCTACGTCTATGACGTCCGTTGAGAGAAGGCCGTTGTTATGCCACAGCGAGTCGGTTGTATGGGGGCAATGACGTTGAAATTGAGCACGTCTATAAGCCTATTGAGGGCTAACCCATTAGGGTTGTGTTTTGAGCTATTCCAGTCCCCGTGTTTGCTATTGAGATCCCCGACTAATAAGACCGAGGGGCCCATCGCAAACAGGGTTCTGAGATCGTTCTCTAGTATGTCCTTGGCGGGAGGGAGGTACGCCGACGCGATAACAATCGGCTGATGGCCGGTCATGGCTACGCGCAACACAGAGCACTCTATGTTGGTAAGGGAGGGCGGGTCTAACGGCGAGCAGTTTAGCGCTCGTCTATAATAAATGAGCGTACCGCCTTTCGCCGTAGGTCGGTCGTTTCGCACTACGTTGTAATTCGCGAATCTGGGAGCGCGAACGCTGGGCTTGAGGAAAGATTCCTGTACTAGGAAAATATCTATTTGGTGGCGAACGAGGAAATCTCGAACCAAATCTGCCTGCGGCTTGAAACCGTTTGCATTGAAAGTCACTACGGACAGTGATCGAGCCTTGATCCTAGACGTGGTCGTAGCTATTGCGGTGTGGTGGAGTCCGCAAATTGCCGCACGGACTTAAGGAGCAGGACGTGCTCGATTACTAGTTGCTTCTTGTCTTCCGCGTTATTGGCGGATTTGAAAGCCTCGGAGAAGGCGACAAGAGCGTCTATGTCTAACGCGTCTACGATGCTAAACGCAAGATTTAAGGCGTCGCGGACCTTTTCTGATTCCGCGGCGGCCTCCGCCGTGTGGCTGAGGGCTGTAGCTGGAGGGCTCACCTTGCGTGTGGGCCTCTCCGTTATGACGGGGGTCGGCGCCGGCGCCTGGGAAGGCTTCACGGGTGCCGATTTTGTTGGCAGAGGCGGGAAGGCCTCTGACGTGAGCTGGGGAGGGCTCTCCGTAACGGGGGGCTTGGTCCAGGCACTATTTTTAGGAGGTGGGGCCGGCGCATACGTGGGCTTTGCTCCCGCGCCACGACGGACCGCATCGCGCCCAATAACGCCCCGCGTGTTAATGCAATTAACAATAGCAATGGCGATACGGCTGTTTATGACCTCAGGTGTCTTGCTTTCGGCACGTCAAAAGGTTAGTTTTGTAAGCTGAGTTATACAAATTAGACTTAAGTATGTAAATGAAAATTTAAAAATTATATAAAAATATTTCTTCGTAATAGAGAAATGGCGTTATAAAGGATACACTTATTGTTATAAATATTGTTCCGCAAAGTCTTCGAATATACCTTCAATATAAATATATAAATAAAAATGTGTTTATTCATTATAACCATAATGTAAGATTTGGGTAAAAAATAGGTGTCAAGCATCCCAGCTCTTCCATAGCAAACTTAATCGTAAATTCCATAACAATATATATGTCGCAGCCAACCGTTCAATTAACAGCCTAGCCGTTTAATAGGCCGTCTAGCAGGCCGCTAGCCTGAAAGATATTCAGCCGTAGCGTACCAATTTTTAAAAGGCCGGCAACGCACCCGCGAGCCCACCGGCATTGAGAGTGTCAATGGGCAGCGGTATCACCTTACATTAATGAGTCTCCTTCCCTATAATAAATCCCTCCAGTTCTATAATCACCAACCCTGCGTAAGGTGTGTTCATAAGCCACCCTTTTTTGGCCGCTGTGTGTGTGGACTGTCCAACAGCCGGTTTATTAGGCAGCCTATTAAATTTATTGTAGACGTAGTCTGCGCGGATATGAACTGAAATTAGATTTTTGATATCTTTAAAGTTCTCTGAACGTATTTATAATATCCTCAAGGGCATTGAACTTTCCAAAAATACACGTGCGTTGCACCAAAATATCGGGTTGCCTTAAACCTGACTGCCAAAATGCGTACGAGTGATTGTGAATGATAAAGGATGTCCTCATAACATTGATTATAAAACACGCAAAAAAATGGTGTATTTAATTATCTAAAAAAGAGTGGCCGAGAGCTTATTGCCAGTTCTTCTCTTCCGTTCTACGCCCTTGATTTGAGAACTGGCAATAAATGTAAAATTAAAAGCATTTAAAATATATTTCTTTTTTGACGTTCATATTCGTTGTGTTACCTATATGATTTTGTTTTTTTTCTACAAGGCAAATTTTTGTAAGGGTTTCTCTGATGGTTGTTTCATCATGTATGGGGTCGAGTTGTAGCTATTGTAGCGAGTTTCGTGGTCTTTACCTTTATTTATTTATCAAAGCTCGCCAACGCTCGGCACAGTGATACATTGGTACAAGAAACTTACGCAAACATAACATATACGGATCGAAAAAACCACTTAACAATTTAATTATATAAACTAAATCGATTTTAAGTATGAGGGGAGAAAGGGATATTCGTTTATCAGCATGTTCAATCTGGATATTCGTGATTTTTAACGCGTTCTTCCGCGAGGGATAATTGGGCTGATGCAGGGTAAGATCTACTTAAGGGCTTTTTGTGCTGCAGCTCGGAGCCCCCACTGAAAATAATAGGCGACATTAAGAAAACACTTTATAACCGGATTGAAGCTATGTATTATTATTATAAACTTATAATTATTCACATAATTTTATGTTTTTTCCCCGTCGTTTCGCGTGCTTTTCAGCGTGCGTGGTCACCGTGACCACTTTAAAATTATGTAAATAATTATAAGTTTATAATAATATGACAGCATCAATCCGGTTAAAAAGTGTTTTCTTAATGTATAAAAGCTATGTTATATACTAATAGGCGACATTTTTAATTAAAAAAAGATGTCTGTAAAAAATCCAATCATAATGTTGGAATTCCTGAGATCAATCAACTAGTGCGATGCGCGAGAATCGATCGTAACGGAGAATTCCCCGTCGCTTGTTTTCGGGGACTTCCGCATAATAAGCCAGATCCTCACAAATTCACGATCCGCCCATGGGATGATGGGATTAGTTTCCTTATTGGGCTGATCTTTATCTTCTGACTCAAGCGTGTGATTACACATAACTACATTAAGCTACGTTTTTGCTTAATAATTATTGAATATGACATGGTATTAGAGTTTATTGATAGTAATTCTGTATCATAAGCTTAATTTTGCAGTATATATGGTGTAGTTAATTCTAGAAATGGTAAGCAGCTTACGGAGCTTGTGGTCATTCGATGCAAGTTGCACATTTTGTAGGTTTCGCATAGATTATGCGGTTCTTGTTCAAATGTTAGAACATTGAACCGACATAGGAAAAGGCTTATTTATTTCAAACTCAAAATCACTTTATTCATATAGATAACTAAGTACACTTATGCACGTCAACAGATAAAATGTTAAATTGATTGTAAATTTACATTTACTACCAGTTCGTTACCAAGTCAAGGGCAGATCGGGAAAGAAGAATTGGCCAGAAACTCTCCGCCACTCTTTTTAATTGCCAAGTATTCTTTACGCCAGGTAAATCAATCCCAAGGATTAGATATTTAAATAGGTCATTTAAATAAACGTCAAATTTATAAAAAAACTTTTTTGATTAAAATTCATCGTACGTAAATACGTTTAACGAGTAAAACATATACTTAATCGTAGTATATACATGGAGCAGTAATAAGCGAGGGACTCCACGGCCTGACCCACTACAAAATTTCCATTCTTGCAACTGGTTTGTACAAGGTCATGTCAGGCACAAAAGGCCGCCTAACTTGTTCAAATCAGACAAGTTATATTTTCCGAGACCCATTTGAGCGCCTTTTGATATTTTTTTATTATTAATTTTAAGTCGGCGTTTCCTTTGCATAGGAGGTGGCAGAAACATTTGGGACGAAAATGTAATACATAAAGATACCACTTTCTCACATCAGGAAATAAGTCGGAACAAACGGTACCAAGAAGCTCAAACCGCCAAAACAACGAAATTCTTTATAAGCTCTATTATAGACGTCTTAAAAATTATAAGTCACAAAAGACCTAGCATATCTAATAATCTATATATTAAGATAATGTTGCAGATCTTAACGGAACATGAAGCGTTTGCTGAAAAGAACTAGCTTGAAATCAGAGCCTCTGATTTCTGTATGTTTCGTGATCATCTTTTTTTTGTAATACACATAACACATGCCCTCTTATAAAGGAATTACAAATTAATTAAAGAATGTGGGATTGGAATTCAAGTGATCCTTATTTAATTACAAACCCTATTAGCTTAGCTCTTAATTAATTCTTGTAAATTTAATTTAGAACACCTATCCACTCTTATTTAATAGATACAGACAGAGATAGGTATATTTTTAAATTGGTATAATTTGTCCTGATATTTTAAAATAATAATGCCTTATTTTATTTCTTTTATTGTTAATGTTGTAAGTATTTACTTACGTTAGTCCATCGGTCTCTTCCTGCTATTTCTATTAAGACTTCAGCGCAGTTTTTTTTGGTTTGCCCATCAAATGCAACAATGAGATCAAAAGATAACACAATGGAAGGGTCCATTGTGTTGTCTTTAATGTCAACCGAATTAGATAATTAAAATAAATCAATGACTGGGTTTCAGATTTCTGTATCTGTTTATATAATTAGCTAATTAGATGAACGAAATAAATTACGATGTCTACACATAAAACGCTGGCAACGCATTTGACAATGATTTCTTCGTGATGGTTTTTATTCATTCACCTGTAATAATAAATTAATACTGGATAAAACTTTTAAACAATTATGTATTTGTAACCAACAAACATTTCGACATAGATGTGAACCAACATAAAATTAACGATGTATCCTTCTAGGAAATATATATATATATATGCTAACTTTTTTTGACAGTTTCTCGCCGTACGTAAAGCTACATAAGCATACAAAATTATGTAATAAGTAATAATAACTTGCCTTTTTATTTTTAAGAATTTATTTGTCTTTCAGGAAGTAATAGATTGCGCCGGCCTTGGCAATAGCGGGTGCGCAGGTGGCGACATCTGTCTCCTACTGGATTGGCTCACTATGACCAAGTCTGTCGTGGAAACAGATAAAGAATACCCTCTCAAACTCACCAATGGAGCCTGCCTGATGAACAAGAATGCGACCGGTGTTCGTGTGAAGTCATTCACTTGTAATGAGTGAGTAGCCGAGGTTCATTATTGAGCGAAAAATTGTAAATTTTGACTTCTTCATATCGACGTTTATGAAATAAATTCAAGCGTAACACAATGGACGGCCATAGAAATGTATATTTCATTTATCAGTTCTAACATCGTAAGTCTAAAAAACATTTCGTTTAATATAATCGCCAAGATTCTGTAGATGAAAAAACCTTGCTCCTATTACATTACACTAGACGATGTATTGAAGCAATGAATAAAAAGGCCTAAATTAATAATACGTTTAAAAGTTAGATGTATAAGAAATCTTGTTACGAGTTGCGAGTTAGCTTCGGTGGCTGTTGTTGGAGGGATGTTCAAATAATTGAAACTCTTTGTTTGAAGCTGGGTGTCAACTGTCTTTAATTGTTTGAAACAAGGACTTGTAATATAAAATAAGGGTTGCAAAGCTGGACTAACAAAAAACTGTTACTCATTTATGGGTTCTTAAAACTAACTGACACATCTGTTACATATAAATGTAGTCGACCTATTGGACATTATCGGAAACAAGAATGTTATATTATAATTGATTAATGTATGAAACATTTACAATTTATTGGCCACAATTGGAAGATGATTGTTAACAATTAGTTTCCGCTTCTTATTACTTAACTAAAATATGTATGTCGGAGAGATTTCAATGGACATCTTCATTACCAGACTTAGTGGGCGTCATTAAGATTGATTCATTTTAACATTACAAATAACACATTTAGCTTAAATTATAACGAGCAAGCAACTAACTTTTAATCACAATGTACTAAACCCAACTCGGTCCAACGTCTCATCACCACAATGACAATTATAACAAAACAAATCGAATCCAATTAAATAATGATTTTTAAAAGCAATAGAAGGGATACCAATGCTTAACCAAAGTAACAATAATGATCCGTCAATTGACTATCAAAACATTACCAATAATCCGAGTAGTCCCCGACATATATATGTAACTTAACTAGTGTTAGGTTTCATCACTCGCGTAAAAAATGTGCTTTACCCTCTTTTTAACAAAAGTATTCTTCGTAGTCTGTCAAATTGAGCTTACGTTGTGTTAAAAATTAAATCAATTGTGTGAATTGGTATAAGTATTGTTACTTTTAGTTTTACAAGTGCAGAAGACAAGATCCTAGCGTCGATTGCGACTCATGGCCCGGTAGCAGTGGCTGTTAATGCGTTAACCTGGCAGAACTATCTTGGTGGAGTCATACAATATCATTGCAGGTAACTTTGACGTTTGTGACGTTCATAAGTGTACATTGTGTTACCTATATTAATGAATGATTTTTGACTTTGAGTCCTTATAACTTTGTTCGAATTGTTTTTTCTAAGGTATTAGTCATTTTTACAGTTGAATATAGGGACTAATTATTGTCTTTAGTTAATCAAAAATAAAATAATTAATAAATCAGTAGCAATACAAACTTTTTAGTTTTAGGTCTGGGCCTCTGATTTCTGTATATGTTTCATGATCATTTGTCAATCTAATATGCAAGTAGGTAATCAGCCTTCTGTGCCAGACACGCCGTCGACTTTTGGGTCTAAGGCAAACCGGTTTCCTCACGATGTATTCTTTCACTGTTCGAGCGTTTGTTAAATGTGCAACTAGAAAGTCCATTATACACAGCCGAGAATCGAACCTACGACCTCATGGATGAGAGTCGCACGCTGAAGCCAATAGGCCAACACTGCTTAATTAATCACATTAGTATATATTTGTTGCCTTACAATGGCACACAACTATGACCACGCAATTAGCACTTATGATTCCAGCGGAATCCAAACAATTATTGCTAATATATTGCTACCGACTGAAGTATTTCCGTCTTCGACCACCAATTCGACTTAGGGCAAGAAAAGGGCGTACCCATTCTTTAAAGGTCGGCACTTGCGGGCCTTCTGGCAATGTGAGTGTACATAAGCGGCGGTATCACTTAACATCAGATAAATAAATAAAAATTGATGAATCTGTGAATGTAAGGCGCTTATTAGCTGAATTTTCTTTTTAGCGGGACCCCGAAAGATCTGAACCACGCAGTGGAGTTAGTTGGTTACGACCTGACAGCTGATGTGCCATACTACATCGCGAAGAACTCGTGGGGTTCAAGTTTTGGCCTAGATGGCTACATACACTTGGCTATTGGGGCTAATACCTGTGGATTAGCCAATGAGGTAGCGTCTGTCGATGTAACGGTGTAAAATCCAAGCCTTAGTATACTAGCAGTGTACTCAATCGAAATATCGAATTTATTTCGCATCTACCCACATTTTTTGAATCTCGATAGAAATTGTATTTTTTGTTATTCTATAAATAAGATTTCAATGATAGAAACGGAGACTGATTTTTTGTACGTCCATATTATTTTTAGTATCCATGACAATTAAGTCAAGTTTAAGACATAAATCAGTAAACTACTGAAATCGTGCTGTCTATGACTCACGAAATAAAAGAGACAGATATAGATGTAAGAAACGACGTCTTTTTGTATATTTGTTAATTCTTGCCAGTATTTAGGGTAGGTCTTATTTTTTGTCACAAAACTTGTCATACGATCAATGTATTGGAATTTTCTTTATTTGTATTTAGTTTGTAACACTCACTGTTTTTATTTTTTGTTAAAGATGTTTTTTTTGTTGCAACAACCCGCATGTTAGAATATGTTTTTTTATAGAAATTGCGATCATTAATTTATATCATAAAACTTGCATAATATTTTTTAGAAGATTTTAGAAGAAAATCCGTCCTAAATTTCCATGAAAAATATTTTTCGTAGTATGTGGTACTATACTAAAAATAGCTATTTATGGGTATGGGACAGATATCAAAGTAAAAACCGTAAACCGTCAATGTTTCCAACCTAGCAGCAAGAGAGAGATAAGTTTAAAGGTGCTGGGATCGAGTATTAGAAAAAATAATTTGTTCCATACCCACAGTGTTCAGGACTTTTTGTTTTAAAAATATATTTAAGCATTTCCAATTGTGTACATTCCAGTAGTTAAGCTAAAATGTCAATACATACTCAAAAAGTGCCTTAGTTTTGTAATCATTTTTGAATACATGTTTTTTTATTTTTTTAGTTTTATTTAACACCGTATGTTTAAATTTTAACTACAGTAATAAGGAGAAAGCTTAAAATTTTGTTTCTAAAATCTCTAAATTCACTGAATCGATAAAAAATACAACAACTGTACAAATACAATACAATACAATGTATTAATCATGCACAGCTTAATCGCCTTCACGTGTTTAAGCTATCGTGGAATATGCTTGAAAGGTGTATTAATCATCCACAGCTTAATCACCCGCATCATGAGCAGACGTCACATAGATATACCGGCAAACTTCTTGTTTAATACAAGGGAGTGGGGAAAAGTTTGCGCATCGTACACAGCGCGGGACACAAATGTCAACTGATTTACCAATCATGCGACCGACACGTCATTCTCCCGCCGCCACGCACCACCGCACCGCACACCCAAAAATCGCTTCTGCGCAGGCAAGAACATTTGTCAAGTTGTTTGCCGGTATCTGTATATACCCTCACTATTACTTAGTTAATTGTATTTCATTTCTATTGATTTTTTCCTTTTCTAAATGTTTGAATTTTTTTGTTAAATGAAAGAAAGTAATTTTTATTAAAGACCATATGCAGGATATTTTGATAAAGTAAAGTTTACTGGCCCCCACACTAGGATTCCCTGTGTTGTGGGCAGCCAATCTCTTCCTTTTGACATGTAAACATTTTACTTAATGGCTTCTACATAACACATTTATATTTAAACTAATTTTGCTCAATAAAAATATTTTCTGTATCAGCATAGGACAGGTTAACAAGATATTCTAGATATTCTTAACAAGATTTCTATAGAGAGAGATTTTTAGTAAATGCATGAAATGTGAGTGTGTATAATTTTGTTTTTAAGGAAGTAGTTATAGATGAATGGGCCTCGGAAAGAGAAATAGCGTTGGCCGAAGAAAGTACGACTTTCGCTTATATATAGGTTTGCGTTGTATTTGATGTGGTGTTTGTTTCCAGAAAAGTCTGCATATTTCTATTAAGTATAATTTTCTCACAGTTAAAAGTTTTGTTTATTTGTACAATTTGAAGTTGGGTTGCGGATAGGTATCCTATAGGATTTATGTAATTTTTGTTAGGATTACAAAATGAATAACTAAAAACAAAATACAACGATACAGCACGTTTCACTAGCATCATGTTCTTAAAAAAAACTTGGAAACACTCGGACCACACCACATCAAACAACGTGAATCTACCCAAAAAACGCTACACAGCATTTCAAATTCAAAACTTTATAAATTCACTAACAATCAAAATCTGTCCTATGCTGAAACCGAAAGTATTCTTATTGTCCAACCCTAGTCAAAATTATAAAATTGTATTATAAAGAATTTATTGCGCCAAGTAACTAAAATAATTATATGGTCAAATGGACTATGGCCACGACACCGAGAATCCTAGTTTGCTAGTACACTTTCTTTTTTAACTCAACATCAACAACATATTACGCAAAACATATTTTTTTATGTATTTATAAAAGTATTCTCTTAAATTACTAGAACGGTTGCTAGGGTTGTAATCTAAAAATATGTATCAGTCCTGTTTGCAATTGAGCCAATGATAGCCTTACCTTCAATTGAATTATAGTCTAATCTGAAGTGTTTATTGGCTCCGCAACAAAAGTATATATATTTTACAATAACAGGTTGCTACTAAGTATATTACAATTTTTAATTCAATAATTAGATATTGAATTTTTAATGTGTAAAGAAAGAGGTTTCACTGAGACGCTATACGCATAGATACAATTTTACAAGGTCAAGTGAACGGCGTGAACTTATACACGAGTGGAATTGTACTGAACTTCACATTGAAATATCAATTGCTATGAGATAACATATCAAACAATAAAGTTGTTTACGAGCGTATCGTAAGTTTTAAATACTATTTTAAAGATTTTCGTTGGAGGTCGAATAGTGGTTGTAAGTATTTATATTACGTAAATATATCAAATTAATTTTGTGAGGTTAGCTGATTGAAGAATTTATTATGTTTATATACATAAAGTGTTTTGGTATCTTTATATAACTGGTGTAGTTTGTAGTACAAGAATATTTCAAATATTGTTTTATAAATGATACAGCAGGTAAACTAAATGTCAACTACTTTAATGTTTATGAAATAATTCCGAGTGTTTTTTTTTTAATATAACGTGGTTTGATACAAAACCGCATGTTTATCGAAATTTTTCACTATAAATACATTATTTTTTCGCTACAAAAGTTCAGTACGTATAGTGGGCATACTTGAAGGTGTTACTGGGTCAATAAAAGAATTAATGTGAGTCATTTATTATTATAGTGTTTTCTACCGATTTCGAAATGTTGTAAGTTATATAAAACGTAAACTTTGAAGTACTATAAGCAATAATTAGTTAAATAATGTTGTCGATGAAGTGTTAAATTTGTTTGCAAGCACGATATCTAATATCGCACCTTAATTTCGAAACCGTTATTTAACTAAAACACTAAATTTTACAGGAGAAAAAAATTACAATTTTTTCATCATTATCTCTTTATAAAAAAATAAGTAAATTATCAGAGATATTTTTGAGATTATTTGTTATAATAACTTAATAGATTGTTTGTTATAATAGTCGGCTTCGTTTTAAAATTTGCAGTTATATAATTTAATATTTTCTATGATTACATTTTTTAGGAACTTTAATTTTTATAGTAACACTTTTGAAATCATTAATATTTTAAAGTTTGTTTAAAAACAATGTTACTATAGTCAAAATAAAATTCTAGCTATTACCTATAAGGGCTATTATAATTTGTTTAAAAGATATTTTATGTACAGGTCAATTAAACAAAAAATCTAAATATTAAATTCAACTAAATCTGCAGTAGCTAAACAAATAGTTACACTTTTTTATATAAACTTTTAAAGTCAATTCCGTTAATGCTAGGTTACAACTTGTGTTGTAACGGTTTCGCTAATAATTTTGTTTTAAATTTCAGTTTAGTAACATTTAAATTTAGTGCCATCTACCAAAATACTGGGAAATTTAATAGACATCAAATTCTTTCTGTAGATTTTAACGATTTAAACAGAATGGCATTGATAACTAAATTTAGTAAAAATTTCGTTTAGTTACGGTTTAGAAATAAAGGTGCGATATATTGCATCTTTTTAGAGTGTAAATAGCGTTTTGAAAAGAATCTGGTTTACATTATAGCGCGGAAAATATTAAAGTTGTATAGGCATATATATTAGGTCCTTACATATGAAATTGGCGTTTTGAATGGGAGGAACAAAACGTCGAATATTTTTAAATATAATATATTTAATTAATCAAAGTATGAACCATTGTTTTCTATGCACCATCTCATAGGTAGTTCATTGATCCCTTTACTAAAAAAACCAGTCGGACGGGAATCAATAAAATCTGTGAAGGCGATTTGGACTGCCCCATCAGAGTTAAATTTTTTCCCTTGCAAGAAGTGGTCCGAATTTCGAAAAAAATGGTAATCTGTTGGAGCAAGGTCCGGGGAGTACGGAGGGTGACTTAGACATTCCAATTGAAGCTCTTCTAATTTGGTAGCCGTCTGTTTTGCAGTGTGTGGTCTAGCGTTGTCGTGAAGTAGCAGTGGAGTGGCGTGGAGTGATTGACCAGCCTAGGCTGTTTAGCCGCTAGCTTTTCCATCATGGTTTGCAATTGCTGACAATAGACATCAGCTGTAATAGTCTGGCCAGATTTGAGAAAACTGCAATGAACAATACCGGCACTAGTCCACCAAACGCTTACAAGTAACTTTTTTGGGGTTAATTTTCGCTTGTGGCAGGATTTGGCTGGCTGGCCAGGATCCAACCATTGCGCTGAGCGCTTCCGATTATCGTAAAGAATCCATTTTTCATCACAGGTAATGATTCGGTTTAAAATACCTTCATTATTGTGCCTGTTCAGTAATGTAACGCAGCAGTCGACGCGCGTTTGCCGGTTTGCTTCAGTGAATTCGTGAGGTACCCACCTTTCAAGCTTTTTAATCTTCCCAATTTGCTTCAAGTGAATTAAAACAGTTTTATCACTAACACCGCAGCCTGCAGCTAACTCGGACGTGGTTTGCGATGGATCCGCTTCCACAATAGCCCACAATAGCAATAATATACTTCATTATCAACTTGAGTCTCAGGCCGTCCACGGGGCTTGTACTGCAGGTCGAAATTTCCAGAACGAAAACGTTGGAACCAAAAACGAACTGTGTTTTCTTTTGCAACATGACCACCATACACATCATTCACCCTTCGAGTCGTTTCCGCAGCACTAGTGCCACGGCGGAACTCGCACTCGTAAATAATGCGATACTTTAAGTTTTCCATTTTGTAAAATGAATGACGCAAACAGAAAAAAACAAATGAATGACGGTCATCGAAGCACAAATACATGAGTAGAAATAGCTGTACAAATTTGAAATTCCTTACCAAAGAGGAGAACATCGTGATTAAAGTGGCCAGTACGAAATACGCCAATTTCATATGTAAGGACCTAATATTTTTGTAGGCAAAATATAGAACTATTCGATTAAGTAACACTTGTAAATGATAATTATTTTATTAAAAGATTGATTTTTATATGTCACGCGAAACAAAGCGGTCACAGACTAGAAAAATACATGCAGGGGAGTCTACGATACTAAATGGGGATTTTCTCGAGCGTCATAGAGACCAGTAGGGCTGCTAAGCTTAGATTTAATAAGAAAAAAATGTTATATAATATACCTCAACCTTTTCATTGGTGGTGGAGGCGCTATAGATTTGCAAAAATGTAAAAAAACCGTGCCATGGACATACTCCAGCGCGTCAGATGTTGATAGCAACAATGTAGGACACGTATTTTTAATATTGTACGTATGTTAATCTGATTGTTTGCATGGTGGGGGTGGTTGAACGTAAGTATTTAAAAAGGAAATAAAACATGAATCGAGCGCGTCAGATAAGGGGAAGTAAACCTAAAAAAACGACCTCATCTAAAAATCTGACGATTCGGATGCGACGCAAACTCGCGGCCCTTATTAGAATATGCAAAAATCGTCATTTTGAAATACTTAAGCGCGTCAGATTAAGATATATATAGTTCATCTTTATGACCTAGACACGATGTCTGGAGGGATTCGCCTAATCTGATATTAAAAAATATTTTTTAAATCATTGAACTTAATTGATAAGCTCAGGAAATAGCAAAAAGTGTATGTTGTTTAAGTAGAACTTGTATTTATTATATAATAGTTATAAAAAATTCTTTAAAAAATCATTAACCGAAAGAACCGGTTTACCTCGACGATATTCTTAAATATTTATACATTCTTCTTATGTAAATTTTATTGATTTTTGCAAAGTAGTTTCACCACAAAATACACACTTTAATTTAATATTACACATAGTTAATATTTAACTAATATAGGCATCATGCTGCCACACGTATTAAACTATGTCGACGAATTTTTCTTACTTCGGCTTGTGGACATCCTTAAATTATTTCTTTCAAAATAAAAAAAAAATCAGCCACGCTCGCGAACGTCGAGATGATTTCTTTTTTACAACTTTACAGCCCTCCCTTTTCTTTACGTCACTTGCAAATTGTCACATTAGTGAAAATAAACACTTTTTAGCATGTAATTAACTCACCCTACTTTAAACTGACGCGTTCGAGAATATCTGATTTTTTTTTACTAATCAGATGCTTTATCCTTGACGAGCGGACATATATATGCGGCTCATATTCGGTGGATGTACTTCACTGGGTACAAGGTATCCCCCTGTATATTAATCTGCCACGCTGTAGTAAATCCCGAAATCCCCTCTTGGGCTTCCCTACTATAGGAACTGGTGCAACAACTATCTTGCTTAAGAAATTATGGCCGGTTCTTTATTTTATAAATGCTTAAACGGAATTAATAATAACAATTCGTATAGTTATTTATGAATAAAGTGAAACCGGTTTTAATTCTTATCAAATAGCCTGTTCTCAATTGCGATAGAGATCGTAAAGCTGCGAAATCAGCGTATATTAAAATAACTATATTAGGTATCGAACTACAGTTATCGGACGTTGTTTCCGTCTTCAGTTCTATTAAATGTTAGTGCCTATAGTAATGGGTAATTATTTCATTATACATTGCATACAATTCTTTAGATTGTTTTTCCTAATAAATTTCTTGTCTATTTCGTGTGCAATTTCTTTCGGTTGATTTAGGAACACCTGTTAAGACAGGATTGTTTTTTTAAAAATAAATATCAAGTTGCAGATAAGTATATTACACAGTACGAGCACAGTCGTTTTTCTATTTTTTCACAGTTTTGTATGTTTTCAGTTGAAAAATGGTGCATCTATCGGAAGAAGACTTCGGTACCTATAAGAACGAACCAGTTAGGAAACTCACATGGTACACTGATAGCGGTATAGCCATCTCTGTCATCTCTTATGGAGCCATCATACAATCTATCCAGGTGAGTGAGAAATATTGATTTGTATGAAACTTCCGTATTCATAATTGTTTCTCTATTTTCACTAAAGCGCAGTTCAGATACTAAGTAGAAACATAGTGGGACTTCTATATATTTATTGCTTTTGACATACAAGTCATATTAAGCGCTAATTCGCGACTATTATTATTATCCTAACCTCTTTTCATCATACAAAACCAGAGTCGCTTCAAGCTTTCAGGTCTGACCTTAGATTATGTATCTGCTTCGTGATATTTGTTTTTTTCTGATCACCTATCAGCCTTCTGACACTAGACAGAAGCCCTCAACTTTTACGGTTTTAGGCATGCTGATTTCCTCACGACTTTATCCTTCGCCGTGCGAGCCAATGTTAATTGTTACGAACTCAGGGATGAGTCGCACGATGAACCACTAAGCCGAAATTGCTAATCACAGATGAAACTATATAACATTACAGATAAAATATTCGTTACATTATATTAATATTTACATATGTATAATTTACAAAAATTTGAGAAAAAAACTTGTTGTGTTTATATAAATAAGAAAAAAGACGAAGAAGGTATCAAATATCCACTTCTTTCTTGTATCTTTAACCTTTTGTGTATTATTTTTGTCTAGCTTATAAGCCTCATAATACATAAAAAAACCAAAAAAAAAAAAAATTGAGGTTTAAGGAGAACAGACTAGAGGATGGCGAGACGTGTTGAATTGAGATACATGAGTTGAATGGTGTTTTATTTAGGTTCCGGATAAAAATGGCGTGGCCAGCGACGTAGTACTTGGCTTCGATGACATTGAAGGGTACGTCACTAGGAACACACCATACCTAGGTGCAACAGTTGGTCGATGTGCGAACAGGATAGGTGGAGCCACCTTCCAAATCGATGGACAAACTTACGAGGTCGCTAAAAACATCGGCAAAGATCATTTACATGGCGGAATCCTTGGTTTTGATAAGGTAAGAGTTTCAGAAACAGTTTGTGTAATTATATTGAAACGCTATATTCCAAATGAACAATTCGTTAGTTACAGTGATATTCAGATACGAGAACTCGAAGAAGGCTTCCGGTATGTCAAACCGAATACAATCGCTTCCCAACTAAAATCAAATTCAAAATTGTACGATAAAACAATACAACGACAGATATTCTAAAATATCTGTCTTGACTTATTTAAACTATCGCGGAATATGCTTGAAAGGTGTATTAAGAATATCCATAGCCATATCCAACCATGATGAAGGTGATTAACCACCATCATGAGCACACCTCGCATACAAACCCTAACGTACATACTCTCACTTTTACACCAACACACCACAACCAAGTTAGGTATTACGTATCTATTTCATAATTTTTATTGATTTTTTCCTTTTGTTAATGTGTGAACGTTTTTGTAAATATGTATTTCTCTTTCAAACTAACTACTTGTAAAACTCTAACTTTTTAACATTTTCAGGTAAATTGGCACACAACAGTAGACGGAAATAAGGTAATATTCAGTTACCTCTCCAAAGACGGCGAAGAGCATTACCCAGGCAATCTCATCACCAACGTGATATATGAGGTGAAAGATGATGAGCTGCATGTCAACTTTGTGGCAAGTTCTGACAAGAAAACAGTGATTAATTTGACCAACCACTCATATTTTAATTTGGCGGGACATGACGCAGGAGCAGAGGGACTTTTTGACCACGTCATCATTTTGAACGCTGACTGGTACGAACAAATTTATATATATATATTACATGAAACATTTGTTCTTCTGCATGAGTGCTAACCGCAGCCATGGATCAGCCTAATGCCCTCCGTGGCTTGGCCAAGCTTCCGTAATTGTTTTATACAGAACTGAACAGATGTTTGAACGCAATCCCACCTAATGTTAAGTGAGATGGGTCCTATTAAAGGTACCGCCTGTCCAGGCTTATAATTTATGGTGCAGAAATTTTACAAGCATTTTATTACAACGATATTGGTAACTAGTATCTTAGTCCCATTTAAGTGACTGCTAAACATATATTTAGTAGATTTTTTTATACAGGATAACGGAAACTAACGAAGGGTCTATACCCACTGGTCGACTCCTTCAAGTTGGAGGTACACCGTTCGACCTGCGCGTGCCCATACGTCTGGGGGACGCGATGAAGAAGGGCGAGCTTTTGTTCGATGACAACTTCTGTATCAATCGCTTCAGCAACAAGGTACTTTTTTGCTTTTTTACTAGTCTAGAAAAAAACTCATCGTGACGGGCGGAGTGGAGGCCACCATACCTCGATGCCGATGCCTACTCGCTGAACCAAGTAAAGGACCTTACGAGTCTTACCATCACCCAGGCGCAGAGCCTTGCCGAAGACGGGACAATGAAGGAAGTTGTGCGGCGCCACCAACACGACCTTCAGAGACTGATGAAGAATGTTAGATTTTTTTAAAGTCCTACGTAGCACCGCAAATGGAGCTGGTCCAACCAGCTCGCTGACCTCGCTTACTTTTCTTTGGTGGGCATTTCCATCATGTTACACTGTTCACTTGTCACTGTTTACGCGAGCAGAATGGCCCGCCCATTTCCACTTAAGTTTTTTGAACAATAATTTTTGTTTTCTTATTTCTGTGTAATCACAGAATATCGAAATTTAGAAGTTGTATCTAGGTAAAATGTTAAAAAAATGACAAACGGCTTAATGTAGAAAGTTACCAATACTTTTATTGTTTTACGAAGTAATCTCTGTTCCTCTCTACCCATCGTCGCATTCGATGGAACCACTGAGAAAAGCAGTGGGCCCATTCTTCCTTTGGGGTCTCTTCTATAGCATTTTCGAACGCTTTCACCGCATCTTCAGGGCTCGTAAAGCGAATACCTCGAATTACCTTTAGTTCTTGGGAATAAATGAAAGTCGCAGGGCGCCAGGTCAGGATAATGAGTCACCCGCCATACAGGTGACTCATTATCTCGACACTTACCATAGTCAAATATTCAACAGTCCGTTTTTCGGAGTGCGCTGAAGCCTTGTCGTGGTGAAGGAGGACCCTGCTTCGAGGGTGCTGCTGTCGAATTTTTCCAAGATAATAGGCAAACAGCGATTGGTATACCAATCTGCAGTAACTGTCCTTCTATCTTCTAGAACAACAGTGACACAAATGACCTTTCCGACCAAAGAATGAAGTAATCGTCTTTTGTCCTTGACTTCTTCCTTTCTTTACCTTAGTTGGCTGATCCTCGAAAGAAAACACCCACTGAGCCGATTGTCTTTTGGTTTCGAGTTCGTAGCAATACTAGCTAATAGCTTCATACAGCTTTCATCACATGTGACGATGTCAAATACAGCATTTGGGTCACCCCCGTTGAACTTATCTAACATTTGGCGACACCAGTCCAGTCGTTTCTAGTCGTCGGTTAAATTATGGGGAATCCATTTGGTACAAAGCTTCCTGACGCCTAAATGTTCGTGTAAGATGTTTTGAACTTGACCAATGCCTAGGCTTACCCCTATTTGCTCATAGGCTGAGGTCACTCTCTTATCTTCCTCTATCATGCGTCGCACAGCACCGATGTTATCTTCAGTAGTATCGACTACGTGATCCGCGTGACCATCATTAGATTTGCCGCCAATTCACAAAAACATTTGACAAATGAATGCAATATACTATATAAGGTTACCAAAGAGTTCTACAATTGAAATTCAAAAAAGGTTTTATTAGCAATGTTTCTAACTGGCCAGTTCTAAACATTTTTATTTTCATGTACTTGCCTAACGATTATTATAAAATTTATTTAAAAATATCCAAAGCAGCACAGCAGTGTTTTAATCTGTACAGCTTCAAATACAAATTAATTCATAAAAAAATGAATTTTGATCTAGTAAATAAATGTCGGTTTAAGCCCCAGATAAATGAAAATATAAATATATTTCATAAAGTGTACACTGGAAATTGCATTAGCAAATAATAATGAAACTTCAAAATCTTTATTCTTCTTTGCTGATTCTTATTTTTTAACTTTTGTTTATTTTCAGGATCTTACTTTCACAGCTCGTGTAACTCACCCAAAATCGGGCAGATACCTTGAAGTGTACACGAATCAGCCTGGCGTTCAGCTTTACACTGGCAATTTTCTTCCTGCCCCAACTGAATCTGCATTGGTCGGAAGGGATGGCGTTGGCTACAGACGCCATGGAGCTTTTTGTTTGGAAACTCAGAACTACCCCGACGCTGTCAATCATAGCAATTTCCCTAATGCTGTTTTGACACCAGGAAATATATATGACCATCAAGTTGTGTACAGATTTGGCGCGGAAAAATCTCACACACCAAATGTTATGTCTGTGTAATTTAAAAATATTATAATACTTTTTACTTGTGGATCTTTTTTATTCAATTTCGTTATCACTAGCTATTTTGCAACATTTTGTTGAAAAAAAATTGAATTAGCATTCCTTAAATAATCAATAATCTGTATATTAATAGTGAAATGAAGAAATGACACATTCATTCTTACTTTTTTTAATAAAGTTCATAATAAATGGATTACCCGAAATTACAATGAATAATTAATATATATGGTATGTATTTATAGAACAAAAGCAAGTTACCACACAGTTATCTTTTTACACGTACGTTAGGAACTCTTTATAAGGGGCCGCTCAAGTATTACGTAAGGCTAATGGCGTCTTTGATTTTATTACTTGGTGATTACGTCTCCAGTAATTATTTATTTTTTAACACATATTGTCTATGCTTGAAAACAAAATGCATTTTCGAGGATTCCTTCAAAAAGTTAATACGATTTTTGTACTATTATTTTTGCTTACTTTTGCTGACGAAAAAAAAATAAATAAATACAGGCGGGATAAATTGCAGTATATCTGCTTATGTAATACTTGAATGGCCCATAATTTACCAGCTGTATCTATGTTTGACAAACTTTTAATTGGGCATTTTCTTACGTTTGTACAGATAAGAATCCATTTAATTTATATAACAATGGTTTTCAGTTTTGAAACTTTTAATCCGTTACAAACAGTAATGACGTCATCACACTTGATGTTATCTGTTGTCTTTAGTTGTCGCAGCCAATTAGCTTAAATTAACAGCCTAGCCTTTTGACTAAACGGCCTGATAGATAGCCGAAGCGTTTGATACAACATTTAATAAACTAGATGGCTAATGCTTAGGCCCTTCGTACGATACATAATACGTCTTTATTTGGCATAAATAAAAAATGTTAAAAAATATTTATTTTAAAATTAAATTGCTTAAGTCAAATTCACATTATTTTTGTCACTACACTCTTCAATTGTACTTGTTGTTTTTCATGAAACTTTCGAAAACACCATCAAGGTTATAGTTTGCCTACGCCATATTGACAGTTAGAAGAGTTTCGTATCGAGTTTGACAGTGGCAAAAAGTGGAAGTAAAATTAAATTATCTAAATTTAAGTCAACAGGCTAGGCACGTAATGAAACGTCATCGACATCCAAGTCATTTGCCTAGCTCTTTTATCGAATGGCTGAATATCATTCAGGCCGCTAGTTAAACGGCTAGGCAGTTAATTGAACCGCTAATAAAGGTAGTTGGCTGCGACATAGTTACTGTCATTTTTGTAGTTTATAGTAATAATGCAATATGCGTAATTTGACAAATATATTATGACATTTCTCTGATTGACAACGACAACTGAAATGACGTCATTGACAGTGCACGTTTTTGAGAATACATTTTTTAGATTTCGATTTGATTGTATCAAAAACAGTACACTTAATTTACTTGATAAGTTTTTCAATACCCAATTGATAAATTCCTTTAATGGTTTTGTTTTATAGGAATTAAATACAGACTGTTATATAGTAAAACCTATAAATTAGAATTTTCCAAACCATTTTGACTGTTTCTTTCATTTTCCTTAACTGGTTCTCCCCATGTGAGGTTTAAGTCCCGTTTCATCCCATCATCCAGAGGTGGAATGAGAGATCGAGGCAGAAGGAAGGTCGAGAGATTAAAGAGGTCCAGAAAAACTTTGTAGCGGTCACTGAAATGTAAAATGGTCAGAATTTTTAAAACTTATCTTTCCTAAACAAAATTATATCCTGCTGTAGTTCTTCAACGACTAAAGCGCACTAATACTTCAAAGGCCAACAAATCATTCGGATTCTGGAATTGTAAGTGGGCATTAGCCTCGCCCGTATCTATTAATATCAAGCCATAGACAAATTGTCTTTGATTCAGCTAAGCGTTCTTTAACAAAATGTATTCGTTATCGTCCTAGTTTACCTGAGGGTAGATCTTAAGTATTGATACCCCGAGGATCCACCAGTACCGAGCTGCTGAGAGCCGATCATACGCTGTACCATTATCACGTGATTGTCTGGAAAAAAAATCATAAAACATTAAACATTCGACATGGAGTTGGTTGTTTGCGTTTTGCATGTAAAAGTCCCGTGTACGTCGTATCAAAAAACTGGCGGCATCAACAGCGACTTAGTAGGAAAACAAAGTCTTTGGTGCCGGTGCCAGGTCGGCAAGAGGAAAAACGGCTTTTCAATCAATGATAATTTTCTGCGCTCCCTAGGCGAAAAATTGTACTAATTACATTGACGAAACCTAAAATACAAATCCTTGTTTCTAAAAAAATACTCACATCGCCACTTGGTAATAAGACTGTCCATATCCATGAGCAGAGTTAGGAGCTGATGGGGCTGCGAAAAGCGGGGCTCATCGCGATAAAAGGTTATCATGATGGCACCCTGCAGTGCCTTATGAGACAACCTGTATAACAAAATTGTTAAATTTGAATTTGAAATTGAAGAACTCAATATAATATATATTGAGTTCTTATACGTATCGTATCTTCACGTAACTTAACGGCGCGACAACTCCGAGCTTAAGAGCGCTCTGTTAAAAGATCCCGTGACAGGGTGCTAGGTATTCATGCCCAAATTAAGACACACATAAAATCTATGGGAATATTAAAGTTTTAGAGTTATTGTATATAGTTGTTAAATGACAAATTAGAATTCTTTTATGTCACAAATGAAAATAAAAAACATAAACTTTCGCGAACGCTCATCCACTCATGCACTCACGCGTATTAGGCGTCGCGTAATGCTTTTTGTTAAAATTGGGAGATGAAATTGTTTTAGTTTTATAAAATCCGTAATTGTAATTTAAGAAATTATATTACGGAATTTAGTATTAAGTTTGTTATGGAGAAACTGGGAAAACAGGTATTTTTAATAAAAAGAATTCCCAAATTTTACACATTTTTATGCATTTTTAATAAATAAACACATTTATGTGTTTTTATTTTATTAATAAAAATAGAACGCGATGGTACAAAATGAACCTCGAAGCGGAGTAGTAGTTATAACTATAAATATTCCGTTTATTCGTCGCACATGTTGCAAAGTTAAAATAACAAGTTTATGACTAACGACAGACCGGAACGGCAGCATACTATCGTATATATTTAATATCTTACGGATATAATGTCAAAAAGAAATAATTAAAAAAATATATGTCGGATTATCAGGAAATGTTCTGATGGATTCAATTGACCGTTGTTTATTATTGTTGCTTTTTAATTAATAAAGTTTTTTCATTTATAATTGATAAAATTTGTTTGAAATTGTACTATGTGGTGTATCCGTGATAGATTAATTTCATATTTCACTTAATATCGGTGAATTTATCAATTAAGGCTAAAAAGTTGAAGATCTTCAACTAAAATCAAATTTTCGTCGCAATTATAAAAAACATCTACTTACTCGACAAAAACCTCACGTAATATATTTTTTAATCCGCCCAAAAACATTTATTTATCTACTTCTTAACAATTATTCTTATTTTATTTCAATTTTTTTTTCTTTGCTTACACTGCTAACATTTACTATTATTTTAATTATTATTTGTTTCTACTGAGTATTAGATTCTTATTTGTCTTTTGCGACTGAGGCGCAAACTAGCTGCTGTGGTCTCCGGCAGAATGACCAGCGCTGTGGAACAACTCTGCTCCTCAGCATAAGGTTGAGCCAGGGCTAATTACAACCACAGCACACACGCATTACACAATTAAACCTTTCTTTAAAAAAAATTATCTCATTATTATTATTTTTTTTTTAATTATTTTTATTTGTTGATTATTATTATTTTATGTGTTTCTGTGTGTATATTTTGTTAGTAATAAATGTTATGTGTATGTCTAAAACTCGTTCTTTTGAAAAAATGGGGACGTGAGAGCCTCTTTCTTCAGCAGATTTTATTTTAAGTTAATGAATTACAAAAAAAAAAAAAAAGAATTGATACCTTCTTTCTCCTCTAGACCGTAGTGCATCATGGACGGCAGGATCGAAAATGGAGCGATAGATTTCACGACGATTTTCAATATCTTGGAGACGGTGACGGCGGACTTCCTCGTGGGGTTCTCGCTGATAAAAAATAACGTAAGCAGAGTTTCAAATGGAAAAAATAACTCCATTTCGTGAAAGTAAACTTTTTTTGTAAATTTTATTAGAAATAGTATTAAATTATATTAATTAACAATAAGAACTTTTTTAGTTCGGGGCCTCAAATTTCTGTGGTTCTTTCTTGATAATTTGTCAAGCTAAAAGGTGATCAGCCTCATGTGCCACACGCCGTCGACTTTTTTGGGCAAACGCAAGCCGGTTTCCTCACGATGTTTTCGTAGAAATATTATAGAAAGTTCTTTGGTCGAACTTGCGTCAACGCTGAAGCCACTTGGCCATCGCTGGTCTATATTTATATAGGAAGACAAAACAATTGACGTTTCATATTTACAATATCTGTTTTTTACGCGACTACCAGTTCGGAGTCTAAGTTTTACTTTGGAGTAAACGAAATATGAACATTTTTTTACGTCTTTACCAAATTGTCGTTCGTGTTGGATTATGACAGATGACAGGTTATAAGATACATGACAACTGCTACAATGGTAGTTATTTTTTTCCTGTTTTACACATAATTTTACAAAGGCTACCAAAATTTATAGTTCCTGTCAAAATCTACGTTTCTAAAATATAAGGTTCGACTCTGAAACCCTGAAAACTTACCATGGCCTCTTCAATATCCTCAGCTAGAACTTTGTCAACAACAGCTTGGAATTTTCCCCAGAAATTGAAGCCTTGGGTGTTCAAGCCGGGAGTACGCTCCAGCCACCGCTCGATTAAAGCTAAGAGCGCTGGCTCCTCTTCTGATCTGAAAGCAATCAATCATGTAACTTTTCTTATACTTTATATTGTGTTCATTGTCTATTTTATTAAAAAAAATATTTATAGAACAAGGGGCAAACGGGCAGGAGGCTCACCTCACTCTCAATGCCAGAGGGCTCGCGAGTGTGTTGACGGCTTTTAAATAATTGGTACGCTCTTTTCATGAAGGAAATTAATTGCTTCGGAAATACTTCAGTGGGCAGCTATTTCCACACAGTGGTGGCAAAAGCGCTTAGTTGTGGAGCGACGGCGAGGTGATACGGGTGGGATTATAAACGAACAAAATATAAACGCTCTTGGATTAGTTTAATCGGTAACTACACAAAACTCTTTTTTTATAGTCGATAGACGGCGGGCCTATAGACGTTCTTAATGCCAGAAGGCTAGTGCGTTGCCGTTATTTTTAATATGAAAATAACATTGTATCCTGGTAATTGTATAAAATTTGCACATTCATAAGACCGATTGTAACACTCACTTTTTCAAAGCCTCCATAGCTTCTGGATCATCTCCGAAGACTGTTTGGTAATTTTGATTGTACTTTACTCGCAGAGCTTGCTTGAGACCCAACTGGAATGAAAATTAAATGTTAGCTTTCTGTTTCTTTCTTGTAAATCTTTGGCCACTTTGACCTTAAATACCTCCTCTTTGGTTAGGAATTTCAAATTCAAATTTGTACAGCTATTTACTCATGTATTTGTGCTTCGATGGCCGTCATTCATTTGTTTTTTTCTGTTTGCGTCACTCATTCTACATAATGGAAAACTTAAAGTATCGGATTATTTAGGAGTACGAGTTCCGCCGTGGCACTAGTGCCATTGTTTTCTATGCACTTTTGCCATCTCATAGGTAGTTCATTGATCACTTTACTAAAAAAACCAGTCGGACTGGAATCAATAAAATCTGTGAAGGCGATTTGGACTGCCCCATCAGAGTTACATTTTTTCCCTTGCAAGAAGTTGTCCAAATTTCAAAAAAAAATGTAATCTGTTGGAGCAAGGTCCGGGGAGTACGGAGGATGTCTTAGACATTCCAATTCTTCTAATTTGGTAGCCGTCTGTCCACCAAACGCTTACAAGTAACTTTTTTGGGGTTAATTTTCGCTTGGGGCAGGATTTGGCTGGCTGGCCAGGATCCAACCATTGCGCTGAGCGCTTCCGATTATCGTAAAGAATCCATTTTTCATCACAGGTAATGATTCGGTTTAAAATACTATCATTATTGTGCCGGTTCAGTAATGTAACGCAGCAGTCAACGCGCGTTTGCCGGTTTGCTTCAGTCAATTCGTGAGGTACCCACCTTTCAAGCTTTTTAATCTTCCCAATTTGCTTCAAGTGAATTAAAACAGTTTTATCACTAACACCGCAGCTTGCAGCTAACTCGAACGTGGTTTGCGATGGATCCGCTTCCACAATAGCCTTCAATACTTCATTATCAACTTGGGTATCAGGCCGTCCACGGGGCTTGTTCTGCAGGTCGAAATTTCCAGAACAAAAACGTTGGAACCAACTGTGTTTTCTTTTGCAACATGACCGCCATACACATCATTCACCCTTCGAGTCGTTTCCGCAGCACTAGTGCCACGGCGGAACTCGTACTCCTAAATAATCCGATACTTTAAGTTTTCCATTTTGTAGAATGAGTGACGCAAACAGAAAAAAACAAATGAATGACGGACATCGAAGCACAAATACATGAGTAAATAGCTGTACAAATTTGAATTTGAAATTCCTAACCAAAGAGGAGGTATTTAAGGTCAAAGTGGCCAGTACGACAAAACGCCAATTTCATGTGTAATATTATCTTTACTAAGTACAAATAATACAAGTACACAGGTACAGGAAAGCAGCCACTTAAACATGGGCCGCTTAACCCAATAAAGAACAAAAAACGTCTTTTTTCTCTTTTGTTTAGATTTAAGCATTGCTTATTATGCTATAACAAATAAATTCTTTTACATAAACAAATACAATTAAAATCTGTTATAACGACATAAAACGAACTACTCATAAATGGTAAAAACCGATAGTCGTAACAGTCGATGACGTTGTTGTTAAGTACCTAATACAATAGAATACTTTTTTATTATCTTTTAAACGAAGGATTGAGAGGGAAAGGAAGGCCTATGTCGTTATACAACCCGACTAAAGTGCAATTTATTAGATTTAAGAATACCTAATACTATTTTATAATAATAGCATTTAATAGTAATTATTTCATTTACAATAGAATTCAGCCGCGACCTTTGATTTTGGTCAATATAACCGGTATGTTGTTCTAAACGATGTCGTCGTAAAAGTTTTTGACTGTATAATCATTTTACTTTAGGCATACGTTCGTTTCGATTTTACAGCTTCTACTAAGGCTCGCTTTACAATCGATGCCGGTGTGAAGTTGATTTCGGACATATTTAACGCCTGGGAAGAATCATGTAATGCAGTCGGCGTCTTTTGTGACCTGTCGTAGGCGTTTGACTGTGTTCATCCTGATATACTTGGTTGGAAAGCTTCAACACTATGGCGTTGATGACAAAGGTTCTAGCCTGATGAATTCATATTTAAAGGAAAGGATCCATGGAGTGCACGTCAATTTAGTCACCTTTCCGGGTTCGCAGGTGTCAATCGGCGTCCCTCAAGGCTCGATTCTCGGGCCTATCTTATTTCTATTTTACATAAACGACCTCCCATTCTTTGCCAACGGAGTTCCTGAGATGGTATTGTTTGCTGATGACACTTCACTTCTATTTACAGTGAATAGGAAAAACCTATTATTTAACAATGTAAACAATTATATCTCTCGTATAGTTAACTGGTTGAATGTAAATAACTTACTGCTTAATGAGAGTAAAACAAAATGTATTATATTTACAACTACTAGCGTAAAGCGAGATATTGGTAACTTGAAAGTTAAGGACAGTGAACTTAACTTTGTTGACAAAACTGTTTTTCAAGGCATAATAATAAATAGTAAACTCTAGTAGCCCCACACATAGAGACTCTTTCGAATAGGACGAGGTCTGCAGCATGTGCAGTAAAGAAAATCTGACAGTTTTCTGATAAGGCCAGAACATAACTGTATATCATAGATATTTTCACAGCGTTATGACGTATGGTATTCTACTGTGGGGTGCTGCTGCAGAGATTCAATCCATATTTGAGCTGCAGAAGCGCGCTGTTCGGGGTATTTGTTGTATTTCCCCAAGGGAGTCGGTACGGAATAAGTTTAAGGAATTAAATATTATGACACTATCTGGTCAATATATTCTTGGAGCCTTGTTGTATGTACAAAAAATATAAACTATATAAATATTGATGATCAGCCACCATCGAACTTAATGCAGGTAAAGAGTATTCAATTTTCCATATACTTAAACGGATAAAACCCGTGCTATAAAACAAGAGCTTTTGGACAGATCGAAAGATTGAATACATGATATAGCTAGACGCCAGAGCGTCTTGTAGCTATTATCTGTGGTCTTATTAACATGGTCCGCTCTGTCTATAAGGCATTCTTTCAATACGATACGATTAATTTAAAAAAAATTACAATCTCAGTGATTCTCGGAACTCTACACCCGATGTTTTATATAAAACAATTCAGTGTTAAAAAACGCGTTGAATACGTAAAATTCTATTAAGTAGTATTTGTAACTGGTTTGGAAAGGAAGTTCGATAAAATTTATGTTAATTTGAGGAGGATGTGTGACGATTTTGTTTATTTCTTTTATAAATAATATTACCTTATTCTCAAGAAGCCTAAACTGTAGACTTTGGAAACCCGAAGCTGGACGCAGGTACTGCCTGAAATCCATGAAGTCCAGAGGTGTCATTGTTTCCAAGATCATTACCTGGTCTACTAATAGCTGAAAATATAAAAATTCTTTTATAAAATAAATATCGTTAAGGAATCTATTTCCAGATTCTCATGAAGCTACTGTCAAAGTTCAATATATTTTGACGTACGGGAGACAGATTTAGCATTAAGGGCCATCATAAAAACTCTTCAAAATATCGTTATTATTTGTTATTATAAATAAATGTCTAAAATTACACAATTATTGACAAATTCAAATTATTTCACTACATTGTCTAGAAGATAGTACTTAAAAATAAAACAAACCGGTGGCGCTACAACCTTTTCAGGTCTGGGCCTCAGATTTATGTATCGTGATCATTTTTTCAATGTAATAGGCAAGTAAAGACATGGTTCGTACTCAATTTTGCTCTGAGGATACAAGTAGATATTTCAAATTCGTATTGAAAACATGATACCTCTCAGTCAGAGCAAAAATTATTTTATTTTTTATTGAAACGAAGAATTCAATATAAAAAATAGAAACACAGTTGTAAGGACGAAAATGCGCATTCAAATGCGTCCTCGTTAGGACAGGTATTGGAAATAGTAGCCTCTATAGTCTATGGCTACTTAAAAGATTATTATCAAAGAATGTATGAATCAAATAATATTTCTGTATTGTACAAATGAAATCAAAATATTTGTCTCCAATAGGCCCGCCTATCTTTTGACTTTTGACATCGGAAACGTACGTTTAGATAAACAAAGACGTAACGAAAACATATTAAAAATGATTCACGGACATTTCAAAGATTGAGGTGCTCGCATTTTAACGATTTTTGAACTGCAATAATTTTTTTGGGAAATAAGTTTCATCAAAGTTCAGTTCAGTTCAGTTTCATTAAAACTTTCATATGATCCAGGTCATATTGTTTTTATAAAACGGCTATGTATGAATCCTATGCCGTTAATAAATAATTTATTCATTTTACGATGACTATATTACCTTTCTACCTGTCTTTTGCAACGAGTATTCTTACTGTGCAAAATGTAAGCGTTAAATAGAAATTATTATGTATCGTTAATATGTCCAAAGTAAGACTGGCTGCCCAAGACACAGGGAATCCTAGTGTGGGGGCTACTGGCCTTTTTATTTATGATATAATGTTTCTCTTTAGAGATTAAATATACAAATAATATCGGTTAAGGAAAGTAGACACTAAAAACTCGTATGATGTAAAAAAGCAGAGAGCGTCTTACTGATAACTAGTACCAATTGATTTCAATTACGAGTTAATTCATTTATAATGCTATGGGTTTCCTGAACAATCGTTAGTAACGAAAAAGAATTTTTAAATTTCCTGAGATTTTTCTATAGATTAACCCCTTATTGTAACTTACAATAGTGATACGATTTTGATGTAGGGAAACATAGTATGCTTTGTCATTACATCCCGATTTTGTATTGTACCTGATAAAGTCACGTGACTTTTGAAAACGTAACTAAGTACGTACGTAATTGCGTTTAACTTATCGGATAGAATAGCGAATATTAAAAAATATTTTTAACAATCAGAGACTACCGTATCAAGTTGACAGACCATTGTACAGAAATATTAGATTAATTAGTTATTCAAATCTTGCCATAACATTATAGGCACGAAGTCCATCATTGTTATTTTTTAACCGTTAATAATAATAATAATTTATTGCAAGAATATGGTACAAAAATGTGTAAGGTGGTAAAGTAAGTTCGCATATTCTGCCACACACAATGGCGCGCAAATTTGTCTTTAAAGGAATTTTACATTTGACATAATTAGTCATATGAATTGGTAAATTCTTATATTATTTGTATCGTGCATATTATATCATATATTATTAAATTTATATCAACTACAGTGTCTCACGCAAATAATCATTTATTGAATAATATTTTTTTCCCAAAAGTAATACACTTTCTAGTCGGAAGATCTTATAATCCTTTGGTAAATTATTGCAATATAAAAGGTGTTTTTCCTAAACAGTTCCAGATTGATTTTTTCACAGTTAATTTCTCCCCATGCCTACTTCTTACTTCGACTTAAAAATATGTGTGTTTCTTTGCATTTCAAAAATATTAATACAGAGAAGAGATAAAATTTTGAGCTTCTTAAATAAAGGTACGCAACTATCAAGACAGTTTGCTCTAAGACATATCTTTTTAGCCTTATTACTTCGCCTGAGTTTCCCGTTACAAAAGTATTTAAATTTGTGGGACTCGCTTGGACCTAAGACAATATTTTCCCACAGCTAACAGATAAAATATAATTAGATATAGTTACCTTTAATATCAGGACTACTCTATTCATTCTCTTGAGGATTTCCATGGTGTGACCCTCATCCAGACCTTCCACATTCAGCATAGATCTCACTGAGTCCACCTCGAAGATTATTTGCTTGAACCACAACTCGTAAGCTAGAATATTTAAAAACATATTTTGTATTCTCAAAATACACGTTTAAACAATTTTTTATATAAAGTTGGATGGATTTTTATATAAAAGAATGCCTTACTAAAATTCTTATCAATTTAACATACATAACGTGTATAAAAAATATCGTTAAAATAAATAATAATAATAATAATTTACTGCAAGAATATGGTACAAAAATGTGTAAAGTAGTACAATAGTAACTTCGCATATTCTGCCACAATGGCGAATTTTACATTTTAGATAACGAGTCATATGAATTGGTCAATTCTTATATTATTTGTATCGTACATATGATATCATATCGTAGTTGGAAGATATTTTAATACTTCGGTAAATTACTGTGAACTTTAATGGCCATACAAAAGGTGTTTTTCCTAAACAGTTCCAGATTGATTTTTTCACAGCCAATTTCTCCCCATGTCTAATTCTTACTTTGACTACTAAATTCGACTTAAACATATGTATGTTTCTGAACACGAATATGGACAGTTCTAAAATATAAATACAGGAAAAAGATAAAATTTTGAGCTTCTTAAATAAAGGTACGCAACTATCAAGACAGTTTGCTCCACAAATTTCTCTAATACATTTCTTTAACATAAATGATTCTATCACATTTGTCTTTACATGGAAGAAAATACTAGGAACTTGTTAACGATACAAAGTAAGTAAAGCATATCATGAAAGACTTCAGTCCTTGAATTCCGAATAATTAAAAAAAATAGAATATCTCCCTTAACAATTTTTCCTTCTGTGGGCCTTGGCCATACGTTGAGAAGCACTGACAAATATGGTAAAGCCCTTAAATAATGTAAAAAACTTATTGATTCCCAAGGTTCAAAATCAGCAGAATTTTCTAAATTCCGTCTGCAAAAACATACCAGCAGTACCAGCAGCACCAGCACAGAATAGCAAACTATTCTACTATTTTTTTGCTTATTGTTACATTTTTATCCAAAAGTTTTTGTACCATAATTGTCATATTTTTTGCAATAATAGTTTGTACACATACTGTTGATATGGCATTGTATATAAAGTGCTGAAATTTATTAAATAAATACATTTATACTTCCCAGACGAACACAGATTAGTATAAGATATGCATTTCCGAAATCAAACGGAATTGCTATTCTTGGTCAAGCATATGGGACAGGTTACTGAACTTAATCATATGTATACATATAATTAATATCTTGTAAGTTGAATGACGTAGACATAGACTTGTTTATTATTTGCAATATATTAAACACAATTTAAGTTCTTTGACACCTGAATACAGGATATTTCCTTTAAAGCATAAGACCTTTCATCGGAATCTCTTGATTTCCCAGTAACGTTATCTTTCATAGTAAGCTTGTATTTAAGAGAATTATAATATGACTAAAATAATTGTTTAGCAGTTTTTTATTAATAGTAATAAATTACAAAGCAGGCATCAGTGATGGCCTAGTGGCTTCAACATGCGACTCTCATCCCTGACTACTTAGATTCGATCACCGGCAGTGCACCAATGGATTTTTTTCTATGTACGCATTTAACATTCGCTCGAACGGTGAAGGAAAATATCGTGACCGGCTTGCCTTAGACCCAAAGAGTCACCTACTTCCCGATAACAAATGATCATGAATCTGAAGCCCAGACCTAAAAAGGTTGTACCGCCATTGATTTTTTTAATAAACTAGCGGACGCGCTATACGTTGTCTTGTGTTATCTATGAATATTGATTTCGGATTGGTATAATAACTAAAAAATATTTCAGAAACAATGTGTCTAATGCTTTATGATATACCATATTCTTTGTTTGTTTTTCTGGCGCGTATATAAATAGGTTTGTAGGTATTCCGACACTGGAACAGGTGAGGTAACTGGCCATGATAATAATAGATTAATGCTCAAACAATTAGCGACTGTAATTATATTATATGTATTTTATCAATATAATAACTGCGATCGAAGCATTTGTTTTAAACGATATTCAATTTTCTTACATCCTCTTTGACAATATTTGCACGCATTCTATCTATGTTATGTCAAACGCCATAAGGTTACATAAAAAAAGTTTCAATTGTAAAAGCGCTATGCACTGATATAAAAAATTGATATCGTAATAAAAGTATTTTTAAATTTTCTTCAACTTTCTTTTATACGAACCTCCTGACAATAACAAACAAAAAAAAAAGAATTAGCGAAATCGGTCCAGCCGTTCACGCGTGATGCCATGACCAAGGGATATAGGAATTAATTTTTATATATATTCTAGTTATCCTTAGCTTCCTTCGGTTTTTCTCAATATCGCTTCTATTTCTTCTACCCACCTTAATTTCACAATACTTAATGTGATAGGCAAACATACACTAGGGGAATAAAAATAAAATATAAATCGATTTCTAAATGTGGCTTTTAAAAATGATGGATTTTTGCGTGAATACTTAAATAGACAGAATTCAACATAATATTATTATTAAAGTAATAGTAACAATTAAAATGTAAGTCGTGGCAGTATTCGTTAAAATTCGATTTCCAATATAAATGCATTAAAGCCAGCGTGAGTTCTCAGCTGAAATATTGCAGGTACCTTGATGTGTCACGATAAACAAGTGCTCATCGTGGACAGGTTTCGAGGACTCAGCACTGAGCATCCGCTGGGCAGTGAGCAGCTTGTCCAGCATGAGGTATTCTCCATACAGCATCCCAGCTTCATTTCCCAGATGGCTGCCATCCTGCCCTATATCTTCTAACGCTGATCTGTAAGTTCAATAATTCCTGCTTATTGTACTGGGTTATAATATCGCCTCTGTGGATTCAATCTCAAAATCAAAATTACTTTATTCATATAGGTAATCAAGTATATTTATGAACGTCAGAAAAGTTAATTTGATTTGAAATTTACAATACTAGAAAACACTTTTTTAGCGGATTGAAGCTATATATTATTATAAACTTATAATTATTTTACATATTTTTTTTTCTCCGACGTTTCGAACGTTGACGAAACGTAAGATGTAAAATCTATGTTAACAAAAGACAATACTATTTACAATACTAGTTCGCAAGTCAAGGGTGTTAAGGGGGGCAAGAAAGACTGGCAAGAAACTTTCCACCACTCTTTGTAATCGCCTTGCAATCGCAATCGATTAATGTACCCACGAAGTAATAAATGTTATAAGCTCGGGTTTATCGTCTGCTATCAAACAACCAATGATTCATCAACTTTTAAAAATTTGAACGCATCAGGAGAGGCATTCGTCAATTTTTTTATTCCTAGTATTTGACAATATACAGTAGTATTGACAAAATTCAAACTGGTTTGAGCCAGTTCGGGAGTGACGCATGTATGATTATTTAAGATTGTTGTATTTATGTAATCACATAATAAATACAAAAACTGTCTCATCTCCTTCCTACAAGACTAAAAGCTGGGGGCTGAAGAAAAATAATGAACAGCTCAAATGTAAAAGTATATTCTCCAACTTCGTCAACACTTTGGAGTAGAGACTCTTGAGCCCTGGGGTTCAAGTGCACATGGGCTAATTGAAGATTTAAGTTGGCGCCAGGTAGATAGTACTGGTGACCCCAGAGCTGGTGCTTTCCTCGCTCAACGAATAAGTATCGCAATACATCGATGAAATGCTGCCATCGTTAAAGGTACATTGCCACACGGACCAAACTGTTTATATTTGCTTAATTTTCTTTTTATTATTACTATGTAGGTTAAGAAAATTTTAAATATTGTATACTTGATTGTTATGTCTATTAATTAAACAATTCAAACATAAATGATACTCGCCAAAGAAATTTTTGTACTTTCTGATAAACCACACTTTGGTTCCAAGGTGTCATAGTCGCAGTATATTCGATTTTCAATAAATTAAAACCAGTAGAAGTTGATGTTACACACACAATGACAGTGAGTTTCTCTCTTAATAATAATAGATTCCGTTGGCCGGTAGCGGACTCACATGTAATTCTCTCGACTCGAGTGTCCATGGGCACTTAACATCAGGTGAGCCACCAGCCCGTTTGCCCTCTGTTCTATAAAAAACAAGTAAGCGAAGAAGAAATGATGAGAGAGAAGGAACGCGAATTCCCTTTTCCGGGAGCCGATGGAGGGATGAGTTAAGTGAATGTCGGGTTGGTTTACAAACCGTTGATCTTATTCATCCCTTTTTGAAACACTGGGTGGACCGACGGTGCGGATCGCTTTCCTATCGGCTCGTGCAGGTTCTCTCTGGCCATGGATGCTTCGGAAGTTAGCTGCATTGTGACTGTATAGATGATAAGGTGAGGCATACAGTTGAGGAGTGTCCGGCTTGGGACTACTTTCGCTCGGTGCTTGCTGATTGATGGCAATCTGTCGCTTCCACTTATTATTTAAAGAATGGTGGAAGCTGACAATGACGGTACTTGGAATGCCTTCAAGGCATTTTGTGAGGCCGTCATGAGTCAAAAAAGAGAATGCGGAGCGTCAGCGTGAAAATGATTCAGATGCTCCGCCAGTAAGGAAACGACGACCAGCCACGCTGTGTTTTCGGACGCTTGCAGTTAAGATTTTGAAGATTTGTGTGTGAGAGGAGTCATGGTTGTATTGTGGCATTCGCGTTTCGCGGGGGTAAGGATAGGGCGAAAATACCGTAAGGATATGCGTTAAATCATTTCCTGACGTAAAAAAAGGGTACCTAGGTATGACGCTGGATACAAAACTCCGTTGGAAGGTCCATGTTAAAAAGCGCTTGTTTTAAGTGAAGAGTTGGATTTCCGTTACTGGTAATTAAATTGTACTGGTTGCTCGGAAGGCTGACCACGTTCTCAGTATGAAATAAATTATTACCGGTATGGAGTTATGGTTGCCAGCTGTGGGGCTGTACCAGTAATAGCCACATCCAAATAATCCAACGATTCGAAAACAAAGTAGTCAGGGGAATCAATGCCACCTAGTACATCCACAATTACGGGACATTAATAAAAAAGTCTGCCGGAGCCCACGAACATAGGTTCCGCCATTACATGAATGTCGAGGATATTCAACTCCTTGACACGAGCCTAGTGAGACGACTGAAAAGGACAAAACCATTTGAACTAGTGAATTAGTGTTAGAGCACGTCAGTGTTAAGTGCTAAATAGTGAGTGCAAAAATAGAACAAAAGAACAGAGTTCTCCTTTTAATAGAGACTGTAAGTAGTGTTATTGGACACATTCTTAAGTTAAATATCCTTTAGTAAATTACGTTAGACTAAAATTACTATCTTAAGGTAGGCTAGATCATAATGTTCCATGATGTTAAGTAACTATTTAATCACTTTCCTAGAAGTTATGGATCACCGTGTAATGTTTTCAAGGGGAAGGTTCCCTTGAAAGCAAAACAGAGCTTGAAATAAAAAGGCAAAGTGCCTTTATAGCGTAGGTGATACCATTGTTTTGACACCGATTGTACATAACTTTGACATTATTTTATGTTCCTAATAAGACATTGTAGAAGAATTGATATGACTTTTGCATGCCTATATATATATGGCTGTATATATATTATATTTGTAGTTGATCGATCTAACTACTGTCCCACTTGGCAAATAAACGATTATTATTATTATGTATAAGAAAAATGCATTTGTCGCGCTTCTAAACAAGACTGCTATGTTAAGAAAACACTTTTTAAACGAATTGAAGCTATGTATTACAATTATTTACATAATTTTAAATTTAAATTTTTCCGACGTTTCGCGTGTTTGTCAGCTTGCGTGGTCAAAAAAGGTGTTGAAGACCTGAAGACAAAGGGTGTTGAATGTCAAAAGTATCACAGCTGTAGAGAAAGTTGTGTTATCTGTATTTATAATAATAATACATAGCTTCAATCCGTTTAAAAAGTGTTTTCTTAATGTGTAAAAGCTATGTTAACAAAAGACAATACTAAGATACCAATACCAATGCTATGGTTGAACATAAACCACATTGGTTTCCTAATGTAATATATCATGATTATTATATTATTAAAAAAAACGTTATCATCCACAGTATAAATAATAAAATTGATGAACGTTGACCGCGATGCGTGATCAGACACGTGTAAAATAAAATTCTGAGAGACAAACCGGCGACACTGATTTTGTAACATACGTTTTATATATAAGCTAAACCAAGAACCAGTTTAAATCCACTAAAAGTAATTTTTTATTGTTATTTGTGTAAGTGTTATGTAATTGCAATAAAAAGCCTTTGACACACCCAAAACGAGGCTACCTGTTATATCAACCGGTTGAAGAAACGAAACCTGTAGTTATTTTAATTTTTAAACCTTAATTAATGTGGTTTAGCATTCATAACTCATACATTCTTAATGTACAACAGTAGATTAAGTATAAAAGAGAGCAAGAAGTGTATAACCAAATCGTAAAAAAAATAAACCATCACCAACCTTAATCTAAATTAAAAAAGAAATCTAAAAAGCTAAACTCACGGATTCATGAATTGCGATCCAATACAAATGAATAAGAAATACAAGAATTACAAAAGTCACGATTGAGCAAGATAGGATATGGTTAAGAAATGTTTATAAGAGTTTTAAAAGATGTTAGGGAGGTAAAACCATCTATTTGAGGAGCCTAATATATAGTTATAGTAAATATACTTCCTGCCAATATTATTTACGCTTAGATTTTCTAAACTTTACAACGAATATCAATAATGATATCTTTATTTCAGATTATATGTTTTAGTTAGAGTTAGAGTTAGTAACAATTCAGTCTTAATTGCTATGTTAGTAAACAAAAAGACTTCTATGGTGAGGCGTGGAATGTGGTGGGGGATTGAATTACACGTTATTGATAATATTATTTTCGACTTTTTAGTACTTTACACCACATAATGGTAAGTTTTAGGTATAAAGAGACACTAGGGTGGTCATTAAATTAAACTATTGGATACAGAAAACGTTACGGTGCGTTTCATGGGGGGGGGTCAGGAATCTCCACAAATTGCGTGACGTAACTTGAACGCTTCCTAACACAATGCATCCAGATATGTCGTACGTTAAATGGTATTCGACTGTGGGAGAAACTTACAAATAGATTTGTTAAAATACAATTTTCCGATTGACTCTAGTGAAAATTTGGTGACCAGCCTTGTTTAAGGATGTCTTTTTTGGGCGACATGCAGGTTTTATTGATTATCATAATTATCAGGATTGCAAGTGGTGCTGTCACACGAAAACTATTAATAAGAATATATATAGATATACGGCGCCCTGGATGGTGTAGATTCACAAACCAGCCCGGCAAATGGCGCTGCAGTCGATATCTATACAGCAAAAAGACAACTGGTATATGATGTCTTCTGTGCATTTGTTCGTAATTAAAGTTCTAAACGGCTGGACAGAATTGAAGAATTTTTTGTGTGTTCTAGTAAAGTCGAGAATTATTAGATAATTTTTCTGTATGTAAGACGTATAGAGACACGGCTTGCGGATCCGCTAGTATATAAGTATTTTGGATTTAATGGTTAACATGTAATATAACAGCCAAGGTAATGAGATTGATGTGTGGTTAAGGCTGACATTATTAATTGGGTAGCAATGTAATAAATACCCCTTAATAATCATAATGATGAAAAGTTATTTTGAACAGTCAACCCGTGATCCTGGGTTGGGCAACTGGACCGGGGCACTTTGGCCTACGTGGTTAATATTATTAAATATTAGATTTATGATTTAGTTTAGATGTTTCAGCTGGCTCTTTTCTATATTAAAGATGTCCGTTTTCTAGACAAGTAACCTTTCTCAACCAATACCACACATGTTAAAATGAGGTCAATCAGTACTTATGAAAGTATTTTATAGAAAGGATATACACGTGTGAAAATGTCATAAGAACTTAAGAAAGCGCAGCGCTAACCAGATACATGCAACATACGTCGAGTAGCCCGCAATATGAAACGATTAATATGTATGTGGGAATCAAATCCATGGTTATTATCTATATTTATTTGAATTCAGTATGTTACATGTTACAAAGACAGTTATTACTTTAATTTATTCGTCTTTGGTAGTAGTAATATTGATTCCTGAAAATATCGTATAATATATTGATGAATATCTGTTATTTTAATGTGTAAGCCCTGACATATTTCGTCGGGTATAGTTGGCAGTCCCTTTAGCTTATACATACATAATATATCATGTTTATGACACGGAGGTTGTAAATACGTTGATGGTTAAGAGTTTGTTTCGAAAAAAAAACAATAAATAAAAAAGTGTGTTTAACGAAAAGAAAGATTTTAACACAACATTTATCAGTTTGTTTATGTCACTCTAGAATGTTCTAAGTTTATCATTGTATGACAGAAATATTATTTAACTTTATATATCTAAATTGAATTAAGAAAGAACCGTTTCTTTAATAACACAAATCAAATTAGGTACATTTTCCAGAGTTGCTTTATGCCCCATGGCCCGTCATAAACACGTTTTGTTTTGATTTATCTTGCTGTTTTTTTTTATTTACAAAGACTTGTATCCTCTACAGCATGATCACAGGAATCGTTACTTTTTAAAATACCTACAAGTATGTTAAAAATTAAAAAGATATTTGAAATGGTTAATTTTCTGAAACAAAACATTTAAAAAATTTACCTTCATTTTGTAAATTTACTTACCTCATTGGACACGACATATTTCCCAAATTCAAACACTTCAAAATTCAAACACTTCAAAATTCTGACACACGCGTCCAATTCACGATATCGTTTCTCACTGACTCGTGAGTCGTGACTTCGTTAATGAAGCAGTGTTCTGCGATTGGAGATATGTATTTGCAATTCGGCAACTTTAATGCCTTAGATTCTTCACGGGTTTCTTATTTCGCTTTGCACATTTTGATTATTATTACATCATTTTTGTTTATTTGATGTTATATACGTAATTATTTATGTAGATTGATAGATTTTGAATCGATAGTTTATTTTAAAATTGAAAACATGTAGATTGTGTAAACGTTTATTTTGACTAATGGAAAGAAAAAAAGATTTGTGAGGTTTCGTTGATAAATCAATCTTGATTTTATGTAGATTATCTCTGGAACTATTAAATCCAATTTAATTTTTGTTTCTATTAGTGAAATTAGTTTCCACATGAATGATGGGTACTTACTACTTACCTATTTAGAGTTAAGTTCGTTGTCGATTGTTGGAGGGATGTTCAAATGTATTTTAAATGACGACTGTCAACTTATTGTTTGAAGTTGGATGTCAACCAACCACCAACCTATAATCGTTAATACATAAGCTTATAACTAACCTAAAATTATTAGTGCCTAGTGAGGTTGCGACGCTGCATTAACAAAAACTAACTTAGCTTATTTAAGGGTTCTTAAATCGCAGTGACACTTGAATATAAAGGTAGCCCACCTATTGGACATTATCGAAAACGAGAATTTATAAGTGAAGAAAATGCTCATATTGGCTTCAAATGTGCGATAATTACTTTAATTTTGGTGTACGCTTCTAATTATATATGTAACTTAACTAAAGTTAGGGGGGTGTTTTTCCCAGTTCGGGGGGTATGCCCCCTTCAGGTGGAGTGTCGGTTCGCGCCCTGCTGATATGGGGCTGCGGCGCGCGGAATATTTTTTTATCAATCAGCGGCCTTTTTACACGATTCGCAATGCTTTGGTCTATGACGTATACGCCTCTTGGATAACGCTAGTGGCGCGGCGTTGTGGCAGATTTAGGCAACTCGTGGGCGTTTCGCGTGCGATCAGCTGTACCGTTTACGTTATTCAATTTGTTGACTGTTAAAAAGTGGTCTCAAAAATTAAAAAGAAATAGGTGGTACGAGGTACTGTTGTGTTGTGGGGTTTGTTCTTCGAAAGATTTTCTTGCATCCGGCTCGGTAGCAAGACCAAGTTATTTTTTATTTCATTGTTTTAGTATCTATAATATATTTTAGTTGCGATATATATAATTTAGTACGATAAAATAGTAAATAAATAAAATTATTATCTGTTCCACATTTCCGAACAATTATTATATATACGATAATCTATCTTACAATCAAATAAATACGAAGTAAAAATGATATATGCAGTGAATTTGAATGAATATTTCATAGTTCGTGTAATTACTTACCTTTCGACACAGATTTTCCGCGAAAAAAGTCTGCGTAAATATTCTGAAATGCACACTTAATAATAGTCTGTTTCATGATATCGATTATTCTGTTACAATAAACAAACATCCAAAACGGGCAGTGACTTTAAGGGGTTACATGGGTTTCGTGTATTCAAAAAATCGATTTTTTTAATTAATAATAATCGCTTAATAATTTCTACAACATCTCAAGAATATTATCCTAAATTTTCAAGTCGATCCGAATAATAGTTTCGAAGATACAGCCTTTGGAAGGTGTGCGCTCCAAGCTAGGTATAGAAGGGTCAGCGTGCCTCAGGTATAGTGAGCAGCTGCTCGTCTATTGTTTGTCTGTCATTGTTGTATATAACTTTCACTTCCTAAGGACAGCTAGTTTGAAATATTTTATTTGGTGAATACTCATTGAAGGACGAGGTTCATTTGAGGTTATCCCAAGTTTCTATTATAAAATTTATAAAAACGTGGTATTATTAGTGGTTATCTAGTGTCAGTTGTGAAGTTGATAAACAATGAATAAAGTTACAAGAAAACAGTTAACCCTTGGAGCTCGTAGAAAAGATAGACCGAAAAAAAGGAGTCGGTCCTTTAATGGTCAAAATACGGAAACTGATGATAGTTCCTTCCCGAGCACCTCAGCAAAAAAATTAAAAGGTGATGATAGAGAGCACGTGCCAGAAGACTACACGCTCCAATATTCAATCATAGATTTTGCCTTGGTTTTCTCAACTCTCTCATCGTTTGTGCGGTGTTCTAACATTATTAAAAATGAAGATGAAGATCAATTGTGTAATGTTAAAGTACAGTTTAAGCAATGTTCGAAATTTGGTCTGGGATTTAAAATCGTAGTAGAATGTGAACTATGCGAACCGAAATATATTTTATCTTGTCAAAAAATCGGAAGAATGTATGAACTAAATCGCCATTCATTCATTTTTATTCAGGTTCATTTTTATTATGAGAATATTGGGCTTAGGGCTCGCCGGATGCAAGAAATTCTGCGGCTTGATGGACATAAGCAGTTCATTTTTAAACCAGTCTACATACGATTTTTATATTGGTAAAATATATGAGTGTATTGATACAGTTACTCAAACTCTATTCTCATCTGCTGCTCAAGAAGAAAAAAAATTTACAAGTCTGGAAAACGATTTACAAGATACGACAGATGTGAGTGTTTCCGGTGACGGTACCTGGAAGAAACGAGGTTTCTCATCACTATATGGTGTCAGTTCACTAATTGGATGTTGTTCGGGAAAAGTGTTAGATGTGTTGGTGAAATCTTCTTATTGTAAGTTATGTGAAAGCTGGAAAAATAAATTAGACACTGCAGAATATGAAGAATGGAAAGACGAACATATTAAAACAAATCAATGCACCGCCAATCACACTGGGGCATCAGGAAACATGGAAGTCTCATTGGTTATTGAAATGTTTAAACGCTCGATTGTCAAACATGGACTGAGGTTTGTGAATTATATAGGAGATGGGGACTCAAAAACCTACTCTGGTCTTCTCAAAGCCCAACCTTACGGTGAAGATTTTGTTATCAATAAAAAAGAATGCGTTGGACACGTGCAGAAAAGGATGGGGACCCGTTTGCGTGAGTTAGTAAAGAAAACAACTGAGGAAAAAATAGTAAAAGGTAAAAAAACACAAAAAAAAACTCTTTCTGGCAAAGGTAAACTGACAAGTAAACTAATAGACAAATTAACTGTGTACTATGGTTTGGCGATAAGAAGAAACTGTGAATCAGTGGATCTACCTATTATCACTATAGCTCTACAGATAAAAACCTCAGCACGATAAATGTCCAAAAGGTCCAGACTCTTGGTGCGCTTGGCAACGAGCATCAGCTACAAATACTCTTTCATCATTTAAACATGACTATACTCCATTATCAGATGAAGTTTTGATTGCTATGAAACCAGTATATGAAAATCTTAGTAAGGATGAGCTTCTGGAACGGTGTGTTGGTGGTTTCACACAAAATAACAACGAGAGCTTCAACCAGTTGATCTGGAAAATTACTCCAAAAATACTTCCTGCTGATTCGAAGATTGTAAATATTGCGGCATTAGTCGCTGCTTGTATCTTCAATGAAGGAACATCAGCTTTATTATTGATTATGCACGGTATGGATTTAAAATTAGGCCGAAACTCCCACGAATATGCCCGAATTTCGGATGAAAACCGTGTGTGCGCAGCCGAAAAAAAATCTGCGAGCGAGACTCGCGAAGCTAGAATCCGTCATCGACAGGAGCAAAAGGATGCCCTGGACATTGCAACTGCTGCAGGATCTTTACTTAATGGCCCAGGAATCGACGATTCACTGTAAGTCACAAAAAACATTTTTTTTTCCACTTTTATTGTTACTCAAAACTTTAAACGCGTTTTTCTCGGAACTGTGTTTTCAAAGTCGGTTGTCAAAAGTTCTCAGAAACTACTTAACCGATCTTGATGAAATTTTACACAGGTGTTCGAGATACAATTTACTCGTAGTTGTATGCAGGATTTTTTTTTTCCAACTACAACTATTTGAAAAAAAAAATGTCGAGCAAATTTGACCGAAATTATCATTTTTTTGGAAAAAGGTCTGCCAAAATTCCAATTTTTACTTTTTTTTTCCATTTAAATAGGAGTTTATGGTCTTAACTAAAACACGTATTTTTTTTTCATTTTAGATGATCCTGTCAGGAGTTATGTTGACAACGCGGACGCACCTTTTTTTCCAGGGGTCACCGGAAATGACGTCACAATGGCGGAGTTTTAATTTTTTTTTTTAAATCTCGGAAATTATTCTTTAAATGTGTATCTTTAGGGCAGAAAAAGTTTGAATTAAATAAATAATTTTTTATACAGAACAAAAATTATTGAAAATAGGCCTTTTTTCCCCCTACGAAACCCATGTAACCCCTTAATGCAAATCATATGTTCACGTCCATGAGAAAAACGACCTCGAGTTGCCGCCGTTAACCGACCGAAGTAAGTAAAAACAAGTAAAATTAAGTAAGTAGTATTATTATAGAACGTTTTAAGAAATAGTTAATTTGAACAAAAGAAGTAAATAAAGTGGGAATAAAAAGGTATACTTTGAAATATTTTTAATTTTGAGCTTATTAAAATATCCTAAATTATAGTTGTATGATAATATTGCAGGTAAGAAGTGAGACAATAGAACCCTGTGCCGATTTCAAAGATGTCAAGTTTATAAATACAATGTACATAGTTGCTTTTGTATATGTAGTTCAGTTATTTTTTGAGCAAACTCTTTAAAAAAGCTAAACAATAAGTAATTATGAAATCATTTAGTCAAGGCTATAAGTGCCGTTTCTATATTACTATTGCAGCTACTAATACTATAACAGCATACTAATGAATTATGAAATATTAAATTAAGCTAATATAGTATATAATAAAGATACAATCTGTAATGCGTGTAAAGTAAATACGTAATGATGCTTATGGTAAATTGTCTATGTAAAATGTTGACTTCTGTCAAAACTCAAAAACTAATTTGTAAAACATCAAACACGTCTAAAATGTTTGCAAATTGAATTTAAAAAAAGTACATATTGTTTTTAGTAATACATATAATAAAAACTTTAAAATTATTAATTTTAAATGTATATCGTAAATAACGTATATCTGTATTTATTGTCAAAATCGTCACGTTCGTGTAAAATTTTACTGTTCATATAAATTACTATAATGTCTTAAAAACAAATTCTGAATCTGCTGTACTTCTGCTGCTGGTATACTGAATACAAATTCATTCTCTAAAATGTGGTAAGTTTAGAGCTATAAATAAATTTCTCATTACATTAAAATTATTTTTTTATAATAAAGTATACCAAAAGTATATTATTATTCCAGTACTCCAGATTTACCAAAAGAGTTTAAAAAATCCTCTGAAGTATTGCCGTTTTCAAAATATGGAGTTTCATCACTTGAAGAATTCCAACTTGCAGAAGGGCAGGTGCAACATTTAGAATGGCTAAAGAAAGCTGGTTTGACCAATGAAGAAGTTAAGTTATATCAAGATAATGAAGCAGGGCTTCTTGAGCAACATAATAAATCTGAATCCAGTATTTTAAAACAGAAGCTACAAATATTGTATAGAAAAATTAATGAATTTCAAGAGAACAAAGACAGGTATGTTATATTCTATTTTTGTTTTACAACTTTTTAGCTTTTAATATTGTTTGTTAAGGTTCCTATCTTTATATTTGAAAATAAACTATGTAACAAATTTATAAATATATATCTCCCTGTTACATAGATATTAATTCCTCTCCCAATAATATATGGTATGTGTGAAAACTATACAATATACATAAGGCATTAAATTGCCCTTAATTTTTTTTTGTAGTTGATTATAAATTATTACATTACTTTTTTTGGTTATTGAACTTTGGTGAGCATGTAGTTTTTAGTTTATTTTAAGCAATGCAAAATGTTGCAAAGGAGTAGGTGATATAAAACAATCTTAACATTACAATTTGTACTATTCAAATATGTGTAATGATTGCAGCTCAGATAAAAATGAAGATGCAACACCCAGTACTTCATCTAATATTGAATCTAATCAAAAGAATACAATAAAGTTTTACCCAAAAGGCCATCCAATGAATGAACTAAAAAAAATTGAGGAAAATCTTTTTGGCCATTTAAGAAATGATGACATAATGCCAATTACTAAACGAAGAAAAGTCTTACGAAGGTTGGACCGAAAAAAGGATAGGATATTGTCTCAACAAAAACAACTGCATATAGATCCGATACCATGTTCTTCAAAGGCTAAATCGGGTAGTTTGTGGGATGTGAAAGATATACCAGATAGACTTAAAGAGCCACCAAGCAATAGGTTGGTTTGGCCTTATATTGGTCTAATATATTATATATTATTATATAAAACATTATTTACTAAAAAATATTTGGAAGGCGGTCAATACTTATCTAATTGAGAAGAAACATTCAAAGTCACTGTACTGAATAACAGGGACTCCATTTCTTGCAGGGCTTTCTTTACTGAAAAATATTGAAAAGTTCTTTGATTTGAAACATGTTTCAGTGCAAAGTAGAAATGAAACAACAATAAAAACTATTTGCCAATGTGATCTGAAAATATATGACAGTACCTTATGAAAAGTTAGGCATTTTTTAAACTTAATTTATGTTTTAGACCTCTTATTGGCCCAAAAAATCAAACTATGTATACCATTAAGGATAATAAAATTGTAAGATTGGAGCAGGAAAGTCGGGAGGAGTTCCGGGCAGTTGACATTGTCCTACCACATAATCAGGCAGAGGAACAATTGTTAGAAGGAACCAAGATGAGTCTTGACAACATTAAAAGTATTGAACGGTTTAAAGATTATAAACCTGGAATTCCATCAAAGGTATACATATTGCTGATTCATTATTATTTGTAACAAATTCACCACCTCTCTCACTTAGCTGTTGTTACAAATGCCATAAATGGAATGTCTTTTTGCTACTTATCTTGCCTACAGTATTGATGCACTTGATTTTATTCCTTCTAATATGATTTTAGGTTCTATACTTGAAGAATATTGCACCTTCTGTAAGTGAAGATCAGATTTCCCTATTATTTAATCAATTTCAACTTGAAAATGGTGGCCCAATTGATGTGCATCTTCTGAGTGGCCGTATGAGAGGACAAGCATTTGTTACATTTAGAAGTAAGTTATAAGTTAAAACTAATATTTGTGATAACTGTTATCTGTGATATTAAGTCAGTCCATTTTTTAAAATTAATCAAAGCCTTTATCATATGTCTTACTAATCAGACATATTATTACACAATATGCTTAGTCAGTGCAGTTACACCCTAATGTTACCTTAATTCTTAAATTCTCTTGTAGTGAGTGGCATAGCAGTTATTATATTCAAATAAACATACCAATTTAAAGGATATCAATGTAAAGAAAGAATATACTAAACATACATTTATTTCTAACAGGTGAAGACTTAGCAATACAAGCATTAGATGAAGTCAATGGAACAATTATGTCCGGTCGACCTATCATTGCTGAATTTGGCAGAAACAGCAATAGAGTACAGAATGAGAGATAAATATAAAAATATTGTATTTAATCATAAGTATTACTATGCTAATTATACTCTATGTATAAACATTATACCTAATTATTAAGAAAAAATACAAATTCTGCATAATATAAAGTAATATTCCTAAGTTATATAACTCTTTAAGTGGTCTTTATTTACATAACAATACTTAAACTGAAAGTGTAAAATTACGAATTTTGATATTGTTGATGATTGTGTAATGAGAATTTAGAAATGTACAATTCTTAAAATCTAGTGTTAGATTTATCTAAAGTTTTCTTTAAAATACTAAACATACATTTTTAAATCCAATTCTGTTATTAATGGAAGTAGAGTTTCTGCCACATACCATTTTCAATGTTCTTAAACTAGTGCCCAATATAACCTACATATAAAAATCAAACAATATAACCTTACAAATACAAAACGCGCGTTCCATTAAAAATTGTAGATAACCACTCACACAGACATACATTTTTTAATTCTTAACTTTTTGTCACTGCTTTAAAAGTCCTCTAACATAATTCAATTTTAGACCAGTTTACAGATTAAATTGTCTTTGAACTCTTAAACTTAACCAACACTTGTGTGCTCTCTCAGCTGTCTCCTATGTGAAACCATATTGGTTATCAAAAAATAATGTCAAATGTGGCCTTTTCAGTACTACACGATTTTTAGTGTAGCTATTATGAATTTTCGTAATAACAATGAACTGTCACTTTGACATTTAAACCTGTCAGTAGACTTATTGAACTAAGCATGTTTTTGATCACATCACTGTTCACCAGATTTAATCTCATTATTAAAGTGAAGCTAGATTAGCTGGTATACCGTAGTTTTAAACGTGACACTGAATTTTGGAGAAGCTAGTTAGCACCCAAGAGTGGATCCGGTGTCGAGCTTAAGCGCCCTCCTTCGAGGAGGACTTGCGCCGTCTTTTGACGACGCGTTTCGGTGACAATCATTCATTCTCCTTCTTAGCGGGTGGCTCTTCAGCGGCTGAAAATGTTATATACCATTTAATATATTTTTATTACTTTAGCCATTGCGGTAATAATAAATGAAACTTAATTAAAAATAATAATTGCAAACAGACACAAAAAAGTATTTGACCGAGTTGGAGAAATTTGTTCAGTTTTCGGATTTAGGAATAAGTGGTTAAATGTTCCCTCCAAACCCACTAACATAATAACAACATACATATGCACATTTGCAAGTTTTCTGCTCGCTGGTAATATTTTTATAACAAAGCCACTAATTAACCAACTCACGCTTGATCTCATGATGAGGATGCGGGTGCGCATGGTGCGGCGGGTAATGTTCCGGTCCGGGTGGGTAATAATGTGGATATCCGGCAGGGTAACCACCCGCGTACCCCGGGTAATATCGTCCACCATATGCACCACCGTAACCACCTACAAATATTAACCCGTACAAACACTCATATTTCTAAACATTTATCAAGAAGCTTTTGTAGTTAATGAATAGAGAATCTCCCACTCTAACCCGAAGGGCTTGCTATATTTCGGACAGAGACTTTCCCCTCTCTCTACTCAGTGTTTAGGGTCTGTTAGACATTTAGTGTTAAAAATGAGTATATATAATTATATAACCTTAAACTATCACCGTTTTTGAAAATGATTATAATTTATGTTTTATTAATTTAATTAAATAAAATTTAAGTTTAAAAAAAAAATTAGATTAGTGTCAGTCATCACTTCTGTCGAGCGTCCCGAAACGCACTCATTTTTTAAATGCTTATCTATTGTATGTTGATATTGTAGGTTTACATTGTTAGTAAGAATTTTTAAAACCAGTTTAGCACTTTAAGATTTATCAATAGAAACAAAAAATAAAAAGTTCTTTATAATATTAGTATAGTATGTTTTTAACCTGGTGGCGGAGGTGGACCTCCATGAGGTGGCTGATGCGCAGGCGCATTAGGGTTTGGTGGCATCATCATTCCTAAAACAGAAGCACCAATTATCGTATCTAATATAATTTATATTTTTCTTTATGACTAAAAAATATGTACCTGCATTAGGCGGGGCTATATGCGCTTGAGGTGGCGGATGCGCAGGCGCATCTTTAGTTTCCATCTTGATTTCATGAGGTTTCTCTTCTTTGCGCTCACCTAATAAAAAAATATTTTTATTACCTCTATTATCTATATTTATTATGACAGTCGCCTACTCATCGAGGGTTGAGTCACAGGGACTAGTACTCTAGGGAGTAGGGATTTTTTAAAGTAAATTGTTGCATAAAATTACACTTTTAAGTAACATATTTTTCCATTAATAGCTTGACCTAGTATTATTTTAAATAATGAGTAATGTGTAAATGTATCAGACTCCAAATCTATGATATATCTATGTATATCTATCTATGTAATAGAAAAAAATACCAAATAATTTCCAGTTAACTTTGTATTATTACTAATCTAATAAAAAATAAAAAAAAACTTTTTACACACAAGCTATTGTAAATGTTATTCTTATTTCTTTAATTGTATTAACATAGTATTTACATAATAAAGGCATATTTTTTTTATATCTAATGGATTTATTAAATATAAAAATTCTCACCCTCATTTTCGTGTCCCGGTGTACTATCCGGTATCGCCTCTTTATTTTCCGGCAGCTCTGTGGTCATATTTTCGTCCATTTTCACTTCACTGGTAGAGACTTTGTCAACTTGCGTTGGCGCATTTGGTCCGTTTGTTTCTGTTTTTATCGGCTGTTGACTTGGTTCATTTGCAGGCTGAAATTATTTTAGAAATAACATACCATAATCATTTTTTTAGTAATTATCAATAGGACATGACCATAAATCCCATCATATCATGTACATTTTTTAAAGGTTGAAATTTTAAGTAAGTAATACCTCATCCTTTCTCTCTCTGACAGTAGTATGGGCTGGATTGACTCCACGTCTCATCTGCTCAAGGGCTCTCTCAACCATTCGAGTGAAAGTCTCTTCATCAACGGCGGGTTTGCAATGCTGAAAATATGAAATGAATTGAATTATATTTCAAGAAAATTGATTGTTCCAATCTTCATTTAATAGAAAGACTACTCTTATCATTAATTACTTTGAAAAATGTTTATTAAAAATAATACATATTAATTTGTTTCCATTTAAAAATAATAATTTTTACTACGGGATAACTAATTACGGACTATACAAAAATGTATGATAATATAACTCTTGACCTGCAATCTGTAATTCACGAAATATCATTGGTGTACCCACATTCTTAATTATTTTTTTAAAAATCATAGGCTAAAAATGCTATAAATTACAAAATATTAAGTATTTTTTTTAGGTTTTGTAAAAAAAATTCCCAAACATTTTCTTATAAAATTTTATAGTTTTTTTGAACATAATTTTTAATGTACCTTTTTCAGTTCCTCCTGGAAAGCCTCGCTGCTCTCAATAAACTTGCGTTTTTTCGCTTCAAACTTCTCTTCAATCTGTTGCAACTCGTCTTCCAGTTTCTTCTGATGCATTGTGAGTGATTGAACTTGTTTTTTCAGAATCTAAATAAAATTAAATGTTATGAGTCACAGTTACAGTCGTTTTCGATATACAGATACACAAAATTCTCAATTTAAACTGGTAGTTTATATTAACGTATGCAATGCAATGCAATTGGCGAGTGGCAAAGTGTATATCTGACCTAATGCCTGGCGCGACTAAGGCCGTTTGAATCCCGGCTGTGCACATTTTCTACCCGTATTTGCCAATACAGCAGAAATAAAACCGGCATTACTTAGACAATAATATCAACGTATGTTCCAGAAGACTTGTGAATTTTGCCAATTTTTTTTCTCTTACGTCATCCCGAATAGTGCTTTATGTAACCTATGATCCTAAACCCTGTGCCGATCACTCCAACTTGTAGGAAAATGTCATTTTATACCGTACCAAGTTTTCAAAATTAATTTTTCGCACTAGTTCAACGGATCGTCCTGAAAAAAAAAATTTACTACTCCAGTTTGGCAAGCAGCTTTAAAAGTTCGCGCATTTAATAAGGATTCTAACGTCGTATAGCACTTACTTCATTATTTCTTAGATCGGCCATAAAAAATTTTTTTGTTAATCAATAAAAATTTCTCTGGAATTACAAAAAACGATTCTAGTGTACCCAAAGCGTGCTTTAAATAAGATGGCGTAAAGTATGAGCGAGACAGATAGTGACGCTACTTATTGCTATTGACACACGCACTACAGGTCAATACGCAACGCTCCTTGGTTTACTACGCATCTTTTCGTATTCGCTGGTGTTATTTTGTGTTCTAACTACTTTGGCTTCGTTTACGGACTTGTTTGCTTGTGATTTGGATTTTACATTTGTGATCTACGACGACCTTTACTTTTCCCTGGTTACTTACGTGTTATTGTGTATTTGTACCATACCATGGCTACGTACAGGAATATGCTGACATGCACCTCATTTATGGGGAATGTTTATGTAATGCCAGTGAAGCCGCTAGACGGTATCGCGAGAGATACCCTAATGCAGATGGCTATCCGGATCACAGAGTTTTTACCAATGTGCACCGTCTACTGTTCTCTGAGGGGGCTTCTTGTGAATAATGGACGATTTGCCCGCTTAATTTCACGATCTTTTTTAAGGAGATGTCGAGCCTGTATTGCAGCTGAAGGACGGCAATTTGAACATCTTTTATAAAAAAAAGTAATAAATCTTATCATAAAAAAGAAACTGTCTATTTTACTTATTTGCGTCCGTATGTCATAAGCGTCACTATCTGTCTCGCTCACATTTTATGGAATTTCTCTCTCCATCTTATTTAAACCACGCTGTGGTCATTAGGAACGTTTTGAGTGCGCTAGAATCATTTGTTGTAATTTCAAAGAGATTGTTAAAAACAGACTTTGTTTAACAAAAAAAAATCTTATGGCCGATCTAAGAAATAATGGACTCAGTGTTATACAACTGTAGAATTCTTATTAAATGCGCTAACTTTTAAAGCTACTTGCCAAACTGGAGTAATACATTTTTTTTCAGGACGATCAGTTGAAGTAGTGCGAAAATTAATTTTGAAAACTTGGTACGGTATAAAATGACATTTTCCTAAAAGTTGGAGTGATCAGCACAGAGTTTAGGATCATAGGTTACATAAAACACTATTCGGGATGACGTAAGAGAAAAAAAATTGGCAAAAAGTAAATATTTGTAACAACAGGAATGAAAAAACTGTCACATGGTGTGCATTATCTGGAATAACAAAAAAATATCCATAACTTCAAAAATACAGGACTTATTTTTTTTTTCTGATAACTGGTGTGGCATTACCTATGAGAAAATTTCGACTTGACGTCGACTTTTGGGACATCCTGTATAATGCATAGATATTTGTGATTGTTACGAAAAAACTCAAAATCTATTGGACATACATATAAAATTCATTCACCAATTCATTCTTGAGTGAGAAAAATAATAACAAAAATATTTATTTATCGCTTTTGTGATATTTTTTCTAATCCAGGTCATGTTTTCAGGAGATCAGCCTACTGTGATGGACACACCGTCGAACTTTTGGGTCTAAGGCATTTCGGTTTCCTCGTAATATTTCCCTCCTTCGTAGACCGAGTAAAAAGCACAGAGTCCATTTAGTACACATTCAGTAAAATAAAATAACGAACCTGCATCCTTGCGGTAGTAACGACAGATCTCACATCTGGTACAACTGTATCGGAGAATATCTCGTTGATGAGGCGGTGGTTTCTCAAATAACGCGCGTACGACACGTGCTTTACTGATAGACCTTCGTCTTGATCTGAAATATTTTAAGTTATTGTTTTAAAAAAGCGACATGTGAAAAATATACAGATAAGTGTAGCTCCATGTTCACCAAATTCGGGCTTTACAAAGCCCTTTAGATACACGTTAGGGAATAAGTAACAGTGAAAATTAAAAAAAAAAAGAAAAGAAAGTAACTGGAAATTTAAAAAAAGAATAAGTAACAGTGAAAATTAAAAACAAGTGTTTACTGGCGCTAGTCATAGGATAAATCACAATCCGAACAATTAAGCCACGGAGGCCGTGAACTAAGTTTTTCGGGAACTTTTCTGAATGCACCCATTAAGTCAACTAGTTATATGCTATATTTGAGTTATACACCATCAATCCATAGTTAGTATTTTTATCGGGTTATTTTTGTATCTATCAACGTCAGAACAATTTTATGAAGTTATACTTTCTTTTGACGCGTTAGGACAAAATTGTGAGAATATTTTTTTACGATGCGCGCGCACAAAAAACGACACCCTGAAGTTTGCTTTAATCAATTTTCATTTTTTTCTATTGATATTCTCGTTTTTCTATAAAAGTAGAATATTTTTAAAAAGATTTTTATCTTGTTAAGCCAAAGTTTTATTTTTAATTGTTATAAGCTTATGAAACAAAAAATATGCTTGAATTTTGGTTATGTAATTAGAATTATTAATTAAATAAAATAAAATTCTATTATTTCCTGGGTTTAAAAACCTTATACAATCAAATATTTACTTAATAAATTGCTATTTTCTATATATTTCAATGATTGTTTGGAACATAAAATTCTATATATTTTAATGATTGAAAAAAAATCATTCATTCCACTCCCATATATAGTTTCGAAATGAAGTGAATAATTCACCTTCTTCATCTTCAGCAGGTTGTATGTCAATTCTTCTGTCCTGCTGTTGTTCTTTTTGTGAGCTGCCTTTCTTGCTTGAGCTTTCTTCTTCCAAGGCTCCAACTGAAAGTATTAGATGCAGGATTAGATAAGGAAATATTATTTAAAATTCTATAGACAATCATTAATCAATTCATTCTTATTCTGCGATTAGTTTTAATGTTTAAGGGTAAAGTTACCTGCCATTACAAGAGGGAATTTAATGAATTCCTGTGTTCATTTTACTTAAAAAAGAGTATCTTTAGATAGAAAAAGAATCTGAAGAACGAACAATGCTTTCGTAAAATATCTTGATGCAATTTTAATTTGAATAATTTATTGTAAATATTTTTTTGTACTTAAATGTACTTTAATCGACGCTACTAATTCAGTTAGAATAATTATAATTTGTATAGGATAAACGGCAAACGAGCCTGCGGGGTACCAAAGCTAGGCTAAAATTCATTGCAGCATGGACACCAAGGGTGCATTGCCAGCCTTTGCAGGCAGGAGTATGCTCTTTACAACTATTATTAATAAATAATACGTAGTACTTACTACACATTAAAAAATCCTTAATGGATATAAACGCGAGTTTAATACATTATTTATATTTTCATATTTATCCTTAATATATTTGGTATTATGGCGTTATGTGCTGAATTAAAATCGCAGTTTTACCGTTAATTTTCGATACAAATAATTAAACATTAATTTTTTACAAAGCGTTTTTATCCGTTATAGTTTTAATCAACCCTTCTTAACGTTTGGTTTATTTTTACTAATAATAATAACCTATAGGCAAAAATAGATGTCACAATCAATATTGCAAGATTGAATCTAATTCTAATGATCTATCTGTATATGATTCTACAATATTTTGATATTGTCTATGTTTAAATATCCGGTTTGTGGTATAACTCAGTACAACCAAAAAGTTTAGTTCAGACTGTAATTTATCAAGTACTTACCGACAGCTTTGTTCTTGGCAGCAATGTACGCAAGATAGGTCGGGGAGTTGTGATATGCCTTCAAGGTTTTCTCGTACTCCGACTGTGCGTTAGTTATGAGGTGAATGTGCATGGAAACAAACCGTGTGCTGTTAGTCACTTAGCTTATGAAGGGATGCTGATTGCAAAGGGATTTCTGTAACCCTCAATAAAACCAATAACGACAATCCTTGAACCCGAAACCCAATCAATTCTTGGTTCATAAAAACTAATTTACGTCATTGTAAAAACAATGAATTAAATTCATTATTGGTTTCGTGTGTAGAATCGCCATTGAGAATTAGAGCCAGTGAGAGTGCACTACAATCTGCCTAAGTCATCCAAACAGCGAAATTTCTATACCCACTCATACATATACTTTTAATAGGACAATACCTAACACCACATTGGTAGATTTTTAATGATCTAACACGAGTTCAACAGACATTAAAAGTACGTCTTTGACCTATGAGATGTCAGAGTTATTTGCCGTGTAAAACCCATATAACATATGTATTTATAACCAGTGTTGCCAGATATGAGGATTTCCCACTAGATTAGAAATAGGGGCAGAATAGAGGAAAGGATATTTGGTTTTTGTTTAGGGGAAATTTAAAAAACCCGCCAAATACAGTTTTTGCTATTAGATATCACGTTCCTGATTTTGGAACTAGATTGAAGACGTCGTAATCGTAATAATGTGAATAGGATCCGTGTGGTTAACCTTACTAATATATTCGTTTAACTAAAACCGAATAAAACTTGAACCAGTCAATCCATTCTCTAATTACAGATATTTTGCGTAATGCCTTTCATTTCCGTACATGACTGCAGCCTTAAAGAATCGCGACATGGCCCATCCCACCATCTGCTTGGTGAGGGTGATTTCTGGGGGAAATCAACGTACGTCGCCGAGACCATCTGGCAACATTGATGTAACGCCATTTTTTAAAAACTTGAATTGTAGGTAATTTAAAATTGTTTAAAATTTATTTTTGTATGAATTAACTAACTAAAGGTTGTACATTAACAGCTGTTCACCTGTTGTACACTTTTATAAGACAAATAAGTACAGATATTAATAAGCTAGAAAGTAATCATCACGCCTAGCCAAATTTATATTTTCAGCTAAACAATTATAAGTTTCTCACCCTGGACGTCTAAATCTATTGAAAGGTATTTCAAGGGAATTGTCAAATCACCATAATTTGGAATGTTCAAGGAATGAAACACTGAAACAATTGTTAAGTGAACCAAGCGTGAGGTGAATGCAAGGGGTACACAAAATTAAACCCTGTCAGGTTGGTACCTCTGGTCTTATGTGCGAGCCATTGAATATACGCCGATGAAGATTGGTAGGCTTTTAACATTTCTGTATACTGCGCCTACGTTGGAAATAAAAATTGCATCCATCATTTGGAATTGAGACCAACTACACTACATCAAGTAATTATAAATATGGACTATTTATATTTGTAGTATAATGTTTATTTAATGTTTACTAATTAAATATGAACTGGTACTCGCTACAATGTATAATGTAGCGAGCAAATTATACATAAAACAAACGTAACAACATCAATGTTGGGCTCAAAATTTGTTACAACGAGTTACAATATTATTATAAAACTATTTCTAAAAGTATAACTCTTGAGCAGTGTTGGCCTAGTGGTTTCAGCGAGCGACTCTCATTCCTGAGGTCGTAGGTTCGACCCCGGCACCAATGGACTTTCTTTCTATGTGCGCACATTAAACATTCGCTTAACATTCGCTCGAACGGTGAAGGAAAACATCGTTAGGACACCTTGCCTTAGACCCAAAAAGTCGACGGCGTGCGTCAGGCACAGAAGGCTGATCACCTACTTGCCTATTAGATTAACAAACAATGAAACAGATACAAAAATCTGAGGCGCAGACCTAAAAAGGGTTGTAGCGCCATTCATTTTTTTTATAACCTAGACAATTAGCAATAGTAAAAATCTCCATACCTTTTCCGCTTCATATTCATCGACAAAGGCATACTTCTCGGTTTGAGGTAAGTCTCTCCACATTCCACCGATAATACGTCCAATCTCCCATAATTTTAGATCGGGGTTTGCCGCTTTCACCGTGTCCCATACTCTGCGAGAGTACCTCATGTATGGCATAAGTGGCTTTTCTGGGGGTTTTGGGGGCTTTGGTAAACCGGCACTCTGGAAAAATACAATTATTATTTAAAAAAATATAATATATCTACAACCATATAATCAAACATAATCGTTCCACAACTGAGCGTTTTCTAAGGCAGTTTTTGCCACGCACCACCACTATGTGGAACCAGCTGCCCACTGAAGTATTTCCGAACCAATTCGACTTAGGATCCTTCAAGAAAAGAGCGTGCCAATTCTAAATAGGCCGGCAACGCACTTGCGAGCCTTCTGGCAATGTGAGTCGGCGGCGGCATCAATTAACATCAGATGAGCCTCCTGCCCGTTTTGCCTCCTATTACATTAAAAAAAAACATACATTGTCTTATTCTACAGTTAAAAAAAGGAGTAGGAACCTCCTTATAACTTACCCCACCAAGCCCCTTCCCAATTTTTTGTGGTTGGAATCCAGGATGAGAATGAACAGTAGATACAAATGGACTGGTCTTATCATCTTTCCCACTCTGGGCCGCTTGGCTAGACCCTGACGTGGCCCGCCTTGCGCTCTCTGCACCAAAACGCTGTGGTTGCCACCCGTACCCCGGGTGGCCCATCGGCCCACCCTGGTATTGTGGGTGGTACTGGTATTGGTTATGGTGAGGCGGTGCATTCATACCGCCTTCAAGCCAAGCAGCGCGGCAATACAATGAAAAGAAAAACAAAAAGCGTAAGGGGAGAGGAAAGGAGCGGGCAGCAAAATAAAATAATGCAATTCAATAAAGATTTTTAGTTGAAAATACGCCTAGTCTAAATTCTTGTTACTTATACATCTGTTTGATGACATTGTAGATTTGTTTGTAATATCATGTGAAACAATCAATCTTAATGCGCAATGTTGACAGATGGAAGAGAAGCATGCAGAAAGATGAAATTTTATCATTATAAGGGTATGATATATCGTTAGTTTTAAGCTTGGAGTTTCTGAGGTAATCTTAATAACTTTTAGTGAAACTTTTCATAGCCTCTGCCTCTAGGCATATTAATTTAAAGCTATTAGTTTGCATGGCAGTGAAATTATTTAGTAGGCTCTAAGAACAACAGTGATTGCGAGATGTGAATGGAAAACGGAAATGTGATAATCCCCAAAGAACCTAGATTCCAAAATATTAAAATAATTTTGAAAAATAAAAAATTCACATTGAGTCATTACCTTTCATCATACCGAAACTCATTGGTGCCCCCGCAATCATGTAGTCTGTTTCAACATAACATAACATGAAAAAAACAAAAGAAATAAGTCTATGCGTAAAGAATAAAAAAGAGTGTTACGGATGCAAAAATTGTAATGAAGCGGAGAATGCGTCATGCTTCTCAGGATATATTAAGTTAGATACCAGCATTGGTTATGTCCATAAAATAGGGAAAATGTTTTAACACTTAGATTTATAATATTTTTAAGACCATGAATACTTGTTACAGTTACAATATACACTTTATATTTATTGAAAAATTTATGAAAATATTTTATAGACAGAACCCACAATTAACACCCGTCAAGCCATTGGTCATATTTTGTACTTGGCAGGTTAACTATGTTAGTATCTAACAACATACTAAAAACTGAATATCATATCTATGCATTTGGCATACCAATAACTAAGTATATTCATATTGTAAAAAAATACAAACGCGGGTTATTTTGAGGACTTGGCATCGACATTGATGCGTTTTGTTTATAACTGTTGGGTGTTGCCATAACACATTCCACTCTGAAAAAGAATGAAGAGATTCATAAGGTCATTATAACCTTACATAGTTATCTACCAAAGACATTGGGAAGCAATTAAAATTAAAAGCTTCACCTTAGATCATTTCAAAGAACTCAAAACTGAGTAAAATTTTAGACATTGATAAATTAATAGTCCCAATCATATTCACATAGTCAAAGATTCTTTAGTTAAATTCTAATTATTTCGGTACATTACTATTACTCCATTGGTCTTCTTATTGAACAGATGAAAGAATATTCGAAAGTACTGTATAATACTGCATTTTTATGAAGCTAATACAACAAAATTTACGATTAGATCAAATTTTAACTTATTAAACAGTGACCAAAAACTATTGTAGGCAGACCGCCTTTTTACTCATTTGAATGTGTACATTGCATTTAATCAATAAAAGTAGGAGTTAATTTATACCTGTAATGTTAAAATTTCTTCTTTAATTTATCTGAAACGATAGAACTAAAAAACACAACATTGATAAACTAAAGCGTCACAGCAATGAACGCGACGCCATTTTCTTATGATTTAAGTAAGCCGTCAATTGTCAACGATGACAAAAATATGAATATTGTTTTTATTAAAGAAATTCGCCGTTGATATAGTTGATATTTATACATGGGTCGGCATTCTTTATTTTATAAATTGAACATTATAGAACTAAATTACTTTATTATGTATAATTTTATTTTAGTGATACGAAATTGATATCAACGTCATCTAGCAGGAAGTTAATTTTAATATTCATTTTTTAAAACAGTGAGTGCATGGTTTAAAAACAGATGTCGCTAATAGACCGTACATTTAAAAAAAAAATCTTTTTATAAAGTTTTCAGTTTAAATTACGTATTTTTACCGCTTTTTATATTAGCTAAGACATTGTCTTTTATGGGTTTACTGACCAAAACTACAGGTCAGCGCTACTTGTCTCTTTTGGGTGGGTACATCCGTTATACCCGTTCTTCATCGAATTATCTAAATAAAAACTACTACATATATTATGTTACTTTTAAGTTTAAGTTTAACCTTTTTTTGTCCCTAGTAACTGACCAATAATAGGAAGATTCTATAACGCGGCAATAAATAATATTATTTAATGCTAAGGAGCAAATTGTCTTGTTGAATTATTAAGTTGACAAAAACTACGATATGAATCTGCAGTTTAAATCTATGATTTTTGAATCAATTAAAATATTTGTATCATTTATAACAACGCTGAATGCAAGTACAGTAACCTCTTGCTCTAATCTAGTTTCACTCACCCGCACCAAATGTCACTGGGTCACATCGTGGTCATTGTAATTTGCGACACCTGTCATCTGCCAATCAAATTAGCAGGCGGAAAGGTTCCGAACAAACTGTGCCAAATGAATACTAGCATCGCCCGATTTTATAGTGTATTACCTGAAATCGTAAAATTTCAAGTATTGGTATGTAAGCTAAGGTTAACAAACTTGGTTTGGAATAATATTTTGCTATTTTATTGTTTACTTTGATTATTAAAGATAATATCTTAAAAGTATAAAACTGTATAATTTTCTAAACCTTTATATATGACTTATACATCTTGAATACATAGTCTGGCACGGACTCGCTAATGAACTTTGTGAGTGTGAGCTATGGCTGCCAACACCTAAATACCTTTTTGTCCTACCAAAAAAAATAATTATCTCGCCATTCGGTCTGCTACGCCTAAAGACAAAAAATGTTTTTAGAATTTGGCTGAAGTTGCAATGATCATATAGTCGGGTCCCAAGGGTAGATGAGGGAAAGATAAGGTTTTGTATTTTAGATTCTTTATAATAAGTCATGACTCTGAACCAAAGGCAAAATTTAACATTTAAAACATTTATTTATTTATTCAAATAAATACATAGGTCCTTCAAGTACTGAGCCAAATCGATAATGTCGAAAAAAATGTCATATAAACAATAAAATATTTACTAAGTACATAGCGAACATGTCGTAAAGAAGTCAATAATGTCCAGACAGCATTCAATAGGAAACGTCTGTATCTGAGCAACAGACTGGTTCTGGTCCTTGGGATCGCCTCAGATTTCTGTATCTCTTTCATGATTATTTGTCAATCTAATAGGCAAGTAGGTGATCAGCCTCCTGTGCCTGACACACGCCATCCCTTGGCTCTGCATAGAGATTTTGGGTCTCTATGTAAATGCGGTCATTTACCATGGCGGTATCACGTAACATCAGGTGAGCCTTCTGCCCGTTTGCCTCCTATTATATATTTCAAAAAAACGACTTTATGGGTCTAAGGCAAGTCGGTGTCCTCACAATGTGTTCTTTCACCTTTCGAGCGAATGTTATAAAATTAGAAAGAAAGTCCATTGGTTTATAGCCGGGAATCGAACCTACTAAATTAGAGTACTTAGCGCTTAATTTCGACTCTAAAGCCATTAGTCCTTGGAACCTGGAGACAATTAATTATCAACAGTCATGTGTGAGACTTTCAATTTTACTGCACGTCTAATTCAGGTTAATAAAGAACTAATTTTAAGCTGAAATAACCAGATACTTCTAGAATCTATTTGATTTTATCATGAATCTATTTGGTTTATTATTTAAACAACGATTCATTGGCATGAGTGGTCTTGAGTGATGCAAGGTTTACTCTTCTTGACTCAATGTACTGTAAACCCTAGATGACCCTAGAGATAGCAGAGGGCGTCCACAGATAGTATATCACCTCGCTCCAAGTCTTTCATGGTCTCACCTGTAACTGCACGACGGCAGGTTTTCTTGGGACGCCCACGCTTCCGCTTTCCTGTTGGGTTTCAATCAAGCCCCTGCTTGGGGATATAATTGGAATCTTCGGAGTGTAGGGCCCATCCACTGGTATCGATTGATTTGCTGTATGATCGGGATTTTTCGACGGCGGTCCCACAGTTGCTCGTTTGATCTCATCACTGATCTTCTCAACAAAGCAAAGATAAAGACAGAGCTTAAATATTCGATCTCTTTATTGGTATATATGGAGGATTTCCTGATTCCTCTTCATATGCGACGCGAAGACAAGCAACTTACGCCAAGACAAAAATGTAATAAATATCTCACGCCGTAGGAAGCTGAATTTTATTTGTATTGCATTTTTCGATTGAAAATCCAAAAATAAAATCGGATTTAATTTTTGAAAAAACCAGCGGTGCTTCTACTGTAAACGCTGTTCAGTTCGCAATTAATTAAAGCCCAAAAACAACCTCTTTATTGTCATTGGTAAAACGTACAAAGTATTCATGAGTAATTAAGTGCTATTAGGAATATGACACAAGAGTCTTTGAGAATAAACAATCGTTCTATATTTATTAAGCACCATAAAGTTTATGAGGTGATAAATTTGTGATGTAATTGCGGTAAAACCACGTATCACGTGAACGTACTTATAGGTGAACTGAGTGTAACTTGCAACATTTATTATTATCATTTATTACGGAGAACATAAAAATAAATCAGTGGCGCTACAAACTTTTTAGGTCAGTTGTTAATCTAATAGGCAAGTAGGTGATCAGCCTTCTGTGCCTGACACACGCCTTTTGGCTTTTTGGGTCTAAGGCAAGCCGGTTTCCTCACTATGTTTTCCTTCACCGTTCCAGCGAATGTTAAATGCGCACATAGAAAAAAAGTTCATTGGTGCACAGCCGAGGATCGAATCTACGATCCTAGAGATGAGATTTACACGCTGAAGCCAACACTACTCGATTTGAAAAACATTCGTTATAATAATAATCATTTTGTCCACCAGCGGAATAATCCCAAAAGAGTTACACGAATCTCCAAATTATTAGACCGAAATCCATTTTATCTTCCTTCAAAAAGCAATTACATATTACCCGCGAACTTCTACAAGGAAACCCAAAATATGTGTTTTCTTTCTATCAATACCCATGATATTCCTTTTTTATATTTTTATAGAATATATATATTTAATAGATTTTATCAGGTTTTAATCATTTACAGTACGCTCAAATGAATAGGTATATTTACAAAGGTTTCATAATATTTAAAAATAAAAATTACAAAATGATTAGAAAATTGTTAATGTTTGTATTGGGTTTTTTCAATATCACATTTTATCAAACGATAAATAGTTCGTGGAAATGCATAATCCACATTTTGTCCGAAAAATCGTTAGTGATAAGCGAATTATATTATTATGAATTAAAATCATTTACTTGTATTAACTAATTAAAATTATTGTTCTTTGCACAGAAAATAAAACAATAAACAAATCCAAAATGGCGTTCGAAATTTATTTATATAATATATAGAATTGTTTTAGGGGCAGAAGTTGAACTTAACACGTTTTTTGACATACAGAAGTCACTTACTAAATCACGTTTCCGAATCTTACCTATAGAAGGCACCACAGAGCATTTTCTAAATATAAAACAATAAAGTCTATACAATCAAAGATACTGTGCGGTTCTTAAGATATTTTGCTCTATATTAAACACTGGCATATAATAATAGAATATAAACGAAATAATCAAATGCTTTTTGCTACGAAACAAATGCTAAATGAATGTAAATGTTTTTGAAAGTTTTTGCGTCGGGCTATACTCTCGGGGCGTAACGCTGACGATTTTGGTAATCGCAACGCTTATAAAACTAAGAATGCCTGACTGAGCGAAATGTACAGCCTCGGCGCGTACAGATATCTTATATTAATGACTTCCGATGAGGTACTTCAAAAATAATTAATTAATCTGGGTTATTTCTGGTAACACAAATACTCGTAGTATATTTGCATTAAGATGTGCGCTTTTTGGCTCTTACGGTCAAGTTCTACGAACACAATTTTAAGATTTCTTTCCACGAATAATAGGAGGAAAAACTCGCAACATGAGTGTGACTCACAGTGTGTGTTTGGCCACAAATCAATCCTAGTAAAAAATAAGTGGAACAAATTACTGTGCCAATGTTGTCTTAATATCAATAATAATAATACTGGGAGGTAAGTAAAAAAGGATAAATACTATAAGAGAGAGGGAGAGAGGTATTTTATAGTATTTATCAGTTAACAGTTACATAGTCCTCCTTTAGTCATTTCCAAGGTTCAAAAGTATCAGACTTTTCCAAATTCCGTCTGCAAAAACCAACCTAGGAGTTCAGGCACCTCTCATTCGAACAGAGTAAACAGTACTTATCCAGAACATAATATGGTGGTGGGCTGATCAATTTTAAAAAGGCATTCTAAAGTGCCATGTGATACCTAATCCGCTGTTTTGCAAGCAAAGAAGTGTTTTTATTGACATATGTTTTTGAAATTATTGCATAATATATATATATATATATTAGAATTAGGCATATATTCACAGGAGTCCCAAGAGCTCGCTGCCAGTATCTTCAAAACCTTGCCTGAAGGGACTGCTTTTAACATTATATTTTAAGGTTAGTTATTGTTTTTTGTTATATTAATTTGTGTTTGCTGTAGAATTACTTTGTATATGCCTAATTGTAATAGATATAATATATGTAATGTGGTGAACTTGAATAAATACTTAAAATAAATTTGTTGATTATTGGTTTGGAATTAGTATGACATTGAACGGATTATTTTCATTATTGTTCATATAGATTGTGTAGATATATTTAAAATACTATTATGCAATGTCTAAATATACTAGACACTAATTTGAATGCACTAATGATTCAAACAATGCACTCTATCAACGAATGTCTGCCAAAAACTGAAATGGGCTTGACTTGGACGTTAGCCAGAATTATTACTAGGGTAAGTGTCCTTTTCAGCAGTCCAGTTCATTGTCCACGGAAATTATGTACACCAAAAAATTTATAGCGGAAATGGTTTACATTTTTTTATTATAAGATTTCACGAATACGCTCGCGACCTACTGATGTAATTGTTTCTGGTGCCTGAACTGTGGGTTTTGCAGATGGAATTTGAAAAATTCTTCTGATTAAACTTTGGGAATTTGTAAGGGAGGACAATATCACTTTTCGTTATTTGACCAATTAAACAATTTGAATAATAGTATTGTCTTTTGTTAACATAGCTAAGCTAAGCTAAGCTATACGTCGGAAAAAATATGTAAATAATTATAAGTTTTTAATAATCAATTTGAATAAGTTCGTGTAGACTCCAAAGGGATCCCAATCATATTCACAAGCAGGCGCTTGATTGGAAAAGTGGGGCGTGGCCGTCCCAAACAAACTTGGCGCCGCAAAGTTGCAGACGAGGCACAGAGAGCCGGAAAGACTTGGAGCGAGGTGAATCACGTGGCTCAAGACAGAACGCGATGGAGACTGTGGACGCCCTCTGCCCCATCTAGGGTTTATAGGACCTTAAATCTTAAGTTCGTAATAGACATACATTATTTGTACAATACATGTATAATATAATAGTCCAGGATCTCCCCGCTCGATTTTTCAGCTATGTGGTTTGATGATATTAATTTCAAATTAGTGTTGAAAGTGCATGTAAATTATTAGCGAGTAGCTAATTGCCTAGCCGCAATTACCTGTAATAAATTTTTGTATACTGATTTACTGATATAAATAGTGGAAAGAAAAAAAGATTGTCGGTTTCGCAGGCATTTTGAGCGAAAGACAAGGCAAGGTGGTACTTCACACTAGGCTATATATTGCAACTGTATAAAGCCCAAATTCGGCGCTACATGGTTCCACCTCTGGGCGGAATCTCCCCAGTACCAGATCCTTGCACTTGACTTCAACAAAGAGGTTCGTCAACGATTCGGTTCGAATCGCACAATCCCTTCCGGCTTGATCACTTAGCGTTGCGTAGAGATGTGGGGTATCTCTATATCTTCTGCCACATTTACCTCGGAGAGTGTTCAGAGTTGTTCGGATTAATACCTGCAGATGAGTTGCATACTCGGACGTTGAGGCAGAACATGAAGTATAACAACTGAGCGCTTTTTAAGGCCGTTTCTGGTGCACCACCACTATGTAGTACTGAAGTAATTCAGAACCAACCCGAGTTAGGGTTGACAAAAAAAGAGCGTCATTTCTTGAAAGACTCAACCAAGCCTACAATTCTGGATCAATAGTGTTTATTCTGTTATATTTGTGAGGGTGCGAGGTGCCTGAACTCCTAGGTTAGTTTTTGCAGACGGAATTTGGAAAATCTGCTGATTGGGACAGAGAAAGAGAAACCAATTCTTAAAAGGCAGGAAACGAACTCACGACCCCTCCGACATTGGGAGTGTCCATGATGTCGGTATCACTTAACATCAGGTGAGCCTCCTGCGAGTTTACCCCTATTCTATAAAAAAAACGATTTCCGCAAATAATTTAATAAATTCACATTTATATCCGTAGAAGTTTTATATGTTTTGCTTAGTAGTTGAGTATTAGACAACTATACTACTATCTTTTACAAAATACAATAACTTATATTTCCCGCTTTTTAAATCCATAATTTATAGTTTGTAAGAATTCTGTTCAGAAGGCTGATCACCTACTTGCCTATTCGATTTACAAATGATCTTGAAATAGATACAGAAAGGAGCAGTGTTGGCCTAGTGGCTACATCGTGCGACTCTCATCTCTGAGGTCACGGGTTCGATCCCCGGCTGTGCATCAATGGATTTTCTTTCTATGTGCGCATTTAACATTAGCTCAAACGATGCAGGAAAACATCGTGAGGAAACCGGCTCGCCTTAGACCCAAAAAAGTCGACGGCGTGTAAAAGGCACAGAAGGCTGATCACCCCATTGGTGAGGTTCAGGTTGTAGCACCATTGATTTTTTTTTAAGAATTCTGTTCGTTAGTTATTAAGTAAAAAGCATGGTGCGTTTGCCCGTTAAACGGTCTACAATAAGTTTTGATTGATATTGTTGTAAGTAATATTTTAGTGCAATGCCCCTTAGAAAATCTTTTAATAAATAAATAACCTCTCTCCTTGAGATTTCGCTACCACAATATTAACATACTAAACAGAAATGGCCTCAAATAGACAACTGTTTATTTGTATTTACGTAAACTATCTTTAGTTAACGTGTGTTTACTTCCGTATCAACTGATTTATAAGTTCTTCATCAATAAACAAATAAACAAAGTAGCGAATTATGAGATAAGATTATTAAATATGTCACTTAAAGAAAGGGCTGTACTGTAGCCTACCCGGAAACACGATTGATAAATCAGTTGACGTTTGTGTACGACGCGCAAACTTCCCCCCCCCCCCCGCCCTCTCCCTTGTTTAATGCTCAAGAAGGTTGCTGGTATTGGTACTTTTCATGGTACTACCGTCGCCATTTTGGTGCGTACAATAAATAATTTTACAATCTACCAATCAAACTAAAATATATTTATTTTTATTCCTTGGAAAATTAATTACAATGGCAAAGTTTTAATTATCGAACGGTTCTAATTGCTGGGTATCTTAAAAGATATTATATTAATAGTACTAGTAATAAAGCTATCATATTAGTTGTTCTTTAGTTTGTGTCCCATTAATTTAAGCCTAGAACCGTTCTAAGCCGAGGGTGGAAATTCCATCCACATTCACATTCTTTTTAGCCCCGGTAGAATGCGAGAGCGACTCGGAGCCTCTCTAACGCGACCTTGTACCACCCGAGGTGATTTTAGTGGGTACTTTTCACTTAGTCTCTGAATAGTAGAGATTCTGATAAGGGTCGACTTCCTCATACTTCTGTTACTTCCGGGGGTAGGTAGGGTAGGATGCGTAAATATAAAAAAAAAATATTTATCAGTTCTTAGTACATCGTACTTTACTTTACTTTTACTTCTAAGAAATTCCCTTCGTAGCAGGTAAACATTCTACGAAATCAAACGTTTCACTAGTAAGAGTAAAACCACCGACATGCCATATGTACGTCTCGTAGTAACTAAGACTAGTATTTCGAATATATCAAACGAGAAAACAATCAATAAAACTGTTAAGATTTAATGCAAACAAGTTGTGTTATGTAGAAAATAACTTAGACTTTATTTAGCTTAAAAAATAATACATCGGCTAGTAAAGTTCTCAGAGTAGAGAAAATGGCAAAGAAAAACGGGAAACAGACTTGACATAAAAGTCCAGTAACGCCCTTGCGAGCCTTGTGGCAATGTGATTCCTTCCCGACAAAAAAGGCTCGTAGGAGGCCTCGACATACACTAACGGATCCGGACGATCATTCCGGAAGATCACGAAAATAAAGCCGCCCGCGCGGCCAATAATAATAAAAATAGCCAAACACAGATTAGGGTAAAAAACCGCCTTCACCGGGGAAGGCGAGGCCTTTCAGGCCTCCGAGGCCGCGAGGACCACCCCGCGACGGCCCAAGCCGAGGTTCGAGTCTCACAGGAGATGCCCTTGCGTTAGCCGCGGGATAAAACGCCATTCTGGCCGAGCTAAGCTCGCTAAAACAGCCCGCGCTGAGCTGTAAAGGCCCTTAAGGCCAACGGCGAAATTCAATTTAAAAAAAAAATGTTGAAATGTGAGTATCCACGAGCGCCAGTATCACTTAACATCAGGTGAGCGTGCCCGTTTGCCTACTTACCTAAAAAAAGACATTTAGGAGGAGTCAAATTACGACACACGAAGAAGTTATGTGTGTAGAATCTTTATACATTATAAAGGTTAAAAGGATCACCAAGAGAGACCAGAGATCAAAAATTCATTTTATCAAGTTTCTACGTATGATTTAAAAATAATAAGTACCAAAATAAATACATGACACCTGCAAGCAAGCACGTGTTAGTTGACTAATAAATTCCTTACATGGTAATAATATTGTTACGAAGACGGGTCTAGCTAGCTTGTAACAATATTTACACTTAAATTGTTTTCTAAGAATGGTTTTCATTTTCGGAAAATCCTTGAAGTCTATTTGTCTAAGAAACCTATTTGTCTTTGACGTAATAAATTTCAATTTATTAATGAAGGTTGGTAAAATAAAACATTTATATGTTCGAGATAGGTCCAAATAAATTTTTCAAGATATATGGGAAAAAGTTCTTTCCCACATAATTATTCTATATTTACAATTATTACTAATACGAACCACACAATATTACCTACATATGGATAATTGTACAATTATGATATATACATATTTGTATCTAAATCCTAAACTGAATAAAATAAGCAGCTCTTATGTACTCAGCCACAGTACAAACATATAGGTCGATACAAACTTTATCAATAACATGTAATATATGTACCACAACGGCACGCTTAATGATTATTTCGAGTTATGGAGGTTAAGAAGGGAAGGAAACAAACTTTTTTTTTCGAGTTATAGATGTTAGGCTTAAAGAGGTTCTATTGTATAAAGGTGTCAAGTATACATTTATCATATAAACTTTTCAAGTATCTACCGATATCTTTGTGCGGCATTCGTATGAATGTAACCCTTAAGAATGTCTCCTTCAATGATATTCTATACTTATAGCATCCGAAACAACTATTAACGGGACTTATGAACGGAATATTTGTCAAGATTTTAACAACCAATTTAGAATATTTGTTCGTGATATAATTGTTATTTTTGATTTTGTTAAACATTCATAATTTTAAAAACCTGCTAATATGCTAGGCAAGACCAGTTAATGACCGACCGTGCTTGTAAGCAAGTTATTAACGTGTTAATGTCTTAGATAACACAAATACATCACAAATGTTCTCTGACGAAATTAAACTCCAAGATAGACAGCCAGAGACTTACTACTATTTTACGTCATCGTCATAATCTGTGACATCTGTCATGTGACTGACGTGTGAAAACCAATATTTCTTGATAAATTAATGGTTATTTACAATTTAGTCTACTCTATAACGCTTTTTATAGCCATTATTTATACGGCTTATTGTCAATAACAATTATTAATAATTGTTAATAATTTACAATAGCCGATTGTTTCATATCTCCGTTTACGTTACCAACTCTGCTACGGAGAGGTATACTAATCCACATTTGACCGTTTATCAAAAACATGAATTTACTCATGTTTTAGATAAACGTATATATATTTGTTTTGCGAAATACGTATTATAAACCTAAATATTATCGTAAAGTTTATACTCATCGTCGCTATGCAAGTATCCACGAACATAATAGTATTAAAATTGAATTGAAAACATCAGCAGTGTTCTGTCGACGTGTTACTGAAAATCACAGAAAGATTGTCTATCACTTGATTGACGCTTTGAAAGGATTAAAAATTTAAGTTTAGAAAGAAATAATCTAGACAAACTTACAAACATTACTTATTAGTAGTGTCAATAAATCTTAGTAAACTATACGTAAAACGCGTACTATGTAGTATGTGTAACCTTCAGTATTGTAGGACGTACAGCGCATTTGGCAGAACTCCCGTTCCATGTTTACTATTGTAGAAATAATAATTCGGAATTCAAAAAATACTTGTTACTATTGTAGTATACATCTGTTGTTTAATAAAGCAATGTCAATGTCAAATCCGTTGGGATTTCACTGCTTTCGTGACAGTGCTTTAGTTTTAGCTTCCTCTAGTTTTTAACTAGAGGTTGTAATTACAATTCCCGACGTAATAATCATATATTCGAGATCACATATAACGCAAGATTCTTTTATCCCGATGGTTGTAGGCTGATTATCAACATAATAGCTGCTATATAACTGTAAAAGCTCCATTATAATAACTTAAAGATTCTAATACTAAATTGTTTGTATTGTATGTTTTGTATTCGTTTGACAATCCTCCTATTTCAGCTTGCTTCCATAGTCAACATACAAGCAAGTTCAGCGCTAGACACCGGCTTTCTTAATATATTTATAATCATATCTAAGTAGAATAACAAAAAATACGCGACAACAACCTCGATTAACATAGAAACGCCTGCCCTATAACATTTGAACGAACCTAAAAATACGCGAACTGAAAACAGTCTGTTTTCCGCCGCCATAGTGCACGCACGTTAACATGTTAGTCAATATCCCCATGCAAATGGACTACGAGAGTGCTTTAAAGATGAAGGATAATTTCATGGAATGTGTGGTACCACGACGTCCTAGACGTTGCTTATCACCTCTACCTGAAGATAGGGAGTGCAGCAATAGTGACTTAAGAAAAAGCAGCTTGGTGAACCGTCGACGTCGTCAGAGACGTCGGCTACCTGTTGTGCCGGAATATGATGAGTGTTGAACGAATTATTTTCGTTTGAGGATTTTGATGCCCACCGGTGTGGTTGCAGTGAATTTTTGCGTAAATGTCACGTATCATGGAGCATTGTCTATGGTATAAATGATCTATGCGAAATGAGTTTGTTATTTGTTGCATGGCAGTAATATGAAAAATTATTGGATATATCAAAATTATCTATCATTTTAGCAAGCGTCGAGAAAGTTGGGATGAAATATTTTTGGTTCAAAAGATTGTGGAATTAAAATGGATAGAGAAGAATATTAAAACGAAGCGTTATGGTAGAAAGACTTCGCTTCGTAAGTCGAATAAATGTTATAATAATTAAAATAATTAACAGACGTTTCATCTATTAGTTAGTTATTGCCGTAATGCGCAGTGAGGTGGAAAGGGGAAAATTAGTTGCGTCTGTTACTAGACTATTTAAAGCTGTATTGATATAATGAATTGTATTACGTTATAAATATAAATTATGAATATTTGTTAAAGAAGACGCGTTATCTATTTTTATCTACATTTTTTTAGTAAAGTATCTATTTCCTAGAATTTGATGCTGAGACATATTAAAATATTTACTTAAACCTACGTGTTTATAGGATTAGTGAAAATACATAACTCTTATTAATAATTAAAACAATATATTTAAGCTGGCATTATAAATATGTTATCATCCGATCTGTCGTCACATTAACATTATCTTTGGCAGTAAGTCACAGTTTTCCCGCGCATAACTACGCTAATAACACAGAGCACTAAAGATAAAAAACATTGTACCTATATGTAATAAAACTATTTCAATAGTAACCGCTGTTCGTTTATCACTACATAAATTAGGTATTTTATTTATGTTATTTGCTTTCCTGTTAGTCTTATCGTATCAATTATATAGTATTACCACGATACAAAGTATTTCACTTACGGTAGTTAAAATATAAACTTAAAATTATTTTGAAATTTCGTTTAAGTAATCCATTATAGTGAAACAAAATTAATATAGTTTTAAGGTTTGATATAAAATGTTATGTTCTTCATTAAATTGTATTAAAATTGACACTATGAAATACGTAATAAATACATTTTTACTATTCTAGAAATAGGAAGGAAAACACAAAATAAAATTGATAAGCCTTTACTTGCCTGATAAAATCATACTTGCAATAATGTGTCAATTGTTTTGTTATAATAATATTAATTTCCTTTTCTCGGAAATGTTAATAATTGATAACATTATTATCATGTCTATAATTCTTATCAAATACATTAATAGTATAATTGTTTGATTAAAATAGAAATCAGATTACATAGAATGTGTCTGTGCTTACTAAAATCTTTTATGACATTGAATACTTAATTATTTATTAAAATTTAATCTTTGTGGTAAGGACCTATAACGCTGACTCGTTAAGAAAATAATATAACGCTGACAGCTTGTCTAAAAGCGCAGAGGTTTCCACTAGTCATATTTACATTTTTAATTTATGTAAAACGTAATTATAAACACATAACTGTCATCTGGTATAATTTTCAGTTATTTTCAGAATCGATCAAGAATTTAATTTAGAATCGATATAGACATTAATAGTGGTATTATTGTAATAATAAATAGCTAAGGAAAACGTTTAGTAGACTTTTCGTAAGTTGTAAATACTCTTTTGTTTTTGTTTGTTAAATAGTCTGTGATTTTGAAACGTTAAATATGTATTGTGTAATAAAATAAATAAGTAAGTAAGTATTAGTATTTTTAGTATGTTTAGTTATTTATTAGTCTCTTTAATCATTTCCAGTGCTACTGCGAGCCGTTTAATAAGTGTTTTTTGGTAAGTAGCAGATGTTTAGTAAACATTTATATATTTGATTGTCTCATACATTTATTTTCAATAATATATGGACTCTGATTCAGGCTATGTAGGCATCGTTTCTATCATTCAATACAGCGATATTGCGATATTTATTCGTTGACCGAGGAAAGTACCAACTTTGGGGTCACCGGTACTAGTTACCAGGCGCACACTTGAATGTTTAATTAAATAATTAGGTACAATTTTGATGTTATTTTCTTGATGGTCCATCGATTAGCGTCTTTAAATTGAAACATATTTACGTTGTATCTGGGATTTCTTACTGTCTGGGTTAACTTAACTTTACTTGGACGTTAAAAAAAATAATTTTTTGTAATAAAATCTTGCTGCAGGGCTTTGACAGCTCTGCTCAGGGTATTGTATCGAAGCTTGGTGGGAATGGGCTTTCCTCGCGACTAGCGCAAGAGCATCTCCTGCGTGACTCCAACTTCTTGGACCGCCGGTGGCTGGTCGATCGGATAAAGGGTGGAACGGAAAATCACTAGAGTTAGCGAACTGTTTTTTACTCTAAAGTGACTATGCATCGCCGCGACTTTGATTTACATATATACATACTGTACGTGAGTACACTTCGTTACCATAATATACAAAATTATAAATATAAAAAAAGCCGGTTACATAAGTCATAAGGCAACGGGCGGCCTTATCGCTAACAAGCGATTTCTTCCAGGCAAAAAGAAACACATACAGAGGGTAAAGTACAACAAGTGCATAATAATTTACAATAAACTCAAAATGAGATAATACTACTATAACTATAACTAAAATGTAGTAAAGTAAAATCTAAAGAAAAAATATAAATAATAATATGCATAAACAAAAATATAAAAACTAATCCAAAGTTTAATTGAGTAACAATTAATATATATATGTAACTCTTAAACAGCTAGACCGATTTGAATGCAATTTTTTTGTACGAGTTTGGGTGCCGCCCTGGATGGTTTTGATTCACAAATCAACCCGGCGGATGGTTCTACGTTATTTATCTATACAGAAAATAAAAAGCTGGTATATATATATATATTCTTTGCATGTGTTCGTCATTATGCTCCTAAACGGCTGGACAGATTTTGATCAAATTTTTGTGGAGTCGAGAATGATTTACTTCATTAGATATTTAAGAAAGACGTAGTCCTGTAAAGTCATAAAGGAATACATCCGTTTAATCCGCTACTTTACTACATTTAGAGGTTAAATAGTGTTTATAGTTTTGTTTCTGCAAGTGTTACCTGTTTATTAAAACACATTCATCACTTGTATTCATATATTAAAACCACACTGTTATCAGCTTCCGTTTAATATATGTGGTTTATTGTACTTTGTCGTGCGAACGGAAATGTACACCATTATAATAACAGTTTGTAAAATTATTCGTAATTAGCAGTCTGACTTGACCGCAAACGATAATATATAAAGAGTGTTTCCGCTTGTAACATTCGATATCTTATACATATGTGCAGACACGTGAACTTCTTTCTGGACCTAACTAACTTCCAATAGACAGTGCGATCCTCACGTTTTGTATGCTATGCCAATGTAGTTCTCATTGTAATATTCAAAGACGAGATTCAAGGTTTAGTGTCGACGCTTACGGTGAGGTGCTTGACGGTGAGATTCAGAAACGACTTAGCGCGAACTATGATTTTCGTATGTAAAATCAAAATTATTTTTTTAATAGAACCGGAGGTGGAGGAGGAGGTTCACCCGTTGTTACCTTCACCTACTTTCGATGCCAGAGCTCACCGGCCTTTTATAAATTGCTGCGTTCTTTTCTTGAAGGACCCTAAGTCGAATTGGTTTAACTATAGTGGGCAATTTTCACAATGTGAAGCACTGCAAAAAGTGCTTTAAAAAGGCTCAGTTGTGGAAGTTGGTGAACGGGAGTCAGATTCTGAGGGTCAGTATCCGTAGTGCTGATATCATATACAATCATAAAAGTCGGGACCGTAATCCCTATGGCATTTGGGAGTTATGACGAATCGTTTCAACTCTTTCACCTTATTTTAAAGTAATAAAAATGCAGTATCGATTTTATTCTAGAGAAATTATCGAAATTTTCTAAATACAATAATATTCTAATCAAAACAGCGACTAAACAAATAAATTATAATTATTAAGTTCATTATCTCTCTAAAGTTCTACTGAGACAAGTAATTAACACTACATGGCAACAATAATTAATAATAAATAATGAAATGTGTCGTTAAAATGATAAAATTGTTTGGTATTTTCCATATTACAATAATATGTTTACTCCCAACAATATTTAATGCGTTGTTTTATTTGACATTGAACTTATTATTATCTTTGCATTGTATCTGTGGTAATTTGGCGCCATTAATCATTCTACAATCTATAGTTTGATAACTTCGATGTCGTGATCTATTGTTAGAAACTGAGTGGTATATTAGGAAGAATATGCCATGGTCTTATTTAATTATCCATGTATATACTCTTCATAACACTGAAACAAAGGCATGTGTCGACACCTATAATCTATGGCTACGATCATTCATATCTGAATAGCGCTAATAAAGTGATCGCTGTTGCAATCTCGACATCAAGCTACTGGACTGGCCAGTTAGTGGTACAAATTGAAGATCATCCTAGGAACCCTACCAAATGTTATAGACATATATTATACTGGAAGTCAATAAAGGCTTGACAATAATAATAATAGATAATTCTAAGGATATTAAGGGACAGTCATAGTAGCTGGAGCCAGGCTTTTTAAACTGGTTAAAATAAATGCGCAAATGCAACTATTTACATATCACGTTTACGATGTTAATAACTTAATTGCAACTCGTATCTGATTAATTTCCAGTTATTGGCCTTATATTATTTAAATTATTAATCCATACCTTGCAGTATGTACTCTTGATATGGTGACACTAAACCAGTGTTTTTTTATTTTTGAAAATTTATTAATATTATTTAAAACTTGAATTTTAGTTTTTCCATATATTTTGAAACTTTACTTACTGTGTTTCCTAAACAATTTCCTAGTAATTTCCTCTTAAAGTAAACAATGACATTTTTTGATGTTAAGCAATATATATATATATTACATTAGGTGTTGGGTGCAAAGAAAGAAAGAAAAGAAGAAGAAAGGATTGGCATAGCACAAAAATGTTTGGGAGCTCTGCAAAATCATTCTTCTGTAAATCACCAAAAAATCTATCTATTATTTATTTAATTTAACGGGTGAGAAACGGGCAGAAGCAATATCAGATGTTAAGTGTTAAAAACAAACATGAAAAGCCCATGGACACACATTGCTAAACGGCTCGCAAATGCGTTGCCGGCCTTTTAAGAATTGGCTTTTAATTAATTGGTCGCCCTTTTCTTCAAATCGAATTGGAAATAAATTTAGGGGGCGCGGGATGTCCAGGAGGTTTTAAGGGGGTGCGTGAGAAGGTCCTTTATTTTCGAATTAGTGAATTGGTGTGAGTGCATGTTTGTCTTAAAACAGTATTAAATGGAAAAATAGAACATAAAAAATGAGTGCCATTGAAAGAAAATACTTTTTATCGGATTGAAGCTATGTATTATTATAAACTGATAATTATTTTACACTTTCTTACATTAAAATTTTAGTAAATTAGGTTAGATCGTTATTTAAAAAAGAACAGTTTAAACTTTAATTAACTTATCCTTTATTAAAATAGTTTTAATGCTTTGGTCACATGGAACCACACAAGACAATACTCAATTGCACGTCATATCGCCCATTGTTGATGGTTATCGGCACAACATCCGATGTTTGCCCAAACATCGCTTCACGTGGCTTCAATACTATGTTACACACGACCCGCAGTAAAAATACACTTGTAACCAAGGGCGAAGACTGGGGAGGGTGGACCTATAAGACTCTGGGGTCTGGGTGTCATTGTATCACAATTTTCAATTGATATTATTACACATTGCTTTTATGAGTTACAAATTCTGTATAAAAACTATCCATTATTTTAGTGTTAACTTATAAATTTAATACTAATAATTAAACTCAGAATTATTTTTATAAAAACATTTAACTTTCGATTGATACATCAGCAAAGAAAATTACATTTTGTTGGTTATCACAATGTAGTAAATTAAATGTCCTTATAGAAATGTTGTGTGCTGGGATTCGCAACTTCAGCGCTAAGAATCGCACAGAAAAACATTTATCTTAGAAATGTTTCCTGTAAAAACAGCAAAGGCACTTCTTGCCCCTTTCTAACCTCCAAAGATAGTTTAATGTATTCATTTAAGCGGCGGTTAAATAGGTAATCTGGACAGGCGGGATTGGGGCCTAACGTCCAGTTCTGTATAAGAATACCAAAATACAATACGTAAGTCTTGTATTTTGGTATAAAGTCAAGTCTTTCTGTCCTGTCCTGTCTTAAGTCCTCAAAATTATGAAAGTAAAAGAAGCGCTGGAATGGCGGAATTATTCGCTCCAGATCTTACTGTACACCCGACAACCGATACAGAACCAGAAAGGAGACACGTAACACAGAAGTGGGTTAAAATAAAAGAAAATTTGATTTTTCCTGATGCATACAAAATTCATTATCAGGGTGTACAACAAAGATTAAACGATCTGACTTTTGACGTTTTAGATTACACTATCAAGTGATTATTGTTATCATTTCCGTCACAATAGTTATCAGATGTTTAGGCAAGGTTAAATTTCACCATTGATATGTCTACGTTAGTAAGATATTATTAGGATTAAAGAAAATAGAGTTCTCGGCCAATGATATTTTGACGTCAATGCTGCGTGAAGTTTTAATCAGTCGGAGACAAATTTTGTCTATTTACCCTATTTATCATATAGCTGAGATATTTTTAATAATATTTTTCTTGTAATAGAAAAAATTGTGTTGGCCTAGTTACCAGTGGCTTCAGCGTGCTACTCCCATCCCTGAAGTCGTAGGTTTGATTCCCGGCTGACCCATGAACTTTCTTTTTATGTGTGCATTTAAAATTCGCTCGAACTATGAAGGAAAACATCGAGAGGCCGGCTTGCCTAAGACCCAAAAAGTCGACTGCGTGTGTCAGGCAGAGGAGGCTGATCATATACTTGCCTATTAGATTGTGACAAATGATTATGAAACAGGTACATAAGATTTCTGTAAAGGATGTAGCGCCACTGATTATTAGTAATAGACAAATTAGTCACAGAGAGATATCTATATAAATAATTATGTCTATGTTATCTACAATGTTATGACTTACTTGACGTACGGTCCTATCCAGATGAGGCAGAAGGCATCCAGCGTAGGAAGCCAGCCTGATGAGGTCCTGGGCAGCTGTCTTAATTTAATTCCAGCTTCCTTTGCCTCTGCAACGACACTTCGTTGCCAGGTCTGTTTTGGGAGGCCACTTTCCTTGCTTGGCAATGTGACTTCAGAGCAGATCTACATAGTTATGCCAGTAACCTAAGGATACCACCTTATCCTGGGTTGCCGATGAAAAAAAATTGTATGTATTGGCTGGACTGCAGAGGATTGGATTGGATCGGCATACCTTTTTCGCTATAATCACCAAGTGGAAAGTCGTAAGACGATGACTGATAAAAAAAAAACCTAAAATGTAAATAAAAACGTTCTGCACACTGATTGCTTGCCTGTGGATCGAATGTTGCCGTATATGCAGTCTTATCGTGACATGACGTATTCTGTTAATTGGTATCTCACAGTCCTCTTGGTGGCTCAAACTGGTCATCACTGCTTTATTCGTCATAGGAACGGCGGATCAATTAACATCTCTAGACAAGTGGATTTCCAATTAACATTTATTGTAAGGAAAAATCACGGTAAATACATGAAAAATATATACAATGTAGAAAAACGTTTTGGCATTTATTTATAAGGTCACGTGGCCAGTTTTGGAGCCATCCGGCATGGCAAGAGACGATAGCAACGATGGTATGAGCTTTGGTATGGGATGCTATTTGTATGGACACGTTAGGCCCTCCCTCGGCACTAGCACTAAAGCTGGGGCGGCCGCAGAGTAGAGGAAATCTTTCAACTTTGATAGTTTTCCATCTAGTGTGTAGAGACTCTTGGGCCGTGAGGCACAGGCATTAATTAAAGATTTAAGTTCGTATATGTCACCCGTACGACCCCAGAGCTGGCTCTTTTCTCGCTCAACGAATAAGTATCGCAATACAGCGAGGAAATGCTGTGTTAATAGTATAAAGGTACTCTGCCATAGGGACCAAACTTTTAAAATTTGTTTTAATTTTCTATCCATTACATTGTTATTATTGTTATTACTATGTAGGTTAAGAATATTGAAAATACTGTATATTTGTGTTGGAAATATATTAATATTTAAATAAATTATTAATAAATGATAATTACGGATGACAGGCAAGCTACTCTAAAGGCCCATTTAGACTCGAGTTTCTCGTCTCGAAGGTACGATTATCGAAAGAATATAAAAAAGTTTCTTTGTCTAAACAATTACACCTCTCGCTTTTCTACTTTGGCGACATTTGTCTCGAAATGGAAAATTTATTGTGTTCGTCTAAACTGAATGTCCAAAGCAATTATCGTATTTAGAGGTTTTGGGCCAGTTGCTACCATGAGTGCAGTGCATGAGGGTGTTTTAATTATATCTGCTTTTCTAAGACAAGAATTAATTAGACGGAAACGGAAAAAGATGTTGGGTTAAAAAATGGATAGCTAGGAATATGAATTATCAAAGCCTTACAAATGAAAAATAGCTTCATTGGAATGATCTTTATTTATTTATTAACACTTCGTTACACTATAATATAAAAAAATATTGAACATAATTAAATCAAAAGGAGGGCAACTGGCGGCCTTATCGCTTCCTTAGCGATCTCTTCCAGACAACCACTTTATTTCTATTTCCGGAATCATCTTCATCACCATCATCATCATCATCACCATCATCATTACCATCATCTTCACCATCATAATCACCATCACCATCTATTCCTGAATAGAGAAGTACTAGCAAATAAGAGAAAACAATCTTTTTATATAAAATTTATTCTAATATTCTAAACTAAAACCTTTTCTTCACATGTGACAAGTGCTGCCTGCCATTAACATATTATTTATTATTATACCCTAGTAATCACTAAACTCGAATGAAACTCACTCGCACTCAAAACGCATGATTCTCGCATGAACATAAACAAAAGTCATACGAGATCGTGTTAATACTAGTCGAGTTTCTCGTAAGTTTGAATCTTCTTACTAAAATATCGATAAAACAGACGCAGGAAATTATCTCTTATCATAAATCACTGGCGATTCTTGTATGACATAATCGTAGGTGAGAATTTAGTTCTTGCCTTTATGTAAACATTTTGATACGATAAAGCTATGGCGATTAATGCTGGTGATGGTCGCGTACGATTTTTCGCACCAAAACGTGTGAGAAACTCTCTCCATCTAAACGTTATGATGCTGATTTCTGACAGCTAAAACGTTCTTCCATACTGCTAGAATTATATTTGAAGGTATTTTCGTGCTCGCCTATATCCCAATACTATGCTTACGGAGTGTGTGTGCTTGAACACTGTATTCTCTTCATCTATTGATTTAAATATCGGTACTTGGCTTCTGCTTGCAGCTTCGAAACCCATATTTTCCCATACAAACAAATTATGATAAATTTAACATCATTGCAAATTCATGCATACTATAAAAATTAATCTATGGCGCTACAATCTTTTATATGTCTGGGCTTCAGATTTCTGTATCTGTTTCATGATCATTTGTAAATTGAATTTTGTGCCTGACGCACGCCGACTTTTTGGGTGTAAGGCAAGCCGGTTTCCTCACGATATTTTCCTTCACTGTTCAAGCGAATGTTAAATGCGCACATAGAAAAAAAAGTTCAGTGGTGCACAGACAGGGATGGAACCTACGGCCTCAGGGATGAGCGTCATACGCTGAAGCCACTAGGCCAACACTGCTCTCATGCATACTAGACGACGGTCAAAAACGGAATGCAAATATTATCGCTACGTTCACTGATGTTTTACAAATAAAGAAATCTTATAAATCTCGTTATGTTATCATAACTACATAAATGAAATAAAATAAATCAGTGGCGTTACGTTTTTAGGTCTGGGCCTATTTTATGATTATTAATCAATTTAATAGGCATGTAATTGATCAGCCTCCTGTGCCTGACAAACGACGTCGACTTTTTGGGACTAAGGCAAGTTTCCTCACGATATTTTCCTTCACCGTTCGAGCGAATGTAATTGCGCACATAGCAAGTCATATTTTTTGATAATAAACTTATTACCATATTACCAAAAGGATTTATATTTTATTAATGAATTAAATTTATTTTTAGTTTAATTTAGCGTTAATGGCTCACAAATAGATATACATATAGAGTCGTGAACTTGATAGATTTTTACTGTATATGTTCGTGAAACTATTACAGTGTTTGCAGCTCCAGCAAAATGGAGATTTTTACCGACTTATATGACACATTATTTGGCTTAATGTACACAATATATTTATGAAAATAATTACAGTATATATCTCAAATTTAGCTGCAGTATTTGGAACTAATTCGAAGTATTTCCGAACCATTTCGACTTACGGTCCTTCAAGAGGGTACCAATTCTTAAAAGGCCGGATAACTTGTGAGCCTTTTGGCATTGATTTTGTCCAAGGGCGTATAACTGAACTTCAGATGATTAATTTTGAGTTATAAACTCACGAATAAAAGGACTTAGTTTTGATAGGTGTTATAAATAAAACTGTAAACAGTTTCTTACGATGTGTTAACATACAATCTCCCAGTTTTCATTTACGTCATACTTATTTACGCTCACGTAATCTAACCTAGTTGCTTAATGAGGTTATGGCTGTTCATCGGTATGGTATAGAGGGGTATGGTATAAGATATGCCCTTAGGAGATGCAGGTTTCCATCTGCGGCGGTTAGGACTTCAATCAAAGCCCTCGTGATGATCTGCCTCCTTTATGCCAAAATCCTTACGCTCTTAAGGAGATTTAAGTTTATATTTATATGTTTTTACTGTGCTGTGTTTTTAAGCTACGTAGCTGGTTCTGACACTGGCACGTTATTTTTAAATTTCGAACATGATTTTATAAAATAAACATTGCATTCTATATTTGAATGTTTGACTATTGATTTAAGACAAAAAACAATCACTTTCCGAAATGTTTCACGATGGAGTGAACTTTGAAAGAAAAGCAAATAGCAAAAAAAAATATATTGAAGAGAAGTGCAATAAACAGATAGTGTACGCTAGGAGTTCTGAAGAAGCTGGAAATAAAGTTCCGAGGGTGCAACATGGAAATCATCCAACATCAGTAATGGTCTGCTTGGGAGTGTCGTATTACGGGCCAACTGAGGTTCATTCCTGCGAAAAGGGGGTCAAAACCAGTACAAAAGTGTACCATGAGACGATTTTGGATCACCTTGTCAAAGACCTGCCCAGCACGCTATTTGCGGGACATCAGGTGTTCCAGCATGTCTCTGCGCCTGCACACAAAGCCAAGTCCACTCAAGCCTGGTATGAGCGTCAAAACAACGACTTTATTAGACATAAGGATTGGTCATCCTCCAATCCGGACCTTAATCTTTTGGACTATAAAATTTGGCAGGTTTTAGAGAGGAAGGTCTGTGATACACCCCATAAAAATGTGTTGGCCTAAAGGGTGCTTTAGTGTGCGACTCTTATCTTTGAGGTCGTAGGTTCTATTAACGGCTGTGCACCAATGGACTTTCTATGTACAAATTTAACATTCGCTCGAATGGTGAAGGAAAACATCGTGAGGAAACCGGCTTGCCTTAGACCCGAAAAGTCCACGGAGTGTGACTGGCACAGGAGGCGGATCACCTACTTTCCTATTACATTGACAAAAGATTATCAAACAGATGCACAAATCTGAGACGCAGACCTAAAATGGTTGTAGCACTACTGATTGTTTGTATGTTTTTTTATTAATAAATAAAAATTGTATATAATCTCCAATATTGATAATCGAAAACCAAGTTGGCTTGAATTAAGATTCCAATAATTATGGCCTAATGCAACGAAGTAGTTTTTAAACATCCACTGATTTCGCAAATTTTAAATTCCAAAAAGTCGATACGCAGACCATACTTTTATCTGTTATAGTTTCACCCATTTTCTATTTAATGGCACGACGAATTGCAATAAAACAGGGGAAATGGATAATTTTATGGTAGCCAAGTAGATCGGTCTAGACTTCTTAAAATTTGATAAATGTAAATTGTTTGTATCTATATTCTTTTCATAGTTGCGTCTAGTTGAAATATTTAACTTTACTACACGGAAGGTTTGTGCCATAGATCATCTTTTGTCGAGCTCGCAAGTCGCAACCCTTGGAGGGGTCGAGATTGTTTTAAAACGGGGTCGCAGTCTATTGAAAAATAATAAAAACAAACTACATATAGGTACAAAGGATTCGTTAACAATAGCGTTATGTACATATAATTATAATTTTACAATGTAAGACTGTTTTACTTATCTTTTTGGCTTTTCGTTGGTCGCGACATAAAAATGGCTAAGAAATGAAGTCATAGAGAATATGAGTAGTGTAGCCAACTACAAGAGAATGTTGCGCTTAGAACCAACTTCAAAAACTCCTAAATTTTGATTAAAAAACTAAACTTTTCCTTTTACACTTAGAGAGGTCATTTCAAATATGCAACAATACATTCAAGTAGTATAAAATTTCTGTTATAGTCTTGGACTTTATATTTTGTTTATTTTATTGGTTCGGTTTTAGGCTCAATATAAATGTGTATATTTTTAATAACTGAATTCTTTAAACTCCTAAAAATCCCCATAAATAAATGTCCCTCCTAAAAACCCCATACTCTTACCATCCTGATTCTAATTAAATTTAGAGGATTTTCCTTCAAGTTGGCATCACTGGGTCAATGGGTTGGCATCAATAGCGCATTCGTTGAATAGACACACTTCTAAGGGTAGAGCATCCCATACATGAATTATTGCCATGATTTAGCTGCTCTTCCCAAAACCCTTGGGACTAACAGAATGATGTTTCGTTGAGAAGCAGCGAGTTCAAAGGCAAACATTATGCCGAAATTTAACCCAGGATACCATGGTTCTATGAGATTAAAAGTTCTACAATTGCCACTTCTGTCATTTGCAGAATGCGTTTAGGACATGTATGTATACGTCATCATTTAGCAAGGCTTCGTTTTGTTGATAGTAATATTTGTGAGTGAGAGCAGTGTTGGCATAGTGGCTTCGGCGTGCGACTCTCATCCCTGAGGTCGTAGGTTCGATCCCCGGCTGTGCACCAATGGATTTTCTTTCTATGTGAGCATTTAACATTAGCTCGAACGGTGAAGGAAAACATCGTGAGGAAACCGGCTTACCTTAGACCCGAAAGGCAATAATTGGCCCACATTGTTATATATTAGGTCCTTACATATGAAATTGGCGTTTTGTATAGGAGGAACAAAAAGTCGAATATTTTTAAATATAATATATTTAATTAATCAAAGTATGAACCATTGTTTTCTATGCACTTTTGCCATTCATTTTCTCATAGGTAGTGAATTGATCCCTTAACTAAATAAACCAGTCGGACGGGAATCAATAAAATCTGTGAAGGCGATTTGGACTGCCCCATCAGAGGTAATTTTTTTCCCTTGTAAGAAGTTGTCCAAATTTCGAAAAAAAAATGGTAATCTGTTGGAGCAAAGTCCGGGGAACACGGAGGATGTCTTAGACATTCCAATTGAAGCTCTTCTAATTTGGTAGCCGTCTGTTGTGCAGTGTGTGGTCTAGCCTTGAAGTAGCAGTGGCGTGGAGCGAATGGCCAGCCTAGGTTGTTTAGCCGCTAGCTTTTCCATCATAGTTTGCAATTGCTGACAATAGACATCAGCCGTAATAGTCTGGCCAGATTTGAGAAATCTGCAATGAACAATACCGGCACTAGTCCACCAAACGCTTACAAGTAACTTTTTTGGGGTTAATTTTCGCTTGGGGCAGGATTTGGCTGGCTGGCCAGGATCCAACCATTGCGCTGAGCGCTTCCGATTATCGTAAAGAATCCATTTTTCATCACAGGTAATGTTCTTAAATTCGGTTTAAAATACCTTTATTATTGTGCCGGTTCAGTAATGTAACGCAGCAGTCGACGTGCGTTTGCCGGTTTGCTTCAGTCAAATCGTGAGGTACCCACCTTTCAAGCTTTTTAATCTTCCCAATTTGCTTCAAGTGAATTAAAACAGTTTTATCACTAACACCGCAGCCTGCAGCTAACTCGGACGTGGTTTGCGATCCGCTTCCACAATAGCCTTAAATACTTCATTATCAACTTGGGTCTCAGGCCGTCCACGGGGCTTGTTCTGCAGGTCGAAATTTCCAGAACGAAAACGTTGGAACCAAAAACGAACTGTGTTTTCTTTTGCAACATGACCGCCATACATATCATTCACCCTTCGAGTCGTTTTCGCAGCACTAGTGCCACGGCGGAACTCATACTCGTAAATAATGCGTAAGTTTTCCATTTTGTAAAATGAGTGACGCAAACAGAAAAAAACAAATGAATGATGGTCATCGAAGCACAAATACATGAGTAAATAGCTGTACAAATTTGAATTTGAAATTCCTAACCAAAGAGGAGGTATTTGCGGTCGAAGTGGCCAGTACGAAAAAACGCCAATTTCATATGTAAGGACCTAATATATATATACACATCTATTTCTGTATTATGCTGTTAATCTTCTTAAAAATAAATATTTGTTTTGAACTAGCTTATCCCCTTGTTTCCTTTTGATGTCTTTGTCTATTTTTTCTCGCGTGTAGTTTCCCAACCTTTTACTTAACTGGCATAAAGTTAAAACTATTGCCATTATATATATACAAAAGGGTAGAGCACAGACTTAAAAAAACCGAACGACAAAGATATCTGTTCGATATTTTTTCTTTTTCGTCTATTATAGAGAAGTGCCAAATGGTATTTGCAGTAGCTTCCATAGGTTTTGTAATCAGGTGTAGTTTTCCCTATATTAATTATACCATAATTTGAAAATGACATTACAAATTTTACTATTGGTCGAAGAATGGATGACCGACCATCTGACCGTGTTAGATGGGCTCCTACTCAGACGGATGACCTAGTGAGGATGGAGGGAAGGCGTTGGGTGTAACGCGTAGGGAACCGGTCGTACTGAAAATTTAGCAGAGAGGCCTATGTCCTGTAGTGGACGTCAACACGCTGAAACGACTCACAAAACTATTTACTAAATCGAATATGTAGTTTGATTTTAAGACAAAAACATGTCTAGGATATAAGGATAATTATTTAACAGTGTGTCTGCATTTAACAGTGTTATACTTAGAAGGGTCTTGTACCTTGATAGAAAAAGACTTTGAAGTTTGTACCCTATTACCGCCTTGTCCTTAATCATTAAAGTATTTATCAGTTTGAAATAATTGATCTTAGATTATTTTCAGTGTTGCGTGAACATTTATATTCTAAATCCTCTCAAACATTAAAGTAATATGTAATAATGTGCTAACAGTTATAAAATAAGTATTTATAAAAATATATATCATAATGATATCAATACTAAAAAGTCCTTAGAGTTAAAAAAACAAGCTATTTTTAACGCACAACAATGCCAAAAATAAAGTCGGAAGTTGATGAGGAAGCGTATTTTAATTACTTCGTGATCAGAATACATTACGGATTTGTATAATACGTTGTACGCTGTAAACTGTTGTACGTTAAAATAAATAATATCTTAAAATTATTGTGCAACTGACTCGAAGAATTTATAACGTTTTCTCTTTATATTGTAAAAAAAATGTGAATATATCACGTTATTAGTGAAAATGGCTTCTTTTCTTGATTTCAATGGCATGGCACTTTTTCCATTTGCCACTATTTGGCACCTAAGATGGAAGTGCACAAATACAAATTCTCTGTTTTGTCTATTTTTCTTCTTCTCTAATACGAAGTAATTTTTAGATTATTTAAAAAGTGAATTATGAGTATTAGCGCTGATATTCTCAATGTTTTATTTAACTAATGTGTTTGGATGGGAGACATTGCCCCCCATCTCCTATAACAAAAATGTGTGCGTGTTCTAGTATACACACGTAAGAAGTGAAACTTCTTTATGCCCTTATTTCTCAAAAAATTATCTACTATATGCAACTATACAAAAATTGCTTAAATAAGATAAATTTTAACAAAAGGCTTTTATTATCATAGACATGAATAAATAATACAATTATTTCATTTTACCTTATTACTACTAAGATAATTACAGAATTTCATTAATTGTAATAAAATTATTACTATCATTGTTATCGTTATTATATATTTTTGTTATTAATGGCTTCGAATCTCTTCGAATCAACCGTGGTAGGAACAAGAAAAATATGGCGCGCAACGGAATAATGTGATAGTATTTTTTTTACAACGCCGATAATAAAGTTTAATAACATGCAATACAACCCTTGATCTTGGCCTCTGTATCTGTTTTTTATCTTCCTAATAGGCAAGCCGATACCAGCTATCTGTATTACGCTACGTCGTCTTGGAGGTATGCCGTTTTCCTCACATTGTTTTCTTTCACCGTGAGCGAGTGTTAAACGCCTATATATAGTTCATTGGTGCACAGCCGTTGTTCGAACCTACTACCCCAGCACAGTCGCAGCCTGAAGCTACTAGAACACTGTTCTCCGCCATACTAAATCCGATATTTCACAATAATAATTTAATTTCTGTGTTAACATTTCTGCGCTCTTAATAAAACATACCAATTTGACTGCACATAATCGACATAGTGAGGTCGAAATACGATTTGAATTACACATATAAATATTTAGTAAATAATTTCCCACGATTATTGAGTCCTTTGATAATAATGAAGGCCAGGGCTTCGAACAATAAAAAGTTGTTGTTCTCACAGTAGTATTTATGTACAGACAGGTAAATAACTGGTTTTAATTTACGCAGCTGTCCCCAATATAAAAATATTGTGTAAATAGTGAGTCTGTAATACAAAAACTAAAACAGGAAAACTATGACTATTGTATGTCAAAATCTAATACATGGGGTTCAAGTGCACAGGCGCTAATTAGGGATTTGAGTTGTCACCTGGTAGATAGTACTGGTGAGCCCAGAGTTGGTGCTTTCCTCGCTCAACGAATAAGTATCGTAATACAGCGATGAAATGCTGCCAGCGTACACTGCCACACGGACCAAACTGTTTAAATTTGTTTAATTTTCTTAAGTATGTATTTTAAGAACGTTGTAAATACTGTATATTTGATAATAATAATAATAATTTATTGAAAGAAAACACTTTTTAACCGGATTGAAGCTATGTATTAGACACCGTGACCACGCACGCTGTACGCGAAATGTTGGAAAAATTTAAATATATGTAAATAATAATAAGAAATTTGAGATAATACAGACCGCAGACCAATATATCAGTGGCGTATCGCCTAAAATTATTACTTTTATCCTCTAAATTACGTATCAAACGATAATTTTCATGTTAAATCCCTTATCTTGACTTGCAATCATATGATTGTATGTTTAATTGTGCCACATATAAGAAAACTTTCCATGACGCTCTATTTTTGTTTTTACGACAACAAATTTATTTAATTTATTATTTACATGGAATAAAGTTAAATTTTTCCAATCGTACCTTTATTAATTAACTGGTCCGAAACCAATTTTATATTTAAACTGGCGGAGTCGATATAAGTTGTCCTGACTTAACTATGATTATTGATTTCGAATTGGAATAATTAACTAAAAATGCTTTATGATATACAAAATTCTTTGTTTGTTTTTCTGGCGCGTATATAAATAGTTTTGATTGTATTCCGACACGGGAACAGGCGAAATATAACTGGCCATGTAAAAACATGGATTTTCAAGATTAATGCCACAAACAATTAGCGACTGTAATTATTCTATATGTATTTTATCAATATAATAACTCCGATCGGAGCATTTGTTTTTAACGTTATTAATTTTTCTTACATCCCCATTGACGATATTTGATGCACGCATTCTGTCAATGTATGTAATTTTTTTTTCTTACAGGGGTTTGCTGGGAAGTGATCCCTCGAAAGCGATAAGCCCGCCAGTTGTCCTCCTTTTTATTTAATTATTGTTATTTTACTACGGCATGGTAAGAGGAACAGAAAACAAAACAGCAAGATCTAAAGTGACAAGGTACATTAAATGAAAAAGAGGAAGACAACTTAGAAAGTGGATAGACCAAATCAAGGAAACAGGAGGTGGTACATGGCAGAGTGTGGAACAGAGTCTGTGCCACAGACACACAATATAAATGTGTTTAAATGTAAAAGTATCTGAAATAAAAGGCTGTTATTATTATTATTGTTATAACCTTATTCTGTATTACTACAAAGAAATGAAAATTAATAAATGTTATTTGTATTACAGCCACATTTGGTAAAGTGGTTATTGTCATCTTTCTTGAACTGAGACTCCAGATTATATTTCACGTCAAACATTGGTTGATTAATATCGTCACGTGCTCTGTATAATTTATAACAGTTAAAAAACTTGTATTGTAACAATTCAAAATTAAGAAATTTCGTCCATGTAACAGTCTGCAAAGATGCAAGGAACAAAGAAGGTATCAAAGAACCACTTCTTCCTAGTGTCTTTATCCTTCTGTATAATATAATTGTTTAGCATATAAGCTTATCTATAACAAAAACACCACTGAGAATAAAAAAAAACTAATCTAGCCAATAGAACAGCATTCAATCAAGCGGCGGCCTAGACATACATGCTCCATAACCAGCCCCATCTACATCAGGTGGGATTGTGTGTCCAGTTCTGTGTATAAAAATTTAATAAACTGTAAGTTTATTCAGAAACTTGACCTTCGGGTAAAAGATGTTATGTGCTTCCAACGCATAAGTTTGCAAATATCAAACACGTCGTTGATGAATCAACTAGAACATATACTTATGACCTAATTTAATTCCATTACAACAGAATGTTGTCCAGTTTTAGTACTGCATTGAAGTAGCTGTCTCATAAAATGCATTGAATAAGATTTTCGTTCCAGTTTCTTGAAGCATCAATGACACGATTACGTAACATTCCCTCGTCCTACTTTCGCGTGTTTTTCCCCATGAATTGGCATACCCACGCGGTTTTTATTGACAAATTCGAGAGAGTACAAACTACGGTGATTCCATATGGGGTATATGGGTCTTTACTCTATACTCTAGCAGAAATCTGAGAGTCAGCCATGAACCAATTGAAGCACACGATTCGATCGATTCTTAGAGCTTCATGTAACTGTGAGAACCGCTCAAAGTCATATCGAAATATAATTTATTCATACATATGAATAAATTATTTATTTATTTATTTATTCCTATAGGTAACAATTAATCAAAAAAATAAATGCTTCTAAATATTCACTGTTAGTTCTCTAGAACGGACGAAAAGAACTGGTCCTCTCCATCACTGTTTTTCCATCACAAGACTAGGTAGGTAGGGACTAAGTAGGGTCTCTTGGGCCGTGGGGTTCAAGTGCACAGGCGCTAATTAAAGATTTAAGTTGGTCGATAGTAACAGTGACCTCAGAGCTGGTACTTTCCTAGCTCAACGAATAAGTATCGCAATACAGCGAGCAAATGCTGCCAGCGATAAAGTTATACCACAGGGACCAAACTTTTTAAATTTCTTTTTATACATTAATTATTTTTATTATAACCTATAAGGTTAAGAAATTTGTAAATATTGTATATTTGATTCTTACGTTTAGTTTTTAATATACGATTGTGTATATTAATTTTTATTTTCATAAATTATTAAAGAATATATGGAGTCGAGGTATGTACTCAGACTTTATTATTAAAATATGTAAACGACCACCGAATCGTTCTTTGTGGTACACCACAAGAGTTATCACAAGTACGACATAATTAGCATATAAATTAGCTGGTGTTATTTCATGGATGGTAAACTTAAGTTTTTAATTAAAGGTTCCCTCCCTTCAAACTAACATAGCCGGGAAATTTCTTCTACTGTATACATACATACACAATCACATACACAATCCTTGACACAGTTCGATAGACGTCGATAAAATCTAAATCGTTTTAATGGGAAGCATATAGATTATATGTGTATCTAATGACGTTTTATCAAGAATTTTGACCTACATACATCTTGTAACCTAGATATCCTACAGGGAACCTTTTTCCACAACTGAGCGTTTGCAAGGCAGTTTTTGCCGCGCACCACCACTATGTGGAACTAGCTGCCCACTGAAGTAATTCCGAACCAATTCGTCTTAGAGTCCTTCAAGAAAGGAGCGTGCTAATTCTCAAAAGGCCGGCAACGCACTTGCCCTCTGGCATTGAGAGTGTCCATGGGTGGGCGGTATCACCTAACAGCAGCTGTTCTTAAAAAAAAGAAAAAAAACAGGGTCTTTACATAATTCAAATTTAAAATTACTATATATATTCTATAGTTATTGCAGTTTTGTAGATTTGTCCTTCCAGGGTTTCCTGGTTTTTGACCAGTCTCACCACTGATTTGTGGGTCTTAAGTTTGATTATCATGAAACAGATACAGAAATCTGGGATCCAGACATAAAAAGGTTATTGCCCCATTGTTTTTATACATATAAATAAACTGATTAATAGTTAATTCACTTGATTAATGTTAATTTACTTGTTTTCTGTTACATATATACTGTTAATCTATGTTATCTGTTTTGGATTTATGTATTGTCTAAGTGTTTTGTTTTATAATATGTATGTTAGGTGTAACATTTCTAATAATTTAAAAAATAAATAAATATTTTGCCCATATATTTAACCGAAACGTCAAATATGATTAATAAGAGCAATAACACTTAAAATATCTGCAATGAGTCAACTGTCACACTGTTTATAAGACAAAAATATTTTTGTTTTTCCATCTGATATTACTAATAAAGTCTAGACTTCACCATAAAACCGTATGACTAATGGTAAAGGTGAGTTGGGTTCGCTATATTGGAAACTTGCCAATAAGACAAAGTCACCATTTCAACGAAGCTGTTATTAAAACATTCATAATAATAACGATAAAAGAGAAATAAATTTTGGTCCAAAATGACGAAAGGAAAATCATTATTAGAATCACTTATTTATTCGTATACACTGTTAGGTTTTTTAATGTAGTGGGAGGCAAACGCGCAGGAGGCCTTGGTGTTAAGTAATAGGTGCGTTGGTGCGGAAGGTGCGTTGCCGGCCTTCTAAGAATTCGTTCTTTTCTTGAAGGACCCTAAGTCGAATTGGTTCGGAAATACTTCAGTGGGCAGCTAGTCATGGTGCGAGGCAAAAACTGCCTTATGAAACGCTCAGTTGTGGAACGACGGACGTCGAGGTGATACGGATGGTATTTTGTAATTTGCCTTGACGTCCGTTAATGACGCTTCAATATATTTCCTACTTTTAAGCTTCTATTGAATTATCTATTAAAATGTTAAGTCGAAAAGTGTGTACTGTCTAGAACACTGTTTCGCAACAATTTTTGAGCCATGCCACATACATGATTCTACAACTATACTTAAGAAACTCAAATGATAGCTATGTCTTAGGAAGAAAATATTAGATTTTCTAATAGTAATTTAATCGAATTACCTATAATTGGCATTGTTTCATGTAAAATATAACTCAATTTTAGTAGGTCACATAAACATATAATTAATTTTCCAAACGTTAATGGCTTCCGGAATACACGAGGTCACAGCACCCCGTAAAGAGTCCTTGGTCTAGTTACAGCAGTTTTAAGGACACCTACACCAGAATGGCTTATTCAAAGACCTCTTAACCGAGTTATATCTTTATAATAGTAACTCTAAGCCAATAAAAGTTTTGATTTACAATATTTCGTAGCTACATGTGTTGACTTCTAGTATCTCGCGACTCAAATCAAAAATAAACATATCTTGAAATAGATCAAAGGATTTGTTGCAACTTGTAGCTGACTCGACGTTTCTGTTTACATGGCTTCACGATTCAATGACCTTTTAACTGCGCGCGCAGTATTATTGACAAGGACAACGTTGAAGTGAAAGCTAATTGCTATATATCTTTTAAACGATACATATTATAAAACGAAGACCCTGGCTGTCTGTGTGTATGATCATGATATACACCTAAACTGACAAACGGATTTTTACAGCTTTCTCCGCTAGATGGTGTAGATACCAAAAATGATTTTGCGTTAAATTTACAATTACTATGAGATTGTAAATATATTGCAAATATAATAAAACTACACGCTGACGTATCTGAGAGCGGAATCTTAGAATCAATATTTAAACCATAAATTGTTTCCAAAGGCAAATAGTTAATAAATGCTTTAGCCAGCACACCTCCACAGCCAGGACTACATAGGACAAATAGACCCTATTTGTCCTATGTAGTCCTAGGACCGACCAATGCTGCACACCTTTTGTGGTTCGACCTATTTTTGAATTACCAGTCATTACTATGACAGTCTGCCACCAAAATTTCAGGTATCAATTGACCATTCTGTCGGAACTCCACACGGCGAACGAATCCGCCACTACGTACTGAATAAACTCCAGTAAATGAAATAATAATAATGATTTTCAATTTTTAATCTTGATGCTCCCCTTGTTGTATTTTTAACGCTAACGTACACACGAACATTCCTTTCACATATATAATTCTAGTAGTATGTTTTATCTGTCAGAAATCGGCATAACGTAACGTTACTTAGGGTTGCTGGTCTTAATAAACAATTATTGTTTTTAATAACTGTATAACATTACATGAGTAAGAAAATGCCTATCATCAGTAATTATTCTTTATTAATAATTTATTTCCAACACACAATTTACAGTATTTACAATATTCTTATCCTACATAGTACTAATAGTAATTAAAGATGTATAGATAGAAAATTAAAACAAATTTAAAAAGTTTAGTCCCTGTGATAGTGTGTACCTTTAATGCCGGCATTTCATCGCTGTATTGCGATACTTATACGTTGAGCGAGGAAAGCCCCGGCTCTGGGGTTACTGATAGTACTATCGACCAACTTAAATCTTTAATTAGAACCCGTGTACTTGTAAGACACGGCCGGAGACCGGCCGAGTCTCTACTCTAAATGGAACAAAGTCAAAGTTGAAGGAAAGACTCTTATATTTGAGCCGTTTATTGTTTCCTGCTCTGCGGCCGCGCTAGCTTTAGTGTTTTTTCGAGGTATGTAAGACGGGGCTAACGTGTTAACACGTCAAATCACGTCACATCCCATATCAAAGCACATCCCATCTTCTAAGGGATCAAAGACATCCCATCCGGACGCTTGCCATCGTCGCTAGCATCTGCCTGCTCCTGCTGGAACATTGACAGAGGCCAGAGAGCGGTGCATGATGTCGTTGAGCGTGGCGAGAAAAACGACGTCAGTAATTGATTGGTACAATATTTTAAAATAAAACCAATGTCACCAATGACGCCATATTTAAAATCATGAGACAGCGCGGCGGCCGCGTAACCTCAGTTTATTATAACTCAAGTGTATTTTATACGAATGACGCAAGTTCCTGAGTGTTCCTTCATAAATCCATCATGGCGGAGAGGGGGAGGGAGGGGTGGAATTGAGTCGAATTCGGGGAAAAAGCAATAAATTGAATGCATTATGTTATATTTTGTGTTCACACATAAGTTCGTTTGATGTTTTCCAGGTATTCTTGCAAGTAATTTTTACAAACTTAAATATTAATCAGGAAGATACTACAAGATCGAAACTATAATGCTATATATATGTAATATACAGGATTTCATTATATAACAAGTATATAAGAAATCTAAGCTGTATTTTCTACTTTTGTAAAGATTTGAAATTAAACGGACTTCTTTTATTTCATTATTATTACAGGAAAATCTGTGTGAAAAACAACCAACGAACAATTCATGATAATTCAGGACCAGCCTATAAAAATATACACCTTTCAGGCACTTAACCTGACCAATCATACATTAAGATGAAGCAACTGATAAATTATAAGCGTATGACGCAAAACATGTAGCTGGGATCGTAAATGCTTCACCGTGTTATTTATGCAAATTTAGGCCGATTTCTGAGAAAACAGTACATTGTGTTACTGTATACCGGGTCACGCTATAGGTATATTTTGACATACAAAAACATAACCAGATATACCAAGGACCCTATTAGTTATACTTTATGATTATCTGTGAGCATCAACGATGGTTGCGAAGTGTGGATTGCAAACAGTCCAAAATGGCTCTGCCAGCTGTAAACCCGCAACTTACTAAGCGACTTCTAAACCTAAATAGAACCAATCTCAAAACAATGATAGGGACAATTACGGCCATTGTCTTCTTAATAAACATCTTTTTCGCGTTCTTGTGCAGAGGCTGTTTCAGCGCAGAGGAATCAGTCACCCACGTAGACCCGGGAGACTTCTGTGCTTCTGGAAGGAGTTAGGCTGGCTAAATTAGCCAGGACTTAACGCACAACCAACTACGAGTCTAACTGCGGAAATTGAGTCCACCCTACCTACTGATTATCTGTGAAGCTGTAAATTGTGTATGTGAAATTTTATACTATTTTGCTTGCCCCGTTGAACAGTCGTAAAGCACTATTACTGCTTTAATGTGAGTGGGCACAATAATGTTTTTTTTTTTCAAAATTTCTTCAAAGAGTTTCTTATAAAAAAAACACTTAAAAAAATATCTTTATTCTACGTACTTAGTAGTACTCGTTTACCTAATTGTATTTTCCTGAAATAGATCGCAACAACCATAAAAAATAGTCTTAGTTTACATTGTCACTCTACCAAATAATCATAAACGTTAATGCGACAGATTAAAAACAATTAAATAATGGTAATAAATTATTACGTTATAAACATTCGTCAAATTTACTGTCGTAATGTACGGTTACTGTGTACGACCATTATAATGTTTAAACAGTAAAACATTCGTAAACGCTTTTGCTATTAAGTCCAATTAGATAAATTATTAAAATGTACATTTCGTAATTTTTTAACTATTTACACTAAATGCATAACAACAATGTTTGTATATGTAATATAATTAGTAATTATAGCATTACCTTCTTTATTTTACAAATCGATTTTGCTTTTACGACTTTATTCCCCGGAAAAAGCGAATTTTATTAGATGTTGACTTGTGTGCGGTCATGGACTTACGCATCTAAGTTGTCATTATTACATGGCACGTATTGTGAAGATGAATTAAGGAAATTGGCATGTCTTGAACACAAAAATTTGCGACGTAACAGATAAGGTTGGTCTGATAAACATGTTTTCTTAGGATGTTGTATGCATGTTGTAGATCTCCTGAATTATAATTATTGTTGTTAGTAGTGTAGAAAATATTAAAATTTAATAGTAAAATTATATTGTTTTCTCCTTATAAGATAGAAGAAGATTAGAGATTAGAAAATTCAAGGAAGAGAGAATATTAGGACCGTTTATCTATGGTTACAAATATCGAGCTATCTCTATCGTATTATCAGGCCAACTAGGTATAAAGAATTAATCTAAAAACATAGTTTAAAGTATATATTGAACACCGCAAATACAAAATCAATAACTACAAGGTATCGTAGATGTTAGGTTAGTGTATGTATTTTCTATTAATAATATTTTCCACTTTTTATCATATTTGCCTGTTGATATTATATAACTTCATGTTATTTAGGTCAATGCTCTCTAATGACAGATTTATGTATCTAAAAGTATAATAAAAGACATATAAAATATGACATAACATTCCAAATTCATAATAAGATTATGTGTTCGTGGAATATTAAAATACCCGAATTTCAAGGAACCAAAACGAATTCAGGGCAAGTCCAATGACAGACAAACTGGCGGGAAACGCATTTTAAAAATAAAACACTTTGAGCACAGATAATGAATGAAAATACATTATTGTGTTTTTTCTATAGAATCACATCTCAAAATATTTCAAATTCCGTAAGTACTTGATAATTACTTTTGTATGTAATATAATAAGAATAAAAGGCTTTATTGCTGTAATTACTTACTACCTAAAAAAATTTAAATACAAAAAAAATCACACTAAAATAAAAAAATACTAATAAGTAATCGGCAAGCCAGTTGATTTTTGTTATACAGCTTGTCCTTAGCCTCCTCTAAGGGCTTCCACTCTTCTCTGATTCTAGCTTTACGCATCCACATAGTCTTCCTCGTTTTCTTTTGTCGTAGCGAGGAAGCCATTCCGTCACTTTTTTTGTCTATTTATCTTTATCTTCTCTCATAATGTGTATAGTTCATTCCATTTCAAACTTTTACTAGAACTAAAGGCATTTTTAAACTTTGTCATGTCATTTATTTCTTCTAGTTTTACTTCTTTCAATTTCAGACCTAGAACACAGTATGTAATATACGTTATTTTAAATATTTATTTTGAATGCACAGACTATTAATGTAAAAATATAGAAAAATATGAATTCCTATCTTTCACTATCATATTGAAGATTATTTATGGTAATTTTTCAAGAAGGTTTGTACATAAAATTATAATTCTTCGTCCATAAAAAAGTACATATGATTGTTATTATATGTATAGGAAATACAGTACAAATATATTTATGGAAGCTTACTCTTTCCTGCTTCCGCGAAATAAAGAACTGTCCTGTCCAATAAATATGATTTTTTTCTTAAATGTCAACAATTTCAAAAGATGTTTCTAATGTTCTAAGCACTTAAACTATACATTTGGTCCTTAAATATGAAATTGGCGTTTTGTATGGAAAGAACAAAATGTAGATTTTTTTAAATATATTTAATTAAGAAAAACACTTTTTGAACGGATTAAAGCTATGCATTATTATTAAAACTTATAGCTATTTACATAATTCTAAATTTTAATTTTTTTTTCGACGTTTCGCGTGCTTTTCAGCGTGCGTGGTCACGGTGAGTGAAGACAAAAGGTGTTAAATGTCAAAAGTATCACAGCTGCAGAGAAAGTTGTTTTATCTGTATGTATATATATAACTATAAGTTTTAATAATAATACATAGCTTTAATCAGTTCAAAAAGTGTTTTTCTTAATGTGTAAAAGCTATTTTAACACAAGACAATACTGTATTTAATTAATCAAAGTATTTATAGTTACTATCTATGCACTTTTGCCACCTAATAGTAGGTCTCTTCATTGATCCCTTTACGTATAAACCATTCGGACGGGAATCAATAAAATCTTTGAAGGCGTTTTCGACTGACTGACTTAGAGTTGAATTATTTACCTTGCAAGAAATTATCTGGGGAGTGGCTGTCTTAGATATTCTAATTGAAGCATCTCTCATTTGGTAGCAGACTGTGGTGCAGTATGTGGTCTAGCATTTTCGTGAAGCAGCAGTGGCCTAGAGCAATTGACTAGCCTTGGAACTCCAGCTCTTAATTCCCGGTAAAATCTTCGCTTTCTTCAGTAGATAATAGTTAAGTTATAGAAATCCATAAAGGATTTCAATTCCTTTGAATGTATGATGTACGTTTGGGAACACGTGCATCGGTCACGTGCAAAAAATACAGTTACAAAAAAGCTTATTATCAAATCAATTCAAACGGGACTTGTTTATATTAGAATACAATAACATGGACCTATTTTTCAGGTCATTGTTTGTTGTTCATACAACTAGGTAGATCTCTACTCTACTATGTAAATTTCGATGCTATGATGTGGTGTTTTGTAACACCACAAACAACAACTTAAAAAAACTAATATAAGACAGATAAAGAGGTTGTTTCTAATATTTTTTAGTGTTGGATGGTCGTTTATTAAGGAATTCAATATCTTCTTTTGGTGCCATTACTTGATGGTCGTGAAGCGTGTCTGTGCCAGATGCAGAAACTCTTCCGCAGTCACAATACCTGTCCACTCCCTAACGTTACGAAGCTATGATATTTTCCTTCTACCACCACGCCATTTACCCTGGATTTTACCCACTAATTGAAAAAGGTGGTAGCATTGCGCAACACGTCTACACAACTTTCCGTTGCTTAATCTTCTCAATTTAATATAAGAAAAATTTATATGTAACCTTTATTAAACCTTTTTAATCGAACGTTTCTAAACACTGATAAGATATATTTCAACATCGAAGACAGTACGGGATTAAATTTAGTCACATTTCTTGTTTTCCAATGGAAAATGATCTCGCAACGTCGCATCCGGCGCATTTTGTGCTAATTTTTTGACGTTTCGAATGCTTGGAGTAACATTCACCTTTATTCGTAACTCGAAATGTTAAATATTAGGTCCTTGCAAATGAAATTGGTTCGACTTGGTGACTTTACCTCAAATATCTACTCTTTGGTAGGGAATTCGAAATTAAATTATTACAGTTTAAAACAGTTATTACAGTTACTCGTGCATTTATTTTTCAAAAACCACGATTCATTTTATTTTACCGTTCTATTGTTTTTATTTGCGTCACTCTATTTATATAATGGAAAACAATATTTTCATAAATATTTATGAAATATCGCGTTAGTACGCGCACCATTGGTGCCGAAGGATTAATGATGTGTATGGCCGCGGTGTCGTTAAAGAAAACACAGTGCGTTTTTGGTTCCAACGTTTTCGTTCTGGAAATTTCGACCGACAAACGCGCGTCGACTGCCGCGTTACATTACTCAACCGGCACAATAAGATATAATAGGACCTAATATAATAAACAATATATCATTTATGAACCCTTATTACCACCCTAACTGTAGCGTTTCACCAACTATATGTTATCTGGGGCCACTGGCGTAGCTACCTAGGGGCTAGGCAGTGCCACGGGGCCCCTCAAGCTCAGTTGGCCCTCGAATCCATACCAGAAATCTCGGTCGAACTGAAATTTTCGAAATTTCTCCCATTTCCAAAATAACCTTACTTTATTCATGACAACTCAGTTGAGAGAAATTCAAAAGTTATGCCTAGGGAATTCCCCTAAATTCTTTCTGTGGGTTGGCAGTGTTGTCAATTTTACGGATTTAAGATTTTTTAAATTAATGCTGTATTAGGACTAAGTAAGCTAATGTCAATAAACTTTTTTGTATTGATCAATAAAGTGGTTCAATTATATTTGAATTTACCACTCATATTGATGTCCGTTGTCAATAAATCGTGTCAAATCTATAGATTACGCTAACTACTAGATCACAATCTAATGTTTTTATTACCTGCAGTGCATGTACGTGCCATGGCTGTACCTTTTGATCACGTATAAGCGTGACGATTTCCTAAATCGGAGTTACAACCCGTGAGCATAACCATACATAGGCACTCTCTTTGACTGTTAAATTGCATACATAGCAATTAGCACTTCATAATTTCGCGACATTTTTCACTGGAGACAAAAGGTGTTGATTGTCAAAAAGTGTCACAGCTGTAGATAAAGTTGTATTATCTGTATTTATTTCCCCCGAGTTGATATCGACTAAAAGATGACGGATACAAGATAATAATACATAGCTTCAATTCGGTAAAAAAGTGTTTTCTTTAGTTCTGTACTCTCCAATTCACGTGTATGGTAATGAGATCCGAACACAATACTTAAGTATTTGTGGTAAGTGATGTGAAAAAAGGCGTTTGAGATTACGTAACACATAGGCTGTCTCATCTTATTAGACGGGCTTCCTCTTGGAGATTAAACATAGTTATGCGGTTCATTATTTTACCGTTCTATTGTTGCCTTAACCCTGAGGTTGTAGCTTCGATGCCCAGCTGTGCACAAATGCACTTTCTTTGCTGTGCCCATTTAACATTCGCTGAAACGGTAAAGGTTAACATCGTGAGAAAACCGACTTGCATTAGACTCAAAAAGTCAGCGATGTTAGGCACAGGAGCCTGATCACCTACTTCCCTATTAGAAATCTGAGGCCCAGACCTAAAAAGGTTGTTGCCACTGATTAAATTTTTATTCATCTCTTACCAATAATATGATGACTTCTTAAAAGTCACGTGGCATTGATAATATAAACAACGATTTTTAACAAACGAAACTCAACATTATTGCTTCGTGATTCGGTGTATTTTGCTACTAATCTGGTTGGGAGGATGATGCCAAGTTTATGTCAAAACTATTGAATTTTGAAATGTTTTTCACGATTCCCGGAAAGTGCGTCTCAAATATATTCAGTTCAGACGAAGTTCGTGTGATTTTTATCCTTGACATATATGGATGATGATGATGGGCCAAAACGTAACCATGGTAACGACTACGACTTCCAGGTCATCCTAGCAACAAAAATATAAAACAAGTAGTGCGAAATTTGCGAGATATATTTATATATATTAAAAATAGTAGCAATTGGTGTATTACAATTAAAATAAAATTACTTAAGTCAAATGTAAATTGTTTCCTAAGGTGTAAACCACTGCTTTTAAGGCGTTTTTGTGTGCTTGAGAAAACAAAGGCCTTTCGCGCGTTTATTACTTTTATAGAAACAATTTTATTTTTCTTATCTCTTAGGATCTAGTTCTTTACAGCCAGTTCTTTACGTGTTCGTACAATGTTCAAGATCAACCTCTTTTGTGATTGAAACACAATTACATTCCAAATTTTAATTACATTCACATACAACTAAGCGGTTTTATGGCAGTTTTTGCCTCGTACCACCACTATGTAGAAGCTAGAACCAGCTGCCCACTGAAGTATTTCGGAACCTATTTGAGTTAGGGTCAAGAAAACAACGTACCAATTCTGAAAAGGCCGACAACGCACTCGCGAGCCCTCTAGCATTGAGATGTCCACGGACGGCGGTATCACTTTACATAGGGTGCCGTTTGACCCCTGTTCTGTAAAAAAAAATTATGTTGTTTTTCAAACTCAAACTCAATATTACTTTATTCATATAGGTAAACACTTACACTGATGAACGCCAGAAAAGAAGTTAAATTAATTGTAAATTTACATTAACTAACAGTTCGGAAGTCAGGGGCGTAGAACGGGCAAGAAGAATTGGTAAGAAACTTTCCGCCAGTCTTCTTTCAAGTACTATAGTATGGAACAATATTTATTTTATAGACTTAATTAGTTGTACATACATAATGATTTAGCTTGACTATATTACTTCTGATACCGATAGCCGTCCTAACGTTTTTATATATAACTAGCGAATCCGACAGACAGAGCACCACCCAAACGCTAAAACAAAATTCATTAAAATCGGTCGAGCCGTTTAAAAGAAGTTCAGTGATACACACGTACAAAAAAATTATATATACCGATGTGGTAGCATTAAAGCCGGGATTGCAGTCGTTATTGAATAACATAGTACCTGCCCTAAATAAATCAATTTTTATTAGGACCTCGCGAAGCACAGGCCACAGCAAGATATAAATAGAACAATTGTCATTGTCATTCAAAATGCGACTTAAAGTTAAAAATAGCTTATTTTGCGTAGCGGGAAATTTAGATCAATTGTAAAACCTTGCTCCCAAGGTCCGTTTTGTTTTCATAAGAATAAAAGTTTTTACACGACAAAGTATTGACACAGCCTTTTCTACAAAACACGGTCTGGCTCTATTGCGTAGCTGCTATGCTGTTAGTGTTAACCGGAAGTTGACAGAGTTAAACACCAAATATGAGCCTTAAATATGATATATATATAAAATATAATTTTAAAGTTTATTACTAGTACAGAAATATTTAAAAAAAAACATAGTCTACTACTTTTTAAATAACAGGGGGCAAACGTATAGGCGGCTCCTGTCTAGATTTGATCTTAAGTGATACCGTAGTGATATGCAGCCCATATACACTCATATTGCGTTGCCGGCCTTTCAAGAAATGGTATGCTCTTTTCTTGAAAAACCCAAAGTCCAATTGGTTCGTAATACTTCAGTGGGCAGCTGGTTAAATACTTTGTAATCCTTAGGAATGTGATTATTGTGTTTCAATCACCAAAGAGGTTGAACTCGAACATTGTGCGAACACGCTACTGGCTGTAATGAAAAAGCACGTGAACAAAAATAAAAATAATAAAATTGTCTCTGTAATAGTACTAAACGCGCCTCGCTCTAATGAGGAAAACACGCTATCACCTTAAAAACAGTAGTTTGCATAGCGCAGCAAAAACTGCCCTTATTTTTATTTATTATTAGATGAAACGACGACCACGACGCACGAAATGTCAAGTTTATTTATTGGATACAAACAAAACACTATAGTTGAAGAAAATATAAAGTTGTAAAACATAAATATATGACAGCAGAACGTTGAGATAATAATAATAATAAGGCTATAAAGACGACAGTTTTATGAATATGAAATCATGAATAATTATAACAATAAAGAAAGATGTAAAGTATGTTTCTTCTATTTGAGCATTTGACACTCGCTCGTACCATGAACAAAAACATCGTGAGGGAACCGGCGTGGACAAAAAAGTCGACGGCGTGTGTCAGGCCCAGAACTTTGATGTGTTTATTAACTATGAACAATGCATTATAATGTGTAAGATTTGTGAATCCTTTTAAGTAAAAAATACCTGAGATAGGGTTTCCAGCTATTCCATAACAAACTTAAAAGTGAATTGCACAACAATTTTTCTTATATTGTATTTAATTTTTTTTTGTGTTTTTAACACGCGTGCGTGCATAAGTGAGTGTGTGGGTGTTGTGAGGAATGAGTGACTGTAACGTGTAAGAATGTGTAACTACATGTTAGGTCCCAGGAGGTGTGTTCATGAGCCAGTCCTCAACCATTTTTTTTTAATTGTGGACGGTAAGCTGTTAGATATTAAGCAGCCTATTTATTTTTTTATTATTGTCGTCTGCCTGCATATTGCGTCTCGCGAAGTCAAGCCTTCCAGTCTATACGACGACAACTTCTCTATTTATTTTTAGATACAGCTTACGATCATTTATTAAATAATCACACACAAAACTGAGGCCCAGTTAAAAAGTTGTACTTATGTATATAATATAACAAATGCGTGGATAAACCATAAAAGATAAGCAGTTTCAGGATAATTAAGAAACTTAGGAAATTTTAAATTGTGTTACTGTACGATCGGATATCTCAAGTCGGTGTTACGTTCTTATACAAATTCCCAAATACATAACAGTATCCATTTACAGAAATTTAACATTGTAGACCCTTATACATTTTCTAAGGTTCCAAATCAGCAGAATTTTATAAATTCCGTCTGCAAAAACCAACCTTGGAGTTCAAGCATCTTTCATTCGAATTTTTCGCGAATATAAAAGTATAAGCACTACTTATCCAGAGCTTGGTATCCTGTAGCGGACTGATAAATTTAAAAAATGCATTGTTAAGAAAATAATTACTAGATAAATCATCTAGAAAAAAGTTGCATATGAAAATATACAGTAGATATAGAATTATGTTGTGGTAAACTTCAATAAATGAATTAATAAAATGTAGTAAGGGGCATATATTGTATGATCAATTAATAACACGATATCCACATGGGACCTCCATGAATCACAATACGAATGACATCTTCCTGTTTTGTCCTGTGACTCAGCCTACACACCCATATTCTATTACGGGTTTATTATTATAACATCACAAAGGAAATATACAATAATATTATGAAATAATATTGTGATACAGTTAATAAGCGGATGCTTTACAAATTTTTGCTCTGGCTGTGACAAAACTTTAATTGATATTTCAAAAAAACACTAACAATAGAAAAGACTAAAATGTTGACTGTAGCTAACTTCAGGGTGTCGGTTTCTTGTGACGGTGTGCGCGTGGATCCTAAAAATTTACTCTCAACATTTTTCCTGAACGCGCCAAAAGAAGTTTAACTTAAAAAAAATCCCAAAAACAATACCTAGGTAACACTGAAAATGATTAGAAAATGAAAAATGTAGAAAGTTGCCAATACTTAAAATGGTTTCGAAGTAATCTCCGATCCTCTCTACACATCGTCGCATTCCATGGTACCAAAGAGAAAAGGAGTATGCCCATTCTTCCTTAGAGGGCTCTTCTATGGCATTTTCGTACGCTTTCACCGCATCTTCAGGACTCGTAAAGCGAATACCTCTGATATCTATTAAGTTGGTAGCGGAAGGGTGAAATGCTTATCTTAAATGGCAAACCTTAAACAGATGGAGGTAAATATGTAATAGTCTACGACCTATTGCCATATACGAAAGATATCTAGAGACATATCAGGTATGAGTGTAGGATTATTTAGAATCTTGTCAAACTAAAAAAAAAAATATTCATAAAGGTAAACAAGTACACTTATGAACGTGAACAGTAAATTATTTGAACTGGAGCAAATCAATCCCAAGGATTAGGATCCAGGATTTAAAATTCATTTAAAAATATAGATATTTTGTAACTTTATAAGTGTACATTGTGCTTCCTTAATAAAAAATCTATATTATAATTTTCATGACTCCTATTGATTTTAGACTTCATAATCATAATTTGCACATGATACGTCATAATTTGCCGTTGCCCTTGCCTCCGGTTTGCTTTATGCTATACCGTTGGACTAAGTGTTTAAAATCGTGAAAATTTCTCAACCGTTGGGATTGTCATGTTATTATAACTTAATTTATTAAACCCCTTTTTTGCCAAAATTGTATTTGTTTTTTTTACGCATTCCTATTGCAGGAAGAGGTATGGCTCTTCATCAGATACAAAGTCGGAGCCCTCTACCAGTCTAACCATTCACACCCGAATTTCAGTCTTTAATATTTAAGATTGGAGTTGAGATGTACATAACAATCATACTTCCTGCTAATACAGGTTACAAGGATTTGTATGAAGAGAATGTTAGTATCTAATTAAAATCATCTGTCTCTTTCCTTCGGATGCGTAAAGACAGTTTGACAGAAAGACCCGAAACAGTATTTTTGTTTCGTTTTTATTAATTAATAGGCTAAGGTACACATTAAAGTGGTGATTGAAAGTTGTAGCTATATAGAAATTACAATAAATAAGAAACAAGACGGGACTTACAGTTGGCCTAATACTTAGTCTTGCGGGCTTAGTATCACAGTAGCGATATTGTGTTTTTTTTTACATTATCCTATTGGTAAGGACATTATCCTTATATACTTTTAAGAATAAATTAATACAATTTTCATCAAATGAGTCAACCTAGTTTTACATTACGCTATTCTCAGAGGTATATACAATTGAATGATTGCTCTCGCGTATATTATACGTCATATTTGCGTTGTACATTTATTACAATTTATTAGTTCCTAGTGATGATTGCAATATTTTCAAGGGCGGACCTTGCGCTCGTCAGGGACCACAAGTCATTAGAACATTATCTAACAACCAGGAAACACCAGTGTGGACTTCCATGACCAAACAAAATCATCTTTGACCATTATTTCGTATCTTTAATGAGCTGGTAGAAATAGGTATGATTGTATAGTATATTTTTTATGACTTTTGTCACGTTACGATACACCATACCAGACATTATAAATACATTTAAAAAATACCTTAATTAGTTTAACTAGTATTTAAATCATTATTTAAGAAACAAGATGTAAACATTTGATATGACTCACATGATTGTGTATGTTACTTATAAATGAGTAATATTTATGAATATATTTGAACAACAGAAAAAAATACCTGAGTGCAAACAGGAAGCGCATTTGATGATATACAGCCGCCCATGGAAACTCATATGGCAGACGCTCGCTAGTGTGTTGCCAGTCTATGTTAGTTGTTACATTGTGTATGGTTATTTGAAATATTTAAGTATTTTATTAACTAAGTTTGTTCATGATTTAGTTTGGCAAGTGTAGTTCGGGGGAAAAGACCTGCGTGTACTGTATAAAAGACTGAACGAACAATACCGGGTTTTTAACGATATACTTCTTGTGGCTCGTTAGGAAAAAAATATGAGAGTAAATTTTTACACGCGCGCACACCGTCACAAAAAACCGAAGTTTATAGTCATAGTCAGTCATCAGTCAACATTTTAAAATTCAACTTTATTTAATTAGATAATGCGTTATAATATGGCGAAAGATAAAAATTATACATAGAGATTTTTATCATGTTACGCCAAAGAAGTATATAACTTCTAACGCGTGTACATAAGTACACACACGTTGTTTTAATGATTCATACTCTTATTAATATAGTAGATAATAGCACAAGATGTAATGCCTGCATTTAATATGCCTCTCTCTTATAAAATTCCTGAAGAAACAAGCCTCATCTAGACCAGTGCCGGATAAGCCACGTAGCAAGAGTAGCAAATGCTACGGGCCCCGCCCTCCAACGTACCAGTAGCCGTAATAAAACATAATTTCCACTTACAAATCTAAAATTCGATTTAGTCACGTTAAATCCTCAAAATATGTAGGTATTTTACATACTTTTTACCGTAATCTTTTATTATAATCGACATATTTTGACACATGTACCCTTCGGCCAGATTTTTAATTTTTTATAAGAACGTCTTTATCATCTCATTTTGTTTAATATAGAGCATGATTTGATTAACGAAGGCTATATTGAAAGTGTCACTTTGCTAATATCTAAATTTGTCTAAATTAAATCCATAAAAAAATATTTGTAACAGTTTTGTTCTATTTAATACCCTAAACTTGAGAACCTAAAGCAATCCAAGGAAATTTGTTACAGGCCCTGCGCTGGCTTATTTCGAAACTGGGTTAGACTCACGGAGCCAGTGCAAAAAAATGACTGCCCTACAACCGCTTCACTATCCAGTGGAAGAGTTCTTATGAAAAATAAAATACGCCACCGCCTTGAGCAGCTGCATGAAATATCTATGATTTGTTCGATCACGCTTACTTTTAGTTATATTTATTTATTTTACAAAATAATAAAATGTCTGAACAGAAAACCGCTGTGGATTGTTTAAATGTAACTATAGCAGTCTTGATTAGGAACTCGACAAATGTATATAAAAGTAGTTTTTTAAATTACTGTTTATGTTGGTTAACGTTAGGCAATCTAATAACTGCCTGGATAGTTCATTCATTAGCCGCGGTTGCAAATAACTCAACGTTCTTTCGCCAAATACGTTGTTTGCTCTCGATGTATAGTGCCAAACGTCATGGTCATGTTATGTCATCTCGGAAACCCTTGTAGCACGCTTGCTGTACCTCTATCCTCATTATATACTAACTTATTAATAATATCGTTAATTTTTGAGCTAAAGAATAAGGAAAACCACTGGGAAAACATAGACTGTTAAAGACTATTTAAAACAAGGGTATAACCCTTGATATACCGTAATTGATAAAATATATATTGTATGGAAAACCAAGGTGTTTATTACCAAATTTAGAAATTCCAAAGGTGATGTAATCTAAGTGGCCAGAAGGCCCAGGTAGCGGTGCATCGATGATGGAGCAGCTACACCAACTCTCCCTGCCTGCTGCAGGGAGAGTTGGAAGTTTTAGAGTCAGATCCTGCAGTAGTGGGTAATCCATATGAATATTTTTGTGGTACGCTACCTTTTTGATGGACCCTAAGCCATGGATTAATTATATATTTAATTTAAAATGTTTGTTGATAATTTAGTTATAACTAAGGAAAATGTTTTGCCTCAAAAGCTAATCATTCTAACTTGTCTTGGAAACTGGAGTTATGTAACCTAACATTAGTTAAGTTACATATACACATTTTAGTTAATAGACTCATTTCCGATAATGTACAATAGGTCAACATCGCTTATATCCTTTATCGGTAACATATTTGTCAGTTAATTTTAAGAACCCAATAGGTTACCGTTTTTGTTAGTCTAGCAACCCCACTACCATAAATTGTATGTTAGTTATAAGCCAGTTGACACCCGGTTTCAAACAAAGTGTTTCATTTAATTGAACATCCCTCCAACAACCGCCACCGAACTTTTATTCGGTATCACCTCAACTTCCGTACACCACAACTGAGCGTTTTAAGGCAGTTTGTGCCAACACCACTATGTGGAACCAATTCGGCTTCCTACAAGAATTCCGTACCAATTCCTATAAGGTTGGCAATGCAATTGCGAGCCTTTTGACAGAATGACTTTCCATGGGTGTTGGTGTTACTTAACATCAGATCTTTTGCTTTATAATAAAAGAGAAAAGGTATATCTAATAACAGTCAGTCATATAGAAGCACAAGAAAAATCATCAAAACCATCGTAGGTTTTAAGGTGACATTGATCTTAAAATCTTATCTTGAAACCTGAATACACAATTTACTGAAATGAAACCCTTTTAGTTTGCACACTCGAGTTGAGACGTCACCATTACGTCAGATGTCAACAGTGCTATCTACAGATTATGTTTATCAATTTATTCATTTTGACACGAGCGTATGGTATGATTTTTGGGTGATAAGAATGGGATGTCATTAGTGTAAAACAATGGCGTGGGTAAATACAGTTCTTGGAATGACTCAGTAGCCAGAGGGCAGATGAAATTTATGGAAAATCAAATCATAAATTTTCCGGGAAATACAAATCGAAAATAGCATATGGAAACAAACAAAACAAACTAGTTACATTGTTATTATTTTGTGGCGGAAGGACTGTGCATTGTTCCTCTAACCTTAAGAGACCTTGACTTGTCTAACCACGGACTAGCTCGAAGACCCCAGTGGCTAACCTGAAGGACCTTGACAGCTCAGCTCGATCTGCTTTGGCGAGAGTAGCTCGGTCGGGCTCGTGTGCGCTCTCACCTTCCCGGAATGGGCTTTCTCCTGCGACAAGCGCAAGGGCGTCTCCTGCGAGACTTCAGTGTAGTTATATAGAGTTTACACTGTATATCATTAGCCGCCGAAATAATTTCTTGAAATTGTATGAGAGTACTTAACTTACGCGTAAATTTCGATTATGAATACTTCAATAATAAATTATTATTTCCTGTTAAGTATCGCCAAGAATGAAGGTGTGCTGTATATGGAGTTGATTTTAGATACTTCCTTTTGCGTATTGTGACATTGAATTTTATGTTTTACTGCCATAGATTGCAAGTGTAAAGGTTGCCACGTGATCTCCGATATATAAAAATGATTTGCTGTTCGTTTGCAAAAACTCGAGAATGGCTGGACCTATTTGGCCAATTATGATCATGACATATTTGTGGAAGTTCAGGAAGCGGGGGGGGGGGGGGGACATGCGAAATAATAAGAAAAAAAATAATTTAATATATCCCGACTGGTGAAGGTAATAAATATGTAAGAAATTTGATATATTCGATATTTATTTCGATTCAAAATGCGATATATGTACAATACCTTCATAAATAATAATCAACTTTAAAAGTAGGTCAAAGCATTGATAGAAGCCTTCAAGTAAAACTCCAATCAATGAAGAATTATTGAATGGTATTTAATGACTCTTTAATGATTAATCAAACAATTAACTTTTATGTATACTCAATACATAATACACGATTTCACTACTTTGAAATCGCTCTGCGAACATATAAAGATGTCGATAGTATGGGAGACAGCATTCTGTAAGCGTAATGTCTTTGATAATGGGGATCTGTGCAACAGACTGGTTCTGGTGCAAAACATTGGCATTCGCCGTCGCACATATCCCATAAACTGGTTCGATTTCAATTTTCAATCACCATTAGAATGAGTAACATTTTGTGTTTCTTTCTGTCAATCTGTGTTTACGCATCGAAGGAAAGAGACAAATAATTTTTGATCTTATTTGTCAAGTACGTTTAGTACTAACATGCGCAATACGGTTTTTCCTATTGTCGCGCGAACTTCGACCGTGACACAAAATAACTGCCTTTAATCGTTTAATACATGAGCTTATAACTAAATTAATCTTAAACCTAAGTGACACTACTACAACCTTTAGGGAATATAAGCGTAGTTGAACTATTGAACATTAACGGAAACAAGAATGTGATATTATTTATGAATGTAGGAAAAACGAAAGGGCTCACTTTGGCCTCAAGTCTGCGATGAATTCTTACAGTTGGTTTGCACTTCTAATGACATATTAACTAAAATGTTTGCATAACTAAACTCGAGCTAAGACAAAAGAATAAAAGACATTTTTTTTAAATATTTGTAATAACCTTAAGTTGGAAATTTCGTCTAATTATTATCTATTATAATTTACATTTGCGTCAATGGTTCTAATTAGCTTTTTAAATTAAAGTGTTACTTTTAAATTAGTTTTTAAAATTAAACGATAAAGATTTCAGAGTTAAAACTGTTTGGTGTTATATGTTACAATTTAATAAAATAAAAAAGTATTTTTCTCAGACGTGTATTACCATTATAATGTATGAAGAGTATAGGTCTGTTTCTATACTTTCCCTTTAGGTAATCGATGGGTAAGATTCAGAATTGAAACAGCGCTATATATATAGATTGGTTCCGCGTTATACGAAACTCGTTGTAGGAGTTGTACGATTGTAAGACTTTTTAACTTTTATCTTATAAACGAAATATGTGCGTACTAATCATTATAAATGTCATAGTACATAAATATAATATGGGGGAATGCCCGTGTTATACGAGGGACTGAAATCGCGTAATATGAAAATTCGTTGTACCGTGTTATAAGGAATTTTACTGTTTGAAAATTCATAGTTTGCGCTAAGTTTGTGCGACTATGTTGCTTGCCCAAAACCCATCATGACCTCCAGCAAATGTTCTAATAGAAATAAAAACCACGGTTTTAGATTTGCATAGTTAACAACAATGCTTTTTAAAATATTATATTAAAATCTACTAGGATCTAAGCCTACAAATAACCCCAAGGTCAGCGTTGACGAAATACCTTTCACTATACTAGGAACTCGACAATTAAACTCGTGACAAAAAATAGGTTTAGAATCACACTTTAACAGATTAAAGCGAGTTTCAAATAGCCTCATTGCTACAGGCGCACCATAGGGTTTAATACAATACAATAAAAATCTAATTTGTCACAGATTAAATATAAAAAAGCGCGCTGGTATGAGCTGCCATTGTCATTATAATTTTATAACATCAAAGTTCAATTAATTCAAAACTGTTCTGTGGTTTATTTGAATTGCCAATTTTAGATATACAAATCATAGACTATTTGATAGTCTGTATTTGTCCTTCTTGTCGCTGGACAATATTTCTATCGTTCATAGTCACTTCTTTCCACTTCACTTTCTAGCTTCCTTCCTCCACGCGTAATCGTACGCGTATATAAATACGCTCTTTTCTAACACCTAGACTCATCTCTCCGTCATATATTTAACATACTTATTGTTTAAGCAATATATAAACAAACTTATCATGCTAATCCAACACGTTGGATGGGAACAATACAATAAGAGAAATCAACCTAATGAGTGAAACTAGTTAAGTGCAGGTGCGGTATTTGGAACACTATCTGGTGCTAAATGATCATAGAACACTATACTATGACTGTTAATAATTGTATAATCGAGGATGCTTGCACCTATACGACGTCTCCGATACAAAAAGTCGGGATTGTATGAGATGTTGCAGGCTAATCGATTGTGAGGAAGTTGCATGGTCCTGGTAAACGCTGCGCCATCTTAAGTTCCCATCCCTGAGGTTGTAGGTTCGACTCCCGGCTATGTGCACATTAAACATTGTCTGGATGGATCTCACATCTCTTACGGTAGAAGAACTGCGTTACGAATGTTATGTAACCTAACATTATTTAAGTTACATTATACATTTTAGTTAACAATTAGAAGCGTAAACCTTAGCAGTACAGCATACTTGTAGCGAAAATCAGCCTCTATGTTTTCCCACACTCATAAATTGTTGTATAACATTTTCGTTTCCGATAATGTCCAGTAGGTCGACTATACTTATATTATTTATAGATAACGTAAGTGTCTCTTAAATAAGTCAAGTTTTTAGCTACCGTGGCAATTTTATGTTAGTTATAAGTTCATGTTTTAAACCATTAAGACAACACCCAGCTTCAAACAAAGAGTTTCATTTATCTATCCATCTAATAACCGCCATCGAACTTAACTCGAAACTTGTTTTTTTTACAAGTTATGTTTTTGATAGTATAAGTAATTTCTAAATTCAATAGCTTTTTATCTTAGTAAATTAAATTAAAGGATTCATCGCCCAAGATTATAAATTATATAATGCCAATTCAAATTTATGTCATGCCATTGTGCCATTTATCATTGCAACAGAAATTGATAACGATTGAGATGCGCACGCGCCACCTACATGATGGAATGGTAGGACAATAAAGATATAAACAATACTATCACATGATTACAAGTAGGTGTTTGACCTGTAACAATTGTCTTTCTCCTTAAGGTATTATCATACCTTTATATAAATAATGTGCAGTGTTGGCCTAGTGGCTTAAGCGTGCGCTTCTGCGGGCGTAGGTTCGATCCCCGTCTGTGCACCAATGGACTTTATCTATATGCATTTAACATTCACTCGAACGCTGAAGGAAAACATCGTGAGGAAACCGGTTTGCCTCAGATTGAAAAAGTTGACGGGCTGTGTCAGCCAAAGGAGGCTGATTACGTACTTGCCTATTAGATTGACAAATTATCATGAAACAGATACAGAACTCTGGGACCCAGACATAAAAACGTTGTTGCCCCACTGTATTTTTATATATAAGTAAATAAACTGATTAATTCACTTGATGAATGTAATTAACATTTTACATTCTCAAATATGTTATCGTTCGTAATGATTTATATTTTATAATATGTGGGTACATTATTACATTTTTTTATATTTATATCTTATTCTGCCTTTTGGTCTTCATTCTCATATTCGCAGTGAACTCATTCATGAGTCGACTTGCTGAATCAATATTCTATATTCTCTATAATCTATGGACTAAGATAAAAAAAGTTTTTTTACAGCCAGTATTTCGATAAACTCTTAAAATTTGAATTTAGAGAGTTTCTACTCACGCTTTGTAGTACAGCAGTAGGTCACAGGTTGTAATAGAATATATTGCATTACAGTCATTGAAAACATGAATAGAAAACCTTATATGACCTAGAAATGTTATACTACCGTTATTGACGACGATTCACGCGTCGAAACTCATCGCCGTTCAGTTGCCTGCCTTAAATACCACAATCTGATAACATCATCCCCTTTAAATCTCGTCTAGAATAAATAACACTCGTCTTGAAGCACAGCAAGTTTCCCCCCTAACCCCTTCATTCAAACGGTGGCTAAATGACCATCTTTTGGACAGGATTGCTCACCGATAGCTGGATCTCAGTTGACATCAGGTGGGATTGTGACCTCACGTCTGTCCAGTGTCCATTCTACTGAATAAAATTTACTTCCGAACCATTTGAACGTCCGCCGTTCCACAACTGAGCGTTTTTTAAGGCAGATTTTGCCGTGCATCACCACTCTGTTGAACCAGCTACCCACTAAAGTATTTCAGAACCCATTCGACTTGGGGTCCTTCAAGAAAAGAGCGTACCGATTTTTTTTTGCGGGTTTATTTCCATCGGCTGGTGAATCATATATCACTTAATTTTTCTTAATTCAGGTTAGGGGCCATTTACCCTAAAATAAATATTGTTTATAAAGTCAAAAATAAATTAACTTTTTAATAACCAATGTCAATTGTTAGTTAATTGATGTTAGAAGCTTCTTAGAAATACATAACAGAACGTGCTTCAGAGCTAATCGCGGTCTTCCGATTTTCGCTTAATTTATTTATTTCGTAATCCAACAGCTACAATAATTAGATATAATAACAAACAATTACACTGAAAATATAGCGAAAGATGGATTACATAATATTGAACTACCAAAAGGATAAAACATTTGCAAAAGGAAACAAAGAATAAAAATTGTTTAGTACGTTTACCTAAGTGGTACCTAATTTGGCTGTCTTGTGTGATGTTGTAAAAGTGAGTGAGTAGGTATGCTCATGAAACTTATTCTTAATCCTTTTAAATATATGCCGCGGTAGCTTAAGCAAGTCAAGGCTTAATATTGGTCGTTGTATGTCCGAGCTTTCCTTTGGACCATAAGTTCATTCTTTATAATTATAGTAAAAAAAAGTCTATAGTAGAAATATCCTAAGCAACGCAATATATATCTTAAGGATAAATGAAATCGGCACAGGAAAGAGCCTCATTGTCATTACGCGTTTGGTAAGGTCCATACAAGAGTATAGAATTAATAATTCAAGCCGCTTTCGTCCCCAAGCGGTCTGTGCAGACAATGAATCATCTTGAGGAAACATATAGGCAGGGGGGTCTACACATATGCGTTGTTAATATTTATTTAATCTCATGTATATGTCTTCATTCTTAAAATGAATTAGAAAACATTAAATAAATATTTTTTTTAATAAATTTAGGCAAGAAAAATACTATTATTGTTGAGGTATCAGACACGGGTCAAAGAGCAGGCTTAACGTAGTGGCTTCAGCGTGCGACTCTCAACCCTGAGGTTGTACGTTCGAACACCAGCTGTAACACCAATGGACTTTATATGTGCGCAGTTAACATTCGCTCGAATGGTAAAGGAAAACATCGTGAAAATATCTTTGGCCCAGACCTAAAAAGGTTGTAGGGCCACTGATTTTATTTCATAGAAGCCACGGGTCTGTCTTAAAAGTTGCATGAGAGAAATACAATCGTCCGAACACGGTCCAAACAAAGCATCGGCTACAATCCATGTGTGTGTGTCATATGAACACAGATATAATTAGTAAAGCGCGTGACAAGTTATTATCGTTCGTGACGCAGTCTTGAAACCATTGTCCGATATTTTCGACGCTTTTTACAAACATATCTGATCTGTTACAACTAGAACTACTAACCGTGACCATTATAATTAATTAAAATAATACGTAGACGGGTTTTCTCTCAAAACACAATGTAATAGGCCGTAAAAATACGCTATAAAAATATTTTATGTTCATTAGCAAAAGGTACCTACGATAGGTACCCGAGGTTAAAAGAAACAGCGAATACCTGGATTGAAGGAAACAAGAGGAGCCAACAATGAGGGGTTCATGCGAGGAAGACCATGACATATTTAAAACTTATTCGTCAAAATAGTATACATAATTTATCCATTACAATTTCATCGCGTCACAATAACAATAATAGTATAGTGCGTTTCATTAACGTCCACATTTGAAATGTATAGATTATACCACCATATTTGAAATGTATAAATACCTGAATAGATTGTTTTCTTTCTCACGTATTAAAAGCGGTTTTATTAATAGATCCGTTTATACGTAGATTATACGATAAGGGGACAATCCCTATCATGCCGATAATTCGGTATACAAAGGAGTTTTGACTACTTTAAGTACATAACTAATTCATTTATTAACACTTTGTTACATTACATAAGTATTTGGTACATATACATTCAGATAACATACGTTATTTAGGAGGCAACGAACGGGACTTCACAAGCGATCTCTAAAAGCCTAGTAAATAAAAAGAAAAACTGAGAGGTTTTAAATTAAATAAAAAAAAACAAAAATACAGATAACAATGTAGTCTTATATACAAAATAAAATTAAAACGATCTGTCGTTTTGAACTCGACCTCTTTTGACCTCAAATATCGCTTTGGTTAGGAATTCCAATTCAATTTTTTACAAATGTACGCGGCATTTGTTTTTCGAATTTAATTTTCTTTACGTGGTTTCTTCATTTTTTTTAGTAAAGTAATAGTAAAATTTAGTAAATGTATATTTAATATGTATCGTGACTATAAATCATGCAACCATTTAGTACTCTAAAACAAGGTTGACGTAATTTTGTGAGATACTCGTTGCTCTCAGAATAAAAATATATCTATTGCACGCAGCCCACTTCGAAATCTTTTGATGACTCGAGGGTATATTTAGTTGAAAATAAGCTTTCATAAAAAGTCTGTTCGCATGCGTTATGATTCGTGGTCCGCAGGGAAACTTCTGGAGCAGTATATCTGTTTCCAACGCCTCTCATTATAGTGTACAGTTTTGAGGACGAATGAATCTGTCAGTTGATCCATCCAGCTGATTAAAAGACCACGTAATCTTATGCCACCTGTTACCAACTACGATCAGTTGCTCCAAGTTTTCATCGCCTCTTTTATTTATGGATAAGAGGGTGGGGGAGGTTCACTTGATGTTATTAAATGGCGGATATATGGCAATTCTTTAACTAAACCGCTATTCCCTCTCTTACCATCAAATTGTGTTTACTGTTTTAAAACAGATGATGTCAGACTGAACAAAAACTTATTGACTACGTTCTTCATAGTTCGCGCTCTCATTATTCAACAACGTTGCGTTATTAAGAACGCTTTGATACCAACCTATTGCAACACATGCAAAGAACAATGCTCTACAGCGTACCCCATAATCATGTTCCGGGGATATACCGAAAAAATAATCTTATTTCAATCTTTGCCACCAGGAAAACAGTAATAAAATTATTATAATCATAATTGATTATAAACAGGCTCTCTTTCACATCTCAACCATAACCATAATTGCTTGGAGATACAGTATTTCTACATCGAACCATTACACCACAGGACTACCATTATAAATGTGTATTTTGGGTGCCTTTATTCTTGAGGGTCACAAGACGGAGCATTGACAATGTTGTTCGGTGCCACGTCTGTACTCTGTGTAATCAATCTTTCAAATAATCGAATGAAATATATATTCGATCAACATTTTTTTATTAGACGACCGATATTTTACACACGTAAGTGGCTGATATATATAACGTATATCGTTTAAACGAAAATATATTGTATTTTTATTTCCTCAAAAATATACAAGTTCTTTTAATACTTGACCGGTAAAGTGGTGGCTCGTAACTCTAAATCAGGTCGAGCGTAAGATACTTATATTTTGTTGATGAGGGTGGAGTGTCCTACTTTCCGTGTGAGTTAAGCGATCAATAACTGCAGTACTTACAAACTTAAGATTTAAGCAATTACTTTACCGAATAGTTCGTGAACCTTGTAATGAATTATGTACGCTGTGATAGACTTGTTAGTTAAAACAGTGTGATTATAGTCATTATTTTTAATGTTTCATTGTATGAACGAAACAAATTGTAAAAAATAATAGCTAATTTGTACACCTCTAAACACGTGCCTAAACAATTTATCCATAACCTTGCCACAATTTGTTGCCTGTTTTTATTTCATGGCTATATTAATGTATAGTTATAAACTATATATTATAATTTTAATCTAATTTCTCCATTATCCGATACAATAATATTCTTTGTATTCCCAGCTACCTTACAACATGATATCATCTCAGGTTGTTGAGCCGATATAGAGTGGCTATTTGCTTATGAGAGCACATCTCATCTCATAAATAAATAAATCTCGCATTAGGCCGTCACCTGTGGGTTACCTTGCCTTTTTTAGAATGAATCTGGCAACCCCAGAAGCCATTTTGTTAGTACTTGTTTGGGCGAATAGAGCGTTACAAACCTTGCGTTATATAAACTCTAAAATATATACTGGATAGATAATTTGTGGAGTTTGAAGAAAATTACCGAAATGACATGGAAATACTTGTTGTTCGCTACATTTGTATTAGAACAAAAATACTCCGTGTAAGATTAAGGAAACTTATTGTTTTCTTAGTGGTGTAGCAAACCATGAGACAATTCCCACAATGTCTCAATTGACAACGTGTTACAGCGTACAAAACATCGTATCAATGTAAACAAATAATATTACCAATAATTTGATCGGTCTATTATTGTGGAGTTTATATGCATTTAGGTACTTGTAGATGGAGCAAAGTGCCCTCAAACGTATATGTATAGGTGTTTAGGTAGATTTCAGCAACTCATAATTAAAAATGGATGACTAGAAAATTTCCTTCCCCATTTCCTCGCTGTATTGTGATACTTATTCGTTGAGCGAGAAAAGCACCAAGTCACCCGTACTTTATACCAGGCGCCAACTTATATCTTTAATTAACGCCTGTGCACTTGAACCCTACGGCTAAAGGAAATTTACAAAACGATATCTTAATTCGTAAAATCCATAACATTTTTTTTACAACGCATACACTGTGTTATATAGTAAAAAAAATCATAGAAACTGATCTAGTATTATTTATTTATTAATGTAATTTATATATAAATGCGATTTAATTAAGATATAACGTTATTTACATTGTACGCGTATGTTAATTACAATGAGTTGCATAAGTGTCGTGATCTTGACCTAAGTTTGTGGGAATCTACGCTTTAATTTTTAACAATAAAAATGACGACACATAATGCGCACTAAGCCCACAAGAAATGAAGTTTAGTTTTACCAATTATTATCGAAGATTAAGTACTCAACTTTAACCTAAAAATGCCCATTAATTAATTACCGTAATATTTAATTACTAGTAATAACCCTATAATTGAAAGCTTTGTTTTTTTATTGTCACTATACCATACTAATTAGCAAAACATCTGCCATGAATACGTTATTGCTTAAGAGTGACCTCTCTTATTGGACGTTGAAGGTTTTCAGATATTCCTATATAATTGTTATATTTCAACTCCCATTGTGGTATTAATAGAAGGTTAATATTTGTGCTCCAAACAGGACCAAAATTCACTAGATTAATAAAATATCTCTGCATTCTTGTTTGTTTTAGTAGGTTACTATTGATAAGTCTAATATTACGAATGAATAATTATTATAGTCAATAAATGTGCATCCGTAATTAACAGTCGCTATAAATTTAAACTCGCAGTTGACACAGATAAAATGAGAGCAGTTAGTTTTAAATGTCAACGCACTGTTGGTGATTAATTAATTGTATGTTCAACTATGTACCTATTAAACTGCATAATTCCATAAAAACATCAATTGCAAATCATTATACAAAGTTTATTTTAACCAGTTTTGCAACTTTCAAGTTTATTGAATAAAAAACAGCAGTTTTATTACATACCGGTTGAAGGTGAAATAAAAGCAAGAATACGGAACACAATTTATTAATTATTAGGTTATACAATAACAGTTTTCACTACACAGTACTTTTTTGCACTGCCACGAATTTTGTCGTTCACAATCACATCATATTTCCTTTGGCCTGCGCCGGTGTCAGAGTGTTTAGTTTTCACTCCGAGGTAGCTAATGCTACGAGACTTCTTCTCCAACGCCTGTTATCAATTATTCATGGCTCTTCATCCTCCGAAAGCGATGGCAATGCGAGTTGCCGCCGCATCCTTTCCCTTCCTTGCGGAGAAATAGATTTCTGTCGCCGAAGTCCTTCAGGACGGGGCACAAAACATTTCACCATTGGTTGTTCATACTCTTCAACCTCAGAGTCATCTTCCACTAGAGCTGGTAAAGCAGTTAATTTTTGGCGCTTCTCAGCGGCGCAATCCATTTGTCTTCCGCGGGCTTTAGTATGAGTGGGGTAAACGTCCGCGTACAACGCAGCGGCAGTTAGTTTCACGACCATTTTGTCTAACGTGCGATAAGTTTAAGTTCTGATTACAGAGTGCGGGGAGGCGAGTTGCGCAGACATTTATAGGTTTCAGGTTTTGTGTGTGTGCCAAATTATACGATAACGTCATAGCGAGGTGCGCATGTGTGAACCGGCGACTTCATTAAAGTAAACAACGCAGGTCTGTATTCGTGGGGAATTGTTTGATGTCGTTGCATCGACTATAATATCGTGATATTTTGCAACGTGTTATAGATGACAGATAATCAAAGGGTATTTTAATAAAGATAACAATAGGCATCATTATATGTAATAATCACATTCTTGAGTGTATTTCTCGTAAGACATTTGTATTATAAGAATATAGGTTTTTATGTTGATAAGTAGTCATTTAGAATAATATATTTCTAGAATATACCTAGTATCGGGCTGTATATGCCTGCGTTGACTAAATGAGGCTACATTTATTACATTAAATAAGTCTAGATTATAGTAAATTAAAGTTCAAAATATATCTTTTTTAAATCAAAATAAACAAAATGCTACCGAAATCAGTTTGGTAAATCCCAGATTACTGTTTATTTTGTTCCACGATCAGTTAACAGTTTTCTGGAAATCTATTTACAACGATTCTGGTTCTAATACACGGGAATCCCAATCCAGTAACGTAAATGTGTGGGCGTGCAAACTAACCGCTAACACGTGGCTTTGATTGTTTCTTGAACTTCTGGCTATCTTTAAAATAACAACTACATTGTCTATCATATAGGACTCACAATTTTCTAAGCCTAAATGGCAGATGGACAAGCCCTGTTTGGAAAGGGCCACCAGGGAAAATGAGATCGCCCTCATGACGAGCTGACGAGCATAAAGAAGTTTGAAAAAGAAAGAGATGGAGGAAGTTGGAGAACAAAAAATATATAATTATTTCTGTATAAAATTTTAAGTTGTGGTAAAGATGAATGGATGTTTCAAGGAATAAATGAGGCCTAATTATTATTCTTATTACAATGGACCTTTAGGTATTTACAAAGGCTTGTATATCGTTGCATTTAATTTGAATTTTACCATCTAATCTGCATGTCAATTATCGTCTGTGGCGTCTGAACTTGCGCGACAGTTTTTGTTCTTAGCTTATTTACATTCAACGGTTACAAAATATTATGTAACAAATAGTATAAAGAACAATACATGTAGCAGTATTAAAGTGAAAGTTGAATGCGAAACTAATTCGGAAAGTTAGCGGAGAAGTCTGACTCCCGTACGTCAAAAATGTATTGTATTGTTACATGGGAATTACATTTCCAGCCTGTGGACTCTAATAAGTGTCGCAGAATATATATGCGGACTGTAATGGTAAAGATTCAATAAAAATCGTTGAATCGTGAGTATTCTCGTTTTAAGTCGGTTATATTCACTTTTTTGACTTTACTTAGTACGAATAACAATTTCTTTTTCTTTACAATATTATGTGTTGTAAAGAAATGTTTTTATATGTATAATTTTGTATATTATGGTAACTAAGTGTAAATAAATAAAATAAATATGTAGTAGTTTGTTTACTGTTTAATTTCCGTTTTTTTTAATGTATTAATTTACTTAATTGACTTATTATTGTTATTGTTGTTGAGTACATTTTGTTTGTCAATGTAATCTGTTTTGGCTTTGTTTATTGTCTGTGTTTTCTTTTGTAATATGTGTAGCTGTAAGATTACTTATAATACGAGGTCAGGCGCAGGAGACTGACTGACTTTACATGCACGGAGATGTTTGAATAGCGACCGGGATAAACTCAATACAAACTATTAGACCATAGTTAAGCAACTATAGATTAACATAGTAATAATCCTTAATCCTTAAATAACCCTTATAACAGAGTCGTAAAGGTCTGAAGAATATAGTAAAATTAATATATTTAAATAGTTTCCAGGTGCAATGAAGATACGGTGAATAGAATAACGAAAAACAGCATTGACGTCAACAATCCCTGACCTACATTATGTTTTCATCTGCTGACCGGGAATATTGAATTTTCCTTCTGATGTAGTACAATACATTTGTTCGGTTTATTTTCATATGGGGAGCTAAATTCATATAAATGACAGTTTAACTAGTTTGATTAAATAGTTTTAAGTCCTGCTTACTCATAGATTTGAATTGGGAAGTATTTTACAATTCTCGAAAATAAATATAGTCAGACTTGCTTGGACGGTCTTGGTATCATCTTTTTATATAGATGGATATCAATAAGGAACAATATATTTTTAAGTTTATTTTCCTATGAAAAGAAGAGTATCATCTAAATTCAGATACGTTGTCAACGTCATGAAATATGCACCATAATCCATAATTAATGAATATATACGTTATAGACTTATTTTACAATTGATTTTATATGAACCGCAAAATTACGAATTGACATTCATAAAAGTTGTGATGACTGCTGGCGGTGAGGTATGTTTTCCCTTAAGAACTCATATGTATGACTATATAGTATGAAGACATCATGACCTAGCAGTTTCGTAAAGGAACTGTCTGGTTAGCAGGATCGATTCAAATTCAATATTTGTTCGTTCTCTGCCTCACCCGAGGTTGCAGTTTATTATAAAGTTCACTATAAGGTCAAAAAGATGTATGTGGATCAAATTTAGCCTCAGCAAGTCTCCTATTCCATAAACCCTAATATAAGGTAATAAAACCATTTACACCAGACATTTTTTAAACGTGTTTTACGAAAAACCCGAGGCCGGAAACGCAACAGATGGGAGGAAGAACTCAAACTAACAGAGAGATTAGATGATACTAAGATTCGCAAAGGATGGAGAAAAGTGGAAAGGGTTAGAGGAAGCTTTTGCCAAGAGGCACACGGAACTCCGAGATATACTGTTTTGAAAATATATTAAATCACAGATCACAGGGTTTCGGAATATAAAGGCTGTATTATTATTATTATTATTATTGTATCGTAAGTTGCACAAGCCTACCTTGCGTGACCATGCTATAATACTTTAAGTGGATTTATCGTAACGAGACACCGACCTTCACTCACTGAATGCAATCTTGTCCTCAATGCAATTAATTTAATTTGCATTAAAACTCATTATAAGGGAATTTTAATTTCTAAAAAAACAAACGTCCAAACCATATTTCAATTTCGTATTTTTCTTAAACGAATAGTAAATATATATTATTTATTTTCACTTATATTGAATTTTCTATAAGAGCTGTTGGTTAGGGGTCGTACTTTCTATGTGTGCATTTAACACTCGCTCGGTGAAGAAAAAAGTCGTGAGGAAAAATACACTAGATGCAAAAAGGCGACAGTGTACTTTTGCCTACTAGAAATAAACAAAAACAAATGATCACGAAATACATATAATTGTATGAATAAAAAAAAACAAAATATTTTTTTTTATTTATTTCCTAATCCGACAGCTAATATAAATTATATATAACAAAAAAGAATTATACTAAAGATATAGTCAATGATACATAATATACACAACAAGGTTCAAACATTTACAAAAGGAAAAAATATTGCCTAATCCAACAGCTAATATAAATTATATATAACAAAAAAACAATTATGCTATAGTCAATGATACATGATATACACAACAAGGTTCAAACATTTACAAAAGGAAAAAATCTAAAAAAATACTTAATACATTTAACTAAGTAATACCTAATTCGGCTGTGTTATGTGTGTGTGTGAAAGTAAGGGTGTGGTAATGATGCAGGTGAATTGACGCTATGGACATTCCGAATACTCAAGCATATTCCGCGATAGCTTAGCTTGGTTTTCTTAGCCAAATAAATGTATCTCTTTTCTCCTATGAGTCAAAATTCGTGTATATTCGTTAAATAAATTCAATGTATGTAAATTATATACAGTATTAATTTATTATTACGAGAGAATGGGTTTGATGTCCGAGGCGCGACGGTTGGCGGGACCTTTCCCTGTGACCCGGTGACCTTACAGGGAGAGGGTGTAAAATATCAAAGGTCTCAAAAGGTCGGTATTCTATAGCCCCTTACATAATAACGATATAACAGACAGCCATTGTGAATTTAATTTTTATTATTTGCATTCCCTGTAGGCGTTCTAATACATTTATCCCCTTTTATTGATAATTTTAATCAATGACGGAAAAAAAACATTATGTCTATTGGTTGTATTAATTGAAACGTAAGTAACAAATAAATAAACATCTAATACATCGATAATAGTTTTGCAAAATAATATTTCCAGATTGTAAACAATGTTATGGATTTTCTAATCATAATTTATATTATTGCCTCCATGTATATTAAGTTAAATAGTAATTAGGTCAAGATTTGATAATTTTTATTCTATCGCTCTGTTATCAATACGTTATTAGATTAAATTGAAACAAATTGCATTGTATATTACCAAATTGTATTTTTTATAAAGTTGTAGGTATTAATAACAATTTACAAATCGTGGCAATTATCTTCCCATGTTTCAAGTTTAGGCCAGCATTGACTTGTTAATCTAACGTATAAGTAATACTGCCACAGGATTGTCAAATATGTCAGTAAGAAGAATAACACAGGAGGTGACTCGGGTCTCTTCGGCCAGCAGGCTCCGACTCACCCATAAATATGAACATATTTCCGGAGTAATTGTCGCGCCCGGGTTTGGTGGGAGACGCCAAGCTAGTTTGATCAAATAAAGTCCCTTTTTAGAAATGCGGAGATTTGACACTCTCCTGCTGCTTCTCGGCCACCGATCTGCTTAATCGGGAGCCTAATAGTCTGTTATAGGTATTATATAATACACTAAATTTTGAGGAATATATGACACACAATGACACATTTTTAAACAGGTATACGGGCGTAAATTCAAAAGAATTGGATTTCCCCGAGTTTTCCTGTTGACAATTTACCAAAGGAAAATTAGTATGTCCTAAATACAATAGTCTATATTCAAAGCGAGTATTACCAACTCTAACTATATTTTCAAGATTACAAAATCACTTCTTGTTTTTAATTTTTAATATTTTAAATCAATAATGACAGCTAAACTCGCACTAAGTAATTGTTTAATTGTTAAGGGAATCATCATTTTGTTACGTTTTCGCACTAATTAAAACATGTCATAGATAATGATAGAACCAACAGATGACTAAAGATTACAGACGCAAAACGCAAAATGGCGGGAAGGTTTAAAGAACATAGGTTCACATAGGAACACACTTGATAATAGCGTGGACATTTATTTGATTGAAACAGTCAGGTAAAATGTTGCAATCTTATCTCTTATCAAAAGCTGATTAACTTAGATTTGTTATACACATTTTTTTTTCGTGTCGTTAACTTATCTAATCTATATTTTCCATGGCTTTCTTTTTCCATTCGGTTGGTCCTATTGCTTCTAATTCTTCTGTCCATTTTAAGTGGGTCTTGGTCCTTTCCATTATAGTCTTTAAAGCATTTTTGCATTCAAATAGTGTATATTTACAAAATCTTTTGAATTTATTCGTTACTGACAAATCTCTTATTAACTATTTATTTATTTATTAACACTTCGTTACATTACAATATAAAAAAATAAAAATAATTAAATCAAAAGGAGGGCAACTGGCGGCCTTATCGCTTTCGAGCGATCTGTTCCAGGCAATCACTGTGAGTAAAGAAAAAATATATATTAAATTACATAAGAAATGCAAAAATACACGTTATACACAGTTATTAAGACAAAATTAAACAGGAACAAAAAAAAAACAAACTAAACTAAAAAGATGATACATTCAAAATAAAAAGTAAAAGGACACATAAATCACGATAATTTAGGATAAGTCTCACGTCAGTTAGTAGTGTTACCTAAACATAACAATGAAATATGCAGAATTTGCATTTTTTCTTAACCTACATAATAATAATAAACATAATTAAAAATTAATAAAATGAAAATTTAAACAATATTTAAAAAGCTCGGTCCCTGTGGCAGCATTTCCTCGCTGTATTGCGATTCTTATTCGTTGTGCGAGGAAATCACCAGCTCTGAGGTCACCGGTAACCAGGTGTCAACTTAATAACTTTTTTAGTAAACGATAAATATATGATATTTTATATTAATAACGTTATAGGTAGCGAGGTTTACAATTATAAATTCTATATGAATTATTAATATAATCTTTTGCGCGCTAGCACGCACCTTTTTGTTGAAGCTATGATAAAACTTCAATGAACCTATCATCCTTATCACGTATTAACCTTGTTATTTATACAGATTGTACACAATTAATAAGAATACACTTCACAATATGTTTTGACACAATTGCTTTGGATAAAAAGACATGAGCAGTCTGCCTAGTAGTTAAACCAGTATTTCACAAGCTTTTATGTGCCTTACTAAAATTAAGTAATTAATTTAAGTAACAAGAATTTAAGAGATACAACAGGGTTTGCTGACGTTACATATAAAATAAAACAACTAAAATGGGCTGGACATACCATAAGAGGAGCAGATAGATGAAGCAAAATTGTAACACTATGGCAATCAAGAGGCCATTAAAGAAAAAGAGATAGGCCATTTAAAAGATGGGCCGATGAAAGAAAGATCTGGACGAAATTAGCGTACAATAAAGAAAATTGGAGGACATTGGGGGAGGCCTTTGCCCGTAGGCACACAGAATCTGTTGTCGTAGATTAAGAAAAACAATAGTTATAATGTATATATTTTGTATTCCAGATATAAGGCTATACATAAATAAATATAATTCTTAGCGCGTTTAACAAATTCGAAAGGGCATTAAAAATACATGTCACAGTGAATCTACTAGACTGAAATTTGTACGTGTATCTCGCTCGTATATATATAATGTTTCTCATGTAAATAAAATATAATTTTGTAATGAGTTCTTTAAACATTAAAAAAAAACTTGGATTGTTTCCTAATGCAATGTTTAAAATCATCTTATAATGAATTTTAGTCTCTTTCGTTAGTTACATACATTTAGATCACACACAAATATCATGCAATCAATATCGTACATTTAGGTCAAACAGGCCATTTCATCTCGGTTAATAATAAAATTGGCCTAGTGGCTTCAGCTTGGGACTCTCATCCCTCATTTCGTAGGTTAGATCCCCGGCTGTGCACCAATGCACTGTTTCTGTGTCTGTCTATGTGCGCATTCGCTCGAACGGCGAAGGAAAACATCCGGAAACCGCCTTGCCTTAGTCCCAAAAAGTGTGTTAGTCACAAGAGGCTGATCACCTACTAACTATATTGACAAATGATAATGACACAAATACAGAAATCTGAAGTTGAGACTTAAAAAGGTTCTAATGCCACTGGCTTTAATAATAAAAACACGGGTGAGCTCTTTGTTTTAAATGTTTCATCATTTAAAGGATAAAACATTCCGCGACCTTCAAACGCTAATTGAATAGCTATTGTTCATAAAGTAATTATCAAACTGTTTTAAAATATTTGCGCAATTGACTTATATTACATATACACGTAAGGATATGCTTTTAAATAACAGTATTGTGCTCAAGCTAAAACCACGCATTTACCACGGAGAGAGTTCAATGGAGTTGTTCGGAGCACCTGCAGATGAGTTTCATCATCGGACGTTGAGGCAGAATACGAAATTCCACCCGTATCACCTCGACGGCGGACGTTCCACAACTGAGGGTTTTTGAGACCCCATACCAACACTATGTGAAAGCTGCCTTAGGGTCCTTCAAGAAGAGAGCGTACCAATTCTTAAAAGTACGGAGGGACTTCCGAGCCCTTTGGCATTGAGAGTATCATTTAACATAAGGTGAGCCGCCAGACCGTTTGCCTCCTGACCTGACAAGACCTTGACCAGGAGGAGGTCACGACTTCAATGACCAGGCCTGAGGATCCACGGCCACATGGCCGGTTTGGAACTGGACCGTTTTGTTCACCGAAATAAAATATTTTTCCCGAATATTGTAAATATGAAATAATGCGTAAACGTTAAATGAAGTACATAATAATCCACTTAATATATCGTATTAAACACGTTTTCCTTATTATCATAAAGTCCATAAAAATTCCTGTAAAACAAGATAAATGTAAACACAGTTTACTACGAATTGATCATTATTTTGAATTGCGCGGGCGCCGATGGCCTCGCTGAAATCATCTCTGAAAAAGTTTAACCCGAAATAAAACAGGGCTTGCCAAGTGTAGTTGTTTTTGTTATTATTTGATATTATAGAATGATGTCTATTTAATGATTTATTAGTAATCTTACAACTAACTTACATAGTATAAAATAGAATACGTAGATAATATACAACATTTGAATCGGAAAACATAAGTAAGTATATAAAATTTAACATTAAACAAACGACAAGTCGTACTTGATATTTCATAGAAATAACTAAATTGTTACTTTGTTTAGTACAAAGTCAAAGTCTTCCCGCCTCTTCAAAAATTTCTTTACATCCTCTTTGGTGAGGTAGAAAATATCAATTATTATAGTCATAATAATTAGTGTCATATACAAATAATATTATTAGGTACATATGGTGCCATCTAAGATATTTAAAGTACATGGGAACGTTTCATTTAGTAAGTACGTAGATTAAATACCAAAATAGTAGCAGCCAAGGTAAAAAAGTTACAAAAAGTTAAATTTATTCCCTGCTCCACATTTCTCATACATTCTTAACAAGCTCTAGTCGAGCATGCTAGATGAGACTCCCCCAAGGCTGCCCTAAACAACCCTGGCGACGGCCAGTTACGGCAGAAGCACGAGCCATGGGGTTGGCATAGTCAGAAAAACGATTAGCTCAAGACAGAACGCGATGGCGAAACACTGTGGACTTCCTTTGCACCACCAAGGCAGGGCCGAATTTAGGGCCACAAAAGAAGGGACCCCACAATAGACTTCGGAAAAAAAGTGTTAAATTCCGACTAGTAAACACTAATAAACAGCTTTTCTTTTGATATACTTTTGTCAAATACTTAAACCAAGTGGAATGTACAATCAATTATTGTTAGTCCGAGGCCTCCTGATCTATTAATCCGGTCCTGCACCAAGAGGATATAAGACCAGTAGAGCATGCTGCATATGATCTATTCTTAAATAAATCAAATTCTACGTCTTCATTGAAAGATTCTGAAACGTTCTTCTATAGGACACAAATGTGTCCCGTAACATTTATACCAAGTGATATTCTGTGCCAAAAAATATTTGTAAAACCCTAATTTTAAATTACTTAGCGAAGCACTCATCAAAACAGATTTACTGAAAACATTGATTTCATGGAAACTCATTTTCGCGAGGTTTGGCGATTTTCCAAAACCCGTATCCGGAAATGCAGATAGCATCTACATATATTACATTTAAATGGGCGTGTAATTTAAAGGATACAGAGGTCAGAACGCTGATAATTAATTAGTTATGAAGCTGCTGTCACGTTTTTATTGAGTTTTTTTTCATACACGAGTCTTCACTGAGACATTATGAAACATTACGATCTATCCTTACTTAAGACTAATAAGCATATTTATGAAAGTGTAGTATAACACTTCTTACAGTGCAGTAACACTAATTCACTAGGCCCGTGGGGTTAAGAAGTTGAATACTTGACATTCACGTGATGGTCGAACCTTTCTTCGTGGGCTCCAGCAATCTTTTTAATTCTTCTTAAATGTAGTGACGTCCTATAGATTAAGGTCCCGATGGAGGTCGTTATTGTAAATGTATCAGTAGCGATAATAAATAGACGAAACATAAAGGTTCCTGACTGCTACAGAAATTTAATTGAAGCATTTTTCCAAGCATCCTTAACAAGTTCACATCAGGGAAGAAGTTTTATTTATTCACAAAAATACATAACTTACAGTACTAAGTCGATACGATAATGTTGAAATTAAAATAAAATATATAATATTAATTACATAGGATACACAATATCGCTACTGATACCGCTTCCAGTAGGCGGAACGACTTTGTTAACGGGATTTGTGCAACAGGTTCTGGCCCTTTAGACAATAATTTGTTTAAATTTCGAATTACATTGTCTAAGAAAGAACAAATTATTACTGTCGATTTCAAAGTTATCCAACAAAAAATATAACGTTTATGCTGATAAAAGTAATTCAGCCTTAATTATTGTTCTTAGTATCCGGGCATTGGCCTTAGAATATTAATTAAATTATAAACTGACATAAAATCCAAACTGAATGAGAATCTACTAGAACGTTCAGACGTTCATTCCTTTTAAATATTAGGTACTTAAATTGACGTTTTGCCGTACTGGCCATTTTGACCACAAATATCTTATCTATCTTTTTACAGCTATTTACTAGTGCATTTTCTTTTTCGCAAACCATGACACATTTCATTTTCCCGCTTTATTTTTTTTTAATGGCATCACTCTTATTTACAAAAAATGAAATACCGCGTTATTTACGAATACGAGTTCCACCGTGACACCAGTGCTGCAGAAGCGGCTCGAAGGATTAATGCTGTGTATGTCGGTAGAGTCGCGAAAGAAAACACAGTGCGTTTTTGATTCCAACGTTTTCGTTCTGGATATTTCGCCCTGAGACAAAAGTTGACAACGAAGAATTGAAGGTAAGTGTGGAAACCTATCCATCGCAAACTACATCTGAGTAAGCTACAGGCTGTGATGCTAGTGATAATACTATATCAATCCACTTGAAACAAATTGAGAAGGTGAGGTTTGAAACCTCACGAATTGAGTGAAGCAAAGCAGCAATTATGCGTCGACTGGTCATTAGTCATTACTCAACCGGCACAATAATGATGGGATTTTAAATCTAATCATTACCTGTGATGAAAAGTGGATGTACGAGAATCGGAAGCGCTCATCACAATACCCGAACCAGCCAAATCGTGCCCCAAGCGAAAATTGACTCAGGAAAAGTTATTTTAATGACTCAACACAAAAGTTACTTATTTGACTAAGCCAGTGGACTGTGGATTAAAAGAATGTTTATAACTAACCAAATACACATAAACATTAAATTTAACTTAAATCCCATACATAGCGCATAACATTAATATTATACATCTAACTAAAATCAAATTGATCTAACTAATAAAAATTAGGTTTAATTAGAGTTTAATCTTTTAAAGATTATACTTTTCAGTACTACTTTTCACATCTTTCAAAACTATAATCATCACCAACAGCTTCCTCATGTAGTTATACCGCTGACTTCGCCGTATTCTGGGGTGAAAAGATCTGTAACGAGCAACTTTGGGAGCGCTGCCGAGAAACACTGAGTAAGCCAGGAGATCGAGCAACGCAAATGGATATGGCCTATGAGTGTATCCACTCCGATTGGATCCCAATCATATTCCCAATTGATTGGAACCCGCAATTTTTTTAAACAAAAAAAGGCAAGCGAACAGGCAAACCTGGCGCCGTACAGTTACAGAGCCAAGAGCGCGATGGAGACTCACCATGGACGTCCTCTGCCCCATCTAGGAGTTAAAGGATATTAAGTCAAGTAAGTCCCTCATATAGATAAGTTAAAATCGCTATATTCATTGTAAAAAGTATTTTATATGTATAAGTTATAAATAAATATCAACATCCATCCATTTACGAACATCCATCGATAAATAGAAAGTGGTATTAAAAATCTAATTATAAACTTTATCGCTTGGACGTTAATAATTATGGCACGTGTATTCCACAGGTGTGGAAAATTCAAGGATATTATGAATATATTAGTATATTTCGATCGACTAAAGAATGGCAATTTTTTGTTTAATTCTTAATTCGAATTTCTTTTTTACAGAACAGGGGGCAGACGGGCAGGACCTGATGTCTCGTGATACCGCCCATCGACTCTTTCAATGACAGAGGGAATGCGCCGGTCTTTAAAGAATTGGTATACTCTTTTCTCGAAGGACTCTATGTCGAAATGGTTCGCAAACATTTTAGTAGGCAGACAGAGACAGACGACTATTCGAAGCGCTCTTCGTTGAATACGGTCAAGAGGACGGAGTTGGTACTGGGGATCTCCCACCCCCCTTTTACCTAATACCAAAGCCGTTTAAAGTGGTAATTAAAAAGTCTTTGGTATTACGAATACATTTAGTACGTACGCTAAATTCCGTTACTCCATTCAGGGTTCTTCCTCTAGAACTTCCAAAAAAACGTGCATACGAAAACGGGCGCTGTTAATAATTTGTGAATCACAAAAATTAATGTTAAAAACTTATTTTCGCTAACAATTAAGGTAGTAGTCCGGTAGGGAGGCGGCTGATAGCCAAAGTTGGTGATTCCATCCAGCCTTTTGTGCCTGATACACGCCGTCGAGGTGCACAGCCGGTGTTGAAACCTTCGATCGCAGGAGAGTCACGTTCACGAGGCCAAACAGTTTATTATACGTGTATAAACATGATAATGTATTGAATTAATGGATTTTCTGTTTATTGTTTACAGACTGAAGATATGAATATGGAATTGTTTTTCGACCTACAAAAGTGCTACATTCGGAATTTGTTATTTCACTATTAAATGTATTAGTTGTTTAAGGTTATTTATTAACTAAGGAAGATTAAATTGATGTTTGGACCAAATATTTATCGCTCACCTGTCCAATTTTGATAAATGATACGGCAATCTTGTTATTGGCGCGAGGTAAATGAATCTGACACTAGGCAAGATCTGAAAGATTGACAACTAAACTCCAATATTACAGAAGCTAAAGAAGAAATATTAACAATATCAATTTTAAGTGTTAAATGTTTGTTAATGTTTGTGTTTAGTCCATATAGTAGATTTTTATGTAAATATATAATTAAAGTGTAATATATATATATATATTCATAAATAGGAAATAGTATTTAATAATGTTGTTACTCATAATTGTGGTGTCTGTGCTGTCTTAAACTCAACGTCAGAATATCTTTATTCATATAGGTAAACAAGCACACTTATGAACGTCAAAAAGAAGTTAAATTAATTATAAATTTACATTTACTACGAGTTCTCCAGTCAAGGACGTAGAGCGGGCAAGAAGAACTGGCAAGAAACTCTCCGCCACACTTTTAAATCGCCAAGTATTGAGTCATACAAATTGTTTGAACTGGAGCAAATCAATCCCAAGGATTAGGATAATTTAAGTAGACGTCAAATTTATAAAAAGCTTTATTGATTAAGGCTCAGAAGGCTTACTTGCCTATTAGATTAGCAAATGATCATGAAACAGATACAGAAATCTGAGGCCCAGACCTAAAAAGGTTGTAGCGCTATTGATTGAATTTTTTATTGATTAATTTACGTTTAACGAGGGCTTTGAGTTTATTTAGTGATAATTCTCTAATTTCCCTTGGGAGTTTGTTGTAAAGACGTATAAAATTTCCATATAAGGAGTGGTTTATCTTCTGGAGCCTGGTTGGTCGTACAGATCTATTTCGAGTATTATACTGGTGGTGGTTAAAACTAACAACTGAATTTCAACTATTTTTTACGTGCATATTCAAAATTAACTTAATCATTATTTTCACGGATCAATCTCCTTCGTGCCTTCTCCATCTACACGACACTGGCGTAGTACCTTTTACCCAGTTGGCACAAATAAAAGCCATAAACAGGAATTGATTTAAACAATATCATGACATTATTTATATGACGTGATCTGTGGGCGTATCCCGCTGGGACGAACATAGACTAACTAGAAATATTTACTGCCTATGACGAAATATTTACACACCCTCACAATTTCAAGGAATAAGACCAACCCCTAATTAATATTGAAATTAGTTCATAGAAATATGGTTGACATTTATTTATGTACAACTTTTATACAATTAAGATATGTTTTATAAAATTAACAGAAAACCTTTTGCTATCCATTATTCTTACGTTTATACGCTTCACAAAAATGCCGGCGCAAAGTCCTGAAAACTATTAAACTGCGAAAGCAAAGGGAATGTGGTCTAGTTGACGCTGGACTGCGAGTTGAATACACAAGCAAAAAGGATTCCAGCAGAGGTGATAATGGCTCAGAATGTACATACTAACAACCATATTTCACTACTTTTATATATAAATGCGAATGGAAAGTACATGCAAGCCAAGTTAGAATACAAGTTAAGCAAAAACAAAACTTGTAAGAACTAGAATTGGAAGTGTAATATTTTTTTATTTGTAAAATTTATTTCTACCGTAATTGTCATGTATTTAAAATAGATTGTAACTCATACTATGTAAAATACAATATATATGATGTGGTGTAATTTAATAAATAAATAATACACAAAAAAATACACATCGTTTTGTAAATTTTTTAGTTTTTATGATATCTGGTAAAAATAGCATTATGTCCGACCCACATAATAGAAGGGGAAACAATCTTGAGAGAACTTCCGTGAATCTATAAAATGTGAAATCAGTATGAAATTTGAACGAAAAGTGTATACTTTTCGTTACGTTCGTTTACGTTAGTATAACTATACTCAAGTATCGTAAATGAATTAAATGGAGTTAATAAGCTTCTATATTCAACTCTATCAATATTAATTCAACTCTAGTCTACGCGAGATAATTGCTACGACACTGAATCTTACCCAAAGTCTGTAGTCAACAAAGGATTAAAATTATGAAAGACCATTGAAGTAACTTATTTGTATTATATTTGAATTATATCCGTTTCATTGTAAAGAAGCCATTATGCATTTACGCCGGTAATCTTACCAGCGCCATGACAACTAATATGAGTTACTTTATTTAATTTTATGTAGTTAAGGTAAACTGTTTTTCTTTAAGAATACAAACAATAGAAGACGTAAATGGTTTACGTATGCGTGATAATGACGACAATAGTACGTAAATCGTTAACGTATTTACGGGTTTTATAGTCATTTTTAATTCGCCGTATCGCCGCTATGCTAAACAAAAGATTGGAAAAATACTGATTCATTGACGTACATATGACCTTTTTATTTACATTTATCTCTATCTGTAATTTTTTATTACATCTTACCAACACAGATTATCTATCTCCTACCCAACACTGTGATTGTTGTAGTGTCGTATATATATCAAGTTACTCCAATTTTATTTCTTTTTTACACTTCTCTGTGTTACTGCAACCTCTTTCTAAAAGCGGGACTGCTTGGAATATTCCGTTTATCATCGATACAGCCCGTTTAACTCTAACATTTAGATTTATTATTTTTATGTCTGCGAATGTTAAACAAGTGGTAAAGGAGGGCCTCGAGGGAGATCCCCTTTGCTGGACCAACATTCTACATATTTTACCAGTAGTATAGTTACTTTCTAAATTTCTTCTGACATGAGTTTTATATTGTGTGTGCCTTTATATTAAAAGATTGACTGACCATTCATCATTATGGAACATTCAAATTGACAGAAAATGTGTACGTTGTTGCCTAGTGTAATATTGTTAGACGTAAGTCCAGCGTAATCAATGTACTATGTTCCTTGTTCGCCATGCATTCATACATGCCATGCATGCATACATGCCATAAACTTGATTAAATAGTTCATGTTTTTGACAAAATAAACGATAAAATTTGCGAAAATGATTCTTGAAAATATTCATACCGAAGTGTAAAAAAACACCTATCTAATGGTGATTTAGCGGACAATTAGCAAAATCTAAATATTAGTGGGAGAAAATAAGATGTAAGATAAGGTGATTTCTTAAGGGATTTTTGGTAAATAACAACTAAAGCCTTTAACCAAATCGACACCCGTAAAGAAAGCAATATTGTACTGAGTTTTATTGCTAGGCTTTTATAAACAGGCGTTTAAAAGGTGATCGCAAATTTTAGCCTCGAATTATTTTGAATATATTATAGAGCTGATGTTACTATTTAAATATATTCAGAGCTTTAATAGATTTACTAATAAACCACATTTCTAAATTTAATTCCTATTTACAAAAAAAATAATAGTAGGAACTCATATTCGACAATTGTACGAATGATTACGATATGATTATTAATCAACAAAAAACTACAACAATCTCACAAAAACAAAAGTCTGATTTTTTTTATATGGAAATAATTTTAATTTTATGCCAGTTTCAAGTAAAAGGTAGGGAAACTACACGCGAGAAATAATAAACAAAGACATCAAATGGAAACAAAGGGATAACATAGTTAAAAACAAAATATGGACATAAACATATAAAATCTTAATATTATCATAGACTATGAAAGAAGATAACACATTACAATAAAATAAAAGATAAAGCAAAAGGCAGGAGATTTTAGTCGGAAACGGAACATGTATTAATTGTAAGAAGTTCAGAAAGGAGGTGCAGTCATATTAGGAATAAGAAAAGAAAATGTGGTAGAGGTCTAGAATAGCTTCTCCGCACTTACAAATATTACTATCAACAATGCGAGGATGATGAGGAATGGTGAGGTATATATGACCTAAACGCATTCTGGAAATGATAGAAGTGACAATTACAGAACTTTTAACTTTAAATAAGACATTAAGGCAATTAAGTGAACTAGACATGGAATTGCAAGCCTTATCTCTAAATTTATCTACGGAATAAAAAAGAAGATCATATTGTAGCACATTTATATAGGAATTTATAGATGATTCTAAATCGTGTCTCAACTTCATTGAGGATATCTAAATTTTCATTAGACATGTCCGCAGCATAGACTCTCAGTAGTCCTTTCTTATAATTACAGCATCCATACATTCTCCATGGAGGAAAAGGAATATTATTAGATGGATTACGTTTGGCAGAAAAAACTGATCGGAAATTTCTATTACACGTGTAGGCAAAGCTCGAGAAGAATTGGTCTCACCACCGCTTATTAATTCAAGCAAATCTTTTATTTTTATTCGACAAGGCAATGCAAGCCGACGATGCAACGAGCTTTACTTCATTTATATTTCACACGTAGTTGTCGTTTTTAATAAGGAGGGCCTAATGGGAAATAACATTGTTGAAAGATTATTTCTTAAATTCCGAGATATTGTGTACTCTTGTTCTGCCTCTACAATTATATCTATAATATAAAAATGAATCGCAAAATGTGTTGGTGAGCGTAATAACTCTACAACGCCTGGAACAATTGTACCAATTCTTTTTTTTAAATGTTCGTTGAAGTCTAAGGTTGGTTTTTACGGCGAGAAAAATTCGAATAATTTCCGGGAAAACCTTAAAACACCCCTTTTCTTTTTCCCATACAAACGTTTTGTAAATAAAATGTAGAGTCAATTTGAATTTTATTGCTATTCAATAAAGTTCATATTAAATTGCAAGCACTCACTGTTGTGTAAGCAATGTTGCGTTCCGCAACACAATAAGTGATAATATCGCGAACCCGACCAAATTGAATAGTCAAAAAATGTGAGAGCTATAGATCATTAGTACTGATTTTTAATTTGGTTGGCTTCGCGATATTATTTATTTTATTTTAGTTTCGGCATGCGACATAAAATGCATATGTTTTCACGCCATTACATCTGTCAAACACATGGCGTTAAAAAAAGCATTTAATTTTTGAATTATTAATTTAATATCCCTATCTGAGCAAAATTATTTGAATACATAGTAATAGGAAAATATATCAATGAGGCACACAATTTTTAAATATTTGTCACTTTTAGAACAAAACACTGCCACATTTCAAATCTTTTTGACAGAATGAAGTCTGTGGGGTCCGCTAGTAATGGAAAAATTTTCACGTTTAGGGATTAAATAAAAGTACTGAATAAAATTAGTAGTAAAAATATATTCAACAATGAAGAGGTATCAAGTGCCTGCGCGCAGAAGCGCGCTGATATATCAACGTCGAACGCTGTAAGCCGAAGATTTGGCTCGTTGTATTTTTTTTAATAGAATCTGAAAAGATGGATATTCATCACTGATCTACGTATATATAAGATATTTATAGTTAGGCTAGTATTCCAATATCAATCTAATACGTAAACTAATAACATCAGTTGCGTTTAAATGGTATTCAATTATGGGTATAATTGTTATATCGAAAGTCGGTTTTACAGAGGTGCTCTGCCGATCCATGTTTATTAGGAAATCCAATAAAAAAAAATTATATTACCATATTATCATGGTCAATTTGTCTCTGTTTGAGTTTTCTATGGACAGCAGCGGATGGTACAGGTTTTTTAGCAGGATCTTTCGCCGCACACTTTTTGTTATTACGAGCACCAAGAATCTTGTTCAAGAGAATGTGATTGTGCCTTTCAATCTCTCGTAATCTTTCATTTGTGAAGGACATATTAATTCGACGGGTTTGGGGTACTGAGATTGAGCTGAAATAAACATATAGGATTAGGTTAAATTTGTGGAAAGTGATGGCCTAGTGGACTAGCGACTCCCATCCTTGAGGTCGTTCCATCTCCGACTGTGCGCTCTAAGGGTAAGGAAATCATAGTGAAGCCAGCTTGCCCAAAAAGTCGGCAGTGAGTTTCAAACACAGGAGGCTGATCACCTACTTGCATGATCATGAAACAGAACAGAAATCTGAGGCCCAGACCTAAAAAGGTTGTAGTGCCATGGGTTCAATTTATTAATTAACAATAAATAACTAATTTTCCCTTTCGTACAAAAAACTAAATTAATCTTATTGACCTCTAAATTCTATTTTTTAAATGGTATTTATTGTTTTATAAGTAAAGTATTTTATCTATGATTTGCGTGATAGAATTTAATTTAATTTAATATTCGGTACGCTTTCTTCCATCAGGGGATTTACAATTCTATACAAATTCGTTTAGCGTTCACGACTGTCGAGAAGTGATCTCAAGCCTCAAGACAGAATTTAAAATAATTTGTTTAGTAGTTTAAATTGGGATATGTACGTGATATGTCCGAAGTCCATCTCTAATATGTAGATATAAATTTGTACTAAAAAGAGCGTAACTTTGGTTTAGCTTTTGACCTCTTTCGAAATTATAGATTTATATTTTTTTCCTACAATTATGTTCACAAAAGAGTGCAACTTTACATTACAATCTAACCTGTATAATAAATATGGCTAAGAAGTAATATTATGTTGACTTAATTTTGTACAATACTAGTGAATAGCTTAAACTAAGGTAATGTTAGTTAACTATGATATTAGTATCATAGTTTAAATTTAAAAAACAAAATTTTGTTTCGATACATCTATGATTTATTGTAGACTAAATTATATAAATAAAAATTTAACGGGTAAAACACGCAGAAGTGGAGAAGGTACTAAGACGGAAGACGTAACATGTAGTTGATTCAATTTCATACATTACTCACTCATTCACTCACATGCACCCACAGACGTACTCATTCCCACACTCACTAATACGCTCACGCCTGTTACACGTCGCGTATACTGTTAAAAATTAGAAGAATTGAAGTTCAAGAACTGCAAACTTTGTTATGGCAGAGCTGGGAAGCCTGACTTGACTGAACAAATCTTACACATTGTAATGCTTAATTATGAGCAATAAACAAACTTCTTTATTACATAATTTAAATTCTTACCCATAGTCAGAAGATCTGCCAGATATAGACTGAGGTTTGCTTGAAAAAGATGTATGACTCTTCGACATCTTAACCGATTTATTTGTTTCATTGTTATCCAATTGTGTTTTACATGAACTATCGCTGACAGACTTTGTAACAACCTTTATCTCCTCAACCTCACTATCCTCTTCAAACTCATCTGAATAATGATCATCATTTTCATCATTTGCTTCCGATTTTTCATTCTCAGATTCCGAATTGTATACACATGTCTCGACGCAAATATTTGGCGGTCGTTTTACGGTATCAACTATGCATCCCATGTCAAAATTTTTAGTAATTTCATCGATATCGTTGTTATTTTCTTCCTGGTAAAGCTGTTTTAATTTCATTTTGTTAGTGTCACCTCCAGAATATTGAGTGTCTATGTATTCACTTATTTTTTCTACTTTGCATTCAACCTGCGACATTAGTGCCAAGCGTGCGTCTATGTGGTCAAAGCTAAAAAATAAAAAATAATAAATCGTAAATGTGAGCGAACAAGCGATTCATACTCGTAACTGAACGCGTTAACTACTTCTACGCAGACCTACTACAGTCTGTCTTCTGCAGTAGATTGCCGAGTTAAAGTATATTATCTTCTAAATAGATCCTGAACTAAAATGTGCTTATAATTTTTTTAACTTACTTAGACTTTATAATGATTACAAACTTTTAGATAAACTATACCCCGATCACAAACAATAGTTACCACATTATATTTTCAAAATATGTTAAAAATTATAATATTTTGTAAAATTCTCGATCACTACGAAATAATAATTCATAGAAACACTTTAAAAAAACAGTTTGACAATGACAACATACGAATATGTAATTTTCTTTTTTTAACGTTTGAATTTCGCACCCCAATGATTTAATGTTATTTGCAGCCAGGAAAACAACATTTCACTAAAGTTTTGTCCAGGTGTTTTTATTTATTTACAAAATTGTATACTTATTGATATAAAAACTACTATACTGTTAAAACATTAGCGAATGAAAAATGTTCATTGTTGAATATCATCTTCGAATGTATGTAAAATCAATAATGACCTATCAACATGTAAACAAAATAATAGGAACCGCGCCGTCAGTTTAAATAGTTTCCACAGACTAAAAAGACTATATATTTCCCAATAAAACAAACATCACAGGTTAAAGAATATTGTCGTTGTCTTAAATGTAGATCATATAATATAAAATCTGGATAGATTGAAGGGTATGGTGGAGAAAAGAGACTTACTATTACTTGCATACGACAAAATCCAGTACTTTTTTGTCACATGTAAGTTGACGCTGAACGCTTTCTGATACCTATAGAACCATTTAAAGTTAAAGATGGTACAACTCAGTAGCACCGCTCTGTCCTCAAACAAAAGCTATTACCAGTGAATATAATATATCTATATCGATCAATATCTATATCAAACCAAGGGATCACAGGCTGCATATGGGACTGCAATTTGACTTACATATTTAAGTTTTTATGTCATTTTGTAGAAAATTCGTAAAGAAATTTGCATGTTATTAAGATAAATTAGGTATTGCTCACTCTAATGCATTTTACTTATTTTGGTGGTTCTACTAATGCAATTTTTATACACCTTTATTATATAATATTCCTTAAGCTACGATAGTAAACAGTAAACATGGCGTATTCGCTCTCCTGTGTCTTGTGATTCTGTGATTTCGACTGAAATATTAAACGTCAGACTATTCTATGGTGCGAACGGTGAAGTGTAAACGTCAAAAATTTTCAACGAAAATAAATCACTGTACAAAAACTTGATTTTTTACGATAAATTACAATTCGATATGTTTTTTGCAAAGATTCTCTAAATAAGTTCGATATTAGAAGGGTTATCGACACTTCGAAATGGTCACAATAATCAAAAACCAGCTATTGAAACACTTATCCAGGTACTTTATGATATCGCATTGGTATTTATTGTTATATTTATTTACGATAATCAGGATGACCGTAATGAGATAATTAGATATATATTAAGATTTTGTTAAGGACAGTGATATTGTAATGTTACTCGTAATGAATATAAGTTTTACATAAGTCCTCTAACAAGCGAGATCTTTTCTATGAAATTGAAAAAAAAAATATTTTTATTATTTAACTTGTCATAAATTATTATTACCAATGCTATAAATCTTATTCTTATTATACTTGATTATTGGATTTAGAATATCACAATTAAAATTATTTCTCTGGACTTAAAGTAACTTTTAAAACACAATGTCTTAACATATCTTGTAATGATGAGTACAAAAAACAAAATTAAATGTCAAGTAAAATTATACTAATTTAAAAATTAAACTATTTTTCCAGATATACAAAGAATTTATCACCAGAACAAATATCATTGTCAGCCCTTCGAGGCTCTGGTGAGCTTCAGGATTTGACCTTAGATGAAGATTTATTGACAGAATTGTTAGAACTTCCTGGCTGGGTGCGCTTGACGTCAGCTAAGTGCAACCGTGCCTCTTTTAGAATACAATGGACCAAGCTAAAAACAGTACCCATTGTTTTGGTAAGTGTATATAATGTTTGAAAGATGTCTTTTTTATATTTAAGCCTAGCAAGTACATAGTCTTTGTAAAATTATTGTTGTATTATTTTAAGCCAATGTCAGTAGATCAAGGATTGGTAATCAACGAAGCGAAACTTAATTAGATAATGCTTGCAACTATGTTATTCGTTTTTATAGCATAATGGTTTATGAAAGTGTTGTAATATTTTGCTACTGAATAGTCTTTTAGTTTGTATGCATGTAATAAGATTTTTCCAAGGCCACAATTTAATAAAATTAAATCATCCCAATTTGTAAAAAAAATTAGATACATTATTACCTATTCTGTATAAAAGTGTATAGAGCATCAACTTATGAAGCTGCTTCTGTATTTACTTCCATTAATATATGTTGTAAAATTCATTTAAAAAATTTGGGTAATTTCTTTCTATGATCTGACATGGTGTTGACTTAAGAAACAGTGTTTCTTAAGTGTTTATGCTATATATATCTATAGATATAATAAACAACCTTATCTTTTAACATTTGTATTTAAAAAAATACATCCAATGAAAAGTTATTCAATCATAATCAACAGATTCAAATTAAACGATTATATATATATTTTACCATAAATAACGATATTGTATGTATTAAATAAGCATTAAATTGATTTCTTTCAGAACTTAGACGAAGTGCACATAGCATTGGAAGTATGTGCGGAGCCGCGGGTGATGAATCCCAATGCGGCAGCGGCTATGCCTGTTCCTGGGAAATATAGTTACATACATAAGGTAGATGGGTATTATTTTATTTGTCTAGTCGATTAGTATGTTATCTACATCCAGTAACAATTTTTTTATAGTATTGTTTATACAAAAATAAACTTCATAGTGTGTAAGCAGGTATATTGTATAATCTATATGATTAAAGTAAATATGCCATTATAAAAGTAGTGTATAAACATAATTTACATAGAAATATTTTTGATTTCAGGTCATAGATGGGATCTCAGTGGCTGTGAATCATGTTCAAATAGATTTTAATTGTGATGCATTCACCAGTAGTGTTCAGGTATATTTATAATTTTAGTATTTAATTTAAAATATGATAAATACAATCAATTAATATACAACTTTTTGATCTGGTTAAAATTAGTTATTATAGTAAAACTCTTAACATTATTTTAATAAAATTATTCTAGGATTTGAATTTATCAAAAAAATAAGTGTGTGCCTGTACTAGTGTACACACGTTAGAAGTGAAACTTCTTTATTTTTCGAAAAATTATCAACTATATGCAACTTTATAGAAATTGGTTAAATAAAGGAAAATAAGATAAAGTTTAACAAATAATACAATTATTTCATTTTATCTTATTACTACTAAGATTATTAGAGAATTTCATTATTTGTAATAGAATTATTACTTTCATTGTTATCGTTATTATATATTTTTATTATTAATGGCTTCAACTCAACCGTGGTGTAGAAAAATATGGCGTGTAACGGAAAAAAGTGACGCGTAACCGAAAAATGTGACGTATATAATGTGTATTTGTAATATTATTATTGCAGTAAATTATAACGTATTAGAGCAGATTTTATGTAAATAATATTACACCGTCAAAATGTCTTCCATCACGGTGAATGCACTCTTTAAAGCGGACTAGCGAATTCGCAGACACGCGGCAGGGCGTCAACTGATATGGCTCTCACTTTTTTCGTTATTTTAGTCTGCAAATTGCGTGTTCAAAATTCGTAAGAGGGTTATCATATCATAAACTCTTGCTTTGAGATAACCACATAAGGAAAAGTCAGCTGGGATTAATTTGGGAGATATCTTTTGTCACAGTCTCCAAAACGGCTTTTTATTTGCCCGAAAACAACGCTTTTAGAGAGCTATGTAGCCAGTGGCCCCATTACTTGTCGACTATACTTCTGAATTGTCAGTATTCTCTTGCGGTTAAAAAAAAATAATGTCAATCATTGCTTGTTGCATTGTTGCACACAAATTTAACCTCAGTAACAACCCCTTTGGTTTTTTTTAATGCGACATGTTTGAAAGAGAAAACACTCCTTTCTAGATCTCAAGAGTGACGGTAGAGTCACGCACACCGGATGGCAGAAAGGGTGATCTAAGACTGACTAGAATCAAGTCACCCGACACAGGACAGCTTCTTATATTTAAGGTAATATAAATTAGCGTCAATATTCTTCTAGACTAAACAGTTATGCGAAATGTTTGATATGAATTTCTACTGTTTTTATAATAAATACGACCTTTAATTTAACTATAATTGTTTATACAAAGATATATATTTCTGTTTGACTAATCTCAAAAAGATCCGTATTATTATGTATTTTCCTGATCATTATGCATGAAACCGCTAAATCAGTGTTGCCCATGCTCCGAAGCGCAATTTGATTGTTAAGAGGAAATTCGAAAAATATTAGGTATATGAATTTCAGTTTTTCATTATGTTTTGACAATTTACTGTATATTGGTAACAATTTCCTGGTAATTTCTTCCTAAGCATAGCTCAGTTTCTTATGTTAAAATTGTAGTAAAGCTCTAACTAATATGTTAACTTCTGAATCGACGAAAACAATTATCAGACCTTCAGATAAAATGTAAATGCGTGACTGTGTCACAGTGGAGTTGCCTAGTTATTATAAATATCACATTCAAAACAAGAGATTTTGAAACAATAAATGACAAATAACGTTGCCGAAACAAATAGAATTATTTTAAAAAATCCTCCAGCTTGCTTGACCTTCATTAAAATGAGAGAAAAAAATTCCTACGTTTCAACTCTATTGTTTATGTTTATAAAGGAATTGGAGTGGCAAAGTGCCAGAATAGAGGCGAAGGCTCATGGGGTAGCGGCCGCTAATTTGCCGCCTTTGCGTCTTCTACTTGGAACAACGCATTGCCGGATTGTGATTAAGAAACGTCTGGCTGGTATGTCTCTAAGATTTTGTTATTATGATGATTTTTTTATTAAAAACACTTTAAAAGTATACCTGGATTTTTAAGAAGTATAGAAAAGCATTTTTTGATATTATAATATGTAGTAATGACCACTATAACGCGGTAGACTCGGACTGCGTTATAGGAAATCGTATTGTTGGAGTATTCTCTTTAAACCGTTTTTTTTTAATTAACAAGGAACACGAATTAATAAAATTTAGTTTAATTTTTATAAAAACACAATTGAATCAGATGCAAAGGTACGAATAACTAATTTTGAACTAGACAATTCATTATAAATTTCACACGACAGAAATATAACTTGAGAAGTGTTCATGTTATACGGCGTTGTATGGGCGTGTAAACCGTTGTAGGGGGGATTACTGAATTTAGTTTTTCATGAGTTTTTTCTTATATCAAATAACATAAGCAACCAAATTTAAACACATTCAATAATTAAGAAGTAAATATGAGATACACGATCATTTATCTATATTATATAGTTATTACTAGTTGAGAATTGACCGGTCCGATGTGAGGTATCCGATCGAAAGCTACTGGTATATGTTGTCCATTTCCTTTTATAACGGTGTTGCGTCAGAGGGGTACAGGTATTGGTTATGCGGGGCAAAGGGAGTGCAATGAATATGTAGCAAGTACGACGCAAATGTTGATGCCTTTCTAAAAGACGTAAACTTAAAAGACTTCTTAAAAACACTCACCTTACACGCCACTCCTATCCTCCATCAACTCCTAGTGTGGGCACTTACTTATTTTACTATACATCCTTTTTATGATAATATTATAGCCTTTGTATTCCGAAACTCTGTGATATTTACTACAGTATATCTCGGAGTTCGGTGTGCCTCCTCTAACCCTTTTCACCTTTCTCTATCCTTTGCGACTCTTTTCCAGTTATAGCCTAGCGACTCAGGAGTTCTTAAAGTCTATCCATTATTTTATCCCTTTTTATTGCGTAATTTTTTTTTCTGTCTGATATATTTTCCTCCTAGACCGAAAGTTTTTAGTTATTAAATGGTATTCTCTATTGAGAAGCCTCTAATACACGAACACAAATAACATAAATTGAAATTTTTAGATTGTGCCGTGCTCGGTTCGCGTTTAGTATTGCGCCCTGAGCCGTTGGCGTGGGCGTTAACGGACGGACAGTTACGTGCAGCGGTCGCGTGCGCGGCCGCATTGGCTGGACCAGTACATAGAGCGACGCAGCTTGCTACTCGGACTAAAGCAGCTAAAAAGGTATGAGATTACTACAAAGACTTTTTTGTATTAGCCTACAAATTTTATTAAAACATAAGGTTAACAGTTTGCATATATTAAATACCGTTGGTATTTGAGTGACAATCTACTTCCAAACCACCCACTGCCACTATGTAGAACCAGCTGCCCACTAAAGTATTTGTGATTGAATTCGACTTAGAAAGAAAAAAGCGTACTAATTCTTAAGGCAGGCAACATCCTCCATATTAATCACTTAACATCAGGTGATCCTCCTGCCCGTATTCTCCCTCTATAAAAAAGCAAGTGTGCTGAATTTCGTAAATGTTAGTATGTTTGTCAACGAATTTTTCGTAAAAAATCATTTATATTTTAAACAGGAAACGGTTTATGTTTCATAAAAATCGGTTTTTGTATCTGGGCATTAGATGTCTGAATCTGTTTCGTAATTATTTTTCTATCTAATAGGCAAGTAGGTGATCAGCCTCCTGTGTCGACACACCTCGTCGATTTTTTGGGTCTAAGGCATGTCGGTTTCCTCACGTTATCTTCCTTCACCGTTCGAGCTATTAAAAAATGCGCACATAGAAAGAAAGTATTGGTGCAGCGTGGATCGAACCTACGACCTCAGGGATGATAGTCGCACGCTGAAGCCACTAAGCCCTGCTCTTTTCTTACGTTAATACTATGTGTAATATTATGTTAACAGATAGAAGAACCATTGCAGCAAATATCGAGCCGATCTAGTTCAAGCGAGCGGGACATACTCGCTCGAATGTTCGCTAAACATGACGTACGAGAAACTTCTTACCATTTGCTGGCACCGAGGATCGATTTACATCTGTGTGATGATCCAGGATGTGAGTTACGCATAAACTAATACAAATTAAAAAAATAGCTATTTAACAATTTCTTTAATAAATAAAAAAAAAACTCAGTATATACATTGTAAAAAATGAATTTGTTTTATATATTTATTAACACATCGTTACATTACAATATATAAAAAAATTTGAACATAATTAAATCAAAAGGAGGGCAACTGGCGGCCTTATCGCTTTCGAGCGAAGTCTTCCAGGTAACCACTGTGAGTAAATAAAAAAAATGTATTAAATTACATAAGATAGAAGGGCAAAAAATTTAATTGTTGTAAAGTATAAGTTTAGGAAATAATTACACAGGATTTTAATGTGTTTGTGATATTGATATAATTTTATGATTATTTTTAGTTGTTTTTTAGTTTTATCTAGTGAGATATTTCATACCCATTTACAATGTTTTTTAGATTTAAAGAAGTATAATCTTATATTTTATTTTTAGTGGGTAGATCAGAAATGCCTCAACTGGCGAACGGCGGTGCTCTTCAAGTGACGCTGGTCAGTATGCAGGCGGATCTCTTCCCCTATCACAAGGCTTCTGATGATAGAAGGCATTGGAGGGGATATAGGTAACAATATTAATGATATATTAGATCCTTACATATGAAATTGGCGTTTTGTATGGGAGGAACAAAAAGTCGAATATTTTTAAATATAATATATTTAATTAATCAAAGTATGAACCATTGTTTTCTATGCACTTTTGCCATTCATTTTCTCAGAGGTAGTTCAATGATCCCTTTACTAAATAAACCAGTCGGACGGGAATCAATAAAATCTGTGAAGGCGATTTGGACTGCCCCATCAGAGGTGATTTTTTTCCCTTGTAAGAAGTTGTCCAAATTTCGAAAAAAAATGGTAATCTGTTGGAGCAAAGTCCGGGGAACACGGAGGATGTCTTAGACATTCCAATTGAAGCTCTTCTAATTTGGTAGCCGTCTGTTGTGTAGTGTGTGGTCTAGCGTTGTCGTGAAGTAGCAGTGGCGTGGAGCGATTGACCAGCCTAGGTTGTTTAGCCGCTAGCTTTTCCATCATGGTTTGCAATTGCTGACAATAGACATCAGCCGTAATAGTCTGGCCAGATTTGAGAACTGCAATGAATAATACCGGTACTAGTCCACCAAACGCTTACAAGTAAATTTTTTGGGGTTAATTTTCGCTTGGGGCAGGATTTGGCTGGCTGGCCAGGATCCAACCATTGCGCTGAGCGCTTCCGATTATCGTAAAGAATCCATTTTTCATCACAGGTAATGATTCGGTTTAAAATACCTTCATTATTGTGCCTGTTCAGTAATGTAACGCAGCAGTCGACGCGCGTTTGCCGGTTTGCTTCAGTGAATTTGTACCAGTATCCCAGTAGTACCCACCTTTCAAGCTTTTTAATCTTCCCAATTTGCTTCAAGTGAATTAAAACAGTTTTATCACTAACACCGCAGCCTGCAGCTAACTCGGACGTGGTTTGCGATGGATCCGCTTCCACAATAGCCATACTTCATTATCAACTTGGGTGTCAGGCCGTCCACGGGGCTTGATCTGCAGGTCGAAATTTCCAGAACGAAAACGTTGGAACCAAAAACGAACTGTGTTTTCTTTTGCAACATGACCGCCATACATATCATTCACCCTTCGAGTCGTTTCCACAGCACTAGTGCCACGGCGGAACTCGTACTCGTAAATAATGCGATAAGTTTTCCATTTTGTAAAATGAGTGACGCAAACAGAAAAAACCTAATATAAAGTACTTGCGGATTCGATAGACGTTGCCCTGTACACACGTCTTAGATACAAAAAAAAAAAATAATGATATAATGTAACAAAAAAATCATCAAAATCTTTTCAGCCGTTTAAGAGTTTATTTACGATCACATGCACAGCTGATGGAATGCAGCGCTATCTGCCGGGCTGATTTGTGTTTCATTCATATCAGTCCAGCCGTTTAACAGGAGTGCCATGACATACACACGTACAGTAGAATTATATATATATAGATATATATATATATAAAGATAATTATGTTACTTTCAACTCTATCTCTTCTTTCATAAATATTATTTCGGCGTTGTCATTAAAATTAATATGTATTTTATGTAAGTGTGAAATCCGTTAGGATTGGGATTTAAAAAAATACTTTTATTTCTTACAAAAAAGCGTCATTAAAATTCTATACAAATTATATTTTTTATTGTGAGAGTAAAAGATTTTTTTTTTATATTTTCTGAATTCTTTTGTATAGAGAAGCAGCAACTCCTCACAGTCAGTGGTTATCGCAGGCTCTGTCGTCTTTCTGTGGATCTCTGTTGGATCTCTTAGATCCCAAGCCGGTCACGCCCAGTGCAAAGGTAAATTAAAACATTTGTACGTCAGTTTATACGCGTAGTCATACGCACATAAGTTCATTGTTAAATGCGTTCAATTAATGAAAAATTTCTTTGATTAATAATATTAATTAAAATTGACATATCTGACACTCAATGTTTAATATTCTAGCCTAGCAGTAAAGAAGAAAAAAATGAAGAGTCGCTACCGAACGGCGTAAGTCACAAGCCGGCCTCGCAGACATCCGCTTCTAATGCTCCGTCCACACAAACTACCTCACAAGGTATGTAACAATATCATATCTCTCGTAAGGCTTATAACTAATTAATAAATATTACGTAATATTTGAAATACAGATTATTATTATTATTATATATAACTCATTATATTTTCAGCATCGCCAACAAGAACGAGAATACTCCAGGAGTTGGGCAAACTGATGACTACTTGCTTAGTTTTAAGAATAGATGACTTTACGGTTTACAAGGTATGTTAAGTGAACCACAAAGTTGATATTTAAGAAAGATTAAATTCTCTATTTTGAAATAATATTTGGCAAAGTATTTAAAACACAAAGTTAGATATCAAAGATGTCATTCTCTAGTTTGAAATAATGTTTGGCAAAGCTCTTAAAACACAAAGTTAGATACTAAAGATGTCATTCTCTAGTTTGAAATAATGTTTGGCAAAGCTCTTAAAACACAAAGTTAGATATCAAAGATGTCATTCTCTAGTTTGAAATAATGTTTGGCAAAGCTCTTAAAACACAAAGTTAGATATAAAAGATGTCATTCTCTAGTTTGAAATAATGTTTGGCAAAGCTCTTAAAACACAAAGTTAGATATCAAAGATGTCATTCTCTAGTTTGAAATAATGTTTGGCAAAGCTCTTAAAACACAAAGTTAGATATCAAAGATGTCATTCTCTAGTTTGATATAATGTTTGGCAAAGCTCTTAAAACACAAAGTTAGATATCAAAGATGTCATTCTCTAGTTTGAAATAATGTTTGGCAAAGCTCTTAAAACACAAAGTTAGATATAAAAGATGTCATTCTCTAGTTTAAAATAATGTTTGGCAAAGCTCTTAAAACACAAAGTTAGATATCAAAGATGTCATTCTCTAGTTTGAAATAATGTTTGGCAAAGCTCTTAAAACACAAAGTTAGATATAAAAGATGTCATTCTCTAGTTTGAAATAATGTTTGGCAAAGCTCTTAAAACACAAAGTTAGATATAAAAGATGTCATTTTCTATTTTGAAAAAATGTTTGGCAAAGCTCTTAAAACACAAAGTTAGATATCAAAGATGTCATTCTCTAGTTTGATATAATGTTTGGCAAAGCTCTTAAAACACAAAGTTAGATATCAAAGATGTCATTCTCTAGTTTGAAATAATATTTGGCAAAGCTCTTAAAACACAAAGTTAGATATAAAAGATGTCATTCTCTAGTTTGAAATAATGTTTGGCAAAGCTCTTAAAACACAAAGTTAGATATAAAAGATGTCATTTTCTATTTTGAAAAAATGTTTGGCAAAGCTTTTAAAACACAAAGTTAGATATTAGAGATGTCATTCTCTATTTTGAAATAATGTTTGGCAAAGCTTTTAAAACACAAAGTTAGATATTAAAGATGTCATTTTCTATTTTGAAATAATGTTTGGCAAAGCTTTTAAAACACAAAGTTAGATATCAGAGATGTCATTCTCTAGTTTGAAATAATGTTTGGCAAAGCTCTTAAAACACAAAGTTAGATATCAAAGATGTCATTCTCTAGTTTGATATAATGTTTGGCAAAGCTCTTAAAACACAAAGTTAGATATCAAAGATGTCATTCTCTATTTTGAAATAATGTTTGGCAAAGCTTTTAAAACACAAAGTTAGATATCAGAGATGTCATTCTCTAGTTTGAAATAATGTTTGGCAAAGCTCTTAAAACACAAAGTTAGATAGCAAAGATGTCATTCTCTAGTTTGATATAATGTTTGGCAAAGCTCTTAAAACACAAAGTTAGATATCAAAGATGTCATTCTCTAGTTTTGAAATAATGTTTGGCAAAGCTCTTAAAACACAAAGTTAGATATCAAAGATGTCATTCTCTAGTTTGAAGTAATGTTTGCCAAAGCTCTTAAAACACAAAGTTAGATATCAAAGATGTCATTCTCTAGTTTGAAATAATGTTTGGCAAAGCTCTTAAAACACAAAGTTAGATATAAAAGATGTCATTCTCTAGTTTGAAATAATGTTTGGCAAAGCTCTTAAAACACAAAGTTAGATATAAAAGATGTCATTTTCTATTTTGAAAAAATGTTTGGCAAAGCTCTTAAAACACAAAGTTAGATATCAAAGATGTCATTCTCTAGTTTGAAATAATGTTTGGCAAAGCTCTTAAAACACAAAGTTAGATATAAAAGATGTCATTCTCTAGTTTGAAATAATATTTGGCAAAGCTCTTAAAACACAAAGTTAGATATAAAAGATGTCATTTTCTATTTTGAAAAAATGTTTGGCAAAGCTCTTAAAACACAAAGTTAGATATCAAAGATGGCATTCTCTAGTTTGATATAATGTTTGGCAAAGCTCTTAAAACACAAAGTTAGATATCAAAGATGTCATTCTCTAGTTTGAAATAATGTTTGGCAAAGCTCTTAAAACACAAAGTTAGATATAAAAGATGTCATTCTCTAGTTTGAAATAATGTTTGGCAAAGCTCTTAAAACACAAAGTTAGATATAAAAGATGTCATTTTCTATTTTGAAAAAATGTTTGGCAAAGCTTTTAAAACACAAAGTTAGATATTAGAGATGTCATTCTCTATTTTGAAATAATGTTTGGCAAAGCTTTTAAAACACAAAGTTAGATATTAAAGATGTCATTTTCTATTTTGAAATAATGTTTGGCAAAGCTTTTAAAACACAAAGTTAGATATCAGAGATGTCATTCTCTAGTTTGAAATAATGTTTGGCAAAGCTCTTAAAACACAAAGTTAGATATCAAAGATGTCATTCTCTAGTTTGATATAATGTTTGGCAAAGCTCTTAAAACACAAAGTTAGATATCAAAGATGTCATTCTCTAGATTGAAATAATGTTTGGCAAAGCTCTTAAAACACAAAGTTAGATATCAAAGATGTCATTCTCTAGTTTGAAGTAATGTTTGGCAAAGCTCTTAAAACACAAAGTTAGATATCAAAGATGTCATTCTCTAGTTTGAAGTAATGTTTGGCAAAGCTCTTAAAACACAAAGTTAGATATCAAAGATGTCATTCTCTAGTTTGAAGTAATGTTTGGCAAAGCTCTTAAAACACAAAGTTAGATATCAAAGATGTCATTCTCTAGTTTGAAGTAATGTTTGGCAAAGCTCTTAAAACACAAAGTTAGATATCAAAGATGTCATTCTCTAGATTGAAATAATGTTTGGCAAAGCTCTTAAAACACAAAGTTAGATATCAAAGATGTCATTCTCTAGTTTGAAGTAATGTTTGGCAAAGCTCTTAAAACACAAAGTTAGATATCAAAGATGTCATTCTCTAGTTTGAAGTAATGTTTGGCAAAGCTCTTAAAACACAAAGTTAGATATCAAAGATGTCATTCTCTAGTTTGAAATAATGTTTGGCAAAGCTCTTAAAACACAAAGTTAGATATCAAAAATGTCATTCTCTAGTTTGAAATAATGTTTGGCAAAGGTTTTAAAACACAAAGTTAGTTGAAATAATTATATTTTTGCTCTCAAATACATATTAAACTGAGGACAATCAGATCAATAATATGTTCTAGAAAGTATATACACATGTGAGAATTATGTATGAACTTCAGAAAGCGCAACCCTAATCAGATCCATGCAACTTCCTCACTATCGCGTAGCCTCCAATATCGCGCACAATTCTTTGACTTGTCTCTCTCAGTCGCATGGGTCCGCCAAGCATCTGTTAATACATAATTATGTAGGAATAAAGAAAATAATAATAATAGCAAATACAGTGTACATACGACACTGAAGGCACTGTGGCGTTATAGAGACTTGTCGTTAAATGTAGAGAAGAAAAACGTAAAGATAATCCATGATTCCAACTTATCAGTCATGGTCAACAACAGTCATTACGTACAAGCAATCCCAATTTGTAAACAAACCATCGAATTTCTTAGTAAGTTCGTATGCATGATGACAGTCGAGTTTATTGTGGGCTAGATATTATTGAGAGTGGGTGTAATGCTATGTAAAGTGTATTATTATATGGAAGACAAACTAAACCAACCAAAGCCAATTGATTTCGACGCTTTAGGAAGTTCTTCGTTAAATCGAGGGACCTTACATGAAGTTTACACTGTAATTAATTCAGCAAGTTTTCTAAAAAATACTCGGGAAAAGGTCTCCATGGACTTGGTGAAACGATCGAGTCATTCTTCATCACAGATAGTTTCATATATAGTTAACACTAGGCTTTTGTATGTCTTTATAGGTATCAACAGGTTCTAAGTCGAGGGAAGCCCCTCGACCACTTGTTAGCGCAGAAAAGGCCACATTGCCCGGTGATGCTGGCCTTTTACACGCTGAACTCACTTTCTTCTATTATCCGGGAGATGTATGCTTTCCTGGTAAGTTGATGAGATTTGACACTTCAATATCCGTTTTTCAACTACTTACCCATTTACTGATTAACTAAAAAATTATGTATAATAGTTTTAGGGTTAAGGTTCAAACATTTACAGAACTTGGAAACAGAAATCAATAAAAATAGATTAATATATTAACTGTAAATACCTATTTCGGTATGAGTATTTTTTGTTAATTTAAAATTACTGCTACTTATCTAATGGCATGTTATATGTTTAAATTGTTGTCCAATTTCTATTGGGCAGACATATTTCTGCGTCTTAGTTTTTTGTTAATTTTACTTCATAGTATTGTCTTTGGTTAACATAGCTTTTACACATTGAAAGAAAACAATTTTTTAACCGGATTTAAGCTATTTGTATTATTATAAAATTATAATTATTTATCAATGTCAAAAGTATCACAGCTGTAGAGAAAGTTCTATATCTGTATTTATTTCCCCGGTGTTGGTACTACTAAAAGATGACGGGTTTTTTGCAGAAATGACTTAAGGGTTTCCTCTATCAATCCGCGAAAATAGATAACACAACTTTCTCTACAGCTGTGATACTTTTGACATTCAACACCTTTTGTCTTCAGGCACGCGAAACGTCGGAAAAATTAAAATTATGTAAATAATTTTAAGTTTATAATAGATAGAGAAGATAAATCTTATCTAAAATTTCAGTGCCATCACCAAAAATGTACGTACAAGTGTCGCCTGTGCGCGTGAACGTAGACGTACCGAGTATAGTATGGTTAACGGCGTTCCTTCCGCATGTGGCCGCTGCGGTTGCTTCGACGAGTACAGATGACTCATCCACATATATGGATGTACGGTCGGAAGTTATTATGCCCAAGGTACGTATTGTAGATAAATATAATTATAAAAATTGCTATGAACAGCGGAACCTAGGAGAAATGTAATGTTGTTATTGCTGTGCTTACGTGTTTGTGAGTAAAAGTGTGTTTGTGCATGACTATATGTTTCGTTTATTAATTCCATAATTTTTTCTAGGTTTTTATTTTAATACGTGGAAATGAGTCGATATATTAGGCACGAACTGTGTTTTTACGAGAAAAGTTATGTTTCCTTGTGTTAACCGAAATTTCAGTTTTGTTCTACTGTTTCTAAATCTTATCTACAAGGTATTATGACAGAGGTCGTTTTAAGTCTTCTAGTTTATAGTATAAATTATAATAAACGAAGATAATATAATTTATGATAAATATCCTACATAGTTTCACATACTTTCTGATGTTCCAGTAGCTTTATCACGTACAATATTTTCGTCTCGTATTCATATACTTCAATACGATATCATCTTAAAATTTTTGACGACTCTAACTGATTTCCCATACAATTTATGCTGTTTAATATAACTATTCTAAACAATACATGTACGTGCTTTCGCTTAGTTCCATTTACGATTCCAATACTAAAAAAACTATTATTACCCCTTCCGAAAGGTATCATTTGGTAAAAGAATGGGCAAGAAACTCCATACTTAAAAAAAAATTACAATATTTTGTATACATTGATTTTATAATTCACATCTGAAGACCTGCATGGTCTGCCAGACCAGATCAAAAATACCTGCTATACTAAAACGTAATAGGCGCATGGTGTTATAAAAAATAAGGCAGCAGATAACAAAATTTTTTGAGTAAATAATTTTTACGTATTTGTCCTATATGGGATTATTTTAAAGGTATTTTTTTTTTCGTGTAGATAGTGTTAGAAGCAGGCCCGGAACATATATCCCAACAGCGTGACAGGCCCAAGGAGTTGCACGTTTGTACTGCACGGGTTACATTCACAAATGTACGGGAATCAGCAAGAGCTAGTGAGTAGTACAGTCTTTTTAAAAGCACACACGATCCCTCATCGCAGCCCATACAGACATTTTAGTGGGTTGCCGGCTTTTTTTTCATTTTGGTATAGTAAAAAATTATTATAGCATTTGCCTGATTATAGATTCGATATCGAGGAAAAAATATTGATGGAAATTACGATTGTGAATCTCTTTATTCGTAACATAAAGTTTGATTTTAATATTTTAGATACAGCTGGCACAAGAGCGGATTTAGCGTCCATAATCGCCGCTTTACGTCGCCTCACTCCACGCGGACATTTTCCATGCGCAGACGACGATATGGACCCCATACACCAGCAGTTTGTTTTACATGCAGACAGTAAGTGTGAAGAGATGTTATATCTAGTTTATTTCTCTGTAATTTTTGGTTTCTCCTTCTGTGAGTTTTTAGGAATGATTTTACTTGTGATTATTTGTCGTCCACCATTAAAGAACTTTAGTCCTACGTTTCAAGGAACAAATACAGGATAATACATGTATTATAAATACATATATAATATAAAAAGTTCTCTCCACACTAGTCTAACTTTCTCCAAACCGCAACGTGTGACTCGTAGAAGTATGCGTCGAACGAGTTATCTTGTATTACCTAAAATACGTAAGGACGTACGTACGTACGAACTACGGCAAAATAATGTTTACCTACGAAGGCGCACAGCTGTATAAAAAATGACCCACAAATATATAAAAAATATTACTTCTTTCAATTCATTCAAATCGAAGCTAAGTGAATATGTTAGACAAAATTACTTTTAAATTCATTACTTGTTTTAAATTTTTATTCATGTCTTTGGTTACTTTTACTTTTAAGTTTCTTGCATGTACTATCGTTTTATTATGATTATTTTAGGAAGGACTACAATTTAATGTTAATCTAAAGTATTATTCTCATGTAAGTGACATTTTTGTCTTTTTGAGAAATAAAGTCTTTAAACCTAATACAGGAGTATCAAACAAAAAAGATTCTGCTTTCAATTATATTTGTCGGAGAAATATTCGCTTCGTCATTAGTGGGTTCTGTTGGCGTCATATGGGTAAAGTGTATAACAAAAGACAGGAATATTGATGGTACAATATTTATTCTAAACGTTTTTCCTATTAACATTTCAAACGGCACTTTGCCCTACATTATACTGAACAGCGGGTTCAAGACACAGATCTTACTTTCAACCACAAATCTCTTCATAGAATACTCAAAAACAAACTGTGTCGCGTTCACCCGAATATCAAGATGCCTTGATCTCACTCGAGGCATATGCTCTGCTCTGATTGGTCGTTACAATAGTCGTACGTCGTTAAGTTGAAGATAAACTAGGAAACAATTGTATAATAACAAAATAAATCCAATTAAATAATGAATCATGAAAGTAATACAAATTAATTAAATGATTAGCAAAAGTAAGAATGCTAAATTGAGGTGATTAATATTTTTAACATTTCCTTACGATCATATATTCTGACCCTTCTATTAGTCAAGTCAAGTCAAAAATCATTTATTCATACAGGTAACATGTACACTTATGAACGTCAATAAAAAGAAATATACATTAAATGCTTCTAATTTTACATTTACTGCCAGTTCTCAATCAAGCGTGGAACGGAAGAGAAGAACTGGCAATAAACTCTCCGCCACTCTTTTTAATCGCCAAGTTTTTTTTTTTATATTACACAATGTTTTTTTTAATTTACAATTCAAGAACCCCGTTTTTGCTATTTAATAGTTGATAACGCTGTAATTCACAGCAATCGCGATTGATATTGATATAAATACTGTTATTTTGCATATTCAGGTCTAGACGACATAGACCGCGGCAATACAGTGACTCCTGAATTACTTTGGCGCGAGAATCGTTCAATTTGGTGTGCAAGAGCTGAACCTCTATGGATCGACTTCAGCGGCGCAAGAGCTACTAATTATAAACCCTCACCTCTGCTTGACGCTACGCCTTTGACCGCTTGGGTGAGTTAAAATTAACTGATTAGGGCACAGCAACAGAGACAGTGGGCGTAAATATTTATTGGAAAAACGAACAGTTAATAATGAGGAAATATAAAATTTGGCATTTTGTTTGTATTGTGATGATTTACAGCGCGCACCTGATGTAAAGTTGTTAGGTGGTATCGTCCGTGGAACATTGCGTTGCTGGCTTAGCTGGCTGCTTTAGAATTGCTTCGTTCTTTTTTTGAAGGAATGTCAACCACAGATCAATTATTAGCTATTTTAAAAAATTTGGTGTGGCTGTGTCATACAAATTGTAAATCTCGATACGCAGCAAAATAACCTCAAAATGGTGGAGCTTCTTCACGACGTGTCCGTGTCGTGATCGTGACGTGTAATTAATTCTTTGATCCTTTCGCGAGCTAGTGGTATAATTTAATTCTGGATGTCGTGGATAAATTCGTAGTCGATTACGTTATTATGAGGTTCTTTTGATTGATCCCGTATGGTAGCTAATATTATGACGTATTCAAAATTACCACGACAGGCAGAATCCTAAGATCCAGATTACATGGTTGTAGTTTGCTCACTAGCATTTTCCTTTAACTTGTGACAACAATTATAACTGTTTCTATTATTATGATATTATGATAGTTAATATGAATCATTTGCATGTATATTTTTAAATGGCTGATCGTGAGTTTTTATATTTGTTTTTCTTTATTTATTTTTAATAACATTTCCAGTTATGTTTTGAAGACGGCTTCAATCGTATCTGGATGATTGGCCGGACCTGTGGTTTGGCTGGTTTACAAATTAACCACTACCAGCTACTGTTTCTACTGAGACAGTTGGAGAAGCTCTCGGAACTAGCAGCTTGGCTCTCGCACCAGGCTGGGAGGATGCCTGAGGATCCTGGGTAAGTGTGTTACCGACAGTTCGCTCTGACTGATTAAGAAAACGTAATTCACCGACCTAAATGATATAAAAGACTTCTTATATTTTCTGGACCGTTTAATTATTGTTTAATAATACAATTTCATTTTGAGTCTCTTCTGAATGTTATGTTTAATTAAGTGGTTTTAAAGTGACGCAAAATTTTTAAATGTATTTTTGACGTGACAACGTCTAATAAATCGATGAACGCCGGATACCCGGACGAAAAAGCAGGACACATTGTCCCGTTACGCTCATTGTACGCTTGCGCCGCAACTTTCTCTCTTCCACTCGATTGGCCTATGCTTACGAAGGTTCACGCCTTCTTTGTATCCATGCAAAATAGTGACAACCTTTTTTAAATTATATTTCATCAATGTACAACAGACGTTGTCACGTTAAACTACCGTTCGTAAACCGACTTTACAGACCACCATTTTTTTTCTTTTTTCTTCTTCTAGAAATACTCGAAATTCATTTAAATGTAATTCCTTATACTGTTGAATCATTGATACTGTTTTAATTTCTCCTCCTCCTCGATGTCCTCTCCTTTTGGGCCATTCCAAGTAAGGAGTTTTTGCCCAGTCATTAAAAAGGCGATGTGCGACAATCTAACAAATATTATCAAATTATTGATAATGGATTTTTGTTACAGCACAATTGTGGTAGGAATGGTGGTTCCAGCTGTGGAAATGACGTTAGTGCTTCCAACGAGTTGTCCCGGACAGGAAACCTCTTCCAGAGATCTGGATAGCGTTCCACTGGACTCATCCAGCTTACAGGACCTGAAAATGGGTAAATATCATGTCCACGTCTTTAATCAAATGTAAATATCATTCTACGACTGCTCAACACGATGTTCCAAGAAGGCGTCAATCAGAGTTGTGATCAAAACTGATGAAGTTTATTTTAAATAACGTAATTTTGAAACGTTTTGAGACGTCCTTTTGCCGTAGCTTTCGACACCGACTAAAGTAATGTTGGCTTAGTGGCTTCAGCGAGCGACTCTTTTCCCTGAGGTTCGATCCCCAGCTGTGCACCAATGACTTTCTTTCTATGTGCATATTTATCACTCGCTCGAACGGCGAAGGAAAACATCGCGAGGAAACCGGCTTGCTTTAGACCCAAAAAATCGACGGCGTGCGTCAGACACAGAAGGCTGATCACCAATTGCCTATTAGATTTACAAATGACCATGAAAGAGATACAGAATTCTGAGGTTCAGACCTAAAAAGATTGTAGCGCCATTGATTTTTTTTTCGGAACCGACTTTCAAACAATTGTCTCAATAAACCGCTTTTATAGTTTACTTTTATTTATATGTATATTAAAGCTGACCACATCATATCGCTTGCCCCGGGGCAACAATCGTAAAAGAAATATCTATTTTATTCAGGAAAAATAAAAGATGGTATTACTACTAGGTTAATAAGTATATCTATCTTTTATATATATATATCAATAAGATAACGGCTGGACCGATTTCGCTAATTCTTTTTTTGTTGTGTTTGTTATTGTCAGGAGTAGGTTCTTATACCATATTAAGTAATCATGACTTGTTACGATAGCAATTTTTTTCCAGTGCATAGCGCTTTTACAATTGAAACTTTTTTCATGTAACCTTATGGCGTTTGACATAACATTGACAGAATGCGTGCAAATATCGTCAAAGAGGATGTAAGAAAATTGAATATCGTTTAAAACAAATGCTTCGATCGGAGTTATTATATTGAGAAAATACATATAAAATAATTACAGAAAATACATATAAATAATTAAAATAATTGCAGTTAGCTAATTGTTTGTAGCATTTATCTTGAAAGTCCATGTTTTTCACATGACCAGTTATATGTCACTAACACCAACACGTGTTGAAATACTAACAAAACTATTTATATATATATATATATAATAGTTTTTGTTAATTGTACCAATTCGAAATAAATATTCATAGTTAAGACAAGACAGACAGTCGGGTCCACTAGTTACATATACAAATATAATATATTTTTCTTCTTATTTGGAGAGTTGACATTGTTGTTATATAACTGTAAATAGTTAAACAATAACTAAACGTACATTACAGTAATTTATCTAATTAGACTGAAGATCAAAAGCGATTTACGAGTGTTTCATTATTTAATAATTACGGACGACAGTAACCGGACATTACGACGGTAATTTTGATGAATGTCCAGGACGTAATAATTTATTACCGCTGTTGGTTTGCTTTTAAACTGTCGCATTAACTTTAATTATTACTTGGTAGAGTTACAATCTAAACTAAAATTATATTTTTGATTGTTGCGATGTATTACAGGAAAAATAAAATTTGGTAAACTAGTATTCTATTATAATAAAATGTTTTACTAAAATTCTGAAAATAATTATAGTTATCCATCAATCACCCCAGGAAGTTAAAAATTACAAAACATTAAAATAGTCGTAATAGTGCTTTACGACTTTGTCCCGTCACTTTTTTCCGTTACGCCATGCTATATTTTTCTTGCCCTACCACGGTTGATTCGAAGGTATTCGAAGCCATTAATAACTATAATATATAATAACGATAACGCATATATATTAATGTTACGAAGACGGGTCATCGTAACATTATTATATATATAAGCAGGCTGTAATATGATTTCTGACCGTTTCAGGAGAGGGTCAATCACATATTAGAAAATTGTAATTTCCATAATGTTACCCTAGTTTTCAGGAAGCTGAAACC